>NC_090228.1:25422810-26045663 GCF_024489055.1 Chanodichthys erythropterus
CCCCAACCACGAACCCTACCCTTCAGTATAACTATAAGCTCTACCTTAATGAATGCAAACCCCACCCAACCGCTAAACCTACCTTTGGCCTGGCGCTGCTGTCCTCAGACTGCTGTGACGGTGATGCAGCTGGTTATTATTGCAAAACATTTTATTATGCTGGTGACCAATGGGACTTTCAATTTTTCAGTAGAGATAAATGAGTGAATTCAAAAGCATTTCTGCATTAAATGGCTTCTTTTAAAAAAAGGGCCTGGTTGGGCTTGTCCTATGAGTGTTATGCCATAAATGAAACTAAAGCACTTTGATATTATGCATGCAGGCAGCTCTGGGCTTACGTTGCTCTGACATGAATCATGCAAATGCTGGGAAAAGCTTTTTCTTTCTGTATTTTTTATTGTTATAAAATAATCAAATCATTTCATTGTTATTTTGTGGTTGGCATACTTTGACTATTTATGTGCTGATAAGGTGTATTATATAACATGACACTATGACCATTTTAAGTCACTTTTTTTTTTTTTTTTTTTTACAGTTTTTAAAGAATGTTTTTCTAAATTCATTTCAACTCAAATTTTAGGATAAATTAGAAGCTTCAATGATTCACTTTGATAAATAAAAATAATTCAAATCCTCATCATGCCTCAACAAGGACTTGTTATTTCTGTTGCATTACAAAAGTTTGAAAGTCGATGTGAAATGGATGTTGCGGTAGTCTATTGTGATGTATATCTGAGGCCCCGTTTACACTAGTGCGTTTGTGTTTTAAAGCACTTAAGTTTTGCTTAAGTTTTATGCAGGCGTTTTTTTCGAATCTTGAAAATGGAGACTTTTGAAAACACCAGGGATGCATTTCAGTATAAACAGACCTAAACGGAAACTTTTGAAAATGATGGCGTGGCTGCCCACGTTAGCATGTTACATGTAGTGTAGACAGAGATAATTTCTGAAATGCTGTGGAAGCGGTAGTGTAAACAAGTATCATTATCATTTTAAAACGCCATTCTAAAATAGACTGTAAAAAAAGATGGACAACGCGACGCTGCTTCCTTCGATTTTATTAAACTAAAGCCAAAACGCAATGCAAAAACGTCAAAAAAAATAAAATAATCGTCAGTGGAGCCCGGAGGCGGATTTGCGATATCAAACTTCCGCCCAGACGACTGCGTCATCATTGATGCATTTTAAATAGGCTATATAAATTATACACAATTTAAAATTCTACCTATAAAATAATAGGCTATTCTGTTTCTAGAGCAATAATATTTTTGAAACAGCAAATTCAGTAGATAAACTCAATATAATATGCCACTAGAAACAACTCTAAAATGTAAAAAAACCGGTCCTGCCATTTTAAATAAAGGGTTAAACTAACGTTACAGGAGATCGATTGCTGTAGACAGTGCTTTATAATTCTTTAGAGTAGGCTATCATTAGTTTTATCCTGCTAATTATTATTTTATACCCATAAAAATAATTAGTAACTGCCAGATAACGATCACCTGCTTTTTTTCCCATCATGGCTAACGTTAGGCGTGCTATCTTAACTTATAATGTTTATTTATTAGCTTATGAAGCCCACATTTAACGTTACCGAGAAAAGCTCAGATACCTGTCAGATCCTGTAGGTCAGTTAGTACAGTTTACTGCTGAACAGCTCATTTTGTCAGCTCATTATATATCTTCAATCTCCCATCGAAGCCCTGACAGTCCCTGACAGAAGCTGTCAATCAACTGAATCACGACGACAAGCCCCATTTCTATAGCACCAAATTGCTAGCTAAAAACAAACTTATCACAAAAAAGAACAATTTAATATAAATCAGGTTGATAACAACTAACTTAAATGACCAAAACCATCTTTCGGAAAATTTTATTTGAAGCATAATTTATTTTTATGTTTTAAGGGTGCGTTCACACTTGTCATGTTTGGTTCGATTAAAACGAACCCTGGTGCGATTGCTCGGATAGTGCGGTTCATTTGAACATATGTGAACGCTGCCATCCGAACCCTGGTGCGCACCAAACAAGCGGACCGAGACCGCTGAAAAGATGGGTCTCGGTCCGCTTCCAAACGAACTCTGGTGCGGTTCGAATGATATATGAACGCAACCCGGACCAAAGACATGCAACCGAACCAAAAACAGGAAGACGAGACCCTAAAAAGGACAGAATCCTCACGCATGTCGGTTTTTCTTGTCATAGTCGCGAGTTTGCCCATCACAGGCATCAGATGCACGTCTCCACGCAGCAGATCATTTGTGTGTGTGACGGAGGGATTCCCGCCGGTGTTTTGACTACTTTACACATTTTATAAGCTCTTCACGAGTTCCCAGCTGGCCAAAATACCATCACATGCAGGCTACGCACACACAACGAGCGCATTTACCTCAGAAAACAGCATTGTTTTGGATGTTCGGTAAGTTCCGTCTGAAAATAGGCGATACGTCATAAAATCCGACCAATCACGTTGTGAATGTATCCCTATGCCTGAAGGTTCGGTATCTTTTGGTTCGGTGATAAAATTGCCAATGTGAACGCTAACCGGACCAGGACTAAATGTTTTTTTTTTTTCTTTGGTCCGGACCAAATGGACCAAACGAACCGAACTACAGGGTGCTTTCACACCTGCCTCATTTAGTTCGGTTGAATCGTACCAGAGTTCGTTTGCCCTTTTGGTGCGGTTCGTTTGGGCAGGTGGGAAAGCAGCAATCGCACTCGGGTGCGCACCAAAAGCGGACCAAACAAGCGTACCGAGACCTGCATGAAGAGGTGGTCTCGGTACGCTTTCAAACGAACTCTGGAGCGGTTCGCTTGAGATGTGAAAGCAATCGACCCAGTTAACGGACCAACGAACCAAATTATATAATTTTCATAACGGAAAATATGATATAAAAATCAGTAATGTCTGATTCTGTGAGTGAGCACATTAGAGCGCGGGTTTGAATTTGCCGCAGCAAATATGAATTAACTGCAGGAGAGACGGCTACATTTATAAAGTGTTTGTGTGTGTCTCGACAGTTACAAATAAAGCCACAATAAACTCATGGAGCGAACTTGTCAATCATTATTTTGATGGATGACGCAGAGAAAATTCTGACCAATAAGAGGACAGTTTTACTCCCATGTGACTTACCTTAACGCATTTTGGTACGCTTTGAAATTTTGCCATGTGTAAGCGAACCGAACCAAGAAAAAAAAGCAACATTGTAACAAATTTAGTCCCTGTTTCGGAACAAAACAAGCGATCCATAGGTGTGAAAACACCCTCATTCGTCTGTATTGAGAGGGTGAGGTTTATGACCTGTACTGCATCCAGCCTCCAGGGGGCGATCAAAGAGCCTGCAGCTTCACTTTTCAGGACGTATGAGGCACACCCGGTGTAAACGAGGCCTGAGTGAAATGGATTCTAGAATGAGAAAAATGTAGGGCAGGATTTAGGGCCGCAATAGATAATGCGCCGATAGACAATGATCTCTTGTATCGACGATAGCCAAAGATAATGTTAGTAATTAGACAGACATACATGTTATTGGTTTGTATAATGGAATTCAAATATTAATCAAGAGGGAATGAGTTTTATATCTGTTGTTTCCAAAATCATTTATACAGGAATGCCACAACCCAAAGAAGAACAAGTTCAGAAAAGGAAATTCCCATGCTGTCTCAGGGATTTTTGGATTTCCATCCAGAAAGGCATCTTGAAGTCTTCTGCCCGCTTAGATTATTTGATGATATGTTCTTTAATGTCTTATTGTCAAGCACAGTTACACAGATTACATAAGAATGGATTATGCTGTATTTTCAAAAATTTGGTTCATGTGATTTTCTATCTTGATTGTTTGATCTAGATCTTCACAATTGACCCTTTGCAAGACCCGCCCCCCCTTAGTTACTGTTTCTTTGTCCGACAAGCCGTGGTGCTATCACGCCACACAGAGTGAAAAATACATTGCGGAGGAAAGAGGACACTGACAACACGTCGACTGTCAAGACAGAACAGGTTACTTATGATATTAAACAAAGTCCCAGCTTCCAAATTTTGTAGTTTTTTAAAGAAATTCAAACAATAAAAACCGTTTTGTCGCTCTTTAATATGTTGTGACAGATTGCTGTTGCGCATCAGCTCAAACGGCTCGTAAACCGATCATCTCTTCCTACTAGTTCATTTATAGAATTAAATAAACATGAATGAACATGAGAAGGAATGTTTTTCAAGTTTAAGTCCACCGAGGTTAATCTTCTAACTCCTGACTGCTTTGTCGGACAAAATGGCGGATTTGGTGTTCTGATTGGTTAGATCGCTTGTCAATCAAACTCCTGGCGAAGGGTCAATTCTGACATAGCAGATAGCTCTTAAACTTTACCAACAATGGCATAAAAACATTTAATCTAATTTATGCGTAATTGCCCATAGGTAAGCATTTCTTTTTGAAAATGCTGTGCTAAAGTGCTTTGAAGAAATGTGTCAATGGTGAAATATAAAAGGGATAGTTCACCCAAAAATGAAAATGTGATGTTTATCTGCTTACCCCCAGTGCATCCAAGATGTAGGTGACTTTTTTTCTTCAGTCGAACGCAAATTATGATTTTTAACTGCAACCGCTGCCCTCTGTCATTTAAATCATAGCAGTGGATGGGAACTTCAACTATAACAGTAAATAAAACTTGCTTAGACAAATCAAAATTAAAACCTGCGGCTCGTGACGATACATTAATGTCCTAAGACACGAAACAATTGGTTTGTGCAAGAAACCGAACATTATTTATATAATTTTTACCTCTAATACACCACTATGTCCTACTTCGTTCAGCTTCCTGTTAGTGAGGTCAAAAAACGCGTTCTGGTGACGGAAGTGATGTCTCGCCCATATACTTCAATGAGCGCGAGACATCACTTCCGTTGTCAGAGCGCGATCAGAACTCACTAGCAGGAAGCTGAACGGAGTTGGACATAGTGGCATATTAGAGGTAAAAAATTATATAAATACTGTTCGGTTTCTCACACAAACCGATCGTTTCGTGTCTTAGGACATCAATGTGCCGTCACGAGCCGCAGGGTTTCATTTGGATTTGTCTATGGAAGTTTTTTCGACTCTTATTGTTCAAGTTCCCAATCACTGCTATTATTTGACTGACAGACGGCAGCGGTTGCAGTTGAAAATCATTATTTGCGTTCGACTGAAGAAAAAAAGTCATCTACATCTTGGATGCCCTGGGGGTAAGCAGATAAACATCAGATTTTCATTTTTGGGTGAACTATCCCTTTAAGTGAGGTTTGGAACAAAAATGTGAAAAATGCCCTAATTTTGAAGTAGATATTGGATGAACTCATCTTTTCATGTTTCTACATCACAATACAGGTATTGCACCCTACATTTTTCAATGAATATTGATCGATTGATTGATTGATTGATTGATTGATTGACTGACTGATTGACTGATTGATTGATTGATTGATTGATTGATTGATTGATTGATTGATTGATTGATTGATTGTCCACAAAAATACTGTAAGCCCTGTCTTCACTTTACTGGCATTACCATGCCATAATATAGTTATTCATTACATCAGAGCTCAAATGAAAAGGGCGAATGTTATTATTATTTTTACTACCTTTAATAGCTAGTGTATTCAAAAGCGATCTGGTGTGTATTTTCCATTGAGGTGTGTATACATGTACATGGCTTAAGAAGCAGGACAGTTTGGCAGAGTTTTAAGCTCAGTGTATGTGAGGTTGGCGTGGGAGGAGAGAAGCAGGGAAAATATACAGACCTGAAGAGAGGGGGTGAGAGAGAGAGAATAAAAATGAGAGCGAAAAAAAAGAAGGAGAGGTAGGCAGAAAAGAGGAGAGGGAGTGAAGAGCTAGTGATTCAGCTACAGAACGATGAAACTGGGGCCTGTACGCCTACAGGGGAGAACGAGCGACCGGAGATGCACAACCTAACGTGAATGCAGTGACTAAAAGCTGCCATGCTCGTTACCACAGGCATTCTGGGAGTTATTGTAGAGTGGACTAAAAATACAGCATCTTTTATGCCGACATATGTTTGCACATGGGGAAGCACAGCAGGAGGAGAGCACATTCACGGATGTCTTTACTTGTGAAATCACAGGGTTACAGAAAGCGCTGCAATGACCTTGGTGACATGATGTGTCCGTATAGCCATACAGCATTTTACACTTTTATTTAAAATCTTTCCACAGACCTTCTTCCCACACATTCCCAGGCACCCGTCCCCTGGATCAGCCTCTCTTTCGCTTCGCTGCCCTTCCCTCTGGCAGCCCACTCGTAAGGCCTGTTGCGTAACACCACCAGCCTGTTCAATTATTGAGAGCTCTTCCATTTCTCCATTGTTCGGGTGGAAATCAGTGAGCTGATCTTTGTGAAACCAAACCCTGGTGAATGGGCTTTGTCCCCATGCTTCCCCCTCGCCTAATCCAACCTGCCAACAACTGCTGGATTGATTGATTGATCGATCCAATGGGCTGGCTTTGATTCAAGTAGCGAAACTCTACTCATCTCAAACTGCAGTATCCAAATACTGTTATCGGTGTTCATCTGGGCTAGATAGTGAACATGTTAATTCACAACCCTGTAAGATAAAACATTACATTAAACATTGAAACTTGTGTTTTTACACATGGTTCCAATCACAACTTTTAAGTGCAGATAAAATCCACGGACAATTATAAAGTCCACCAAAAAGACCTCTACACAGAGGGAAACTGCTGATAGCGTTGGTATAATCTAGCTGGTGGACCAGCGTCATGCTGTTCTCAAGCAAAATTGAGCTGGTGTAGCTGTCCATCAGCACTCCCACCTGCAAACCAGCATCCCATGTTGATCCCAGCATGCAAAACATACCTGGTGACCAGCAATGCTGGATTTTTCTGCAGAGTAGTCTTCAATAACTCCTCAAGTTTCATTTTCCATGGTCCATGCTTAGGTTATCACACTGGATCTGCTTAGGGACAAGCTGTGAATTCTAGCACACTTATTCTGATGTCACCATAAGAAGAGTGGAGATCTGGAAAGTTCCACAATGTTAGTAGGTCTGCCATTTCTGACATCAACAATGGTTTTTGAGAATGATTGCTGTACATCAGGAGTGCCCATTCCTGTTCCGGGAGATCTACCTTCCTGCAGAGTTCAGATCCAACCCTGATCCAACTCACCAGTATGTAATTATCAAGTGCTCCTGAAGATCTTAATTAACTGGTTCAATTGTTTTTAAACAGGTTTGGAGCTGAAATTTGCAGAAAGGTAGATCTCCAGGAACAGGACTGATACCCCTGCTGTACATAGACCAGTTAGATGGGCTCGGAATGACTTCTCATGCACATTTATTCCATCCAATTTCTTTCCACCACAGAGTAAAAAGTGTTTTATAATTGCGATTTTATATCTCACAATTGTAGTTAACTTTCTTGTAATTGCTGCTTTTCATAATCAGAATCGTATCTTATTGTGAACTCATTTCAGGGAATTGCAGTAAATGATGCTTAATTTATCATAAACACTAATTTATGTTTTTAGTTATGACTATTTATTTTTCTTCTAAATGTGACTTTATATCTCATACTTGTGACTATTTCTAGTAACTGAGGTATTTTCAGTTTTATTTTTTGGAATTGCAATATTATTTCACAACTTTATGTTTTGTAGTTAGAACTGTTTCTTGTAATTACAATTATATATCACAATTGCGACTTTGAAAAAGTAATACCTAGATCTAACTTATAAAAAGTGAGGCAAGTGGCTGCATTGAATGTTTTAAGTTGAATCAACTTGCAGCCTTTTTAAAGTATAATAAACACTGTAACATTACTTAATACAAACACAACAAAATTAAGTTGAGTTAACTAATAGTACTAGTAATACTCAGTTAGATAAACCTACTTTTATTGGTACAGGTAACTTATTTATGGGTTGCTACAAGTTACATGTACTCATTTTAATTAGGTTTTATTAACTTAATGTTCTTAGTGAAATTAACCTAATCATATGTGAAAAACATTTTAATTGAGTCCTGGCTATAACCTCAGAAAAGAAATCTAAATGTCTATATTCTAAGCACTACAGTGAATAAATTTACATAAACAGACTTTGTCAATAACAATTACAAATTCAACTGAAGAAGAAAAAGATGGGAAGATAGATTGAAGACAATAACATTTATTCAATGTCAACCAGTGATTTTTTTTACAGTGACTACAAAACAGCCAATAAATGTGGCCGTACATGTACACAATAATATAAAACAAACACTGTATAAGTGTATTTTCAACCTGTTCTGAACAGTAAAGTGAAATATCCAAACTGCCCAATCTACAATGTTTAGATGAAGGTAAATGTGAGCCATAACATCACATTGTATCACACTGGAACTGCAATGTCAAAAAGGATTACAGTATTTCTATATTTTGAACAACTATGAGTCTTAAGGTCAAAAACAAACAAAAATCAAAAGTACTGGTAAAAGTTGATATTTGGTAAGCTCAACTACCAAAGTGATTGCATTTTTTAAATTATGGCAAACAATGCCATATGCCATTAATAAATCATCTAAAACAACTTGGTGAGGACATTTGCATACTTGGATGATGGGGTCCAATCCCACAAAGAGCCTCTGATATACAGTATCTCAAAAGTGTTTACCAGTTTTGAGGGAAACATGAGGTCGAGGGCATAGGTATGTCCAAACAGGAGGCAGCATGCTTTCGACAGATTTGGCACCTCTGGCCACGGGCTGTCCTTCCTTCTATGATAATCCCAATCGTTTTGGGCTGATGGCACATGTAAATTTTCAGTGAGCAACTGCCAAGCTCAGCGTGCACCTCTGTTTCATCATGACTCTATTGGTGGAGACAAAAAAGAATCAAGAGTTTGGTCAGACAAACAGGTAATGAGATGAACATATCAGACAGGTAGAAGACAGATAAGACACAAAGTCAAAATTGTACTTTTGTTGCTAAAGGTGGTGGATACTAGATGGACACTGTGGCTAGAGCATGTGACCAGAGTGAAGTCTACCATGACAATGCCATAGTGTGGGTACTAAACTATCATGATCTACTGTAGCATGAGTGTTGTCTTTTTCTGGTTCAAAGGATGCATTACAATAAAACAATGCAATTGTCCTTGCCTGTACCCGATTGGTCATCACATAACTGTTTATTAAGCTACAGAGTTTAAATATCTTTCAAGAGCAAACATAATAACCCCATATCATCTCAATATTAATACATACAGACAGAAAAATAGACAAGTAGCTTTAAGCCCAATACATACGTGGTGGACACTGATGTGGTCTTCCTGTCTCTCCCCCATGTACTCAATCAGGCATCTCAGGACCACTTCTCTCCTTTTCTCCACAGAGGCATATGGTTCATGTCAAAAAGTACACTTTGATGATGTTGCCTTAAAAAGATGACAAAACAACATATTATTTTTACATTCAGTCTGGCATTGTTTATCAAGCAAACTGCCTCAGAGAAAGACTGATTGGTAATAAGAAACTGCTCTATTTGGTGATTTTTACCGTTTTTTTTTTTTTTTTTTTTTGTGGGGAGAAGGAGACGATCATAGATGATCATATCTGCCTTCTATTGGTGGTAGGTACATAAAAACATCTTCAGAAATGTAATTGTATGGAGCTCAGCTAAAACTATTGTTTGCATTTTTTTCTATGTTTTACTTACCTGGGAGTAGTTATAGCTGTAATTGTATTTATTCTGAAGTTTTTCTTACCTGGATGTGAAGATTGAAGACCTCAGGTAACAAAAGTGCTTTGGTATCTAAAGACCAGGAAAATGCATGTTAGAATAAGGTTAAGGTAAATGTAACTTATTTAAGAAACAGGCTAGAAATTAATTGTTATTAATTGACTATGCAGCATAAAAAATATCTAAAATCAGACGACTATCTGTTTCTTATAACACGATCACCCCACAACAGCGGCATTCCCCCACCAGAGACTGTGTTGTTAAAAGTGCTGTAGTCATTTCTACTATGTGTTTTAAGGCTACTTTGGCTTTAATTTTACAAATAATATATCTTTTAATCATTAGTTAGCGTTAACTTAAACTAATATTTGACAAATGATAAGGTAAAAGTAGAAAAAAAACTAGGAAAAAAAAAACACGTTAATATTAGTACTACTATAGTAGCTAACTAACGATTAAAATATACATTATTGGTAAAATTAAAGCCAAAGTAGACTTAAAACACATAGTAGGCATGACTACAGCACTTATTTAATTTCATATTAACAACATAGTCTCAACTGCCGTTGTCTGCCGATCGTTGCCTACAAGACCACACTGTTTAGCACTGTGCAGCCATCTTAACATGCCATGTACGTGTGCAGGATAGCCAGCTATACAGTACAATTTGCAAACCTAATCTCAGCTCCCTAGTGGAGTAATCAACAATCAACATCAACAATAATTCGGCTAAATTTGCTCAACTTACCGTGTTATCAGTCCCTGAAATTCAGATCCGCTGCAGCAAACAAACAGTTGAAGTGCCGAGAAAGATGCTGCATCTGCCTGGGAGTCCCGCGCCAGTGAAAAACGGATAATGCCAACTTAAAAAATTTAAAATATTTATGTTTGATGAACACACCTGCCACACCGACAGCTGCTCTAATAAATTGTGTTATGTCAACTCACTTTTTTAACATTTCTTGTACACAACAACCATATACAAATAACTACTCAAATAAATTGCAATAGTTTTATATAAAATATATTGTTATATAAAAACTGAGGTATTTTAAGTAATGAGGAAGTATATTGATACTTTTTAGTTTAAAACAAATAAAATAAACTAGATTACAACTATTTAAAGTATATAAAACCTACTTTGTGGGTGTAGCACTTTTTACAGTGCATAACTGCAATTTTATTTCTTGCAATTCTGACTTTAGTCCTCACAATTGCAATTTCACATCTCGCATCTCACAATCTCAAATTTATTTTTAGTAAATGTGCGTTTATATCCCACACTGTGACTTTGTTACATGTTCTCTGTTTGTTTGGACTTTTATGTTGTAACTTGTATTTTCAGTTTCCTGTGATAGTTTGTAGTCTCTTTTGTGTCATTGGAGATTTACAATCAAAGACATGAGCAAGGAAAAAAGGTGAGTTCGACTTAATGTGACAGCAAGTAAGTAAATTAACACTACTTTTTGGACGTAAGTCGAATGTGTATGATTGTCGCGCCGGAAGCTTGTTATTTTACTTTATCAAATTTTAAATAAGGACATTGGACACAATAAACAAGGAAACAGCTTTGTGTAATATATAAAGACCCGGTTTCACAGACAGGGCTTAGATTAAGCCAGGATTAGGCTTCAGTTCAATTAGGACATTTAAGTAACTTTTATAAACGTACCCTAGAAAAAACTTTACTGGTGTGCATCTTGAGACAAAACAATGGCACTGACATATTTTAAGATATTTCAGTACAAGTTGCTTTCAGGTAAAACAGCTCAAACATGCATTTAAGTCCAGGACTAGTTTAAGCCTTGTCTATAAAACCGGGGGAAAGAGTTTTTTTTTTCTTTTTCTTTTACATTCGCTAGCTATGCCATGTGAAGATGTGTGAAGCTGGTGTCCTGTTTCCACTTGGATTCATCAGATGATAAAATATTCATATTCTTTCAAGAGCAGTTGAACTGTCCTACAAGGCTCAAAGCCTTTTGACCTCTTCCGAGCACTCAAATGTCCATGAAAATTGTATTTGGGAGAAGATAAGATATACACACCATAGGAACATTTCAAGCATTTGAACAAGCATTTCTCCATTCGGATGTTGTATTTTATTTATTGTACACTGTTGTGAGCTAGTTCCATTATTTGTTTAATTAAAGGATTAGTCCACTTTCAAATAAAATTTTCCTGATTATTTACTCATCCCCATGTCATCTAAGATGTCCATGTCTTTCTTTCTTCAGTTAAAAAGAAATTAAGGTTTTTGATGGAAACATTCCAGGATTATTCTCCTTACAGTGGACTTCAGTGGACTCCTCTGTTGAAGGTCAAAATTACAATTTCAGAGCAGCTTCAAAGAGCTTTAAACGATACCAGACGAGGAGTAAGGGTCTTATCTAGCAAAACGATCAGTCATTTTCGAAAAAAATTTAAATATATATGCTTTATAAACACAAATGACCAAGTGGTTCCGCCAAAACCGCACTTTCGTATTCTTCAAAAAGTTTACGCTGTATATCCTAAGCCTTCCCAAGTTCCTTTTTTTTTTCCGTAAGTAGAATAGGGAATGCGTAGAACATACAGTGTAAGCTTTTTGAAGAACCACACCCGTGAGTTTTTGGACTTAGCATTTTAAAACCATTTTCCAAACAATTCACACTTAACCCTCTAGGTTAACCTTTTTTTCAGTTGTTCATAAACATATTAATGGAAAAAGTGCCATTACACTGTATTCAGCACAAACTAGGATACAATAACAAGTGAGGAACATGTTTGTGTTTTTAAAGGAATAACGATTATGCGTGGTTATTAAGAAAAAACAAAAAACTTAAGTCACTGAAATAAAGCCGAAAAAAAAAAAGAAATCTGTGTTCACAAGACTTCTGGGTATTGGAGGTTGTAGACTAGAGTTTTTGCTTCAAAATAATGTAAAAATTATCCTGCCTACTTGTTCATATAAAACAATATATGGATTTAGTTTTTGTAAGACACTTTTTGTCAAGAAACACAGTATGTGTGGAGTCGTGAATCATCATGAATAATGAGTGATTTACTCCTGGGAAGACAAAAGAATCGCATAATGAGCTGTAATGACTTGCATAATAATGAGCTCTTTCAGTCAGGTAGGCTGTGAAAAAACCCTCTGTGATCATGTCTCAAGCTCATATCAAACATATCAAACATACAGAAAAAACAGCAATACTGTGAAATATTATTACAATTTAAAATAATGGTATTCTATTATATACTTTGAAATATAATGTATTTCTGTCATGCAAAGTGTCTGAACAATTATGTTACCACTATGGCATTTCATATAGGCTTTTAGCTTAAAAGCATGCACATTTGGAGAAATATTGATGGATTCTCATATGTTTATGTCAATTTTCTATACAGAGGAGTAATTTTTATTTAATATTTATTGTCATCACTATGAGCGCTGGATACTGTGTTTAGGGCGCTCTGTGCACATTTAGTCCACAAATTAATCTAAAGAAGAACAGGACATTCCAGGAACTAACAAAGGCTTCCAGAGGTCGCTAACCATGGCTTTAACATCCAGATAAACACTTTTCAAGACAATAAATACACAATTGAGATGATGTATACATGTATTGCCTCAGAATTTGCCTCTGAATCGCGCTGACTCCGTGGGCGTGGCCGCATTAGCGGATAATGAGCTGAATCACGGGCGTCTGACTTGTGTCACTTTTCATACAGATTACATAAACACATCATTTCTGTTTTCGATTTGACTTCCACGATTTAAAACCTGACATTTCAACGTTTCTTTAGACATAAGTCTAATTTTTTTTTTATTAGTATTCACTAAGTTACAGTTCATTTTCCGAGAACTATCACATTGGACTCAATTCAGAGGGAGACGAGATCACACATCATGTTAGTTTTCTTTTTTTGCAAAAAGCACAACATTTTGTTGTTACTCTGAGTGTACACAAATAAAAGAAGATATTCCACAGATTAAAATGGTGTATGACTCTTAATTGTATGTGCAACATTGATGGAGTATTTTGAGTCTCTTTCACACTGGTAAGAAAAAAACCGAGGTGGTATCTGGTCCATGCTGGTCCTAAGCATAGACAACACCAGCTTCAAAACCTACCTTAACCAGCATATGCTGTTTTTTTCAACAGGGTAGCTTATGAGCTCCCTATGTATATATCTTGTGCAAACTGCATCATTGAATCTGACCTTTATATCAATAACTGACTTCATATGGATGATAAACCCAGTTTCCAAAATTTAACATAATGATAAAGACAAGCAGCCATTAGATGCATTACTTTTTATCCAACCATCCATAGCAGCATCCATTACAGTCTAGTCTTGATCACAGTTTAAACAAACTTAGGCCCTTTCTCTCTCAAACCTATACTTTCATTACATGTTCAAATGGCTTCCAATGTCTTTAATTGAAACCTAAAGGGAGAGTGAGCAGGGACTATTATCTTTTTGATCAGTGGCATGCGGCCCTTGTACTCTCACACACAGAGGTCAAACTTGTGCGTGACCTGCTGGAAGTGAAACTGAGCTGTTTGTTGAAGGCAGGTAGAGGAGATGAGACTAATTACTGATGTAACTTTAGCCTGGTGGGAAGGCCAGATGAAAGTGTTTAGATAGAGGCCAACAACACAAATGACCTCACATGAGCCAGTGCTCACAAAGGAAGCTGTACACATGAGACTTTATACTGTAGGTATGCTTTGGGGTAACTTTAACCATCAAGCTGGCTCATCAGCATAGTTAGCTTGTTTAAAACCTGCTATAAAACGTCATCATATACATCTATTGAGATAATAGGAAAGCATTATTTATTTGAGCAGTCACTTTTCAGCATCTCTGTGTTGAATGCAAATTATTCTTACACATAAATGAATGACTAACTAGCAGCATTTGACACAGTAGATCCTTTTACAAAGACTTGATCATGTAGCTGGGTTTCAGGGACCTGTGCTGAAGTGTATTAAATGTTTCTCATCTCGTGCTCAAATCTTTTATGGTGTTCCACAGGGTTCCATTTAGGGTCCTCTTCTTTTGCTTTATATATGCTTCCCCTATGACATTATATTTATAAACACAACTTCTCATATAATTTCTATTCAAAAGAAACTCAGCTTTATGATCTGTCTAATCTGTTTGAATGTCTTCATGACATAAAATGGTGGATGAAAATGGTTTTTTTTTTTACAGCTAAATACAGTGTATCCGGAAAGTTTTCACAGCGCGTCACTTTTTCCACATTTTGTTATGTTGCTGCCTTATTCCGAAATGGATTAAACTCATTATTTTCCTCAAAATTCTACAAACAATACCCTATAATGACAGTGCCAAAGAAGTTTGCTTGAAGTCTTTGAAAATTTATTAAAAATAAAAAATGAAAAAAATCACATGTACATTAGTATTCACAGACTTTGCTCAATATTTTGTTGAAGCACCTTTGGCACCAATTACAGCCTCAAGTCTTTTTGAGTAAGATGCTACAAGCTTGACACACCTATTTTTGGGCATATTGTACCTATTTTTCTCTCATTCTTCTTTGCAGGACCTCTCAAGCTCCATGAGGATGGATGTGGAGCATCAGTGCACAGCCATTTTCAGATCTCTCCAGAGATGGTCAATCAGGTTCAAGTCTGGGCTCTGGTTGGGCCACTCAAGGACACTTACAGAGTTGTCCCATAGCCACTTATATGTTATCTTGGCTCTGTGCTTAGGGTCGTTGTCCTGTTGGAAGATGAACCTTTACCCCAGTCTGAGGTCCAGAGAGCTCTGGAGCAGGTTTTCATCAAGGATGTCTCTGTACATTGCTACATTCATCTTTCCCTCAATACTGACTAGTGTCCCAGTTCCTGCCACTGAAAAACATCCCCACAGCATGATGCTGCCACCACCATGCTTCACTGTAGGGATGGTATTGGCCAGGTGATGAGGGTGCCTGGATTCCTCCAGACATGATACTTGCTATTCAGGCCAAAGAGTTCAATCTTTGTTTCATCAGACCAGAGAGTTTTGTTTCTCATGGTCTGAGGTACCTTTTGGCAACTCCAGGTGGGCTGTCATGAGCCTGAGAAGTGGCTTCTGTCTGATTGGTGGAGTGCTGCAGAGATGGTTGTTCTTCTGGAAGGTTCTCCTCTAACAACACATAAACACTGGAGCTCTGTCAGAGTGACCATCAGGTTCTTGGTCACCTCCCTGACTAAGGGGACAATCACTCAGTTTGGCCAGGCGGCCCGCTCTAGGAAGAGTCCTGGTGGTTCCAAACTTCTTTCATTTACATCACAACATAAATGCAAATAATAAATAAATAAAGGAAATAATAAAAGGAAATAAAGGAAATGTATTCAACATATTGGTTTAAACATTTATATTATTGTTAGCAATTTTTTGTATTATTTATATATATTAGGGCTGTCGAGTGATAAACCAAATTTAAATCGAATTAATTTATTCAAATTAATCACAAATTAATCAAATTTTGCTGACAAATTACCCCCAAATCATGATTACCCCAAGTCATTATTGTACTAAATGAGAAAAACGTCAAATTTAAAGACATTACAAAAGTAGCTTTAAGAATATAAGCTGCATCAGAATTGTTGTTATGTTCCACAAAAGAAAGACATACAGGTTATACAGATTTAAAATGGCATGAGGGTGAGTAAATATAGCTTAAATAAACAGAATTTTCTGGGCAAACCATCCTAAAAATATTAAATTATCTTTATTAATGAAATTATAAATCTAAAAAATAAACTAGTAGGTTATGGTAAATGTCTAAATGAATAAGTCATTGAGTCATTCATCATTCGATTAAATCAAACTGCTGATTGATTCAGGAATGAAGTAAATGGCCTTGTCCCAAATGGCAGCCTAAATACTCGCAGCCTTCTCACGAGTCCGCACTTTTGTGACGTAACGTCGCTTTGACTGCCGGGAAGAAGTCTGCTGTGGAGCTTGCTCAGCAAAAGTGCACATCAAGGGTGAGCGTATTTGAGACAGCCAGGTATCCCATAATGCATCTCGCACTAACCAGCAAGCGTCAATAGTAAAGGACAAATTTTTTTTTCTGGCGAGAATGTACTGGTTTAAAGCTCAAATCTGTGGTTTATTGATAAAGATAGTGCCTATATGAAAATTTTATCAAACGTTTTCGGAGTTGTGAGATCTAGGCGATCAGCGCTCATGTGCCCCGCCAAGAACAGCCATATCTCGGCTAGTCCTTCTGATGTTTGCCGCTGGCTCTGATGTTTCTGTAGTGGTTAAACATGAAATATCTTTGGTCTCATGAATATATAATTTGAATCTCATGAATCTTTTTTCATCACAATGGTGTAATTCTGACATGTAGCAGAAGCTAACTGGCTCATGCTAACCAATTAAACCTTGACCTCTCGCTTTCATTTTGGAAATTTGTACACTGTGCACAATATACAATTCATACTATAAACTGCATAAAAAGTTGCATGTTACAAACAGTTAAACAACACTCTCAAACTGCATGGGCAACAGTGAACAATTACAAAAAGTGCTAAAACTATAGCTAGCAGCTCTGCATTCCTCTGCTTCAGACCTGACCTATATTGAAAGCACATTACATAATGAGTGAGTGTAGATGGATAGAGCTAAAACTGTGTTTGCCCTCAAGTGCCTACAGATGCTTCTCACACACATTGACAGAGGAAGACTCCATGCTATGGTGATTCAATACAGTACATCAACAGTACATGGAAGGATGGTATATAAAATAGAGGGTGTTTAATATACATGCACAAATTACAAATAAAGCACTTATAAACAAGATGCCTCTTTCCAGTTATATTGCTTTAATGGGATAGTTCACCCCAAAATTTTAAATACTGTTCTTTGTTAATCATTCGCATATCATTCTAAACCCAACTTTTGAGTTCTGAAGAATCTTCTTGCAGTTATTTTCCATACAAAGATGGTTAATTTGACCACTTTAGAGCTGTCAAGAAACAAAAAACAACAAAAAGCATCTAAAATACAGTTGTGTTTGAAAGATAGACTGTAAAAAAAGATGGACGACGCACCTTCGCTCTCTCCCATTGTAGTAAGTGAAGCTGCCAGTGTGCCATTATGGAGCTGACATCTTGAGTCTCTCGAGTCGGCACATAGTGAACTTGGAGCCCAGTAGTAAGCGCGAAGTAGAGCCGCGATATCAAGGTCTCTCTCACACTCAAGCAGAATCAGTTAATAAAGCAGAACAACACATTATGTCGGTGTGAAATACACAGTTCTGGAAATGTAGAAATTAAAGTTAAAGCTCCAATCTCCTCCTGAAGATCCAGAAAAAAGTCTGTTGGTGCTTCAGTGACTACTTCACTCAGAGAAGCTGTCAATCTCAGCTGTCAATCATGACGTCAAACCCACATTTTTATAGCATCAAATAACTAAAAACAAACTTATTTAAAGAACGAACACTTTAAGTAATATCAGCGGGATAAAAAATTATTTGGAAAAAAAATGATTTGATGTGTAATTCGACTGTTCAGTTTGTCTCTTGCTCCATTAAGGCAGGAACACACCAAGCTGACAGTCGGCCGTCGGGCAGTTTTTGTTCATCAGCAGACGAGTTTTCTCAGTGTGTTCCGCACCGTCGGCTGAAGTTGGTCTTTGACGGCTTTTTTCGGCCAATTCAACATGTTGAATCGGCGTCAGAGCTCGTTGGCCCGTCAGGCCATCTGATCATTCTGATTGGCTGTTCGGCTACTGGCACCTGCTGGTACGGAAAGGCATTTCATCTTACGCAGGCGCAGAACGGATGTGCTACATGGCCGTCGGATGTCGAGTGTCAGTTTGGTGTGTCAGGGCAAATTTGGACCCAGACGCTGCCAACGTGAGCCAACCCCACAGTCTGCTTTCGTCGCCACTAGTTCGTCGGCGTCGGCTTGGTGTGTTCCTGCCTTTACCTTTCATGGAGAGAGAGGGGTTAATGACCTATACTGCATCCAGCCACCTGGGGGTGATCGAGATGCTTTGGCCTGACTTTTAAGGACTTGTGAGTTTGAAATCATATCATAACTTGATTAAGGGACAGAAATGTAAGAGGGTATTCACTAATAATCTCCAGTGAGCTGTTAATTTGAGAATCTTTGTGACTGGATTTTGGATCAACAATTTGTGAACAGTTTGCCAGGTTTTTGTTTAAGAACAAAATTTAGTTATCGAGTTGAACTCTCTTACTAAATTATCTGCAGCAATTCTCAAGTTAACAGCTCAGGAGAAGAGTTTTAATGATTAATGACAAATTTTGGTCTGTTTGTATGACTTACTGTAAGATGCCATTCAGTAATTTTTTTAGAGTTTGGCAGCCCTGGACTCTTTCCTTATTTTTAAATTTAATTTACCTTAATTAAATTTTTGCATAGTGTTGCTAGCCTAATTAGAAGACTTTGTTCACATGCAGCTTTGTTCACACATAGCATCAAAACTGAGCTTTTAAGCTGGAAGCGGGCATACTGCCCGAGGTCTCATTCACACACTAACACCTCTAAATGGAAAAATGCTGTTTAATTTTTAAAGTGTGTGTGTGTAGGAGAAGGGTCTGGAATGCTAAAGTTATCAGTGTGAGTCAAAGATGGATGAGCGCTGCTGGCAGAAAGCTGTCAGACATCACTGCTGTCAGGTTGGAGCAGCGCAGGAAACACATGGGGTGAAGGTTGTGTGTGTTTGTGAAATAAACTATGACGATGGGATAGTGTGTATAGTAAGGTTGTGCACAATTCAGAACTGATTTGAAAATGACTTTTTTAATTCCTCAATTCCAATTGACCATCCGCAAAGACCCGCCCCCTTTAGTTACTGTTGCTATGTCTGACAAGCCATGCCGATCTCTCACCACACCTCATGTTCGGCGTTATGATTGGTTAGATCGCCTGTCAATCAAACTCTGTAAATTGTTGAAGTAACCAATATGCATAATTATATACATATGGAGCTAGTTGTCACAACAGAACCTGCCATTTAACAGCCTATTATAGAGTTTTAGCAAAATGTACACTGTAAAACACAAAACCGTTCATGTAGCAGTAAAAATATAAAAGGTAACATACAAAATATCTAACAAAAATGTTGTAATTAATAAACTGTATAAATGTAAACATTTTAAGAACTGATTAACATTCAAAATCAGCTTGCCCCTGCTGTTCATTTATGAAAAATATCCTTGTTATGAGATCACAGTTCAACTTTAAGTTAAAAAAAAAAAAAAAATAATTAATAATATTATAATATTACTGAGATGAGATAGTTTAGCTGTTGTTAGCAGGTTTCCTAGCCTTCCCAACTAGGTTAGGCTTTTCTATTTTGGTGTTTTAATAGTTGTTCTGGAGACCAGCTTAGACCAGCAAACATGCAAATAAAATTTGGGTGAATGGATAACATTGGCTTGTAACAGCAGTGAGTTTGAGAGAGCTCAGGTATTCAGAATGGCTTTTCTGTATATTAGCATCTCACAACAGCTTAGCAGAGAAAATCCTCCAGAGAGTGCGACAACCGCAGGCCACTATCATGAGTCACAGTATTCCCTTCTTTCTCTTGCCATCATGTCTCATTTCATGTTCTCTTCCAGTTCTTTACAATTCTTCCACTTGCGCTGTAAAGTCCCGATTAGTTGACAGCAAAATGAAAATTCAGTCATCATTTATTATCCTTTTCACTATCTTGTTGTGCCAAAACCTGCATGAATTGCTTTCTTCTGCAGAAGAAAAAAGAAGATATTTTGAAGAAAGTGGTGTTTTTGTCCATACAAAGAAAGTCAGTGAGGTCCAATGTTGTTGGTCTCCATCAGGGTCAAACATTTACTTTTTCATTAAGGGGCAACATTTGCCCCCTGGAATTGATTGCAGGGGCATGTTTAAAGCTTTGTAAAGACAATTTTTGTAATTATCTTATTAAATGTATCTTTGTTATCTTTTTGTCTAATACTTGTATTTATTTAATTAAAGCTGCAATCTGTAAGTTTTGTCTCTTTGTCACCATCTCTGTTTGAAACCTGAAATTGCAGTTATTTATGGAATTATCATCTTTACATGGGTTGTGCATTGGCATGACTCCTCAGTGCAGAGTATACTTGTAAATTTTCTTAAAATGAACAGAACATCATACTTATAGTTGGTAACACTATAATAACTCATGCAATTAATAATTAGTTAAGCATTAGTAAATAGGTAATTCATCATTTATAAAGCATTAATAGACATTAGTAAGAAGTTTATAAATACAGCTATAAATGCTTCATTCTTGATTTATTAGCATGTCTATAATGTGTTTAAAAATTTTATTTTTATACTTTACTTATGATCAATTTATTTTTTCTAAATTAAGTATTACATTATTTACAAACCAGTTAATTAGGAGTTGTCAGTGGTTCATAAGATCATAAGTTAATAAAGTATTTATTAACACACTGAGTAACTATTACTATATGTCTAAATAATAAGATGTATACATGTACATTTAAATAGTTTATTAATCATTTACTTACACTTTCTAAATGATCTTATGAACCACTGACATCTCCTAAACAACTGGTTTGTAAATAATGTACTGTAATGTATTAGAAACAGAAAAGTAAATGGAGAATAATTAGCATAGCTGCTGTTCATAACATTTCAAGCAAAAGATAATCATGTGCATCTGATCTGATATAACTGGAGTACAAGGTTATGAGATGCATTATGTGAATGCTTTGCTTTGTTTTGCACCTTATCTTGAATTTGGGGGGCATTTAGTTCATTTTAGTAGCTTTTTTTGTCACGTTAATTTCTGACCCTGGTCCTCATTGCATGGACATTCAAGTTGAGTTCATTCAAACAGTCTTCAAAATATCATCTGTTGAGTAAATGATTTGAGTAAATGACTATCCCTTTATGACTGCAACTGTCCATGACTGATATTAACCCTGTTCAGGGACAGTTCTAGGATTTGATCTTCAGAGAAGCTTGGCCCTCAGTGAGAATGTGAAGCAAGAGACGACTGCCTAAGTGGTGCCTCTTTGTAAATTGGCACAACTATAGTAAGTCAAAAGTACCCTACTTAAATCGGTACCAACTCAATACAAAACTTTATAAATTACATAATGAGACCCTGTCTTTCTGCAGTACAGTTCAAATTGGTACATGTTTAGGCTGTCTGTTTGACTAACTAACTAACTAACTAACTAACTATTATTATTATTATTATTATTATTATTAACAATTATTACTGTTAACTAAAAAAATCTCAATACTCAATGGGCTCAACACTAAAGATTTTTTCTTTTGGCCTGAACAGACCACAGTAAAAACTAACACTAGCCTAACTAATATAAAGTTCAAACATTAAAGTCAATAATAAAATAATAACAAATAAACAAATTACAAGCAATAGCACAAATAAATACAAGAGAACAAAGATACAAATTAAATAAACAGTACTTTACAGTGTTTGTGAAAACGTTATTACTGTATGAATTAAATATGTAAGCAATAAGGTACAAGAGGCTGTGCTGTATCGTGAATAAGTCACGGCTGAAGGGCGTTATTAGGCACAATGTGATGTGGAGTCAGCTGTGACTTATTCACTTATTCATGATACAGCAATAAGTTCGAGTACCTTATTGCTTTTATAAAATGGTTACCACACAATACAAATATTAAAGCCAGAAATATGTTTCAATGCAACTTTCATGAAGTAAACTTTCACTAAAAGCCTTCCTTCTGTTGGAAAAAAATAGTCCCTGGCCGTGAACAGCAACAGAAGTTACATTTTCACGCCATTAGATGGCGGCAAAGACTCTCTTTATGAGTGTGTCAGTCAGTAGCAAAGACTTTTATGTTGAAAAGAATTAAATGTTGTGAACACGCTTTGTCTAGCGCTGTCAGTCACGGGAAAACCCCTTAACTGTTAAAAGGACAGGATAATGCATCGGACATTTAAACAGATTTTTTATTATGAACATAGGACTGACCTGAAGTAAAATGCTAAATCTGAATGCAGGTAATAACCTCGCTCAATCAATCTCTTTCTCACAATACTTCTACATAATACAGTAAGCTTCAATGAACAATATCAACTGAGAACATACAGTTTACGTTGCTAAAAGTGGTTGCTAAGGGTGTTGTGCAGAACCGTTGGGTGAAGTGGTCATAGCCGTATTTTATCGTGAATAAAATACAACTATTGACCAATCAGAATTAAGGACAGGAACTAACCGTTTTATAAATACAGATACATAAGTTATTTAGTTAAGTGCAGTGAGTGAGTCTCTCTTTTTTGTTGTTGTTTAACATTATTAACATAGAAAAAAGAAGGTATAAGGCTGCTTTCACTTTAAGACCTAACTGTTTTTGTTCACTGTACTTGCGTGCTCTCTGAGAGGCGTCTTTCTGTGTGCGTGCACAGAAACAATCTACCACACAACGTGTGAGTACCAAATAAAGTTACTTTCATGCGTCATGCGCTTGAATGGCTTAAAATCATTTAAACGTTTAAACTGGTAAGACTTAAAAACACGTGAAAATTATAAACTTTCTTGAAGCAATACTAGCCCGATCTTTGAGAGAGGTTATTAAAGTTTTAGAGACAACAGCCCCCCTAAAAACAGTCTAGAACCGCCCCTGACCCTGTTACTCTAGAAGAGCTGAGACTGCATGTTCCTATCTCAGATTGGACTGTGAGGCCTTGTGATTGGGAGTGTAAAGACATGTCATATGAGCAAACGTTGAGTTTAGCTATGCATGACACTTCTTTGTCATCACCTCATTAATGAGATATATCTCCGCTAAAGACAGAACGGAGAGACAAAACATGACGGGTAAAAATAGCACCACATGGTCAAGAAAAACATTCTTCCTTTGCCTGCACACTGGTGTGGAAACATGAAGATTTTTGTGTGAATTGTTTCTTTTTGACAGAACTTATTCCTTTAGGATCTCATCTTAACTGCAGTTATATCTCTCACGTGTTCTTGTTTAGACCAATTGAAAAGGAAGGCATGCTACGTGCAAAATCGATAAGTATAGCCCACTGTGCTGTGGGTGACTTATATACTTACATAAGAGACTTCATAAGTGAAGAATAATGACTAATATAGCAACGGACATATAGCGCTTGCTAGATGCAAAATGCCAACACATTGTCAGCTGATTTTCTTAAGGCATTCCCCAAAGTCCCACAAAGTCTTTGCAACATGATTTACTGACGTAAGACATGTTTCTGGATCATTGCTTTGTTGGTCCTGGAGCAACAATCTTGTCAACAATTGATTACAAAGGGTCACTGGACGTATCAGTTAATGAATTTGTTCTCTGGATTCAAAATAATTGAGTCACAGGGATGATTCAAAACCCCCCACTAATTCAGGAATATTTCTTTCTATACTTGAGTAAATCAGGTTAGTCTAATTACAGGTGCCCCTAAATAACACAAACATATAGTTTATTGGTTTATTAGTTTTTGCAATTTGTGAAAAAAAATTTAAGAATAAATAATATCAATAAGATTTCGTAATATCATTGCACTGCTGCACACATGGTACAGCAGCAAAGTTCCTTGATTATTACACCAGAATGAGAGTATAGTTCATAGCCATATCGACCTAGAAAATCGCACCTTTTCATTTTCCGTCGGTCTTAGTACACGATGTAACTACAGAAGAGTCAAGTTTTAAATAGGAAAAATATCAAAACACTTTTGTCATTTTTGAGCAAAATGCTAACGGTCTAATCAGATTCAATGAACTATGCTAAGCTATGCTAAAAGTGGTACCGCCAGAACCGGAGATCGGCTGAATGGATTAAAAAACGGTAAAACTCAACTGTTTAACTCTAGGGGAGTTGGAAAATGAGCCTATTTTCAAAAAAAGTGGAGTGTTCCTTTAAAGTCCCCCTATTATGGATTTTTGAAAATTACCATCCATGTACTGTGTAACATAAGACTATGAAAATAGCCTGCAAATTTTTAAATCTAAAAGTGTACCGTATTTAAAGTTATTGTGTCTCAAAAGTAAGTCAATTAAATGAGTCGTTTGTAAAACGAATCCCAAGCCATTTTGTTGTGACGTCAAGACAAAGCATAAGCATACTGCCCGCCCACTTATTGCGCACGCAGATGGCAGGGAAAATTCATTTTTTTCAACAATACCACAGCAGTAGAATCTTTTGTTGTGTTCCCGTCATTTTACTGACGACTACTTCTCAAACCTCGGAGAGTTTAACACAGGATTCACAAAATGATTGGTCTTAAAATATGTATCACTGGCCACTTTATTTGGACCAGCTTGCTCCTCTGAATCTCACCCTGTAAGTATGATTAAGAATTGATGTTTATATTTTCTAGCGATCATTCAAAATTCGTAGTTTTGTATGTGTTGTGGAAATTTTAATTTAATTATATGCTTTTTACCTCTATTCTTGTGAAATATGATGCTTATGGAACATGGTATGATGTTGGCTTAAGTGGTAATGTTTAACATAGATGTTAGAAATAGAAAGAGCAAGATATGGTATGGGGAAATGCAAGATGTATGTTAAAAACATGTCTGTGCTAACAATGTGTGGAAAGTTACAGCCACTAAGAGAGGTTCCTAATATGGTAAAAGGACAGAGGCTTCGGCCTTGGAGGTTAGAGTTATAAAAGTGAGGGGAAGCCTTCGTTCTTGGTTTTACACTCTGCAGCTACTTGTGTTTCTGTATGACCTGTCTGACCTTTCTTGCAAGAAATAAAAGCTTTAAAGACAATTGGATGTGTTTGTCTCTTATGCAGTAGAGTGGAGGTAATTTTTTGCCACAACATATGTTAAGTTGTGTTTCGTACACCCTAGTCTGTCTCGTGCTAACTGGCTAACTTACGTTTCTGTAGTTCTGCTATTCAGATGTGGGTCCAATATTGTCTAAAAATGTGTTGATTAATGCAGCTTGTCTGTCTTATTACTTGGAGTAATGATCAAGGATGGAGCACGACTTTTGTTTACAAATTGTAACGCATTATCAGCTATTCACATTTGTGCTCCGCTAACGTGGGAGTTTACAACATAGCTGTGGGCCTGGTTTGCTCACATAACTTTAAAACAAACTGTTTTTTTTTTTTCCTGCGTTTTTATTTGTTACAGTAGTATGGAGCTCTATCAGTCTTGTAATAGGATGTTAAGATGCATGCACTGTCCGTACTAACTATGATAGTCCGTACTAACTAGTTGAAGTACACCCATTGTAATGTCAAACAAAGATATAGCCATTTTTCTTTGTTAATAGTTATGACGAAAAAGTCTGTACACATCTGGCCTAAATATTTATGTTATGTTAAGGCAGGAACACACCAAGCCAACGGTTGGCCATCGGGCAGTTTTTCTTCGTCGGCCGACTAAGTTTTCTCAGTGTGTTCCACACCGTCGGCTGCAGTCGTTCCTCGGCGGCTTTTTTTCGGCCGATTCGAAATGTTGAATCAGCGTCGGAGCTCGTCGGGCCATCTGATCATTCTGATTGGCTGTTTAGCTACTGCCACCTGCTGGTTCGGAAAGGCATTTCATCTCATGCAGGCTCAGAACTGACGTGCTACTTGGTCGACGTCAGCCAACCCCGCAGTCTGCTTTCGTCGCCACTAGTTCGTCGGTGTCAGCTTGGTGTGTTCTGGCCTTTAGAGGTTTTCAGCTTCGCTTGGCATTCTGATACAGTTCCCACAGCTGCACCTACATAAAGTATAACAGTGACGCTGATATCAAGTCTTATAAATAACACAAACAAAGGTGACACTTACCATAGAGAACCGTTCTGCTCCAGCCATGATTGCGAATCAGTTTCTGGTTGATCGACTACTTCAGATGTTTCATCGTCGGACTTCGGCTCGAACTGTTACAGTAAAATCGATGCCATCTTTTCTGTCCATACATTGTATACAATGTCTTGCAAATTAATAGCTGTCATTCAATTATGGCAATTGGCGTGTGGTGTGCGCTGTAGATCAATCACAAAGGATTGGGCCATCTGACCAATCAGAGTAATGTAGGCTCACACAAAGGAGGGGTTTAGAGAGACTGATTCTTTTCTGTTCGGTTTCTCGCACAAACCGATTGTTTCGTGTCTTAGGACATCAATGTGTCGTCACGAGCTGCAGGGTTTAATTTGGATTTGTCTGTGCATGTTTTTTTTTTTACTCTCATAGATTTTGTTACCATTGACATGCATTATACGCCTGACAGACTGCAACTGTTGGAGTTAAAAATCATCATTTGTGTTCTACTGAAGGAACAAAGTCACCTACATCTTGGATGCACTGGGGGTAAGCAGATAAACACTTTTTGGGTGAACTATCCCTTTAAGTTTCCATTTTACTGGATAGCCTATTAAAGGGTTAGTTCACCCAAACATGAAACTTATGTCATTACATTTTTTTCTCAAATGCTAAAACACATTACACAAATGTTTCCTCCATGTTCCCCAATGTCTAAACACAACACCCTTTTCTAAAGCTACATAAACACAACCACACCTTCTCACCTCAAAACTCAAACTTTCACACCAAAAGAGCAGCTCGAAGCTTTCAAAAATGTAAACACTATACACATCATTACACACTGCAGCAAAACAATTGAAAACACAATGCTCAATTTGTGAGAAGGTTCTTTGTTTCATAACTGCCAATGCATATTTTTAGAAACTTTACTGTAATGGATGTTCTTAGATCTCTGCAGAGGATTAGGCATTAAGATTTGTGAGTTTCATATGAAGAGCATAAATAGTAAATTCTGCATGTACGTTCTGCAGTACTCTTGAAAACATGATCAGGGTGTGAAGTTTTTTTAATTTACTTTATTCACACCACACACACACCACAATCACTGTGTGGCATCATGTCGCTGAGCTGCATCGGGCCACATCACCTCATCCACATCGCAGGCTATATTTTCTCTTGCCAGGCACCGCAGGAAAAACGCCCTGGAATGGCGAATCCATCCTTGGAAGGCCTCCACTGGGATGTCAACACAGGCCAGCTCCATTGCCCTTAGGAGGTTCTCTCTAGTGTATGGTTGTCTGTCATAAACCTTCCATCTCCACGATGAGAAGAACTCCTCTATAGGGTTCAGGAAAGGGGAGTAGGGTGGCAGACAGACGTTTAAAAAGTGGTTACTGTTGGTGGTGAACCACTCTCTGATTTGGTTTGTTTTGTGGAAGCGTACATTGTCCCAAATGATCACATAAATGTGATGTGGGGGCCCAGGATGGTGTTGTTGGCGGTCCAGGAGGATGTCTTTTAGCTCCTCTAGGAAGGTGAGGAGACGTTGGGTGTTGTAAGACCCAAGGACAGCATGCCGGTGGACAAGCCCCTCCAAACCCATGGCCGCACAAAGAGTAATATTACCCCCCAAGTTGGCCAGGAACCTCAGTGATGGCTCTTTGGCCAATGATGTTACGGCCTCTTTGCCTTCGTTTCTGCAGGTTGAAGCCAGCCTCATCCAGGAAGAGGTACTCATGAGGTCTGGCCATCGCGTCCAACTGTAATATCCTCAGTGAAAATGTGAAAGTGCACAGGTGTTCAGAACAACAGTCAATCAGGTAGCACAGTATTGTCCAGAAGTAATGTAGGCCACTGAGCAACACAGTATGTCCACTAACTGTACTGTGAACATGGATGTATACTTACTTGCACATACTCATAATGTAGGTCTTTGTGTCGCGCAGAGTTGCGCTCAAAGGGAACCCTATAGACCTGTTTCATCCGCATCTTTTGGCGCTGGAGAACTCGGTCTATTGTGGCCAAGCTGACATCATCAATGCTCTCAAAGTTGACATTATCGGCAATGACTTTGTCTCTGATCTGCCGGAGTCTGATGAGGTTGTTCTCACGAACCATATCCACAATGAGGGCTTCTTGTGCCACTGTAAATATGGCAACCCTCCCACCTCTATGTGGCATTCTTTCAACTCTAAAGAAAGAAACATGTGTTGTCAATTGACATGTTTTACAATACAGTAACAGCTGATTTGAAACCAATAGACTACTTTCACAGGCTTGTAAAATTGTATTGTGACAAAGAAAGCAATAGAGTACAACACCTGTTGTGTTGTCTGAATGCCCTGATAATGGTGGCCACAGTGAACCTACTCAGGTTTGGACGGACTCGTAGTCCTGCTTCAGCCATTGTCATGCCATGGACAATGACATGGTCAATGACTGTTGCTCGCATCTCGTCCGTAATGATGGTGCGAGGTTGTCTTGCTCTCCCTCCTGGACCTTCTCCTCTCCCTTGTTGGCCTGCTCCTCTTCCTCCTCTGATTTTAACTCCTCTTCCTCGTTGGCCTGCTTCTCTTCTTCCATGGCCAGCTCTTCTTCGGAGGATTGTGTTTTGTGAATTATGTCTTCATGTGAAATGTGTTTTTGATATTGGAAAATGATGGCTAGATTTAGTAAATGTGTTTAGACAACTGGTCATTTGGTTTAGAGGATTGGCTTTTGTGTTTTAGCATTTGAGAAAAACTGTAATGACTCACCCTCATGTCGTTCCACACCCGTAAGACCTCCATTCATCTTCGGAACACAGTTTAAGATATTTTAGATTTAGTCCGAGAGCCTCCATTGAAAATGTATGTACGGTAGGCTGTCCATGTCCAGAAAGGTAATAAAAATATCATCAAAGTAGTCCATGTGACATCAGTGGGTTAGTTAGTATTTTTTGAAGCATCTAAAATACATTTTGGTCCAAAAATAACAAAAACTACGACTTTATTCAGCATTGTCTTCTCTTCCGGGTCTGTTGTATATATCCACTTTCACTCCACAGTGCTGCTGCTTCTTCTTCTTCTTTCCTGTTTTATGGCGGTTGGCATCCAGATTATTGGTGCATTACTGCCCCCTTCTGCTCCGGACAGTGACGCTGATGACGTGTTATCTAGTGCGCCCGAGCTTCGTTTACAGTCTGTATTCAAGCTATTCTACATTGTATGTATTTTGGTATTGCTATATTTTTTAAAATGGTGCGTTGGTGTGCATGTCAAGGATGTCCTAATCGCGTCACTGTCCGGAGCAGAAGGGGGCGGTAATGCACCAATAATCTGGATGCCAACCGCCGTAAAACAGGAAAGAAGAACAAGAAGCAGCGTCACTGTGGAGTGAAAGTGGATATATACAACAGACCCGGAAGAGAAGACAATGCTGAATAAAGTCGTAGTTTTTGTTATTTTTGGACCAAAATGTATTTTCAATGCTTCAAAAAATTCTAACTAACCCACTGATGTCACATGGACTACTTTGATGATGTTTTTATTACCTTTCTGGACATGGACAGTATACCGTACATACATTTTCAATGGAGGGACAGAAAGCTCTCGCACTAAATCTAAAATATCTTAAATTGTGTTCTGAAGATGAACGGAGGTTTTACGGGTTTGGAACGACATGAAGGTGAGTCATTAATGACATAATTTTCATTTTTGGGTGAACTAACCCTTTAAACATATTTTAAATAAAGAGCAATGCATTGTTCTTCATACTCCAGTAAAATCATCAAAACATCAGTTGATCTAAAGCCATTAAACAAACGTTATAGAGAAAAGGGTAATTTAGTGGAAAAAAGACAAGCCGTCATTTTTATTTTAAAATATGGAAATTTCAGATCTATAAATTTTAAGAGTTTGTATATTCTTCTAAATAATGACTCTAAACTTTAATAGACTTCGACTTTTTTGACACCATGGATAGTTAAAATGTAAAATAGTTTTATTTATGGGTTGATGGGTTTAAATACTATAATAATGAGTGTAATAATTCTTAGTACCACATGACGCCATTAGAGGGCGGAGTTTGAATTTGTATTGAGTGTTTGTGCTGAGTACCTTGGTGCAGAATCAGACTGCAGCACCCGCACTTAGATGTGGGCTACATTAGAGGTTAGATGTCTGTGTCATTGTGCATTTCAGTAGTACTTGTTGACACAGGGTTCTTGGTCTGTGTTATTCTTTCCAATTCACATGCACTGTAATCTGCCCATACTCATGTGCAACGACGCCATCTTGTGCCAAAGCTGATCAGAGAAGATCTGATCCACATGATGCAGTTAACAAAATCTGAAATGAAAAAGACAAGAAACAAAGTGTGAATTTTCTAATTCATCACCATGGGATTTATTTTTATTATTTTTTTAATTAATGAACATGACGAATGGAAAGACAAGTGTAGTTTTCACTTTCTTAACTGCATATGAAGTGATATGTATGTAAAGTGAAGTACAACAGGCCTAGTGCTTTTGTTATTACTCTTTCAAGAAGATTTAAGCACCTCCAGTGACAGACAATGAACTTGTTGTTCATTTTTCATTAATGACCAGTAGGGGTCACTCAGTATTTGTGTACACTTTCACTGTAACATTCCCATTCATCTCAAGAACATTTTCACGGAGTGCTCATACAGCTTTGGAAGTGCTATAATGAGCTGTGAAGATAGCAGACAGAAAAATTCAATTTCATGCTTTCAATTTACTTTAACATATTACAACTGCTTAGTGGCTGTTTTTTTTGTTTTGTTTTTTTCTGACAGAAAGATTGTTTCCCACATGCAGTTAGCATACAGAGGCTAACTGTCTATGCTAACCAGCTAAACCGTCATTCCTCTTACATGATGTGAATAATGTATCATGAACTCTAATTTGGGCACAAACAAGGGCCTTAATCCACTATATATTGGGACACTGATGACTCATCGACCTGCAACACGCACTGAAAGTCAGTATTCATCAACAACATCGCAGTATGTTGTATTTGTCATTCATTCTGGTAGTGATTTGCGCTCTTTCCGCCTGTTTGTTTACAGTGTTCCAGGATGGCATTTCTGGATATGGAACACAAGCATAGCCAAATGGAGCGTCAGAAGATAGGCTAGATGTTTCGTGCCTCTCCCACGCTGCACATATGAGCTGTTACCACGTTTAAATTATGTTTCAGGAAGGAGCAAATAGCTACTGCTATACTATAATATACTGCTATAATTCCCCATAAGGGTGTTATATATATATATATATATATATATATATATATATATAATATAAATGTGCTCATTTCATTTTTTAAATGTGTATTTTGTAAAAACAAAAATAAAAAAAATAAAAGAATATGTAGGCCTATTAATTTGTTGACCCAAGTCTGCTTTCTAGTGAAAATGTTAGCCTTTTTAGACAACATTAAGGGTTATTTTGTAAGTAAAGCATCCTTTGTTTTTAAATGACTAATTTTAATAAACATTCAATTATTATTAATAAATTAATTATTTGAAAGAATAAAAATCACAAATACATTAAAATAACTGTCTTGACAGACAAATATGTGTGTTCTGGGACATTGTGCTGTATCATTCTCAATCTCTATAAACAGAGGAGAGTCCTCAGAGCGGGGCGTCCTCTTGAGTTCTGTCCCAAATCCCCATGGCCCGTCTCTAGGGCTCTCACGTCACTCTTTCCGTCAGTCTCATAGGGGTCCGACATCTGCCACCAACCAAAGCCCAATTTTATTATCAAACACAATTTGGTACAATCATGTTATTTTACATGTTATTATTCTGTGACACATAGCAAAAGTCATATTGTGAGTTTTTGTAACTGACTAAAGCATATGATTTATTTAAAAGAAAAAAAAAACAAACAAAAAAAAAACAGTATTTTTGTTTTTTTTTTTGAGTAAAAATCTACAAGATTCTCTTTTTACTGGAAAAGACAAAGATACCCATTAAGAATATGATTGTTTGCAGTATATGGTATGTTTAAATGTTTGCCCATGTTCATGTCAGAATTGATCTAGCATACAGCAGTATTTGCTCATAATTTAGATGGCTGCATGTGCAATGAGGGCATCTCTGCAAATCCCAGTAGACTGAAATGCAATGATCTGACTGTGTTATCTGGAGAAAACACACACTCTTTTTACATGCTCAGGAAAAGAAAGACAGGAAAGGACATCAGCGTGCAGGAATGCTCTGGCTATGATTTCCTCCTGTCGCTCCTCTTAATTCCTAATCTGAGGGGAAAGCTGTCTATCTAGGGGATTTGTACAGCTGTCAATTAAAATCCCTTGACACAACCCTCCCCCTCTCCCTCCCTCTCCCTCCCTCCCCCTCTCTTTCTCTTTATTCACCGCTTTTCTCTTTCTCTGTGTTTCTTCTCTTCACTGGGGCTGTGTAGTCTATAAAGTTAATGTGAAATAGTCAGAGGCGACCTTTGCAATTCAGAGGCACATTTCAAAGAAACAGTCAAAGGCTCCCTAATGAGAAGGAAAGGACAGACAAAAACATTGCATGTAATGTGACTGCTATTACGTTATTATATCTGTTATATTTAATGTTATCTCATATTTCACTATTAATAGTTTATCTATAAATGCAATTGTTACAATCACAAACTGAAAACAAAAACAGCATTCATCAGCTCACTCTCTCAGCCCCTCAGCTAAAATAAAAGGATACTAAAACCGCCAGTAGGTGGCGGAAAATCATTGTCTTAATGAGTGAATCATTGAATCATTCAGTTAAATGATTCGTTCAAAATGGCAGACTCATTCAGGGACAAGGCAAGTGACGGGCTGCATCCGAAAACTTGCCCAATCAGGCAATGACTTTGCAGTTAGCATCTGTGCCTGATAGTACCTCACAAACTGATTTCAGATTTCTGAGGCGGCTTAGTGGTTAAATGATTTACAACAAAATAGAGTAAGCTTTGGTGATACCTAAGTGAATATTTAATTACTATACTAATTTCTCTGTAGAAATGACATCAATAGCAGAAATAGTTGGTCAAAAACATACATTTACAGGATACATCTATCTAAAAATTTAGGTACAGTATCTCAGCAGAGGAAGTGTATTTGGATGCGTCTTGATGCCTTCCTACCTTAGAATACATCCTCCAAAGGCAGCATTTTTAAGCTTTTGGATGCAGCCACTGTCTTTATGAGTGAGTCGTTGAGTCATTCATTAGACTGATTTGTTCAACAATGCGGAATTAGTCAGTAACCAAACATCACTGTATTGCTTGGAGACATGCAATGGCTCCACTATGGATTTGTTTAGAACTATTTTCATTGGCAAAATAGAGCAAAAACAGACAATACTGACAATGCTGTGTCTCTTTATGTAAGTCACTTAATATTCTTGTTTATTGAATTGTTGTATAAAATCAATATCACATTTGCAAACATGCAGACAGATTTTTTTCACCATATCTTAGATTTTGGCAGTGGTGGACAGTAACTAAGTATTTACCCATGCATATAAGAGAGCGCCTGTAATAGATGTCACAATTTTTTTGTCTGAAGGAGATGTTTAGGCAAGCCCGAGGCATGGAAATGAGACGCATGGTTTCGTTCCCCTTCACAGGAACCATAGTTACATTCGTAACCTGAGAGGTTCCCTTTCGAAGTGGAACTCAACACTGCATCTTGGATCGCTTCTATGGGGAACAAATATCCACTCCGCCATTCTGAGGGAATGCCTGCCTCATTAGCTGTGCCTATGCACAACCAAAATGGACATAGCATTATTGACTCTATGGACTTGTTTAGCCAGAGACAGATGCATCAATCATACAGGGCACATCCTAAGCCTCATTGAACTGCCAATGGGTAACATTTCCTGGACCATTACCCAAGCACATATGCCCCGTGACAAGGAAAGTCCCGGCCTTTTTCAACTTTTCTCCCTTCTTTGTAGGCCCAGACTTAGCCACCTGTGGCCCAGGAGCAGAGCTCTAAGGTTTAGCTATGTCAGCTCCTTCAGCTTGACACAGCTATTTGGGAATACTGGCAAGAAGAACTGCTAAAAGCTAATTAAGGAGTGGAGGACCATACTTTAAAACCAGTCACACTGATGCCATTCCCCATAGCATTGGTCTAGGTCACAGTGTTGAGTTCCATTTTGAAAGGGAACCTTTTTATTCTTAACATGCAATGGTGAATCATAATAAGATCGGGAATCAGGATGAACTTTTCTTTCCTTTCGAAAAATGATTAGAACGGTTTGTTTCTATAATTATTTACAAAAATATAACTTTCTCTATTTCTAAAACACATTTTACGTTGTAGAAAAAAAATAACCAATAATATCACAGCTCACCTTTTACAATCTAATCAGATCCGGAGTGCAATAAACTACATACTGATTATATACACCTTTTTCTTGAGTAAACGATAAGCACTACCACAAGGAATTCCAGTTGGATGCTGTCCTGTTCTGGTCTCCATAGAAACACATTGTCAAAACAGGATAAAAAGAGCATGTGAATGTACTAAAACTTTTGAACATTAATAAAAATAAAAAATTTAAACTGAAAGAGCTGAAGAAATGCTTGGAAAGTATGTGTTTTGAACACCAGCAAATCTGAACAGAATGTTCGTATATGGTACCGTATGCCTTGCATTTTATAAGTAATTGTTGCAAAAATAAGTAATTGTTACGGAACACAGACTCACAAATGAATATGAGAGTTTATTGATCGTGGCAGGAAATGCAAACAAGCAGGTGAGTATGACAGTCAAAGCAAGAATGCAATCGTGAATGAGAATACTGACAGTTTTTTGTTTAGAAGGTGGTTGGAGGAGGTTGTAGATACAAGCAGCCAAGCACACACTTTGGGGAGTGTGGTGGAACATGGAAGGAGTCTGGGAACAGGAGATGCTGGAGACACAGACCAATGGGAAGTACTCAAAGTTGAGACCAGACAAAGTGCCAGTGTGAAGTGTGATTAAATGCTGCAGTGATGAGGAGGTGACGATCAGGTGCGGGTGATTAGTACACTGGTGATTGTGACCTCTGTGATTGGATGGTGATAGAGCCTGGCTGATCTCTGACAGATGGCCACCACTGTAACTGATAGGTGACTGGGTTGATTTGATGTGTGATGGTGAAGGGGCCAATGTATCTGGGACTCAGCTTCTTGCAGGGCAGACGCAGCTTGATGTCCTTTGTTGACAGCCAAACTTTTTGTCCTGGCTGGTAGGTTGGTGTCTCGGCTCTTGTGGCGTCAGCCTGGATCCTTTGGCTGCGCACTGCCCGCTGCAGGTGGTGATGTACGCACTGGAAGGGAGTCAGTCCAGGGGCCACTTGGCGGAGAGAGAGTTCTGCGCGTACTCGGCCCAACCTAGGAATTGGTTCCAAGAGTCTCCGGATGGCAGCCTGATGACAGACTGACGGTCACACCTAGGAGCTTGAAGAAAGCCTTCCATACTTCCATTGAACTGTGGGCCTCTGTCTGACACCATATCCTCTGGGATACTGTAGTATCAAAATACATGATTGAAGAAGAGGTCCGCTGTTGTCATGGTAGTAGGGAAGTCCTTCAGAGGAATCAGACGACAGGATTTAGAGAATTGGTCAACAGTGACTAGGATACATGCGTTACCTTCCGATGGAGGTAGGTCGGTGGCAAAGTCTACTCCTAGGTGTAACCAAGGGCGCTAAGGTACAGGCAAGGGAAGAAGTTGGCCAGAGTTCTTGTTGCCTGGACGATAGGAGATAGTGAAATTGAATTGTGTGAAGAATAAAGCCCATCTTGTCTGTCTGGGATTGAGACGTTTAGCGTCACGAAGATACTGGAGATTCTTGTGGTCGGTGAGAACTGTGAACTTCTCCTTGCCTCCCTCCAGACAATGTCTCCACTCCTCCAATGCGAGCTTGATGGCCAGTAACCCTCGGTTTCCAATGTCGTAATTCATCTCTGCCAGGGAGAGCTTCTTTGAAAAGAAGGCGCATGGATGGAGTCGTGCTGGATTCCCCTGCTGCTGAGAAAGCACTGCTCTTACCCCAGTGGTGGATTCATCAACCTCGACAACGAAGGGCTTGTTGGGGTCAGCATGGATGAGAAGCTGTGCTTTAGTGAAGGAGTCTTTGAGGCTTTGGAAAGCCAGGGTGGCAGCTGGTGTCCAGGACAGAGACTTGGGCTTATTTCAGAGAAGATTGGGGAGTGGAGCTGTGATGGAGCTGTAGTTTTGAATGAAACGATGGTAGAAGTTTGAAAATCCCAGGAAACGTTGATGCTCTTTGATGGTGGAAGGTGTTGGTCAGTTACGTACTGCATCGACCTTCCCCTCGTCCATCTGGATGCCATGTTCACTTCCAGGCAGGGCTGCATACGATGATTGGTGCGGATGGAGAGATGGATGAATCGTTCTAGCCCGATGGCATCGTCGTATGCAGCCAGATGCAGTCGCAACAGAGGATTTAACCCTTGATGATAGGTGGCGATGAGAGAGCGCTCATTGCAACCACTGGTCGCTGCTAAGATTCTGAACTGAAGACCATAATCAGAAACAGACATTTTTTTTCTTGTGAAAAATGATAGTTGCTCACCAACAGATGAATTGCCGTCGGGAACCCCACAGACCTCACGAAAACGAGTGGTGAAATTATCCAGTGTTTGTGTGACAACACCTTGATTCCAGATAGTTTGAGCCCATTGATGCACTCTTCCTCTCAGCAGGGTAATAATGAAGGCAATTTTGGCTCTGTGGTGAAATGGTGCGACTACATCTCCAGGGCCAGCGAACACTAAAAGGAGGAATCCATCGCAGTCCTCCGCCGAGCCAGAGTAGTGCGCTGGTGTGGCCACGGGACTGGATACCACTGCCGGTGAAGAAGTGATGGTGACGAGTGATGCATGATGTGGAAGTGGTGCCTGAGAGTGCTCGCTTGAGAGCGTCCACGACCTCCTGGAATGGATCCGGTGCACATATTTAAATGGTAAGTTGGTCTGGTCTTCTGTTACAGAACACAGACTCACAACAATGTAGAAATGAATATGAGAGGTTAATGATCGTGGCAGGAAATGCAAACAGGCAGGTGAGTATGACAGTCAAAGCAGGAATGCAATCGTGAATGAGAATACTGACAGTTCTTTGATTTGAAGGTGGTTGGAGGAGGTTGTGGATACGAGCAGCCGAGCACACTCTTCGGAGAGTATGGTGGAACATGGAAGGAGTCCAGTAAAAGGAGTCACAGATGAATGGGAAGACGTTGGAGACAAGGAGGTTTGGGAGAGACGTAGCAACAACAATGCAAGTAGTGCAGGTAAGTGAGTCCTTACTCAAAGTTGAGACCAGACAAAGTGCCAGTGTGAAGTGTGCTTAAATGCTGCAGTGATGATGAGGTGATGACGATCAGGTGCGGGTGATTAGTACTCTGGTGATTGTGACCTCTGTGATTGGATGGTGATGGAGGCTGATCTCTGACTATTATAGCATTTATTTTTATATTTAAAAGTCATTATTGACATCCCAGACAGCAACATGGTGTGGCCCAGATCCGGTCCACATCTGATACATGTGGATTACATGTGGACCAGATATGGGCCGGAACTGGGCCGACACTATATTGCTGTCAGGGATTACACAGGGATACACAGCAGTAGATCAGACATTAACTTATTATTTATAACGGAACATAATATATCATTTTTCAATTTAACAAACAGCACAAAAATCTATTTTAATAAATGTCAGGTTTAAGTGCTATGAAATTCCCACTTCTGAATTACAATATGCATTGATTTTCATGCTAACAATAAAATAAAAGGATATTAATAGGTCATTGTCCATCCCTTGTCGTAGAATGTCTGTATGTGTTGGAAAAAATCAGTATTTCAAAATTAATCACCTATCACCAAAATATAGATTTTCGATCTATTGGTTCATATTTTCCATGCCCACACAATATTTATGACATCATCCGAAAAGGAAAGTCATTTCAAATGTGAATCAAACAAAATACATTTTTATAATGGAATAACTCATATTCATAAATCACATTCACAGATTCATAATGCTGTTCGACCATGAATGTGTATTAAGAAAGTACATTTTTATTTATTTTGGATGTAAAGGGCAGAATTAGCAGGCAGATACAGACATGCTGTGCACGTGTGGCCACTTTATTCACTGATACAAAAGGTGCTGCAGTCTTGTTTGGAGCAAGAGAAAGACCTTTCCCTTCCGCTGACATGATGAAGAGATGACTCAACCGTCTGTGCTGCGCAGAAGGGTTTAACCCGTTCATGAGCGGCAGGAACAGGCAGGACGCCCAGCAATGACAGCAGCTGCCGTCTGATTCTTCAAAAGAACTCATATTACTTATGCTTTCTGTAATGCTCACATGAAACATACAATCAAGCCCCTCAGCATCAAACCCAAACAGATTAGGATGAAAACATAGACACAATAAATAGACAAATATTATAAAAACAACAACATTATTATTATTGTTATTTCTGTGCCTCATATATTAGTGTAAAAATATTAGCGTAAAATTTAATTTAAAATTACAGTGACTACAAAGGCTTAAAATATATTAATCAAAAGCTAATTTAAAAAAAATGCCGCTGTGTTTTGTTTGTACATATATGCCCTGACATCAGCTCAGATCTGCTGTCAGGACGCTTTACCTTCATAGCAGTGCACTCAAACCAGCCCTCACCGGCTAACTCTCTCTCTCTCAGTGCACAGATGCCACAGGCTCTCTGTGTTTGCTCTTGAGTGCATGATGGTCAGTGTTAGTCATCAGCCCTTCTGTTCCCTGCAGGTACTTCATGACTTTTTTTTTTTCATTCCAACTTCTGTCTTTACTCAGTGCACTGAAAGGGGCATCGGATAATAACACTTTAAAGGGCTTGTGTCGTGAGGAAACTCATTTCCTTTGATCTTTTGAGATAAAAGACTTGATTGTACTATTAAAACATACTGTGACTTTCGTGAGTCAATCCATTTGTTGAAGCTGAACTGCACATACTCAGCTCACACAGTAGAGCATGATGCTAGCAATGGCAATGTCATGGGTAAAAACTTTCTAGTTTCAACATCAAATTCATTTTAAGTTAAATATACTGGGTTTGTATTCCAAGCAGCTTATTTAGGTTGAGCTAAGTAATGTAACATTTCCCTGCAACTTGAAATTTCTCAGTTGTATTTACTTAAAGGATTAGTCCACTTTAAAATAAAATTTTCCTGATAATTTACTCACCCTCATGTCATCCAAGATGTCCATGTCCTTCTTTCTTCAGTTGAAAAGAAATTAAGGTTTTTGATGAAAACATTCCAGGATTATTCTCCTTATAGTGGACTTCAATGGCCTCCAAACGGTTGAAGGTCAAAATTACAGTTTCAGTGCAGCTTCAAAGGCTTTAAACGACACCAGACAAGGAATAAGGGTCTTATCTAGTGAAACGATCAGTCATTTTCTAAAAAAACTGTACAGTGGCAAGAAAAAGTATGTGAACTACTTGCAGAATCTGTGAAAATGTGAATAATTTTTATAAAATAAGAGGGATCATACAAAATGTACAACATTTGTACATACAAAATTTTACATGAAATATGTTTACATTTAGTTCACAAGACAAAACAATAGCTGAATTTATTAAAATAACCCCATTCATAAGTATGTCAACCATTGATTCTCAATACTGTGTGTGGTTACCTGATGATCCACGACTGTTTTTTGCTTTGTAATGGTTCTTCATGAGTCTCTTGTTTGTTCTGAGCAGTTAAACTGAGCTCTGTTCTTCAGAAAAATCAGTTTATGCATTTTTGCATATTTGAACCCTTTCCAGCAGTGACTGTATGATTTTGAGATCCATCTTTCACACTGAGGACAACTGAGGGACTCAAAGGGGTGAAAGTCGGGGGGTGAAAACTTTTGAACAGGATGAAGATGTCAAATTTTTTCTTATTTTGTTTAAATATCGTTGTTTTTCATTTAGTATTGCCCTTCGGAAGCAACAGAAGATACTTGCATGTTTCCTGGAAAAAAAATTAAATACAATTTACCTTGATATTTGAATTAAAAAAGTTTTCACCCCCCGGCTCTTAATGCATCGTGTTTCCTCGTGTTGCATCAGTGAATGTTTGAACCTGTCCTCACTGTGAAAAGAAGGATCTCAAAATCATTCAGTCACTGCTGGAAAGGGTTCAATTATGCAAAAAAAATGCTTGAAAACTGAAATTTCTGCAGGGCCTGAAGGATTTTTCTGAAGAACAGAGCTCAGCTTAACTGTTCAGAACAAACAAGGGACTCATGAACAACCATCAAAAAAACAAAACAGTCATGGATCATCAGGTAACCACACACAGTATTGAGAATCAATGGTTCACAAACTTTTGAAAGGGGCCATTTTAATAAATTCAGCTATTTTTTTTGTTTTGTGAACTAAATGCAAACATCATGTAAAATATCTTACTCAGGACAGTGCTAAATAAAAAATAACATGCATTTTGTATGATCTCTCTTATTTTATTAAAATTATTCACATTTTCACAGATTCTGCAAGTGGATCACATACTTTTTCTTGTTTTGTAAACACAAATGATCGCCTTGCAAGTGGTTCCTCCATTCCGCCTTCCGTATTCTTCAAAAAGCTTACACTGTATGTCCTCCGCCTTCCCTATTCAACTTACGGAACAAACGTGGCGCCAGTTCCATTTTTTCCGTAAGTAGAATAGGGAAGGCGTAGGACACACAGCGTAAACTTTTTGAAGAATACGGAAGGTGGAATGGAGGAACCACTTGCAAGGCGATCATTTGTGTTTATAAAGCATATACAGTTGTATTTTTTAAAAAAACAATCACTGTAATTGTTTGAATCATCCAACTACCTATAGCACACATACATGTGCTGGAAATGTTTTTTTTTTCCATTTACGGTACCTGGCAAAAGATAAATCCTTCCTCTCTCTGAGGAACGAAAAGAGAGAAGAAGGTTCATGCCTTCATTTCAGCTCACCTAGATTACTGCAGTTCGCTCTACTATAGAGTTAATCACTTATCTATAAAGCGTTTACAAATGTTTCAGAATGTCGCAGTCAGGCTGTTGATGGGCAGACAAAGCTAAATATGAACATATCTCCCCTAGATTTTAACAGTTTATAAGTCACAAAATGGACTAGCTCCTGGATATCTTTCTGAAAAGTGATGATATTCCACATAACCCATCGAGAATGCATTTTTGGTGTGCATCCAGGTGTCAAAATTCGATTTGCTTCGATGATGTGAACGCTGTTTTCCTGATGCGCACCTGCATCATTTCTACATAAAAAGGGTGGTCTGGGGTATTCGGATCATGTGAACTCTGGTACTGATGTACCTGCTGATATGAATGAAATCATACTAATTCCACTTGCCTGGAAGTGAGCGGCCATTGATAACATATGATTTAATAAAACTGTGACTCACACAATGCAACCAGAGAATGTATATCTCATTCTGTTCCTTGAAACATTTGCAGTACATTCACAGCAGATAGACACAAGTGTCGTTATGTATACTGACACTTTGAAAACAAATTCAAAGGTTTAAAAATGAAAGTTAGGTGAGCAACGCTATGCATTTTGCCATCTCTTCTGTATTGTTGTTATGCAGCAGGAGTAAACAGCTACTGCTTTGATCAGGCAAGCGTACCACGATCCGAACCCAAATAATATACAGTATATGAACACAATCCAGTGGGGGAGGGGGAGTAATCGTACTTGGGTTTGGATCAGGCAATCGAATCAAGTGTGAAAGCACCCTTAGATCCGGGGGGCCTAGGATTGCTCTCTGTCTGTAGGTCTAGACTGAAACATAGAGGGAACCAAGTTTTTGCTACAGCGAAAGCTCAAAACTCAATTTCTGTGGCCTTTAATGTTCAATGAATCTGTGAAACAGAGAAAAATATGCTTACATTCATTATATATGGCTCTACTCTTCAGCACAATGTAACCTCCCAAAATGCAGACATAAAAGAAACTCTTTTAAAACCAAACATAACAGAAATTAAACACTTACAGATCGCCCTTTATATTAATCTTGTGCAAAAACCAACCCAATCTCACAGCAATTCATACTTATTTTACGAGGTGGCAAATTTGTATGAATTCGTACAACCCCACCCGTACGATTCCATAAGTTTTTTGCTAAATCGTATGTATTTTACAAGTTACTAAATTCGTACAAATGACCTACCACTAACCCCGCCCTTAAACCTACCCGTCACTGGGGTTAAGACAAATCGTATGAATGAGGTTGTATGAATTTGTACGAATTAACCACCTCGTAAAATACGTACGAATTGGTCATGAGATGGCGTTGGCAAAAAACACATAAAATACCACTTTATTTCAGCATTTACTCCTAGAATCTGAAGCAAAGCATGATGGGAACTAGAAAATCTGCTCATTCAGTTTAATGTATCTTAAGAAGTTCTGTACCCTTTATGACAAATAGCTGTATAGTAATTATATACAGCTGAAACTGACTGAGTTTATCTAACTAAATCTAGTACCTTCAGAAAGAAGGCTAAATGTTATATTACCAGGTTTTCACAAATATCTGATGGTTAAAACAATGAACTTTAGTAACACTTCATTTCGATAGTCCACTTTAGACATTCTACTTACTATAAGCAACTTTGCAACTACATGTCAACTTATTCTACTAACCCTAAACCCTCAGTGAAGCACATAATGAGGGAGTAGAGGGGAAAAAGCTGTCTTAAATATAATCCAAAACTCAGGAGATAGCTGGAGATAACAGGAATAATTATTCAAACACAATACAAGACAATAACATACAAAGATCTAAGGAATGGCTTATATGGAAAGTAATGAGGATACAAATTAGACAACAGGTGAATTAAATTAGTAACTATGAGAACAATCTAGTGGGCGAGAAATGAGAACAAAGGAAACTAAAACCAAAACATAATGAACATAACGTAATCCTGACAACACCTAACCCTAACCTAACAACCTACTAACAGTCTACTACAGTTGACATGTAGTTGCAAAGTTACTTAGTTAGTAGAATGTCTAAATAAAGTGTAACCTGAACTTCTGTAAGAATATAATAATGTTTCTTTAAACCATATTATTTTGGTTTCTCTTACTATAATATTTCATTTGAATTGAATCTGCAACATGTTCTCCAACCAACACGCCTATATAGGTCTTTTGTTGCTTCGCTGAAATACAACCCATAGGAGCGTTTACTAAATTTGCGCCCCTATCGACAACACGACACTTTCATTTTAATGCATTGTTCCCTTTTATCTGCGTCATATTACTGGTTTTGTGTAGCTCAATTGGCAGAGCATTGCAATAACAAGATGCAATCATGTGATCATGCGATCGTGGGTTTGATCCCAGGGAATGCATATGCTCATAAAGTGTATATGCGCTATAAATCACTAAGGGTAGGTTTAGGGGTGGGTGTAGTCGTTAATAAAAAATGAGTTTTGCTAAATGGAAATAGGACATATGGTGTAAAAACTCCACACATTGCATTTAAATGAACACACCTTTTGATTGGTAATGACAGTCATACGTCATTTCATGACGACAGACCTAACACAACACTGTCATTATTTTTACGCAGCTGAAAAACACCCCCACAGCATGATGCTGCACCACCATACTTCACTGTTGGGACTGTATTGGACCAAAATACAGCCAAAGTGATCTTTGGGTTCTTTTTTACCTCTCTCACCAAGGCTCTTCTCCCCCGATAGCTCAGTTTGGCCGGACGGCCAGCTCTAGGAAGGGTTCTGGTCATCCCAAACGTCTTCCATTTAAGGATTATGGAGGCCACTGTGCTCTTAGGAACCTTAAGTGCAGCAGAAATTTTTTTGTAACCATGGCCAGATCTGTGCCTTGCCATAATTCTGTTTCTGAGCTCTTCAGGCAGTTCCTTTGACCTCATGATTCTCATTTGCTCTGACATGCACTGTGAGCTGTAAGGTCTTATAAAGACAGGTGTGTGGCTTTCCTAATCAAGTCCAATCAGTATAATCAAACACAGCTGGACTCAAATGAAGGTGTAGAACCATCTCAAGGATGATCAGAAGAAATGGACAGCACCTGAGTTAAATATATGAGTGTCACAGCAAAGGGTCTGAATACTTAGGACCATGTGATATTTCAGTTTTTCTTTTTTAATAAATCTGCAAAAATGTCAACAATTCTGTGTTTTTCTGTCAATATGGGGTGCTGTGTGTACATTAATGAGGAAAAAAAACTTTAATGATTTTAGCAAATGGCTGCAATATAACAAAGAGTGAAAAATTTAAGGGGGTCTGAATACTTTCCGTACCCACTGTAATTGTAGTCGAAGTCAATCCGAATTTATTTGTATAGCACTTTTCAAAATAGACATTGTTTCAAGGCAGCTTTACATGATGTCAGTGTTTATAATATCTTATTCTCTTTATGCTATAGTCGCATTTAGCAGATGAGATCCAAAACAAACTAAATGTGGTGTGATGTATCCTGATCTTCAAGCAAAAGGAACTGGATGAAATATTCTGAATGACCAATTCACAATCTGACTTGTGATGCAGCCTGGAATCATAACCACACCATGTTGGTTGGTTTGGCCAGAGGAAGACTAAAGCCTGGTTTCCCCCTAGGGTTTTTCCTCTATTTCTTTTCTTGACTTAATTAGAGGTGGATGATTAAATACTTTACATTTTGTGACGAAATAAAGACAAAAATTAGGCAGTTTGCTACATGTACTATGGAGTGATCAAATCAGATTCAAGTTGTTATTTTACCAGCTAGAAATCGCAGGACACATTTGGTCTCGTGTCTCATGAATAGGAAGAGAGCTGTGCTTTTGCTCTTTTGGATATCATCATCTCCAGCCTGCTGATCTGAACAACTGAATTCTTCCACTGCAATTAGAGGTGCTCACCAGTGTGCTCAATATGATCAGCGCTGGTTGTTAGTGGTTACCTGTTGTTATGGTTACCATTTCCCTCGTTCCTCACCACAAAATCTCCCAAGAGCTCTGTGTAAGCACCAAGACACTACATACTGTATGAACGTGGCATTTGTCCCTGAGCTGTGCAGCAGACACAAACACATGCAGACTGTTACTCAGCATATATAAACACACACAGGTTTGTTTTTGTGAATTGTGGGGACATTCCATAGGCACAATGGTTTTTATACTGTACAAACCATATTTTCTATCGCCCTACACCAATTTTTACTTTGTCAAAAATACTCATTCTGTATAATTTATAAGCCTTTTGAAAAATGGGGACTCTCCTTGTAATACTTATGTCATAATACAAATTTTTGTCCTGATATGTCACAAAAACGTGCACACACTTGCATTTAAGGTATACTATTTATTTATTTATTTATTTATTTTAATCAGTATCACAGTCGCAACTTTATTTCTTAAAAAATGTGACTTTTTTTTTCACAGAAAGGTTATTTTAAAATTTCTCAAAATTACTTTTTCAGACAGAGATGTAAACATGCATCCGTAGGTAAATTACACTTTTTACTTTACTTTTTTAACATGTATTAGGATATTTTTATATATATATATATATATACACTACCAGTCAAAAGTTTGGAAACATTACTATCTTTAATGTTTTTGAACGAAGTCTCTTATGCTCCTTAAGGCTGCATATATTACAGAAAAAAAAAACAATAATATTGTGAAATATTATTAAAATTTAAAATGATGGTTTTCTATTTGAATATACTTAATTATAAAATATAATTTATTTCTGTGATGCAATGCTGAATGTTTAGCATCATTACTCCAGTCATCAGTGTCACATGATCCTTCAGAAATCATTCTAATATGCTGATTTGATACTCAGTTATTATCAATGTTGGAAACAGTTGTGCTGCTTAATATTTTTTTGGAACCTGTGATACTTTTTTCAGGATTCATTGATGAATAAAAGGTTAAAAAGAACAGAATTTATTCAAAATATACATCTTTTCTAACAATATAAATCATTACTATCAGTTTTTATCAGTTTAACACATCCATGCTGAATAAAAGTATTAATTTCTTTCAAAAAAAGAAAGAAAATAAATTACTGACCCCAAACTTTTGAACGGTGGTGCATATTGTTACAAAAGATTTCTATTTTAAATAAATGCTGATATTTTTAAACTTTTCATTCATCAAAGAATCCTGAAAAAGTATCACAGGTAATAAAATAATATTTTACATAACAACTGTTTCCAACATTGATAATAAATCATCATATGAAGACTGGAGTAATGATGCTTTTTTCCGTATTTATTATGAAATAAATGCAGCCTTAATGAGTATAAGAGAGTTTGTTCAAAAACATTAAAAATAGTAATGTTTCCAAACTTTTGACTGGTAGTGTATATATATATATATATATATACACACACACACACATTTTTTTTTTTTTTAATTATTAAGATTTTTTTTTAAGATAAATTATTAACCAGTTAACACCTTTTTACTCTAGTATCTTAAATCTTTTTTCATTCAAATGACTTAATATAAAAATATTTTAATAGTGTATAGTTCTGGTGTTTGGGGTTGGTAAATAAGATGCATGCGATAAGAAAATTTAGTATCTAGTGCATGAAATTGTAATGCAGCTAGAGGCCAATTACGCCGCCACATTAGCTGCTGTTGTGTGCTTTTATATTAGCACAGGCCTGCGGACAAAACCTTTACATGAGTCAAGAACATGCAGATTCTCACAAGATTAAACTGGATGAGCAGATAAACATACATCCAACAATGACTGTCATCAAAGCAGCAAATGCACTGGAAGCTTTTAAACAGGGAGTACATATAAAGGAAGCAGCCATCATCTGAGCTGAGGTCATCTCTCCATCATGTTCAGAGCTTGCGTCTTTTTGCTTTTGCATTTCACTGAAGACTGGCATTATTGCTCCGGGCGAGCTCTCATGACAGTTAATGCAAAGACGAGAAGAGCTGTGTCACGTGTGCAGATTAGAGTCTCTCACAAAAGCCATGTATTCAGACTTCAGCCCTTCAGCCCTGCTGCACTCCCAGCTCCTGCTGAAACAAGAAAAAGAGCTTCTTTAAATCTCCGTTGACTTACCGCTCATTCAGGATGCCTAAAGGGAGCTAACGTAACAGAAAACTAAAGCTCTTTGCTGTGTAAATATATATAGGGGCTGGCTGCCAGTACTACCACCTCAAACAAAAATCAATAGTATAAAAATAAAACATGAGAAATATTAGGAAAAATAATATTGAACAGCATATAAATTACACATATTTCTTAAGTAAATCCGTCCAACAGCTGATTAAGCAGCAGGAGCCTAGCATACCATTTTGTTGTGCTTATGGTTTTTGTTTGGTTATTTTTTGGGAACCAGTTCCTATAATGTTCTACACAGCAAAATCCCCAGAGTTAAACCAACTCTGCTCGGATTACATATGGTCCCTCTCTATATAGTGTTAAAGTAACACTGAAGTAGAGTTAAAGTTAATGAGATAATTAAGTGATTAAGTTATGATTGAACATTAGTGATGAACACCTGCTGTTAACAAGCAGAATCACTGAAGAGAAACACAATAACTACAAATGACTTCCTGCCACAGCCTTAGATTAAATCAGCTGAAGATAAAATACATTAAATTAAACAACTCCACAAACAGCATATTATGTCATTAACTTTAACTCTGCTTCAGTGTTATTTTAACTCTATGTAGAGAGGGACCATATGTACTCTGAGCAGAGTTGATTTAACTCTGGGATTTTGCTGTGTAGGAACACTCAAAAAATTTACTTTCACTGTTGTTAGTTTCACTCAAACCATCTTTGTTCACATTACTTAAACTCATGTAACTACATGAACGTAATTTAACTGTGTTGGTTCTACTAAAAATGAGTATTGTCAGCTTTACTTAGTAAGTGTTTGTTTAAAACGCACAAATTAATGTTGACATAACTAACTGGGCAGTGGATCTGTAGTTCCCAGTATGCTTTGCAAGGGACTGCATTAGGAGAGTAAATTTACTGGTTGAAGTGTTATTTTTATGTGTTTTTCAGTAAAGTGAAATATGTTCTTAGTTTATGTTAGTGTTTGATGTTCAATTATGTTGGACATATAGAGTAGTTTCTGTAATGTTTTTGAATTTTGTGTTTAACATTATGCAGAAGAGTGTCGCCTGTGTTTAGGCTGTGCGCGCTCATATACGCATGTTTATAGGATGGAATTCCTGCTCTCAATTCAATTGAGTTTGTTCAAGGAGTTATTTTTCGAGTGCATTTTGTAGAGAAAATAGTTCATTTAATTAGGTGAATTAAGTCAATAAATGTGTTCACTTTACGTAATAAACATAACATTATTAAGTAAGCTGCACATATAAATATTATGTAGCAGTGACATTCAAATGATTTGTATTTACTCAAAGAAATTTTGTCAGCTTTACTTGAATTTCTTTTGTTCATACAACTAAATTGATATTTGTACAAATTACTCAATATAGTTGCATGGAACCACTTGACACTTCTTTTTTAAGTAAATCCAACAATTGAAGGATTAGTCCACTTTAAAAAAATGTTTTCCTGATAATTTACTCACCCCCATATCATCCAAGAAAAAAATGTAAATGTATATGCTTTATATAAACAAATGATCGCCTTTGTAAGTGTTTCCGCCAAAACCGAATTTCCATATTTTTCAAAAAGCTTACGCTGTACTTCCTACGCCTTCCCTATTCTACTTACGGATGAACGCAGCGCCAGTTAAATTTTTTCGTAAGTTGAATAGGGAAGGCATAGAACATACAGCGTAAGCTTTTTGAAGATTACGGAAAGTGGAAGCACTTACCAAGATGATCATTTGTTTATATAAAGCATATAAATGTACTTTTTTTTTTTTTAAATGATCGATCGTTTCGCTAGATCAGACCCTTATTCCTCGTCTGGTATCGTTTAAAGCCCTTTGAAGCTGCACTGAAACTATCATTTTGACCTTCAACCGTTTGGAGGCCATTGATGTTCACTATAAGGAGAATAATCCTGGAATGTTTTTATCAAAAACCTTAATTTCTTTTCGACTGAAGAAAGAAAGACATGACAATCTTTGAAGACAAGGGGGTGAGTAAACTATCAGGAAAATTTATTTTTTATTTGAAAGTGAACTAATCCTTTAATTTTTTTGAGTGAATGATCTTTTTAAAATGTAAAGTCGATGTCCCTGCAATAACAGACCGCGTGCATCTAATAAATTACTCATTCTAGAACGTTATGCAACTTCACATACTTTTGAAAATCCAGTGTTTAGTTGATCCTGGTAAGCACTCATTGTCACAGATGTAAACACGACGGCGTTCTTATTCCACAAGGGAGTTTGGCGTCACGGCATTTGTTTCCATGCGGACCATTAAGAACGCAACACACACATCTCCCAGACATCCTATAGAATTCAATCAACCAGATGATGACTTCGAAAATCCTGAAGTGTTTCCAGTTAAAGGTGCTGTATACTATTTCACAAATTCGTTGTTGAACACTGTTGATATTTTAAGTCAACCAAAACAAACTCACCCCTCTCTTCATTTCTCCGCCTCCAAAACTCACACTCCAATCCTAACCACCCTCTCAGTCTCAATCCCCGGCCCGAATTGCTGCTGGTATGTGAGGCGAATGCACTACTAATGACACTAAACACTGCATTCTCTAGCGGTTGTCAGTGTGCAGTAGCTTAACTGCAAAAACTCTCAATATCTGGCCACTGTTACACACGCAATGCGAGTGGATGTCTGTTTATCACATCTGACGTGCAACAAAATGCTTCACGCAAAAATAAAACGCAGTTGATGAACAAACGACAAAGAAGCACAAAAAATGAATGTACAGTACACAACAATAAATACAAACAAGAGTTCATGTTAGTCGCAAACAGCACAGTAGCTCCAAACAATCAAAACCCAGTGTTACTCACATGAGAAGGAATCAAAGCAGCCTCCATGTCTGTTTTTGGACCTTCCCACTTAGCTCTCTCCAGCACTGGACAGTTTTTCTAATATTAATGTGGATCCTAATGCGCTTGCCCAGTCATAAACCTTCATTCCAGTGAAATTCTTTTGAGCTCTTTTGTATTGTGTCTCATCTCTCGGTCTGCAGTTTTTTTTTTTTTTATTATTATTATTTTCAAATCTCCCTTGCTTGTTCTCTCTCCTTGATCGTCATACACCCCCTAATGCTAATTGGTTGGAAGTTTGTTGTTGGTGTCGGCCTGACTAACTTGCAAACAGTGTTTGAAATTTTTGAAATAATGAAAATTTGAAATAATACTGAGTCCACCTTTAAAGGAACACTCCACTTTTTTTGAAAATAGGCTCATTTTCCAACTCCCCTAGAGTTAAACAGTTGAGTTTTACCGTTTTCGAATCCATTCAGCTGATCTCCGGTTCTGGCGGTACCACTTTTAGCATAGCTTAGCATAGTTCATTGAATCTGATTAGACCGTTAGCATCGCGCTTAAAAATGACCAAAGAGTTTTTGGTCATTTTTAAGCAAGATGCTAACGGTGTGACATCTAAAGCTGAGACGATATTGGCCTATATTTAGAAATAGAAATAGAATGTGCAACTGACCAATCAGAATCAAGTATTGCAGAGTGCAGTGTAATAATTGTAAATAAATGAAAAACAAAAACAGAGATCTGTTAATTTGCAAATGTTAAATGATATACCCCAAACGGAGTGTCTATTTACACTAAGTGCAAATAGCGTCCCTCGTTGGCAAACGCTATTTGAAAGTGCCATGCTTTGAAAGTGCTATACGGTATACGACCTTAATGGTGTTATAAATAACCTTTTTATATATAATTTTTACAGTTACAGTGTGTCTCTTTTATTTGTTTATGTAAAACCAAATCTGTTTATGAAGGCCAAAATGAGCAAAAATAAATGGACAGTGTGAGCCCTTTACAATGTTAAAAGGAAAAGGTGATATAAAGTCAAGGGAAGGCTTTAGCTTTTTTTGTGACTGGGTGTTTATGCATAACATCATAATTTAAAAAATCTAACAATAATAAATTTAATATCTCTGTTACATAGTGGAGAAGAGAAAATAAGTATCCTTAACTGAACAGAGCTGCTCACACTTGCATGTTCTGTTACACTTAAAAGAGAAAAAGACATGACTTGTAGGAATCCAGTAACAACTTGAAAAATTAAAACTCATAGACATTTTATGAAAGAAATAATTTATCTGTTGAGAGTGTGTTGACAGTCTGTGTAACTGGATGAAAATTGCCCCAAGCTTTACTCACCCTCAAGCCATCCTAGGTGTATATGACTTTCTTCTTTCTGATGAACACAATCTGAGTTATATTAATAAATATCCTGATGCATCCAAGCATTATAATGGCATTGAACAGAACCAGCAAGTATAAAGCTCAAGAAAGTGCATCCATCCAAAGCAAAACGTACTCCACACAGCTCCGGGGGGTTAATAAAGGCCTTCTGAAGTGATGCGTTTGTGTAAGAAAAATATCCATATTTAACAAGTTATAAAGAAAAATATCTAGCTTTAGCCAGCCCACCTTCCATATTCAACTTAGGAATAAAGCTTAACTGACACAACGTCAGTTAAGCTTTTTTCGTATGTTGAATAGGGAAGTCGTAGGACGTAGCGTTAGTGTTTTGAACTGCGAGAGGCATTACGCTTTCTTCGTAAGTTGAATACGCAAATTTCAAAGTGAAATAACTGGCTGTAGAAATGGTTTTCAGAGAAACTAATATGAACTGAGCATGTTTAATAAATATCTGCAATCATATTCATGGTATTTTTATGCTTTAGTACAGTCAAAAACTTACATAGAGCACCTTTAAGGAACCATCTTTTTTTAGAGTGATGTGTGGTTGACATTATGTCAAATTTTAGCTACACGCTTGATTTTGATGTCACAATTCTTATACATCTGGTTTAACAAGTGATAGCCTCAATAAACTAGACCCACAGAATCAGGCGAATGCAGTTTTTAAACTATCTTTATGTAGTTTTGGAGATTATCTTGAAGCATGAATAAATACTGTGATCATGTGAGCCACATTTCACCACAGAATGCAGCAAATGACCAAGAGTGCAAAACGACACGATAAGAGAAGCAGCAGCAGGTCTTCAGCCATCTCATTCAGTGTTAATACTCCACCGGAATCAGTTCTCCATCACCTGTTACCCGCTTGACTCCTTCAACACATAATCTCTCTCCTTACCTCTTACACTTAACCCACTCATTCCTTTTTAAGCATTTATCATTTCCCTACTTTTCTTCACTGGCAGCAGATTTTCAGTGTTTTATTTCCACACAGGCAGATTGTTCAGCATATGGAGAGGGAAAGTGAGGCAGCGTTTGAGGCCCGCTCAAAAATCTCATGATAACAGGGACATGTCTCATTGACTGAGCTTGACTGAAAATTGTGTACTGATAAGTGTCAAGATATGTAATACAGGTGTGATATGTACAGGTAAGTCGAATAAAGTTAAATTGGGCCTTCAGGTTAATTAAGATAATACTAAAAAATCAAACTGGCAATGACTTGAATTAACCTCTTCTATGATAAAAAATGTTTCTATTTTTTAAATGTTTTTATTTAGAGATGTCAAACATTTCTAGGTGGTGTTACAGTCCAACTCTTAAAGGATTAGTTCACTTTCAAATTAAAATTCTCTGATAATTTACTCACCCCCATGTCATCCAAGATGTTCATGTCCTTCTCTCTTCAGTCGAAAAGAAATTAAGGTTTTTGAGCAAAAAATTCCAGGATTTTTCTCCATATTCAATGGCCTCCAAATGGTTGAAGGTCAAAACTACAGTTTCATTGCAGCTTCAATGCGTTCTATTATTATTAGTTCTTCTCTATTAGAATTCCAGCAGTGTAGACACTGCTAAGTGTATCACTGCCCTCCTCAGGTCAATGTTTGAACTAAATTGTCATATACAATATGCTAGTGCAAGTATATAACAATTAGTTCAAACTTTGACCTGTGGAGGGCAGTAATACACTTAGCAGTGTCTACACTGCTGGAATTCAAATAGAGAAGAAGAAGAAGAGTGCTAGTTCAAGATGAGCATTAATGGTTTAAATGTATAAAATTTTTATTTATTTATTCATTTTTTTAGAAAATGAGGGATGGTTTCTGTAGATAAGACCGTTATTTCTCGTCTGGGATCGTGTAGAACGCGTTGAAGCTGCAGTGAAACTGTAATTTTGACCTTCAACCATTTGGAGGCCATTGTCCATAAGGAGAATAATCCTGGAATGTTTTCATCAAAAACCTTAATTTCTTTTCGACTGAAGAAAGAAAGACATGAACATCTTGGATAACATGGGGGTGAGTAAATTATCAGGAAAATTTAATTTGAAAGTGAACTAATCCTTTAATGAAAACAGATCCCAGATAATTTTAACCTTTTTATTTAGGACATGGTTGGTTGACAGTTCATGCCAATTTGGTCAAAAAGGCTGATTTTTTTAGTCATATTCTATTTTGGTACATTAATGAGTCATGAAGTTGGCTTCACAGTTCTCTTTAGCAGTAAGTCAATCAGAGGTGCTGTCGCCATAGTTTTATCCCAGTGGGAGGAAACATTGCAGATTTTTAGAATCAAATTTTAAATCAGGCTTCAAATCAGTTTTGACTTTTGTGTTCATGCAAGGCTTAATATGTGTGCAAGTTAATATTACTAATATTTGAAGAAAAAAGTCTCTGGTCCTGAGATTTCTGAAGTAAAATTGACCATGATGCATCATTTGCAGTTCTTAACTGATGCACATACAGGAATCATCCATGTGAATTCCTCTCGGTTAGCTGAATATGTGTAGCCTACCGCCTCTCAAAATAATGTCAGGAAATGAGACACACATATAAACATGAACTTACTGTGGTGATGCAACTAAGGCCAAGGCAAAATAATGTCAACTCATGTGTGAATGTATGCTAATTTAGCACAGATGCCAGAAAATAAATCACATGAAAAGAGTCAGTGGCAGAAGCGAGCTGACATGATGAAAAAAACAATAAAAAAGACAATAGTTTTATTAATGCTTTTATTTTAGTAACCCTTTTATCAGTGTTGCTTGGGGTTATGGCATATGCTACATTAAACCTTCTATCTTAAAAATGTAATTATTTGTATAGTAGTATGTTTGCTATTAAAAACACATAAGCTGTTAAACGGAGGGAATCTGTCTATCTCCCCACACATTTCAGCTAAATGGTTAATTTTAAATTCATTGCTGTGAACACTCCCGCGCGGCAGGTAATTAATAAAATCAACATTTAGCTTGTTTATCTTTACGAATTTGTTTCCATATCATCCACTTCAACCAAAGTCCTTACAGCCGAGTGATATACCAACGCTTTGAGAATCGATTCGTTCAGTGTTCAAAAGAACCGACTCGCATGTGAATCACTCCAGTACTTACGCTCAGAGCGCACACATGAATTACCAGAGTGACGGGAGGATGTTTGGATTATAATACACATCTTTATCCGAAGCAGAACAATACAACGGCAAAGAAAACGACGAGTGTGGATATACGAGGGGCTTTTTTTTTTTTTTTTTATTCTACAGGTCTTTTATTAATGAATATTTAATGGCTTGGAAATGGAGATAGCTTTGGTGAGTTTTGAGAAGCGGGGAGATGGAGGCAGTGATGGAGAAACCTACCAAAACCAAAACTCACTGGATCATCCACGCTTGGTCCACAACAAAGAATTATACTCGAGAAGTCCACAACAGAGCTCATGGAAAATGAACGACATGAATAACACAATGATGGGCTCCACTGAGAATACGGTGGATTATTACAGTCCCCATTTGTTTGATGAGGACATTCTGGACATGGATATGGACCACGAGAACAACGAACGGGTTCTTATTAATATCGCCGGGCTGAGGTTCGAGACCCAGTTGGGCACTCTGAACCAGTTTCCCGACACTTTACTGGGAGACCCTGACAAGAGAATAAAGTATTTCGATCCCCTCAGGAACGAGTATTTCTTTGATCGCAACAGACCGAGTTTTGACGGAATCCTTTATTTCTATCAGTCCGGCGGGAAAATCCGTCGACCTGTTAACGTGTCTATCGACGTGTTTGCCGACGAAATTCGCTTTTATCAGCTGGGAGAAGAAGCGATGGACCGTTTCCGCGAGGACGAGGGCTTTATCAAAGAAGAAGAGAAACCGTTGCCACAGAATGAGTTTCAGAAACAGGTATGGCTCATTTTTGAGTACCCTGAAAGCTCTAGTCCTGCGCGAGGCATCGCTATCGTCTCCGTCATCGTTATCACCATTTCCATCATAACTTTTTGTCTGGAAACTTTACCCGAGTTTCGCGACGAGCGAGAGCTTCCAGTGACTAGTCGCGCAATCAATGGTACTCAAGAGCGCCCGTCGCTCACCTTCACCGACCCGTTCTTCATCGTTGAAACCACCTGCGTGATTTGGTTCACCTTTGAGCTCTTTGTGCGCTTCTTTGCTTGTCCCAGTAAGTCTGAATTCTCCAAAACCATCATGAACATCATTGACATCATGTCCATCATGCCTTACTTCATCACACTGTGCACAGAGCTGGCGGAGCAGCAGGGTCAGGAGCACAACAATGGCCAGCAGGCCATGTCACTGGCCATACTGAGGGTCATTCGTTTGGTTCGGGTGTTTCGCATATTTAAGCTCTCTAGACACTCCAAGGGGCTTCAGATCTTAGGTCAGACTCTGAAAGCCAGTATGCGAGAGCTGGGCCTCTTGATCTTCTTTCTTTTCATTGGTGTCATATTGTTCTCCAGTGCTGTCTTCTTTGCTGAGGCAGATGAACCTGAGTCTCACTTCTCCAGCATCCCAGATGCCTTCTGGTGGGCGGTGGTGACCATGACAACAGTTGGGTATGGTGATATGAGACCGATTACGGTGGGGGGCAAAATTGTGGGCTCCCTCTGTGCCATTGCAGGGGTGTTGACCATTGCACTGCCGGTGCCCGTCATCGTGTCTAACTTCAACTATTTCTACCACAGAGAAACTGACCAAGATCAGGCATCTCTCAGAGACGAGCCTACTAATGTTGGCACTTCAAACCCTTGCGATGAACTTCACGGGCTGAGGAAATCATCAACCTCCAACTCAAGAGATACAGAACACAATGATGAAACAAACATGCCTGTTGAAAAGACTAACATGAAAGCTAACAGCAGAATGGATATTAAACGCTCCCTTTATACATTTTGCTTGGACGCTAGAGAAACAGATCTCTAGTTCGTCCATCACCACCCCATTGCCCGTCATTGTTTCCAACTTAAGCTATTTTTATCTCAGGGATACTGACCAGGAGCAAAGCATCTCTCAGAGAAGAGCCTGGCAGTGGCCCTTTCAGCTCATGTGATGAACTTCATGTGTTGAAGAAATCTTCAACAGATGGAGAATACAGTGAGGAATCAAACATGTTTGAGACGACTAACATGATAAACTGGATATTGGACAAACCTCTAGTCCATCCATCTCCTGCAGGCTATGTTAATGCACCCAAAGTCTGTACAATCCAAGGATCATCGCACTGCTAAAATCCTGTAAAGTTGCAGTTATTTTTTTAAAGTACATTCTAATCTGTTGATCTCTTGGGCATCAACAGCTTTTGAGTGATTTCTTATCCAGAATAGAACACAAAATAATGATGAATTAAATAAGTAAAATTTTAAGAACGTGCTGGGATGCTTTGAAATTCGATAACAGGCCTTAACTCTTTCAACCAACTCTTCTATTGTATAGTTGACTCCCAACTTAAGTGAAAAGCCAAAATAGGTTTTCTTCTTTGAAAGCATATTTAAAATAATGCATGTACATAGTTTTTTTTTGTAAAATAATTGTTTGTTCTTTAGGGTCTTGTTCATTACCACTTTTATTGTTAGTCTAAAACAGTTTATGTGAAGTTTGTGGCTATCAGTAACTTTTATCAGTAACTTATTTTTTCATTGGCGTATGAAATTTAAGAAGCACTTCGTGGGAAAGGACAGCTTTAATGTGTTTTGCCACTGGATTCACAACGATGAAGCCTTTTCGACTTTTCATTTCCCCTGAAGTTTATGTAAGACTGTGTACAGGAGAGAGAAACCACAACAAACGACTGAACCGTGATAATCCATTGAATCCAGAGGAGAACTTGAAGAAAATCCAGTGATCCGTTCTCATATAAGGTCAGTCTCCTCATTAAGTCTACACTGTCCAATTCATTTACTTTCAGTGCTTTTCTTGCGCTTGAAATGTTGTTTTTATGCACAGTTGTAACCACAGATATTGTTCATTATAATATTTTATAACATTATAATATTTCAGCATTTGTTAATTTAACCCTAATAGACCACCAAAAAACATGATTTATGTACCATGTAAAAAACGTTAATCCAAAAAATACGCATTTAAAATTTTCATTTTATTCCTTCACCTCACTGACCTCCTGTAAAGTACCTGAAATGGCATACTGTGTGATTCAAATAGCCAAACATGTTGCTATGAGGGATTTCACAATGTGAAATAAGTATTAAATTATTCTAAACACGTTTCAAATTTTACACATCCAATGCATTGCATGATCTAAAATTCTGAGAATTAGTCTGTTCATATTTATGCATGTTGAGCTGTCAGATTACAATAGACAAAATCAGAGTCAGTGAATGTGTGAGTTCACTTCCATTATTGACACCGTTTGAATCTCATGTATGCAAGTGCTTGAAGGGGGGCGAGTTGTTATTAGGTGCCAGGAACCAACCAGAAAATAAGTGTGTGTGTGTTTGTGGCAGGGCCGATCACAGACAGTGTTGTTCTATGAGGAGTGACATATCCTGTTTCACAGAGGATTAGATATGCCCGTTATAGGTTATATCACATAACCTTTGAGAAAGTGTTAGAGTGTGTGTACTGCATGCTTATTTTGGTTGCATAGATACATGAGACAGCTGCTTTTTAACAGTGGGCAATGTAGGTCAGGAGTGACAAGTATAAAGACTGATAGCAATAAAACTTAAGCACATCCAGTGATCCAAATGGCATATTGTTAATTATGTGACTGCAGGAAGATCTGGTGAACATGAGTTTACAAAGTACAACATGTTCCTGGATCAACATTTTTGTTGATCCTGGAACAACATTCCAATCAACCAATCAGATTTGAGGGACAAGTTTAGGGCCCTATTATACACACGTCGCAATGCGGCACCAGTGTTTTTTGCTAGTTTCAGCCCGACGCAGTTATCATTTTCACGTCCTCCGCCACATTGTTTAAATAGCAAATGCATTTGCGCTAGTGATGCGCGGGTCTGCTTTTTTTCCAACCCGCTGGTCCCACTTTTATGAAATTATTTGGCCCGGCCCAGCCCGCGTCGCATCACTGTATCTATTTTTACAACGCGCCCCACACCCGTGACCAATAATACTAGGCATTGTAATGTATATGAAAACAGCCTTTATTTCAGCCTGAAAGTGCTTGGAAACATCACCCTGTAAACTGGCAACAACATACGATTATGAATATGAACCATAAATCAGGTCATATTAATAACAAGATAATGATAAACATTTTCAACATTTAAAGCAGCGTTTGTATTCATCTAATAGGCTAAACAATTTTTTATTTCAGATTTGTATCGGCCAACAGTTTACAGCCTACGCTACAACCACTGAATTTTGTTTTATTTAACACACAGAAAATATGTCTTGACATTGTGGAAGTGCCCGTTTTGTGGCTCTTGTGTTTGTATATTTTTTCACTCCTGCTGCAACTATTTCTGAGAATTGGTCCCAAACATTAGATTTAGCAGCCTGACCTTTTTTTTTCTTCTTTTAATTATGTAAATTTCGACCTCAATTTCTCCCGCACCACTTTTATTTCTCCATTTTTGTTGTCGTGGCTGGTGGCGGGAGCTGCTTGGCGCGCCGCTTTCGTGACGTGTCATGTGACGCTAAAGGTTTGGGGACATCACGCAAGTTACGTTTCTACGGCCTTCGTATTGTAACCTTATCAAAGAACCTAATAAATTAAGAAAATAGATATTCCCAAATATTTAATATAGGCTATAGGGAATTGCACGCAACATACATGGATTTATTTTTTTAATTATTTTTTTTTAGGACCCGCCCCAACCCGTCCCGCAAATAAAGTGACAATTTCTTTCCCCGCCCCAACCCGACCCGCAGGTTATGAGACGACCCGCGCATCACTAATTTGCGCCCATTTGTGCGCCCGTGGGCGTGCTGGTCTGAAAATGAGGTGTCTTCAGGCGCGTTGTTGGCGTGTTGCTATTTTGAGGCAACTGAAATAGACTGCGCCATTGACCAACTGAAACCTGGAGACTGTCCTCCTCAAAAAAACAACCCTATAGGTCATTTCTTTCAAGCACCTTATTATAACCTATATTTACATTTTAAAGTCATGCACCCTCTAGCTGGCATTAAAATAATGACAGTGTCGTGTTATGTCTGTCGTCATGAAATGACGTATGACCGTCGTTACCAGTCAAAATGTGTATTCATTTAAATGCAATTTGTGGACTTTTTACACTGTCCCTTACCCACCATTTGTCCTTTTTCCATTTAGCAAAACACATTGTTTTATTAAGGACTACACCTACCCCAACCCTAAACCTACCCTTTTATAGTGCATATACACTTTATGAGCACATGCATTCCCTGGGATCGAACCCACGATCGCATGATCGCATATTGTTGTATAAAACATGTGCGAAACACGAAATATGATGTAGATAAAAAGGTACAATGCATTAAAATGAAAGTGTCCTGTTGTCGATAGGGGTGCAACTTTGGTAAACGCTCCTAAGGTTTGTATTTCAGGGAAGTGACAAATTACCTAAATGGGCGTATTGGTTGGAGGACATGTTGAAAACATGGTCTAAAGTCAATGACGCAATATATATATATTTTTTGTTATATAAAGAGCGCGTTAGTGATATGCGCCTATAAGCGGATGCCCCCTCAGCTTATTACACACACAGGGCACACAAACATACCAAATATTGAAAATAAAAGGATTACAATGTAAAAGATTATTATTGTGTGCATAAAGATAAAAGTGCTTTGGTGGAATCCGGCTTTTCTCGTAGATGGTCTGCTCACGTGCTTTAACCTCGTGCATGAGCAGATCCGTTTCCTCACTAGAGAAGCGTTCAGTTTTTCTGCTTGCAAATTCCTCCATGTAAATAGCCAATCTGCCATGGCGCGAGCGCAACTGTCTTTTAAAGGGAATGGGAGACTCTTATTGGGTTTATTGCCCAAAACACACCCATTACTCATTAAAAGAATAGGGACAACCCTTTTAGACCATGCGCCAGGCACGCCAACCATTTTTCCCCTCGTTAAACTAAAAAAGTGGATTCGGACACGCTCTAAGTGTACTTGCGCCGTGCACTTTAGACCATGCGCTTAGATTGTTAAAATAGGGCCCTTAGAGTTTACAGTATGTCAAGTTTAGGCTTAAAACCAGGGTTAGGTCATCATTTCCCTCTGATTTTAGGAGTAAGTTATGGGTAGGGTTAGGTTTAAGGGTAGGGATAGGGTTAAAGGGTTAGTTCACCCAAAAATGAAAGTACTCACCCTTGTGTCATTCCAAAGATCTTCGTTGCAATGATGTTGCTGCCTATGTGTGGTCCGGATAACTCTTGGATTTCATCAAAAATATCTTGATTTGTGTTCCGAAGATGAACGAAGGTCTTACGGGTTTGGAATGACATTAGGGTGACTAATTAATGACAGAAATTTCATTTTTGGGTGAACTAACCCTTTAAGACTAAATTTTTAGACAGAACTGATGTTCAAGGATCAACCAAATAAGTTGATCCAGGAACATGTCTCAGCAAAATCACGATGACCTGGATGGTCTTCATATGCACTCTGAGCTGACCTCTTCAGACAATAGTGTTTTTGTTAATTACACAGTAAAATGTTAAAGTTGGTGCAGTTGATGCTCCCTTTAGAGCCCTTTTTAGATCCCTTGGCTACAGCTTCATTTACTCTTCCATCAACTTCCATCAAATTTTACAGGAAAGACAACTGCAAAGTGACTCTTAATAATAATTTGTTGGTGTGTTTAATGTGATAAGTCACATTTCGTTTTTTTTAAGAAACGTTTTTGCAGTGTAGCACAGTTTCTCAGCCGTGTTCCAGCAGGTGACAAACCACCAAAAAAACAAAAAAACAAAATAGATGCAGATCAATCACTTCAACAGGTGATTGCTGGAATATTTGCAAATATCATCATGAGGAATTAAAACACTTTCATTGATCAATAGACTGATGTAGATGAGTGTTAAAAGAGATGTGGTGACTAGACATAAATGATTAAGAGCAATATTCTTTAAGCTCTTGAAAGTGCGTCATGACTGTAAACTTGCCACTACAGTCTGTTTGTTAATGTGCACAAGCTAGTCATGTTACATTTGGTTGAAGAGGAGGGTCTGAGCTCATCATCAGCATTCACTGGAGATGTGATGAGCTCAGACCCTTCTTTTCAACCACATATAACTAACATGATGGTTAGGCTGTGAATGGGGACAAATTTGACAAGGTCCAATAGTTACGGAGGCTTTCAAAGCAAGATTCACTGCACTACAGTAGTACAAAAACAGCACAAACCATTGACATTATAGAGAGATGAATAACATATTAGGTCTTAAAGGGATAGTTCACCCAAAAATGAATCTTCATTTACTCACCCTCAAGTTGTTTCAAACCTGTATGAATTTCTTTCTTTTGTTAAACACTAAAGAATATATTTTGAAGAATGTCGGTAACCAAACAGTTGATGGATCCTATTGACTTCCATAGTATTTTGTTTTTCCATTGTTTCCAGTAGTTGTGCTTGTGAATTGCTTGTCTTTATTGAATCAGTTGTCTGTATTTATCACAGCATGCTTGCTTCATTTGCAATCAAATGGCAATTTTGTTACTCTGAATCTACCCTGTCACTGTACACCGACAGAGGAGCTTTTGTCAGTGTGATCTGGCTGTAGGTGAACATCTGGCAGGAGTTAAAGGCATTGTGCTCAAATCAAAGAAAATGCGAAAGTAAATAACGTGTTATAACAATGTGCAATTCACTGTAGGATTGTAAGATTAAGTTGAAAATATTAGTAGAGCATCAGTAGAATGTATTTAACACAACTATCAATCTTTAATTGATTAATATTAACTAGATTTGTACACTTTCTGAGGCAAACATGGGTGGTGTTTGCATGTGCAAAACTCACTGACATGATGCCAGTGAATGGTTTTAAGAGCATTGCTAAAGTGTTCTTAGTGTTTTTTTATGCAATTGCTACAGTGTTATGTGGTTAATAATTAGTTTAGCTTTGAAGCATTTTAAGGCATTCTATTTACTTAAAGGTTTAGTTCACTCCAAAATGAAAATTCTGTCTTTAATTACTCACCCTCATGTCGTCCCACACCCGTAAGACCTTTGTTCATCTTTGGAACACAAATTAATATATTTTTGATAAAATCCGACAGCAAGATAATTAACACTTTCAGATGCCCAGAAAGCTACTAAAGACATATTTAAAGCAGTTCATGTGACTACAGTGGTTCAACCTTAATATTATAAAGCGACGAGAATATTTTTTGTGGCCCAAAATAATGACTTTTCAACAATATCAAGTGATGGCTGTATTCAAAACACTGCTTCATGAAGCTTCAAAGCTTTACAAATCTTTTGTTTCGAATCAGTGGTTCAGCTCGCATATCAAACTACCAAAGTCATGTGAACCGTTGAAATTTCGAAACATTTATGATGTAATGAAGCCTCGTTTACTGAAATCACGTGGCTTTGGCGCTCCAAACCACTGATTCGAAACAAAAGATTCGTAAAGCTTGTTTTGAGATCGCCCATCACTAGATGTTGTTGAATAATTCGTTATTTTGAATAACTTTTGCGCACAAAAAGTATTTTCGTCACTTTATAATATTAAGGTTGTACAACTGTAGTCACATGAACTGTTTTAAATATGTTTTTAGTAGCTTTCTAGCAGTTTAAAAGGAAATTAAATTGCTGTCAATGGAGGCCTCACTGAGCCGTCGGATTTTATCAAAAATATCTTCATTTGTGTTCCGAAGATGAACGAAGGTCTTATGGGTGTGGAATGACATGAGGGTGAGTAATTAGGGACATAATTTTCAAGTATAAATTGTCTTCAACTTAATGTTGAAATATTTAAGGATGGAAAATTGTAACCCTGGCTCACAAAGGGTTACAGTTTGTTGGTGTGAAATCAGCATAAATATGGTCTAAGTCATTTTCACAGTCAAACATCTGTGTGTTAATGGATTGGATCTCAGTATGTTTTATTTTTCTCATAGTCTCTTCAGTCAAATGCATCATTATTGCAGATAAAGTGTGGTTTCAGCACCACAGACAGCTCCATATATTCTAGCATAGCTTGTAAAAGTGCACAAATCATTTGCAAGCCATTTAATAAAAGAAACCTTTTGAGTGGTGGACAGTCGTCATATAACAGATGAAAATAGCATTAGACAGGCTTTATCGAAGACTTAACCTATAGCCACTCTCATTCAAATCAGTAGTTCAACTGATTTGTCCAGGTGAAACACTCTTTATGATCCACAGTACTGTATGTAGCAGTAGATAATCATGCAGCTTTGTGATTTAGGTTCAATTAACTATAGGTCTTTTATGGACTAATGCTGATTTAACTGAAAGTAGTTTTTGATTTGTCCCTCAGTTATAATAATGCACTTACAATAGAATGAAATAAAATAACTAATATAATTAAATGAAATACATCTACTCACCTTCATGTCACTTCAAACCTGTATGGCTTTTTTTTTTTCTCAGTTGAACACAAAATGAGAAATTTAGAAGAATGTCCATGCTGCTCTTTTCCATACAATGGAAGTGAATGGTGACTATGACTGTCAAGCAAGATTTTCAGTGAATAATAAAAATGTAGTATGTTCCTCACACACAATTATAGTATGACTTCAGAAGTCTTTGATTATAAGCATCTGCTTTTGTGTTCCACAGAAATTAAAAAGTCGTAAGGGTTTGGAACGACATTAGGGCGAGTGAACGATCACAGAATTTTTGGCTGAAATGTAATTTTAAAATGTGTTTCATGAGTTTCATCCACCCTCCACATTTTTAAAATAATTTTTATTTTATCAATTTTTTTTTTACTGAGGAACAAGTTGAAATTACGCCACAAATACTGTGAATAGAGCTCAACTTTTATTGAACCTAGAACACCATTTTAATCTTCCAAAGTATAGCAAATGTTTGACTTGCAAAAGTACAATGTGACTCCATTTTAAGGAATGCAGCAAAAACTCTTTTATTAGATAGAATTGACAAGCAGCATGATTCTCACCTCCCTCTCGTGTTAGTATTTTCAGAGGAAGTGTCACATGCAGTGAAGCTGGCAGGATAAATCAGGTTCAATCTGGCAGAAGTGCGCTGCTAAACTACAGCCTACATCAGCCTACTAAACACTGTGAGGATTGTTAAAAGCTGTTCTAGAGTTACTGGTAAATCAGTAACCAATTTGACTTGTGAATCCTGAAAAGACAGACATTTAATCTAGGCCATTAAAAATTCATGTCCTTTTGTAGACACAACATACATGGTCATGTCAAGTATGACTCAGATGGGAACAGATCTAAGATCTAATCATAATTTAGTCATATATTTTAGTTTTTCATTTCAGACCTCACCAACCCTTAGAAATAAAACTTTTTTTTTTAATTAATTAATTTATTTTTGTGAGTTTGAGACCACTATGCAAATGCCTTATTCTGATATGAAATTAGACACGTAGGCCTATCCATCAGAGCAGATTATAAGCATATTTGGGGTTGTTTAAAGGGGTTAGTTCACCCAAAAATGAAATTTCTGTCATTAAGTACTCATCCTCACATCGTTCCAAACCTGTAAGACTTTTGTTCATCCCCAGAACACAAATTAAGATATTTTTGATGAGATTTTTGTCCTCCATAGAAAGCAACGTAATTACCGTCATTCAAGGTCCAGAAAGGTATTAAAGACATAGTTAAAATATTCCATGTGATTACAGTGGTTCAACCTTAATGTTATGAAGCAACGAGAATACTTTTTGTGCAAAACCACAACTTCTCTTGCCTGTCAGTCTCCTACACAGATCGTGCAGTGCAGAGCTTCCATATTTACGTCCAAATGCCGTCTCAGTATTGGCCAGCTCCTGCGTCGGCATCACATGCATGTGTCAAGCTGCTCACGTGAACAGCATCGGCCAATAATGAGCCGGCATTTGGACGTAAACACGGAAGCTCTGCACTGCGGCAACTGCACAGGAGACTGACAGGCAAGAGAAGAGATTGTTGAATAAAGTTGTTATTTTTGTTTTGTTTTTGCACACAAAAAGTATTCTCGTCATTTCATAACATTACAGAAACACTCCACTTTTTTTGAAAATAGGCTCATTTTCCAACTCCCCTAGAGTTAAACAGTTGAGTCTTACCGTTTTCGAATCCATTCAGCCGATCTCCGGTTCTGGCGGTACCACTTTTAGCATAGCTTAGCATAGTTCATTGAATCTGATTAGACCGTTAGCATATTGCTTAAAAATGACCAAAGAGTTTTGATATTTTCCTGTTTAAAACTTGACTCTTCTGTAGTTAAATCATGTACTAAGACCGGCAGAAAATGAAAAGTTGCGATTTTTTGTAATATCATTGCGCCTGCTGCACCCATGGTAAGGCAGCAATGTTTCTTGATTATTACGCAGGAATGAGAGTATAGTTCCTAGCCATATCGGCCTAGAAAATCGCAACTTTTCATTTTCTGTCAGTCTTAGTACACGATGTAACTACAGAAGAGTCAAGTTTTAAATAGGAAAAATACCAAAACTCTTTGGTTATTTTTTTTTTGAGCGAGATGCTAACAGTCTAATCAGATTCAATGAACTATGCTAAGCTATGCTAAAAGTGGTACCGCAAGACCCGAAGATCGGCTGAATGGATTCGAAAATGGTAAAACTCAACTCTAGGGGAGTTGGAAAATGAGCATTGAGTGTTCATGAGTGTTCATTTAAGGTTGAACCACTATAGTGAGGTTCACTATTTTAACTTTGTCTTTACTACTTCTCTGGACCTTGAATGATGGTGGTTACATTGATTTCTATGGGGGATAAAAAAAAAACCTATTGGATTTCATCAAAAAATCTTAATTTGTGTTCTGAAGATGAACGAAGGTCTTACGGGTTTGGAACGAAACAAGGGTAACTAATCAATGACAGAAATTTCATTTTTGGGTGCCTTTTAAGTCTGGCTCATACAGCGATCGAGTTTATGGAGTTATTAAAGTGAGCAGGTGGGGGTCATGATATTTCTGTCTTATTTTCAGCAAAAAGCACTTCAATTTATTTAGTTTTTATATGGGGTTGTTCTTGTTTGCTTGTAAGGTCTGGCAACACGAATGAGTCAGCATTTTTGCGTAGCATTTTTTTAAATGCAGTTGTCACTAGCTTTTTTGGGAGTCACTTCGGTTGGAGAATGCGGTTCTCACTAGGGCTGCCTCCTAATAGTCTCAGCCTCTGATGTCATGCCCACAAACCATTGGCTGAACGTCTGATGCATATGGTACATTTATCTGGAAACACTTCAGAAGTTTTGAAGTCATCTTCTGGTTGTTTGAATTCTACAGGAATTCAAATTCCCCTTTTTTGTAACAATTCTTCCAGTTAAAAAGTTTGTTGGTGCCAAGATCTGTCGTTTGAGCACTGTGCTGATTTGCTGTAGTTAAAATTAGGAGATAAAATATAAAAGCAATAGAGCTCCATTGTTGTAGTAAACTTGCACAACGTTCTTGGATTAATAATTTTTTAGATGCATGCCGATCTATTATTGTAGGGACATCGACTTTACATTTTCATGCCCCTAAACATGACGCGGAACAAAACGAACTGCGATTGGTTGCATTACATGTCAGTCAAACGGCCTCTGGGCGGTCCTCGGCCAATGAAAGCTGCGATAGAGTCCAGACCTTCTGCCGTCAGTCTGAAGGTCCGGCTACGCAAGACTAGCCCCCTAATAGTTGACTAACTGTTATTCGACTAGAGGCTTAGTCAACCAATATTTTGGTCAGTTAGTCAATATTAGTCGGTCAGTTGCAGAAAAAAAAAAAAAAAAACTCCACAGAAAGTGGCGAACTGAGGGACAGATCATTAACGACTGGTCCTTGTGTTAATTACAGTACAGTATGTTGGCCAGGAAATTCAAACGTTCGCCTATCATCCAAATATGGCTTATCATTTGAAACATGCAAGTAGAAGCAACTTTACATGCCTGCTTGCTCTAACATTAACCTACATAAATGTGTGCTATTATATATATATATATCCAAGTGTTTGTGCGAATGTGAAAGGCAGCTAAAGTAAAACGCTCTTTACTGCACAACATGGAGGCACCAGCGCGATCACTTGTAATTTTTCAGCTTAAAATACTCATACAGATATTTATGTCATACAGATAAGAGTAATACATAATTCCGAGGGTCTTTTAGTTTTATTTGTGTACACTCAAATTAACAACAAAACTTTCTGCTTTTGTAAAATATAGAAAACAAACAGGATTCACTTTCTGCCGTTCAGTCACATAAATGAACTGAAACTCAGCATACAAGCTACTATATGCTATATACTAATATATATATATATATACATATTAGTGGTGGGCATAGATTATTTTTTTTTAATCTAGATTAATCTCACTGTAATCTTGGAATTAATCTAGATTAATCTAGATTAAAATGACTCATTTGAATTCTGCCGAAGACATTCAGAATATGTGAGCTACCAAAATAATGACTAAAAGCAATCCGCCATTTTGTCCGACAAAGCAGTCAGGAGTTAGAAGATTAACCTCGGTGGAGTTAAACTTAAAAAACTGTGTATATTTACATCTTTCCGCGTTTGAAACAACATTGATTCTCATGTTCATTGATGTTTATTTGATGCTATAAATGGACGAGTAGTAAGAGATGATCGGTTTACGAGCCTCTTGAGCTGAGGCGCTACAGCAATCTGTCACAACCATGGTAACGACACATTAAAGAGCAACAAAACAGTTTTTATTGTTTGAATTTCTTAAAAACTACACAGTTTTAAAGCTGGGACTTTGTTTAATATCATACTGTAAGTAACCTGCTCTGTCTTGTGTGGTAATGTGTTGTCGGACAAAGCAACAGTAACTAAGGGGGGCGGGTCTTTGCGAAGGGTCAATTCGGCTAGGTATACATCCTCGCTAAAATATCAAGGTGAAAGTCATCATAGCTTGCGTAGTATAGACCCAGCTCCCAACCCAACTTTGAGAATAGATTAACGGCGATATTTTTTTTAATCGCCCGATTTTATCGCAGCACGTTAACGCCGATAATGGCCCACCAATAATACATATAGAAAGTTTGAAACGTCTACTTTTAAACGAACAAATTTGAATCAAAAGCATATAGGCCTCTCTGATTATGTAATCATATCCATATCAAAGGTGCTTTTTTACTCCATAGGCGCATTACTGCAGACACCGCAGACACTGACTCAGAAATCACTAGTTTATTAATAAACAATTAAAATGTTATTTCATAATAAACTTATGTAAACTTGCTATTTTTTCAGACACATTCATAATCATTATTTTTGCCAGTGTGTGTTTGAGCACGAGGCATATATTCCGCCCCCAGTGTATTTAAGTACTTAAATGAATATAAACATGCAATTGGTCGACTAGTGGCTTAAATAAATGACTACTAGTCGACTAGAAAAATCTTTATTTGGGGGCAGACAACCGAAAGTGTTGAATTGACAACCGAATTTAGTGTGTACGTGGCCTAAAAGTGCATGAAAGCACCATTACAAAGTCTCATAAAAGTGGTCCAAGTCATTTGATAGCTTTTTAATAGACAGTCAAGAAAAGGAAAAGTAGGTGAAGTCAACCGCTGGATAGTGTTCATAATCAATACATTTTGACACTATAACTATGTGTTTAAAATATTACTGTAATTTTAAAAATGGTTATGTTTACTTGTTGCAATTAAAACCATCAATAATTTAATAAATTACACATTGTTTTTTTTATATATACTTTTTTTATCATGTGTGGTTGCATTTAGAGTAGAAGCCACTGGTTAGTTGTGTTGTTGTTAGGATGTGTGTTAGAGTTGACTTGCTTATCCTGATGTGACTGTGTTATCTTGTCTTTGTAATATAAAAAGGCTTGAAGCAAGAGAACCGTTTCGGGTCTCTTATATAAGCAGCCCTTCCTCTCTGACCGCCTCTCACAGAGCGTAAATGGCCTTTCAATTAGACAAGAAAAAGAACGTTTTAAAAGGAAGAAAGAGATGTGTAAGGAAACAGATTTAACCTCATGATCTGAGTGGAAGTGGATTAAAATATATCACTTTAAAAAATATATTCTTTGACATTTCCCTGTCACTTTATTATGTTCCTCTATGTTCCATTTCTATGTTTGCTTTTTAAAGTCGGCAGTAATCACTGTTTTCAACACATTTTACTTTTGAATTTGAATGTATTTCCGAGTAAAACAAGAAATTTGATGAATGCAAAAAGTGTAAATTTAATATCATACTTTGTGTTTTTGTTTATTTTATTGTGCTCTAATGTTGTTTTTGTCACACTGTAAAAATACACTATCTACTCAATAAAATTGTGGCAACAGATTACAAACAATACTATTAATTAAATTCAACATAAAAGAATTGAGTTAATCAAACTAATTTCTTAAAAGTTAACCATATAAAATGTGTAAAATGAGCAAACACCATTACAAAAACCACAAACTGACATAAAAAGCAAAGAGTGAAACTGGCCAACTATGAAACACTGATCACCATAATGGTGACCAATCATTTTCAATAAAATCAACATCAACATCTTAACCTCTGTTAATTCTTATGTTTCTCTTTTCTTCAGTGATTATGCTTGTTATCATCAGGTTTCTTCATTGTTGGCAATAAAAAAAGAGTGACATCTGCCTATTATTCAGGTGTTTTTGTTTAAATTTTACTCCTTTTTAATGATTGACATTTAAGGAATTAATTTGATTAATTGTAACTCAAATCTATTTGTTGAATTTAATTAATAATATTGCTTGTAATCTGTTTTTTTTTTTTTTTTTTTTTTTTTTTAATTTTATGGAGTAGATAGAGCATATTACTTTATACAGTGCATTTTAGAGCTTGAAGTGTCCAGAATATATATATTTTTTTTTTAGTTTGCTTGTTAAGAAATATGAATTCAGAAATGCCTTGCAATCAAAAATGGCTTGTTTTGCTTTTAAGAGATTATATGAGCAGCATGAAACAGCTTGTGAGAGTGAGACTTTAGATGAACTGTTGGGCTGGCTGTTTTATGGCTTCGCATTATGTTTCTTCTGGATTACATGAATGAATGTGTCAGTTTATGACAAAACTAGAGTCAGTGCATTTTTGTAGGGCAACCCATACATTAGCATCACTCTGTTTCCCCTAACAGAAACCCAGTAGGATTTTTCCATTGGCTTTAGGATTATTGCAGAAAATAAGCTCTGTGTCCAACAAAAGTTTATGATTCTTACACATTTTGTTCATCATGATATTCTTCACAAATGAAAATGACTTTTTTGTGAATTTTGAAGCTTAATATAAGAAGTAAAAACCTAAACACAGGCTAGAAACAAACTACACCATTGTCACATGACTTCAACGTCACCATCATTGAGCTTCCAATTACTCTTTCAGTCTTTATTTAAAGAAGAAAATCCTTAAAATGCTGAGTTATAATAGTTTGTAAAAGTGAACTAGCAAGTAGATGAGTTTGGGCTGATGACGTTTAATGTCCTCGACAACCTCCGTAGTCCCATTTAGCCACTTGTTAGCATTGTTAACAGTTTGCATACTTAGAAACATAAGTATTCTCCTGTGTTTGCTTAGGTTTATAAGTGATTTACTTTGCAAATCTTCTGGTATTTTGCTGGTTACTCAACATGGGAAAATTGCTGTTGAGTATTTTTAAAAATCGAGCACTCAAATTGAATCGAGGAATCGTGACAGCCCATTTGAGGTAATCTATATTTGAAGGCCACCCATATTGACAGGATAATTTCCCTGATATTTCTGCTTTAATCGTGACAATGCTGCTTGTTTTCATAATTTTTACTAACAGAAACAATAGTTATTGAGGGGAAAAATGATCTACATCTGTATCTTGATTTTTTTTTTTTTTTATCTCTGACAACAACAAAACAATGGGATTACAGTTCAGTGCTACTGATGATTTTGAATGTTAATCTCTTTTTTGTATAGATTTTTTTTTTTCACATCAGTTGAACATGGTCGCCTGAATCAGATTAATAAGGTCAAAGGTCAGGGCTGTGAACTCTGAAGATGGCAGGTGATATATTCATTTAGTTGATGATTTTATCCAAAGTTGCTTGAAGTGTATTTAAGGTTTACAGTTATAAGACTTTTCTTTCACTGCTGCGTAACATTTGCATCTTTGATTGTGGATCATCAAAAAATCCTAGACAAAGACACGTATTGTGTGTGTACTGTGTATGCTGCTATTATAATAAAATCAATTTTAAGATGTAATTTGCAAATATGAGACATAAAGTGTAATTTCCAATATTTTTCCCCCTAGTAGTCGAGATTCATCCCAGTAATTTGAATCTTTTGAATCCATTTACTAAAGAAAAAATTCATTCATTGATTAATTTATTCAGTTACTCTTACTGTAGGTTACACCATTATTTGCCAGTAGGGGGAAACAAGTGTGTGTTTTTTATGAGTGAGTCATCTTTATACATGCATTCGCAAACTTTCTCAAACCATATCCTGATAGCTATATTGGAAGTGTAACAGAGGCCAGCTAGTGATAGCCATGCAGGTAAACCTTACTCCCCTGATCTTAAGAGGCGCACTAGCGACTGATGCTAGAGGCTGCAGTCTTTAGCGTCTTTGTTAGAGCGCCCACCTCCCATGCTTGAGACGATGGTTTGAGTCCCGCTCGAAGTGGTGTGAATAGGACTGGAGAGGTTACATTGGTGCCGTGACCCGGGTGGGTGAGAGGTTTAGGGGGTGAGTGTAATGGAGGCCAGCTAGTGAGAGCTGTGCAGGTAAACCTCACTCCCATTATCTCAAGAGGTGCACTAGCGACTGATGTGTACCTCTTGTTAGTCCGCCCGCCTCCCATGCCAGAGACGCCGGTTTGAATCCCGCTCAGAGTTGTAGTGTATGATACTGGAGTTATTTTGCAATCTAACCGCAGAGTATACTTTCTGCACCCTCCAATTTTCATTCCATTGATTCATATGCATGGGAATGCAGGAGACAGGAAGCTCTTTTTTTTTCCTTCGTTTTTTTTTTTTTTTTAAGATCAAGTTTGGTGCAAATTCATATCACATGAAGATGTGTGGCCAGTAGAAGACTGATACGTCACGTGTGAACCTCTTAAATTCTGTAAATTTATGGTTTGCATTCTTTTAAGTAGATTGCATACTTTTACATTTGGGATGATTATACAGTATGTTGAATTATGTTTCTTTATGAAAAATACTGCAGAGTGTAAACTCATATTATAACATTGCAGTGTCTGTCTATAGAAACTTTGCGTGTGACTTTTAGAAATTTTAATGTGACTGTTGTTTATTAGTTTCCTTAAAGGTGCATTCAGTAGTTATTTTGCTAGAGTTAACATGTTCTTGTGCACTTTAAGTCTGGTTTTAAACTCTGCACTCCCATCTATCAACGTGGTTCAGCATGATCATCTCTAAGTTTTATGTAAATTACATTGATACAAGTGAGTTTCAGTGAGTAGCTACACAATAATTAATTCTCTTTCCTGTCCAACAAAAAAGGAGCAACTTGTACATCATTACTCAGGATTTTCTCCATATCAAATCTTTTTACTTTGTCAAGTCACCAATTTTTATATGGGTCGTTGACGAATAAGGTTTTTAAAAGTGTAAAAAAAACACAATGGCGATATAATTATTAATTTTGAAGTTTTATTAAGAGTTAACAATGAGATTATGTGGTTTTTATAATCAATTAACGCTGCTTTTGTCATTTTTTACAAGATGAACAAAATTTTTCACCAAAAAAAGTCATTCTGTTTAACCAAAATTTCGGTTTTACCAAATGACACTTTTGGTTATACCGAATGACGATATTTTCAAACAATGCTAATTAGCTTGTTAGCTAGCTAGCAAAAGGACAATCAAAAAATTGATATTTAGTACAAGTTTTTAAAATATTACAACATTTTCCATGTTTTTAGCGGTTGTAGCGAATGACATGATGTTTCAGGACGTGTATGAGCAAATGAAAACATGAATTTTTCAAATAGTTAAAAGAGAGTTAGTTACTTTGCTTCATGATCTTGTGATCCTTTGCAGGTGTCTGATTGATGTTCTGATGTCTGATGATTGTTCTGGACATTTTTTCCTCATAACAAAGCAACAACTTCTACACATAATTTTAAAATCGTATATATATATATATATATATATATATATATTATGTTATAAAGTCATGCCAGAATAAAAAAATATATACATTTATTATAATATGATACATTTAGATATTTTAATCACATATGAAATGGCTGTATTGGCCTTTAGACAGTTAAACCGAATGACCTTTTGACACTTCAAAATCTTTAAAATACGTTTATATGTAGCAAAATATAATTAAAACCTTTTGGATTTAATAAAAGAGATCTAGTTGTACAACCTTAAATACTTTGGATGTCTTATCTTTGTTTTTTATTATTATTAAGGCCTCTGGACAAAAAAAAAATCACCCGTCACGTCATTGACCCATACAGTGTTTTATACAATACAGATTGTTTCAAAGCAGCTTCACAGGAATAAACAGGAAAATAACAATCAGTGATGCAAACTTTATAAAGTATGATACAAATTCAAATTCTACTGTAAAACAGCTCTACAATTCAGCTCAAGTCAGTTCAGCGTTTAATCAGTGTATGAGAGTGGTCTATGCATTCGTGTATGCCATATCAGTGTTTAAACTTGTTTTTTGTCTTTGTGTTTTTCCATTGTCTCGGTTGGTAAAGCAAGATGAAAAGTCTCTATATAGTCCTTTGTCTATATGCACTCCCTCAATGTAAACAATGATATACATCTGATTCCACGAGACAAAGGGAAGCTCGTGAGGCACAGGCATGAATATTTGAAGTGGAACACAGCCTAAGTCGACCAAGCAGAAATTATTATTCATTAAAATTTGTGTCTACAAATCTCAAGAGACTTCACAACAACAAAGGACATAGTAAAAGGACACAAATTATGGCCTAAATAAAGCAGGAATTTAATATGAAAGTTCTTAAAGGTGCCCTAGAATTAAATATTGAATTTATATTGGCATAGTTGAATAACAAGAGTTCAGTACATGGAAAAGACATACACTGAGTTTCAAACTCCATTGTTTCCTCCTTCTTATATAAATCTCATTTGTTTAAAAGACCTCCGAAGAACAGGCGAATCTCAACATAACATCGACTGTTACGTAACAGTCGGGGTGTACGCCCCCAATATTTGCATATGCCAGCCCATGATCAAACCATGATCATAGATAAGGGCAGAACGTCTGGATGTGCACAGCTGAATCATCAGACTAGGTAAGCAAGCAAGAACAACAGCGAAAAATGGCAGATGGAGCAATAATAACTGACATGATCCATGATATTATGATATTTTTAGTGATATTTGTGAATTGTCTTTCTAAATGTTTCGTTAGCATGTTGCTAATGTACTGTTAAATGTGGTTAAAGTTACCATCGTTTCTTACTGTATTCACGGAGACAAGAGCCGTCATTATTTTAATTTTTTAAACACTTGCAGTCTGTATAATTCATAAACACAACTTAATTCTTTATAAATCTCCCCAACAGTGTGTAATGTTAGCTTTAGCCACAGAGCAAAGCCTCAAACTCGTTCAGAATCAAATGTAAACATCCAAATAAATACTATACTCACATGATCCGATGTATGCAAGCAGCATGCATGACGAACACTTTGTAAAGATCCATTTTGAGGGTTATATTAGCTGTGTGAACTGTGTTTATGCTGTTCAAGGCAAGCGCAAGCTCCGGGGGAGGGGGAGCACGAGAATTAAAGGGGCCGCAACCTACATATCGGTGCATAGTTAATGATGCCCCAAAATAGGCAGTTAAAAAAATGAATTAAAAAAAATCTATGGGGTATTTTGAGCTGAAACTTCACAGACACATTCAGGGGACACCTTAGACTTATATTACATCTTTTAAAAAGAAGTTTTAGGGCACCTTTAATGTATATTCATCAGTCATCTTTTACACATTCATGATTCTTCTGATCCCTTTCTCTTTTTATTCAAGATGATGTCCCAGTTCATTCAGTATGTTCATGAATGAAATGTCTCGCTTGGATAGTGTTCAGCAGAAATTTGTTCTATTTAATTTGTCTATTAAACAATCTAATTTGTTTTGTACATTCAAATAATGAAATGTTCCTTCACACTTTGGATGCTGTTTGTTCATATAAATAAATATATATAAATATATATATATATATATATATATATATATATATATATAAATATATATATATATATATATATATATATATAGTCAGTCTTTGAAGGCATTAAAGAGTCACACGTTTGAAAACACATGCACTGTATCACAAGCTCATGTATCATATATCCTTTCCTTCCAAGGTGCATGCAATTTTTTGGCATCCAGGCGTCTGGTGCCCCGGGGCCTTGCAGGATCATAATCCATCCTTGACATAACAACACAAGTACCTCGTGAGCCGCAGACACACTTGAATTATTCAGGGAAACTGAGCTCAGCTGCTTACAGAAACAAATTAGTGTGTTTGATCAAGGAATCTGATACGCTGATATAGATCACTTAACATGACGCTGATGTTCAGCATCAAATATGAGGATTTATAGTGCATTCTACCCACTATTAAAAAAAAAAAAAAAACTTTTATTTTTATATCATATACATGATGTACTGGTTATATAAGTGGAAGCAGCATATAAAAGGAGAAAGACTAGTGAAGCGAGTCTCTATCAGGTTAAATGAAGGCATAATGATTCCCAGAGGCAGTGAGGGGATGAGGAAAACAAATTCCTATTAAGGTCAGTTTAATTCTCAAGAGATTACTTTTACAGCTATTTGGGTTACTTGTTTTATCAGAAATTATTGATTATTATTCATTATAATATCAATAATTATTACTGTAATTAGGGCTCTGTTTACTCCTGGAATTAAGATCTGTTTTGGTCGATCGGATCCCAAGATAAGATCATCCAATTGTGATCTGACTGACCAAAATTCATCTTAATACCAAATGTAAACAGTGTTTTAACTATTTCCCAGTGGTTTTTTTTTAAGTTACCAGCTTCTTATTAGATTTGAGACAAGCAAACGCCGTAAGACAATATTATAAGTGCCCAATTTCTGATTCTCCCGACTAGAATAAGCCTGTTTTCATCGAAAAATTGTTGCATGTAAGCCTTAGAAAATCCACTCAAAGGAGATACTGTACATGCACATGCTCAGTTCACAAGGAATTTTGAGTGTTAACAGATGCTTAACTGTAGGCTCGGTATTTAGAAATGGCAACTCAGGCAAACGGAGGGATTTCTAGAGTTACATCAAGATTTTTGGGAAAAGAATTATTAAAATATTTTAAAGATTTTTAATTTAATTATTAAAAATAACTATTATTATTATTATTATTAACAATTGCTCTACAGTTTCCATTTCATGGCAGTGTCTGTGGGCATTTTTGAAGGGAATACTGTACTTACTGTGTAACCACTGACATCATCTTTAATTTCCCTGGAAATAACATAGGAAATGTGCATGTGTAGACAATGAACATATTTACAACATGTCATATATGACATGATATGCCATATTCACAACAACTGTGTATACAGGAATATCCTGATGTATTCAAAGGGTTAGTTCACCCAAAAATGAAAATACTGTCATTTATTACTCACCCTCATGTCGTTCCACACCCATAAGACCTTCGTTCATCTTCGGAAAACAAATTGAGATATTTTTGTTGAAATCCGATGGCTCAGTGAGGCCTGCATAACCAGCAATGACATTTCCTCTCTCAAGATCCATTAATGTTCATGTGAGTACAGTGGTGCAATATAAATATCATAAAGCGACGAGAATATTTTTTGTGCTCCAAAAAAACAAAATAATGATTATATAGTGATGGGCGATTTCAAAACACTGCTTCAGGAAGCTTTGGAGCGTTATGAGTCTTTTGTGTTGAATCAGTGGTTCAGAGCGCCAAAGTCACATGATTTCAGCAGTTTGGTGGTTTGACATGCGATCCGAATCATGATTCAACATAAAAGATTCATAACTCTCCGAAGCTTAATGAAGCAGTGTTTTGAAATCGGCCATCACTACATAAGTCGTTATTTAGTTTTTTTGGTGCACCAAAAATATTCATATCGCTTTATAATATTAATATTGAACCACCGTACTCACATGGACTGATTTAAATATGTTTTTAATGGATCTTGAGAGAGGAAATGTCATTGCTGGCTATGCAGGCCTCATGGAGCCATCGGATTTCAACAAAAATATCGTAATTTGCGTTCCGAAGATTAACGAAGGTCTTACAGGTGTGGAACGGCATGAGGGTGAGTAATAAATGACATTATTTTCATTTTTGGGTGAACTAACCCTTTAAGGTGTTGCTAGGTTGTTGCTAAGGTGTTACTTATCTGCCCAAGTGCCCAAATGTGTGCATGTTATAACCTTTTTGAAAAGTCTACAGGGCTGAATTTCGGTGCGAGATTGCGGGTATGGCGCATAAATGTTCCTCCAAACATTTATGCACTATAGCCTGTAAGTAAATTGACATTTTATCAGCAAACCAGAAATTAGAAAACTTTCTGTGAGGCATAATTTCAAAAACAGTGTGAGTGGTTCAGCTATACTCTCAAAATGCGCAAATGGCTTCACATCACCACAGTGACGTGACACGCTCTCAGCCAAGACACGCACACATAACACCACCTCTCAAACAGCATGCGAGTGTCAAATTGAGGTCCTTTTTATGGGCTTAAGGCTGATTTATACTTCTGCATCAGACCTACGCCAGAGCCTCTGTGCCGTAGGCTATGCATCTGTTTTCATTTATACTTCTGCGTCGTTGTCCGTGTCGACGTGCGTGCAGACCACTAGGAGGCAGTGTCCGCGGTCCTGTTGAGGATCAAGGCAAAAGCCAAAGAAGAAGCAGCTCATCATGTATGTTGTCGAGAAGCTTACAACTAGAAGCGGCAAATAGGTAACGACTTTTGTTGCAGTTTGACTGTATGTGTCCCCTGAAACAGAGTGATTTTTCATTCATATGGAAGTTGAAAGTGCTCGCTCTTCTCCGAGTGCTCCGCGCCAGTTTTTTTGACCTGAGGGAGGGGTTCTAGCAGACCAATCAGAGCGCTTGCGGTCTGCGTAGTTACATTTTTGAAAAGGTGCACATCAGGCTACGTCGTAGGCTACGCGTGGTACAAACAGCCTACGCCATAGCTACGGCGTACACTCAACACAGAAGTATAAATCAGCCTTTAGTGCTCTTAAACTGTCAAATACACACAAAATTATGGCAAAATGGCCTTCTTGGGGAGTATTCGAGTTGAGCACTCGAGTGTTTTCTTAAACAAAATTCAGGCCCTGCTATTCTAAAAAAATGCCTCTAATATTTCCTGGAAAATGTATTAGATGTTATGTTTTGCTGATTGTGTTCCTCTTGGGGTAAGCAGAAGGATTTGTGCAGCTGTAATAAATGCAGAATTAAACTGAACATAAAGAGCATAAAGGCCAGTACTTATGTGTACCTACTTCAATCTCAAATCCTCTGGCTCTGATTTAGACATTATGTAGTAGTCATAATGGCTGAGAGAGAATACAATCCTGTCAGAGCTGAGCTGAGAGTATACTACACTACAAACATTCAAATGAATAAGAAAAGTTCAAATTGTGAATTATGCACAAACAATTATGTACATCTTTACCACAAATTCCCATTTCTTTCATGCATTATTTTGGAGTTATGAACTTTGATGCTGGGATAGGATCCCCCTGACCCTGCATATAAGACAAGTGTTTGGAGAATAGATGGACCATTATGATTTTTTTACTTATATCATCTCTCTTCTGTCAAATGAATAGACTGAACAGACAATATTTGTCATTTTTGCATGTTATAACGTTTTTGAAAAGTTTAATGAGATTTAGGGTGCGTTCACACTTGTCATATTTGGTTTGATTAGTGCTCTGTTAGTGCGGTTCATTTGAGCCTGTGTGAACGCTGCCATCTGAACCATGGTGCGCACCAAACAAGTGGACCGAGACCGCTGAAAAGTTGGGTCTCGGTCCGCTTCCAAACGAACTCTGGTGCGGTTCAAATGATATATGAACTCAACACGCACCAAAGACATTTAAATGAACCAAAAACAGGAAGATGAGACCCTAAAAAGTACAGAATCCTAATGCATATCAGTTTTCTCTCGTCGCGGGTTTGCCTATCACAGGCATCATGTGCGCGTTTCCAGATCATTTGTGTGTGACGGATGGATTCCCGCCGTTGTTTTCACTTTTACACATTTTATAAGCTCTTCACAAGTTCCCAGCTGGCCAAAATACCATCATATGCAGGTTACGCACAAACAACAAGCGCATTTATCTCAACGCACAGCACTGTTTTGGCTTGTTTTGTAAGTTCCGTCTCAAAATAGGCAATACGTCAAACTTTAGGTTTGGTATCTTTTGGTAATAAAATTGCCAATCTGAACGCTAATCAGACCAGGACTACATTTTTTTTTCCTTCTTTGGTCCAAGCCAAACAAACTGAACTACAAGTGTGAATGCACCCTTACAGTACCCAATAATACCCATTAATGGAATATTTTTATTGTTTTGGAACATTTCATTATGTTCTTACACTCAAAACACTGTGGTTGAGTAAGTGTCTAGTATGAATAATGCCATGCTGTGATATGACACAAGCCCACTCCGCTTAAGTCCACCCACATACAGCACAGCAATCACACAAAACACTTGAACCAGCCCTTCTGACTTCATGTACCAAACACATGCAACCACATACAAAATCTCAAACACAAACGTGGCTTATTTATATCACGTGCCTCACATTCACACACCAAACCTCCAAGTTGGGCTACTGTTTGACGGAGTGTTGTTTCCCCTTAACAGAGAGCACACGTGTCATGTTACCCTTTCAGGCAGAGATTATCCACAATAATGCACATCATCATCCGTGTGCAGTACATATCTCACATTAATGTCACACACACACAAATCGGTCAAACGTTTGGAATAATTTAGATTTTTCATTCCAGTCTGAAAATTTTATCTTAACCCTATTCCTGGCCCTAAACCTAATCCTACCCATAAATTATCCCTAACATCAGAGGGTTAAGATAGATGAATAACATTGATGTAGAAGCACCTAACCCTGGTTGTAAGCCTAATCTTGACAGAAACGGTAAACTTGTCCCTCAAATCTGATTGGTGGATTGATGTTGTTCCAGGATCAACAAAGATGCTGATTCAGGAACATAAAATCACAGTGACCGGGTTAGGATACAGTATTTAGGATATACTAGCTCAGTATTAAAACAAATTCTCTGCAACAATAGAATGTCTACAGACCTGCATGAGATCAAGCTTTGGTCAGCCTCAGCTCAGCATGGACTCATATCTCTTTTCCATATTTGACATACATAGCATTATGATCCCTAGAACATTATTCAGCACAGGAAAAACATGACAAACACATTCTATGATTCCTTGGCTTTTCACTTAATTCCAAAGATGTTCAAGAAGTCTAGGCATTATGCAAGCCATTCAAGCTCTTTCACAAAAGAGTCAGCAAAATTGGAAGTACACAATCTGGTGCATTTAGTTTAATCAACAGAAATTACTTAAAGGTGCAATATGTAATATTTTCTGTCCGCTAGAGGTCACTAGAGGCCTATTCATAACAAAGGTGTAGCTTGATGACGGCAAGTTTGAGTGCGGAATCTTGGGACATGTGGTCTTAACTTCACAGCTGGTGCAAAAGAATAGGGATAGGACTCGGGAAGAAATCATGGATCCGATTATTAACGTTACTGTAGTATGAAGCAGAGCAAGACGAGTGTTGTGGGAGCTGAACGAGGCCGCTGGAGTGATTGCGCAACACACGCCTCACGAGCAGCTGAACTTTTATTATGCCACAGTCACCTTTTCCAGTCATGAGTATGAGGTAACGCAGCTCTGTTTATCATATTAGATACATTTGAGTGTGTTGAAAATGTTTTTAACATTACTCTGTGCGTTCACTCGACAGCTGCTGTGAGACACTGTTACACACTGCAGTAAATAGATTGATTTTAGAATATCATATTAAATATTGGATGGCTTTGTGTTGATAAATGGCATGCAATTAATTTTAAAACATATGATGTAGAAAATTCTGTATTACTGTTACTAAAAATAAAGCTGCATCTGATTATGCTATGTTAGCTACTTGACAAAATAGTGTTTTTCTCTAAGGCATGGTAAAGCATGGTACTCGCAAAAAATCAAGAAAATTAGATTTAAACATTAAGACTAAATGTGTTGAGCTATATAACAACAATTAGTTTTATGTCTATAAATATATCAAAACAGTTGTTCCCTTGTCTATTAAAACATTTAATATATTAAAGCATCTTTGGGTTTTCCATGGTTTCTACAAAATAAAACCGGAAACCGAGGGTAACGCAGGTATGACGCAATTGACAGGCGACTCCTCACACGTCTTGGTTAAAATTGCAATTTTCTCACGATTTACAAATAGTTGCAAACATTTGGGATGTTGTAAGTACTCAAGTGAACAAAAAATATAACACTGGCCTAGTGGTTTTTGGATATTTTACGGCAAAAATCGTACATATTGCACATTTAAATATCAAATGAGTTATTTAGAAGGGGGCATCCACATACTTTAGGCCATGTAGTGTAGATCATGTGCAAATGTGTTTCCTAAAGTCACGTCGATAACTATCAGTCACGCATCCCTTAGAGGTGAATTCCCACCATTCCATTGGAGATTTCCCATAAAGCTGACTTTAATCTGCTTTGCATCATTAAATGGAGGTTACATTAATGCTGCAGAGTCCTAGGAAAATAAGTCCATGTGGACACTGCCATTTCAATCTTAATATAGATTACACAGCTCATCTGCCCTCCATAGGCACATGTAGGCGGCAATAGTTGACAGGCTTGGCAGAGCCAGAGCACTCTGAGTCATATTCATATCGAGTGTTGTTTTTTTTCCACAGCCTTCTCAAAAGCAGATTTGTGTCCACTAGAATAACAAAGTTAAATACATAAATGAGAGGATTCTACAGTTATTTGTTGTTTTGTCATTGTCTCTCATGGACAGCATACTTCAGTTTGCAAACATGTCGTAGAGTGTTTTTTTGTTTGTTTGTTTTAAAGTTAAAGCAGATTGAGATATAACTTGTTCAGAAAGATTTGAACAGTTGTATGGTGCCACCTAGTGGCATTAAGCAAAACTTTGATAGACAATGTACAATGTTTATGGATATTAATCAATTACTACTACAAATTATAAATAAATTGGTTGCCTACAATCATATTTTCATCACCTTATTATTATCAGTATGAGTAGCAAATGTATAGACCTGATATAAGGTTGTAATTTGTCATATTGTCTCTAATTAAAAAGTTAATTGTCATAACATATAGGCTAAAAAAAATCTAAAGTTTTTAAGTTTTTAAAATATCCCGACTCATAATGCCAACCAATCAGATTGGAAGTTGTGATTTTAGCCAGCTTTTCCCTTTTTTATGTGCAATATGCAATATTAGGTGGTCAGTGTGAGACAAGGGGCGAAAAACAACATTACATATATGTAATTTTACAATTAATATAAATAATCTCATTCAACGTTTTCAATATTTACACACATTTAATGTTGCTGCATTCATCAAGCTCAAATTTTTTAACCCTGTTATTATAAGAAAAGTTATGGTAAGAAAAAAAAAATCAAACAAAAAGTTGTCTTTCATTTAAAGAACACATTTATATTAACAACAAAAAATCAACATTAAGTCACAAACTAACTCCTACTGAGTGAGCTTAATTAAAGCTATCTGTTATGTATACTGGTATATGTTTTATAAGTGTGTCTATTTGTTTTCCGTTTCTAGGTGTGCCTCAAGGTTCGGTTCTCAGTCCACTTCTCTTTTTAATTTACATGCTTCCCATGGGTCAGGTTATTATGGAAGAGGATTAGGGCCAAGCAATAATAATAATAAAAAATAAAAAAAAACATCTCGAGATTAAAGTTGTTAAATTTCGAAAAAAAAGTTGAAATAAAATGTTGAGAATAAATTTGTTAAATTACGAGAAAAAACTCGTTAAATTATGAGAACAATGTTCTCGTAATTTAACGACTTTTTTCTCATAATTTAATGACTTTTTTCTCATTTACCGAATTTGTTCTCGTAATCGAACGACTTTTTTTTTTCGAAATTTAATGACTTTATTCTCAACATTTTATCTCAAGTTTTTTCTTGAAATTTAATGACATTTTTATCATAATTTAACGAATTTGTTCTCGTAGTTTAACAACTTTTTTCTCGTAATTTAATGACTTTATTCACAACATTTTATTTCGACTTTTTTCTCAAAATTTAACGAGTTTTTTCTTGAAATTTAACAACTTTAATCTCGAGATGGTTTTATTTTTTTATTATTGCTTGGCCCTAATCCTCTTCCTTACTATAGAGTGCCTGAATGACACTATATAAAAAATAAATTATTATTTAATTTTGAAGTTTACATTGTATTTTTGCTAGAAAATAATATCAAATAAAACACAATACACAAATAAAATGAGTTTAGATGTTCCAGATGGCTGTAATAGGGCTGCAAAAACTGATACTGTACATTTCTGCTTATATAAAATGAATAGAAACAGCTCATACAATATTTACTTTGGTCTGCTAAAGGTTAAACGTCTCCTTTAGCTAACCCATCCATCCATTTTCTAATCCGCTTGTCCTATTAGGTTGCAGGGATTCCGGAACCTATCCCAGCATCTTGGGCCATAGGCACTTTATTAGCTGACCATTTGTTGAAAATGAAAAAGAAAAAAAAAATCCTAATTTTGTAGGAGTTTCAGGCCTTGTTTTGTACCCTATTGATGGAAAGTGCCAGGAGCTCAGTGGATGCTGTAGGCTTTAGTGGACATGTGGCTTCTGTGCTGTCAGAATATTTATGTGCATGTATCCACTGAAGCAGTGTAAACTAACTAGAATACCCAGTGAAGCAGAATTTGACCACAAGAGTCTCATGAGAGAGAGAGAACTATGTATATTTTTTACCTGTTTGATGTGGATCTTTTTGACCCATTTAAATTAAAATCTGGGATTGTTTACAGTTAACTTGAGAGGCACTTAAAATCGAGACTGACCATATTAACAGTCTTATGTCTATGGTTTGAGACTTTTTTTCCCCCTGTTGTAACCAAGGTCATGACAGTGTCATTTTTTTCAAGTGTTTTTGATGCAGATAATGTGGCAATTGACCAGGTAGAAAAGATACTTTTTTTTTTACAGGAAAAAAAATCTTCAATCACATTTTACAACACCTATTGTAGACTGACTCAAAAGCACTCTCCTTTGTCCCCTCTGGCTGCTGGAACAGCTGTCCTCATCCAAAAGTGAGGGATTTCTCTTTCTTTGGAGATGAATGAGATGACAACATTGTTTTCTTCAGACTCAGTGACCTGAGAGCAAGTGAATAAAGGAGAAATACATTACAGTACTAAAGTGCCTGTGTGAAAACAAACCAGGAACGAGACATGAGAGAGTATGTGTGTAGACAGAAAATGTGCAAAAATTGTATCTTTACACTCTAAAAAAGATGTTTTTTTAGGGTTCTTTATACATACACTGCCCTCCAAAAGTTTGTAAACGCCCTAGAAAAGTGGGGTTTTGGACAATATTGGCATGAAACCTTTTTAATTTGTGGTAATTTTGCACTGATAAGGGACAACACAAACTACGAAAACATATTTTATTATATAACAGTTTATACATAGAATAAACTTAAATTTTCGATTCATCAAAATATCCACCATTAGCAGCTATCTGACCTAAACTGGGTTCTAATTGGTTCATTGTATTCTAAACATAATTGGCAATCAATTGTTGAAGCTATTAAAGTGTGCTGACCCAAAAATCTTTTACAAACCTTGGCCAAGTTTAAACCAGTAACCAGGCATCACAGCTGGCAAAGGGGCATATCTGACTTTGACATGTATATATTGCCATTATTATGTAATAAAATGAAAATTATTATTGCTGGTCTTCAATGATAATGTCAAATTACTTTGTATTGCACCAAAAAATAAGGATTTATGCTGATATTGTCCAAAACCACACTTTGCAAGGGTTGTTTCCAAACTTGCAGTGTAATAACATCTATTTAGAACCATATTGTCCTAAAGAATCTTTTTTTTTAAATGGTTCATTGTTTTAGTTAGAGTTTAGTGTTTAGTCTAAATCTGTCATAAAATCCTTTTATATCCACCTAATTGTTGATTTTCTGGAGCACAACCAACTACTACACAGATGTCTACACTCTCAACAGGTATATCCTTCTTCAAATGTCTATAAATGTTAACTATTAAATTGCAACTGGTTTGCTCAATCAATCATCACTCAATCAGTTTTCTCTTTTCATTTTTTTTAACAGAACACGTAAGTGTGACCAGCTTTGTTGAATTGATAATGCTTCTCTCCTCTTTTCCACTAAGCAAGTAAGTGACAGAGAAATTGAATTCATGATTCATATTATTGGAGTTTTTAATTATTACTTGGGTTTATGCATAAATATGCCCAGTCACAAAAACATTAAAAATATCCCATGACTTTTTACACTTTTCCTTTTAAGATTGTGGAGGGCTCACATACTGTCCATTCGCAATTGTTACTTTCAGTCTTCATAAAATTAATTGCTTTTACTTAACAAATGGAAGTCACACACTGCAACTCTAAACTCATTTGTGTATTTCTACCCAGACAGATGGTGTAACACCTCACAACCTCATTATCTGCAGAGAAAAACTACCACTCAATTACATCAGAATACACACATAATGAAAAATATGAAGATATCATAGAGGATTGTAAAGGCATGAGAAGATACTGGAACTTTGCGTTCATTACATTTTTTATTTATTTATTTATGTATTTTTTCATGATCAATGTCAATTACCATTTATTAATAATATAATAATAACTGTTGTTTTAGCACTGTGGTTTTTGCTACAATTTTCCCATGTCAATAAAAGTACCTAATTGACACAACTTGCTTTTTTATTTGATTTTTTGTGTAATACCCTAATAGAGGCTTACAAGGTATTATAAAACTAGGCAGATTGAGGGGTAACAAGAATAATATTAACATATAATTAATATTAATGAAAATAAACTATTTAAAAAAAAAAAAAAAAAAAAAAAAAAAGGTTCTTTATAACACCATAAAATATATAAGTTCTATAGCACTTTTAAAGCATGGTTCTTTATGGATTTTTGTTGTTTAGCACCAAAAAGGTTCTGCTATTGTTACAAGCTGAAGAACCCAAATCAGGTACTGTTTAGAATTATTTTTCTTGAGAGTGTAGGGGTACAACAGCTTGTCACTGGGGCAGTACCTTTTATAAAGGGACATCTTTGTACCTTATTTACAAGTTAATAGTAATACCTTAAGGGTACTTGTAAGGTACTAAACTTCACCTTTTAGGAGTAGATAAGGTATAAAATTTGGATAAAAGTGTCTGCAAAATGAATAAATGTAAATGTAAAGTTGTCCATTTAAGAGTACTACCCCAGTAACTAGCTGATGTACCCCTAAAGGTATCATTTTTGCACATTTGTTTCTGAAAGTGTAAAAAAAAGGTGAGATTCTTAGTGTATTCCAGTTCATTGGATATTGTTCATTAAACCGGAGAGCAGACCACAAGACCACATTATCTGTTGTCAATTTCATATTGTAACAGCGTAAAATAATTATTTTTAGTGGCAGTTCCCAAGACCGGAAGTGCCACCCATATTTTAAAACAAAAGAGCGCAAAAACAGCGCAACTTTTCTGTCATGGTTCTGTCACATTGGTCTGTTTATTCTTGGTTTGGTGACATAGCTCTGACACTCCAATTGTCTTGTCATGGTGTGCGTGCAGTTCTGAGTTCGCTCGGGCCGTGCGCTGTTTTCTTTCTACATGACTTATTTTGTGTGCGGAGCGTGGTGTGCGGATTTCTTGCACCAGTTTGGTTTTGGTTCTATGTTGGGATTCGGACAGTTGTGCTACGTGTGTTTGTCTTCTGTTGTGAGCGCATGGGATGAGCATTCACTCATTCTCTGTGCACTCTGTCCTGTTGTGTTAGCATGTGGTTTCAAAGTTCTCTCAGGCCGTACGCTCTTCTGTCTGCGTGTGTGTTGTGTTTGGTGTAGCATGCGGTTCATGTTTATTTCATGTTCATTGGCCATGTGCTCTTGTTTTTTGTCTTGTTTGGTGTGAGAACATGGCTTTCGTGATTATTTCGTTGTGCCATTTTCTCTCCTGTCTATTGTCTAGCCCAGCCTTCTTGTTTTCTGATTATTGGTTAGTTTGCCCCACCTTTCCTCCCTTGTTACCTGCTTTGTTTGCTCCCTATGTATTCTCCTTGTGTTTTCAGTCCTGTGCCAGTTCAGTGTTTCATATTTACCCATTGTGTCTAGCCCTGTGAATCCTTGCCCGGCCTTGCCTGCCCAGTCCTGCTCCCATTGTTTTCCCCTAAGGGATTGTTTTGTTTGCTTTTGTTTAATTATTATTAAATAAAAAGCCCATTGTTTCTGCATCTTGAGTCCTCCCCTCATCCCTTCTTCCAACCCTGACAGAATGAACTGGCCTACAAGAGGACTCAGCAGACAGTTCTTCCTTTTCCCGTCTCCCCCACCTGGGGCTCTGCTAAACAGCACATGGTCCACCACATTGAGCAACTCTCCCTCCGCCAGAGGGAGACTGATGTAAGAGACTTTGCCTGTGACTTCCTGTCTGCAGTTGATGAGGTGGACTATAGCAACAATGCTCATTTAAAGGAGATTTTCAACAACTGCCTTAGAGAGCCCCTCAGCCCTGTGGAGGGCTGGAGCACCTGATGTTTTGGGACTTAATCACATCTACCATTGTGGGGAACTGGAGTCCCCACTTGTCACGGAGTTCCCTTACACTGACTGTTTTCCCATTCCACCTTTAGTCAGTGGAAGCCCCAGTCCTTCAATGACCCGTAAATGGAGAAGGAGGAAGAAAGTATCTGCCTCATCTGCCACCCCTTCAGAGGCAGATGAACCTGCTGCAGCAACTCTGGCTTGGTTCCTGTCCACTTCAGTTTTCCCTGAGGAACCCTTGATCGCTGCAACACTCCCTATGGAGGCAGAGTCTCTTGCAGTCTCCCCAGCGATGCTTGTCTTCACGTCGCACTAAGCAGAGGAGAAGGAGGCCCTGACAGCAACATAGTGTCGGCACAGATCCGGCCCACATCTGTTCCGCATGTAATCCACATGTACCAGATGTGGGCCTGATCTGGTCCACACTATGTTGCTGTCTGGGGGGTTTCTGCCGATGTCTCAAGTCCAGTGGTCCTAGAGGACCCGAAGCCACCTGCTCAGCTTATCACAGGCACAATAATATAAGCTGGAATAGCTTGCCTCTGTATCTTAGACTTTTACCTACATTAGGTTCTTTTAAAAGAAACCTGAAATTGTATTTATTGGAGTTGGCATTTGGCTCAACGCCTTGAGTGAACTAAGTGGGTATCTTTTTTTGCCTATGATGTTTGTTTTATTTTGCTTATTTATTTCTCCTTGTGCTGTTGGTCTCCCCTTTCTAATTATTATTGTACAGCACATTGGTCAACCTGGTGTTGTTTTAATTGTGCTTTATAAATAAAACAAACAAACAAACAAGCATAGAAGTCATCACAGAGCACTTGCTCTCACTGCCATGGAAGCAGCACTCAAGCTTGCTGTCCTGCCGGCTCCGCCCTTGCTGCCTCCCCTGCTGGCTTCTCCCAAGGTCCCTGCATTTCCTTGACCATCAGCTGGGTCTCCAGGGGCCCTATTTTAACGATCTGAAACGCAAGTGTCAAAGCGCGAAGCGCAAGTAACTTTGTGGGCGGGTCTCGGCGCTGTTGCTTTTTTCCCGGCGGGATAAATGGCTCTTGCGCCCGGCGCAAATCTAAAATGGGTTGGTCTGAAGTAGCTTCATTATTCATAGGTGTGGTTTGGGCGTAACGTGAAATAAACCAATCAGAGTGTCATCTCCCCTTCCCTTTAAGAGCGAGATGCGCTCGCGCCATGGCGGATTGATATTTACATGACGGAATTTGTTGGCGGAAAAGCTGAAATTGCCTGTTAAGTGGCCAGTCAATCTTTCAGTCGTCTGCGTTGGATGCAGGCTTTCAAATAGCTCAGCGCGATGAGTCGGTTAATATATATGTGTGTGTGTATTGGCACGATTGTCCAATTAATTAGCCAATTTCATTCATGATTATTTGTAATAGCAGGCTGAACTGAAAATAGGTAGCCTAATTCTAATACATGCAATTACTATTCATCATTACATTTTTATATTTATGTAGCCTACACAATAATATTCTTTTACACTGTAATCCTTTTGTTTTTAATGTTTGGCATGTTTGTGTGATGCGCATCCCTGTGTGTAATAAGCAAAGTCAACGCGCACTGTGAGCCCAGAGGTGCAGTTTCTACCAACGCGCTCTAACAAAAAAATATTGCGCCATTGACTTTAGACTAGGTTTTTTCTGGTCAGTGGCGCAGTTGTTTAATGGAACAGCAAAATAGCACCAGGGATTGTTTGCGCCGGAACACGCCTCCTTTTTTGCGCTGAACCGCCCAGGGAGCGCAAGTTCATTCACTAGTTTAGCGACGTGCTTCTGTGGAGGGAAAAGCGCGCTTTGCGCGGGTGCAAAATAGGAATGACACATGCGTCGGTGTACAAAGTCAATTGCGCTGGGTGCAAGATAGGGCCCCAGATATGCCAGAACTCCCTGGTCTGTCCATCCCCCGGCTTCACTCTGGCCCTCAGCCGGGACTCCAGACCCACTGGAGCCATCCTGGATCTTACCTTCGGCACCGCCCTGGCTCTCTGACAGGACTCCAGAATTCCAGGCTCAACCCTCCCATCCCTCCCTTGGTATCTGCTTGGTCTCCGGAGACTTCCTAGGCTTGGTTCCCCTCCCTCCTTGTCTCTGTAAATTGACTCCTCCCACTCTCTTGTACTGTCATGTGGGTGTGAACAGATTTAATTTAGGCTTTTATTCACATATAAACATTAATCAAATCACACATCAGTTTGCATGTTCGCTTGACATTCAAGAACCAATGAGGTTCATTCTTGTGTGTTATGCAGCACGTTTGAGCTTCCTCAAGAGGTTTGTTCTCATGCATCAAGCAGGTTCAGTTGAGCTTCTGTTTATGTTCGTTTGTCAATGTTTATATGTGAATACCATAAAGTCATTGTGTCTCTTCAGAAAATTTGGACTATACCGTTAATTCATATGGGTTAATTTTATAATCTTTTTATGAACTTTTTGAAGCATCAAAATAGTTGCATAGCTGTCAATGAAGAGACAGAAATCGCTCAGATTTCATTTAAATATCTTAATTTGTATTCTGAAGATGAACAAACGTCTTATGGGTTTGGAACAACATGAGGGTGAGTAAATGATGACAGAATTTTCATTTTTGGGTGAACTATCCCTTTAATAACTTTGGTAATTCTCTCCAGATCAGCTGAACCACCTGGGGGTGGAGTCGCCACTCTCCTGGCAGCGCAGCTCGTGATAGCTCATCGGCCACACGGTTGGGCACACCGGAGACATGAATGGCGTGAAGCGACCTCAGATGCTTCCGACTCCACAGGAGGAGATGGCGGGCGAGTTGCGACATGCGACGGGAGCGTAGACCACCTTGACGGTTGATGTACGCAACGGTCGCAGTGTTGTCCGTACGGACCAGTACATGCTTGCCCTGAAGCAGGCCTTTGAGGCGGCTCAGAGCAAGGCGTACTGCCAGCAACTCGAGGCAATTGATGTGCCAATGCAGATGGGGTCCCGTCCAAACCCCTGAGACTGCATGCCCGTATTACATGGCACCCCAGCCGGTGGCAGAAGCATCTGTGAACACCACAGCATGCCAGGACACCTGTTCTAGGGGCACTCCTGCCCGAAGAAACAAGGGGTTCGACCACGGACTGAAGGTTCGGCGGCACTCCTGAGTGATTGGCACCCGGAATGTGCCGCGCTGCCACGCCCATCTCGGGACTCGGCCGTGAAGCCAGTGCTGAAGCGGTCTCATATGAAGCAGACCGAGCGGTGTTACAGCCGCAGCAGCCGCCATATGCCCCAGGAGCCTCTGAAAGAACTTCAGTGGGACCGCTGTCCTGCCATTGAATGTATTCAGGCAGTCCAACACTGACCGAGCACGTTCCTCTGTGAGGCGTGCTATCTGCTCGACCGAATCCAACTCCATACCGAGAAAAGAGATCCTCTGCACCGGGGCGAGTTTGCTCTTTTCCCAGTTGATCTGAAGCCCCAACTGGCTGAGGTTTCTGAGCACCAAATCCCTGTGTTTGCACAACTGATCCCGGGACTGTGCTAGAATGAGCCAGTCGTCAAGATAGTTGAGAATGCGAACACCCTGTTCTCTCATGGGAACAAGGGCTCCCTCCACGACTTTCGTGAAGACGCGGGGAGACAGGGCCAGCCCGAAGGGTAGGACTCTGTACTGATATGCTCGACCTTCGAACGCGAATCTCAGGAATGGCCTGTGTCGCGGAAGAATTGAAACATGGAAGTACGCGTCCTTCAGGTCAATCGCTGCAAACCAATCTCGGGGACGGATGCACTCGAAAATGCGTTTCTGCGTGAGCATTTTGAATGGTAGCTTGTGGAGGCTCCGATTCAAAACTCGCAGGTCCAAGATCGGTCGTAACCCGCCGCTTTTCTTGGGTACAATGAAGTAGGGGCTGTAGAACCCCGACCTCAAATCGGCTGGAGGGACCGGCTCTATCGCGTCCTTCGCCAGTAGGACTGCGATCTCCACATGCAGGACAGGGGCATCGGCATCTTTCACTGTAGTGAAGAGGACGTCCCTGACCTTGGGGGGGGAAGCCGGGCGAACTGAATCGCAAAGCCGACCCTGATGGTCCGAAGGAGCCAGCGAGACGGACTGGGGAGCGCTAACCCGGCTCGCAGAGACCGTACAAGCAGGACCAAAGGGACCACCGGTGTACCCGCAGCAGGGCAGCGAGGTGGAACACAGGGACGCGGCTCGGGGGGCTCTCTTTGTGAGGCGGCCCGAAGCGGCGTCACAGTGTGCTAGGCAACACTTACCTGGCTCCACGGATGGACAGAGGGAGCAGTCGAGGCTTTGGCTGCCCGCTGCTCGCTGCTGTCCGCTGGCGACAGAAGAGGGGGATGAGAGTGGTGAGGTTTTTCTCCTCCCACTGCTCTCCAAACCCTCTTCAGACCTGGAAATGGAGGAACTGCTCTTTAAAATTTGGGTACCGCTGCCTCTTGGGTCAGTGGCGGAACAGAAACAAACCCAATAAAGGATTTACCACCTGGCCCTCCTCCAGGGGTGGAAGAGCAGCCCCACCCATCTCTGGGTCGCCCGTCTCAGGGGTGATTCTCACCAACCAGTTAAACAGCTGCAGAGACGGGAGGCGTCATCTCCCCGCAATGGATACAGCAGAGCCTGCTGGGCCGGAGTTTCTTGCAGGGGACGACACCCTTGGCGTCGAGCAGACTGAGGGGCGGCCCAAGAGGAACTCAATGGTTTGTCATGGGAAGCTCCCCGATCCGCTACTAACTGAGGAGAACTGCTGGGCTCAGTCCTCGACAGTGTCACCGAAAGGCCACCTCGTAAGATAGGAGGATTGAGAAAGCATTTAGCTTGACAACCTCTCACACCTCACAAGGTAAGCCAGGGGGCACTTCTGGACCACGGAGGTGGACATCGTCTGGCTGAGGGCCTGCACCGTGACTTTGATCACGGTTAGTCAACAAGCGCAGCTCAACCCCAGCACAGAACTACCCTCATGCAAAAAGAGTGCCTTGGCCTCACATGCAGGGTGGGTGTGGTCTGTGTACAGCCACCCCATCCAAGAGGGTAGTGAGAGAGGAAAAACTTATGCAGATTGGCACCTTTGGCATTCCATATTTATGGCACCAATATACCCCCATACTGCCAAGTTTTCCATGCACATCTGGAAGACCCAGGAAAGCATGGCTGTAAACTCTGAATCTGAGTCAGCATAAGCACACACCATTACAGTGGGCAGCGTCACCCTCATTTCCAGAGCATAACAGCACTCTCTCCGATGCTGCAATCGACGTCTGTCCCTCAGCTGGAGCTCTAAATGAAATGCTAGGTTCCCCTATGAAAAGGACCAGCAATCCAATCCAGAAACTGCACAGCTTGCAATGCGCTAGAGAGGGAGGGGCCCTAGGGGGTTGGTTCCCCGAAGGAACCCCTCAACCTCATGTCACCCAAGCAATATCAGCAAAGTAGACCTCTTCTGGTGCACCAGAGAGGGCGCTACAATGGAGATTACGCAAGGGAACCGCGCATCTAGAGCGCCTAGCGAGCGCTGGGTTGCCGTGACAACCCGCGCTGCAGCCCGGCAGCTCGACGGCACACGACACGCAGAGGAGCGAGAGGTTTGCTCTCGCTGATCTCCACGGTCTCCCAGAGTGTCGGGCAGACCCGTGGCTGTGCTTTTACACACAAGCGGCAGCTGGCCAACAACAGAGGGGACTCAAGCTTCCCGGAGAAAGAAGAGTCACGACCGGCGTGTCGACGTGATCATGTTCTCATATGAAAACATGAACACCCACGAACATCATTTCAGCACGCGCCCAGACATGCGAAACGGTGATCGTGGCCGTCAGTGAGGACAGGAACGATCGTATCCAGAAACACAAGTAGGATGTCGTCTTTAAAAAGACGCGAATCTACTTGTGTAAGCTCTTTCAGGGACTTTACTCTTTTAGAAGTGCTGAAGCACGCAGGGGAACGGCCACCGCAACACAGACAGGGATTGTGTGCAGCCTGTCATGTGCTTTCTCTCTCTTTGAAGGCGCTCACTCTTACCAGCCGTAAAAACGGCTTTTCAGCGCTCAAAAGCGCACCGTACCGGCCGTGAGAACAGCCTTCTGACGCTGTCAAACAGCTATTTGCGCAAAAACGGCAAACTAAACAAAAACAGAAAAAGAGAGGACTTCGACCCCGCTGCTGTGCTGTTCGCCCGCACTCGGAAAAAAAGAGAAGTTCAACCAAAAAGCTTGACTCGTCTTCTAGCAGACACTCGCTTGCAGAGAACAGGAACAAACACCGTTCGGCTCCGAAGCGAAAAGCTGAAGATGCAACGCACCTGCTGCTCATTATATACCCGCGCTGCGAGGCGAGCAGCTGATGCATATGATTGCATGCCAATGTGCATTGGCTCGTTTTAGTTACACTCGAAGTAGATTGGCCTCTCTAGCGAGATTCCTATTCGTCGGTCTGTCCGACGTACGTCGAACGTGACCGACTGAATGGGAAACAATGTTATCAGTACGTATTTGTTACATCAATGATTATGAATATTCATGGTATTTATAAAGTTACTTGGATGGTCTGGTTTCTGAGGATGATTGGATAGTAGTTGATGAGTGGTGTTTTTCCTGTGCAAAAGTCACATTCACTGCAGTGCTAAAGTACTATGCATGGTTGCCAGGGCATTGCAGTTGCTAACGTGTTCTGACTACTCATCATTGTGTTTCTGTGTGATTGCTAAATGTTATTTTTAAATAGGTTGTTAGTGCATTGTTATGTGGTTGAGGGTGTTGGAAGTGGTTGCTAGGGAGTTGCTTATTGGTCTATTGGGGTTTGTCAGATCATAAACCTATGTACGGTTCTAATTGTGTGGCTTGACCAACCGAAGATGCTTAAAATGAACCTATTGTAGTATGGCCATGTATAAGAACATGAGGCAGACAGCAGAAGCTGCAGATCAGAAGTGTATCAATGAGTGACTGGGGTATGCATGCGTGTCCTCGATGGATCGGGCCTGCAGGCCTTCTGCATATGCTGCACAGGATTACACTGATCCAACTTAATACTTAAGACCAAGGCATCATTCATAACTGCAGCCACCATCTGGCACCGCTGCCCACCCGACCAGCCCACCGGATTAACTTTGAGGAAGATTCCAAGAGCGGGTGTATGCCACACTCTCTAATACGGGGTCAGCATCAGTGTGTGCTGCTCGGGTGGGATTCCTGTCACACCAATGACTAAGTGCTTTAATTGCAGTCGCGGTCACTGCACTTATCCGTCGCAAACCTGCACTGATCTGCACTGACAGAAAATCAGCTAGCCAGTAAGAGACTGTTAAACAGTGGGTCAGAGGAATGCTATATTTTTGTAGGTTTGAGTCTTTTTTGAGTATTTTTGTACTGTTAAAAAATATAATCATATTTTTAAATTGAAAATTGCATGAGATGAAAAGACTTATTTTCAGACAATTTATCTTAAGTTTATTATTATTATTATTATTATTTATTATTATAATTATTATTTCATCATTAGATATCTTGGTCAAATCTTGGTCCCTTTTCATTCTTCAATGAATAATTGTATTTATTTATTCAATGTATTTTACAGATCATGTATATGAAACTCTGCCTACGAAACAATCTATATGTCTACATGTTCAGATACTGCATACCTGTGATTAATATTAAATATTTGGAAGGTTTTATTTAAAAGATGTATATAGGCTACATCTTTAAACATGAGCAAATACAAGCTTCATTGATGGTGTTATATTAAATATCAAAATGTGTTTAAAAAGGTATGCATGTATTCTTACACACGTTGGGTTTTCATGTTTTATGGGGACTTTCCAGAGACATAATTATTTTTATACTGTACAAACTATATTCTATCTCCTAACCATAAACACAACACTCACCAGTGGGGGAAGATGCATGGGCATTAAATTGCATTATTTTAACGTTATGTTTAGTTTTTACCTAAAACTTACCCTGTTCAGATGGTAATACACAAATATGGACATGTCTATTCAAGCATTTCATACAGTGGGCTTAAAGGATTAGTCCAGTTTTAAATAAAAATTTCCTGATAATTTACTCACCTCCATGTCATCCAAGATGTTCATGTCTTTCTTTCGTCAGTCAAAAAAAAATTAAGGTTTTTGATGAAAACATTCCAGGATTATTCTCCTTATAGTGGACTTCAATGGCCTCCAGACATTTGAAGGTCAAAATTACAGTTTCAGTGCAGCTTCAAAGGGCTTTAAATGATACCAGACGAGAAATAAGGGTCTTATCTAGCGAAATGATCTGTCATTTTCGAAAAAAAAAATACAACTGTATATGCTTTATAAAAAAAATGAATGCCTTGCACGTGCTTCCGCTTTCCGTATTCTCCAAAACGCTTATGCTGTATGTCCTACGCCTTCCCTGTTCTACTTATGAAAAAAAAAAAAAACGAAACTGGCGCCACGTTCGTTTTGTAAGTAGAATGTTGTATTTTTTTTCAAAAATGACCAATCGTCTCGCAATGTCTTGTTCCCCTTCTCAGGGAACCCTGGTTACATGCGTAACCTGAGACGTTTTCATTTACAATAAAAAAAAAAAATCCTAAAATTCTGCATTAGTAGTTTACTTATCATGCCATCAGCACACACACTCAAGCTCCGGGGCTCTCCGGAAATAATCATTTCACACAGCCTGTTTTATTAAGTTAGGAGCTATAATTACTATTAAAGTATGAGATTTTAACCTGTGCTAACAAACATTTATTATTGGAATCTATTTTAAAGTTGCATATTTTAAGAATTAACATAATAATAATTAAAGAAATGTGTTTTTCTTTTTATTTCTCTGTCACAGATTCCAGAAGAGGAGCCATAATCATGACAACAGATTCTTCAGACTCTCTAAACACCTCTGCAGAAAACCTGTGCCTTCGATCAAACCCTGTGAATCAATCGTTTTCTGGACATTTATGGGACCAACATATGATTACTGATACTCTACTCCTGACAGACACTTTTTTGAACTGAACAGGTGACATGTAAAGCCATGGAGTCCAACAAATCTGTGTAGAACATAAATCATATTAGAGGAAATCCTATGTGCAATATTAGTCTATTTTAGAGTGAAGTTCATTTCTAAGTAGATTTTGGATTACTATGGTGGTTATTGGTTTATTTTTGTAAAGCTTTTTCCTGATGTATATTTTTCTAAAATAATAATATTCTCCAACAGAGGAGACACTTCTGAACACCTTTAGATAAAATAGTGTTAGGCAAAGAAAATGCCTCTTCTTAAACAGGGGAAAAGCCATAGTACCTCTCATCAACAACAGTGATCATGTTTAGAATGGCATTTGCTGAATTTGTGTCACCCTTACATATGTGTGCCCTATAATTTGATTTGCTGTATATTTGAGTGATTTATTAATAAGAATAATCTAAAAAGCATAATTAGCAAAGTTATATAATTCATTTACTTTATTTTGGATTATCTTCTTCATTTTTTTTTTTTTTTTGCAAATGTGGAGAAGATATTTGGATCCGATGTTTATTTGGTAAAAAAATTATGGTGATTTTGCTTATTATGATTATGTTTCAAATTGACAAGCTTTTATTGATTTTCTTAATGTGTGCTTTTTGTGTTTGGGTTTCAAAATGCACATGATGAAATATCTGAATTTCATTTTATTTTATTTATCTGGGTCTAAATGAAGAAACAAGAACATAGTGTTTTATATTGTACTACACTAGCAAATCAAAATATTTCACTTTGCTGTTGTTAACAAATGTTAAGTCTAATAGAAAACCCTTACATATACATATACCACAAGTATGCAACCTTTTCTCCCAAAACCATTTGTGCTTCACATCATTACCTTCAGTGACAGACATGTTGATGACAAATTGACGAGGGAGCTCTGATTTTCATTACTTCTCGATTATAATAATAATAGTAATAGAATGTTTAGAGAATATATGAATTAAGTTGAATTATATGTTTCAACTGTAAAATAAATAAAGTCATGCAAGCTTGCCTAATGCTGAAGTTACAGCAAAAAAACGTCAACTATGTTACTCAGTATATTAATTATAGGTATAGATCACTATATATTTTATTGTCATTCATTCAGTGTTGCGGAACAAAATATATCTTTAAGCTACAGATTAAATAATGTTCAGATTGTCAACTGTCATGTGACCCTTACTGTCAGCTGTGTTACCTTTTGTACATTTTTTTTTAATATTGTCAGTGACTTAAATTGACTTGAAAATGCTGCTTCAGTCATGCTATAAAGTGCATTTTATATCCCCACAGGTAGGACTTTTGCATAACAATCTCAAAAGTATGAAACTGATATATACTGTAGATTTATAATAAAACATGTTGCTTTACCTACTAATACTGATACCCATGATGAGAATATAAGTTCATCGAAATCTTTTAACATCTGTGTCACAAGACCCCAGATGCATTCCTTGATATGTAACAGTAAAGTATACTGCTATTTCCTCCATATCCACATTGATGTCTATTTAAGAGAAAGTATACTGAGGCTTTGAAATACATTATGGATTATTTCTAAATGCTTGATTACTTGCAGTAGAGAACATTTGTTTCATTTAAGCTGCTGTCTTTAGACTGTTTGGCCAGGATGTGGCTACATAAGGATCCAGTACATCATCTTGGATGAAGTTTTTTCTTCTTCTTCTTCTTCTTCTTCTTCTTCTTCTTCTTCTCTTCTCCTTCTCTTCTTCTGATGTCCATGTTATGACACATTTTTACAATATTCACACTATTAAACCACCAACATGAAAATGTGACACACTAAATCATGATATTTATTTATGTATTTATTTATGAATGATTGGTTGATTGATTGGTTGATTGAAAGAAAGAAAGGTATTTTTGTACTCTGGCTACAGTAGGGAAATATTTATTGTTGGATGAAATGGCACAAAATGTTTGGAGAAAATTGATCTAATTTATCTGAATCAATGTATTGTTTTACAAAATCATACAATCATGTCTATATAAACAGTGCTTTATTTATTTGTTACTTCAGTCACATGTCTTGGTCAAGTGTTGCTTATTCTGTTCTGTTATGAGGGGTAAATATCTCAATAAAATGTCAAATCTGTCATTGTCCTAATGAGCATGTTGTTTATATGAATTGTTGACGAGTTTGCTCATTTTTCATCCTGTCACTGAATAGAGCGTTGTGAGAATTGTATAGATCTGAATCATTTTCCCCAGAAACCCTTAGCAAAGCAGCCAAATTGGTGTAAAGCTATTGTCTACATAACTAGATTGTTTCGCTTTCCTTTATTGTGTCACTGTATGTTCACAAATATTCTCATTTGTTGAAATGTAGATATATTCGGAATATCAAATACGTGAAATAAAGTAAAAACAAAAATAAAGGTTTTGCTAATATCATGGAAAGAAGGTCTTTAATTGAATGGATAACATAAAAAAGTACAAAAAAAGACTTAGAGAGATAACAGATTATCATAGTACATTAAGCAGCTCCTTATAGATGCAGAGTTTAACTTTGTGAGCACAGTTTTTGCTATTAATATAACCCTAACCCTCTTTTTTTTAGTTTGTGTGGAACAAGATACAACTTAGATGCTCTTTATGCTAGATTTTTACATGATTAGTTATCTTCTATAGTGTCATTTTTTTCTTTATACTAAATTAAGTTTACATGTATTATTATTATTATTATTATTATTATTACAGATATTGATTTGCTGCCACCCTGTGGTCGCAATATGTGTGTATCTTGGGTGAGCATAATATACTTGACTTTACAAATACAGTATCTCCCAGAAGTGAGTACACCCCTCACATTTTGTAAATATTTATTATATCTTTTTCATGTGACAACACTAAAGAAATGGCACTTTGCTACAATGTAAAGTAGTGAGTGTACAGCTTGTATAACAGTGTAAATTTGCTGTCCCCTCAAAATAACTCAACACACAGCCATTAATGTCTAAACCGCTGGCCACAAAAGTGAGTACACCACTAAGTGAAAATATCCAAATTGGGCCGAAAGTGTCAATATTTTGTGTGGCCACCATTATTTTCCAGAACTGCCTTAACCGTCTTGGGCATGGAGTTCACCAGAGCTTCACAGGTTCACACTGGAGTCCTCTTCACTTCCTCCATGACGACATCACAGAGCTGGTGGATGTTGGAGACCTTGCGCTCCTCCACCTTCCATTTGAGGATGCCCCACAGATACTCAATAGGGTTTAGGTCTGGAGACATGCTTGGCCAGTCCATTTCCTTTACCCTCAGCTTCTTTAGCAAGGCAGTGGTCGTCTTGGAGGTGTGTTTGGGGTCATTATCATGTTGGAATAATGCCCTGTAGCCCATTCTCCGAAGGGAGGGGATCATTCATGGTTCCCTCAATGAACTGTAGCTCCCCAGTGACGGCAGCACTCATGCAGCCCCAGACCATGACACTCCCACCACCATGCTTGACTGTAGGCAAGACACACTTGTCTTTGTTCTCCTCACCTGGTTGGTATGGTCTGTGCACTGACAGGCTGACCCCCCCACCCCTTCAACCTCAGCAGCAATGCTAGCAATTAGTCTATTTCCCAAACACAACCTCTGGATATGACGCTCAACTTTTTTGGTCGACCACGGCGAGGCCTGTTCTGAGTGGAACCTGTCCTGTTAAACCGCTGTATGGTCTTGGCCACTGTGCTGCAGCTCAGTTTCTGCTGTTATTTTGCTGTCCCCTCAAAATAACTCAACACACAGCCATTAACGTCTAAACCGCTGGACACAAAAGTGAGTACACCCCTAAGTGAAAATGTCCAAATTGGGCCCAATTAGCCATTTTCTCTCCCCGGTGTCATGTGACTTGTTAGTGTTACAAGGTCTCAGGCTTGAATGGGAAGCAGGTGTGTTAAATTTGGTGTTATCACTCTCACTCTCTCATACTTGTCACTGGAAGTTCAACATGGCACCTCATGGCAAAGAAACTCTCTGAGGATCTGAAAAAAAGAATTATTATTCTACATAAAGATGGCGTAGGCTATAAGAAGATTGCCAGACAAGATTTTGTAGGCATTGCATACACATGTGCACTCGTCGAAAGCCTGAAACCAGAGAAGAAGGGTGTAGGGGTCAAAAAAACTAATTTTTTTGGAATGCACTTCTGCCTTCATCGCACATTTTAAATGCTGATTGACCTCCCCAAAAAAACATGCTCTGAATGATGAGTAGATTGTGCAAGCTGCGCCTTTTGTTTAACATTCGTTTATTTATTTATTTTTGGTTTATCGCACCATATTGTATATTGTGTCTGTATATTTGAAACATTTGAATGGACTGATAATGGAAGCAGTTTTTTTTTTTTTGGAAGTACAATGTCGTTTTGTACAGAGCCCCACACATGACATGCAAGAAAAAATAAATAAATCGTGCGCACGATTTACTAATTTGTTACCTCAATTTACTAAATCATGCACACGATTTACTATTTCGTTCCCTCGATTTAATCATGCGCGTGATTTATAAATCGAGGGAACGAAATAGTAAATCGTGCGTATGTTTTAGTAAATCGAGGGAACAAATTAGTAAATCGTGCGCACGATTTAGCCTACTATTTTTTTTAGTAGTTTTAATAATAATGTACCAAATATAACTCGTATAAATATTACAGTAATATAGAAAAATACTATACATTATAGGTAAAATAGAACTCTGAGATTCATGTACCCATTCTGTACGTAAACACCTTCCCTGTGCAAAGGATCATGAGGGGCCTAAAGTGTCCATCAGTTGTTCCCTTTGAAAACCTTCATTCCGAAGGTCCCTTTGAAGTGGCCAGTTTTGAGCACTTCGGTTTGGAATGACCCTTCAATATGGCGGCCAAGATTGTTTTCACTCTGAAGTGCCCTTCGGAAGGTGATTTATCCCATTTAGAACACACCATTTCTTTCCATGGTTTTTAGCATTGACAATCCACAAGCAACTGGCTTTCACTGAAAGGCAAGGCAGGCAGCTACCACTAGATGGCAGTCGCAGTACCGAGCTCATAGTCCCAAAAGGCAGGAACACACCAAGCCGACGGTCTGCCGCCAGGCAGTTTTTCTTCATTGACCGACTAAGTTTTCTCAGTGTATTCTGCACCGCTGGCTGAAGTTGGTCCTCGTCTGCTTTTTTTCAGCCGATTTCAAAATGTTGAATCGGAATTGGAGCTCGTCGGTCTGTCGGGCCATCTGATCATTCTGATTGGCTGTTCAGCTATTGCCCCCTGCTGGTTCGGAAAGGCATTTCATCTCACGCCGGCACAGAACTGACGTGCTACTTGGCCGTCGGCTGTTTAGCGTCGGTTTGGTGTGTCAGGCCACAACTTTGGACACAGACGCTGCCAATGTGAGCCAACCCCACAGTCTGCTTTCATCGGCACTAGTTCGTCAGCGTCGGCTTGGTGTGTTCTGGCCTAAACAAACAAAACAAAAACTGTTTTATTTTGTATCAGGCTCGTTGTGTATTATTGTATGAATTTTCTTTTGTCTTCTTCGGTTACTTTATTCAAAATACTAAAGAGTAGTTACGCATCTCACACACCTGATGGGAGTCTAATTTATTTTTGGAGGAGTCGACTGTGTAGATACACACCGTCATGGTGGGACAACCAGCTCCAATAACTTCTACTGCTGTAAGTACAAGACAGTGCCGTATTTTATTAAACGTTTAGGGTTAACGTTTACGGATGTTTTTTTTTGTCATTGATTGTAGCAGTAGGGAATGCAGCCTAAATTAAATTGATGAAGAATTTTATATTGCGAATATCCCACACATTCAATCGCATTTTTGCTCCCATTTATTTTCACACATTGATCACACAGTGCATACAAAGTTTAGTCCCAAAGCGTGCACAACTGGAGGAATACACGTTTACCTTAATTAGATAGCAAAGAAGCAGGGCCGTACGCAGGGTTTCATAATTACTGCGGTCAAAAAATGTATTGTGATAGGGGGTTCGGGAGCATGCTCCCCAGAGAAAATGTTGATTTCCTTGGTGTACATATATGCATTTTAAGACGTTTTAAGGCCAACAAATTGGATAACAATAGCTTTGTCAACAAATACATACATGCACAGTTTTGAGGCAACTTTAATCGCATGTTTGGTAATTTTTATGACGTGCATGCCCGTAGTTTCTTTTGTGCTTTAGTTAAGCTATAATTAAAGTAATATGCAGCGCGCGCCGCCACATTTGCGTGAGCAATTCTTGAGTTCGCACCTCGAGCACAGTAGGCTATAGCCTAACGGCTGATTGGAGTTTTACTGACATCTCATCTGACCGCAGTTCAATGTTGTTCAACTGAAGCTACCTTTTACGTGCTCGTTTGACTTGCGCCTGGCGCTGAAGCGAAGGTGGAATGTGCATCTGAAAAGTGTCCCGTTTGTTGTGGTCGTAAAGAAACATTTCTTTATAAACGCGTTTTACTTGGCGATGTTTTAAAATCTATTTTTATTTTTGGTATTTTTTTATGCTCTGTTGGTGGTTTGTGGAGTAGCATCACCTGGGGGGGATTACACAAATGCTGAATTAGAGATGGTAAAAGTGAGTGGGTCCAATATATTGGTCTTAAAAAGAGGGTGGGTCTTGGCAATGGTTCCGACGCCCATGTATATTTGTATGTTTTTGTGTTTTCAAAAAGCTATATGCAACGTTGCAATTCTTTCTATTACCTGGTGTAAATTTGAAATCTTATGTTTAACTTTTCATGTATTATTAGCCATTTATAGATAGTAACAATTATGGAGGAAGAGTTCCCAAAACTTTGCCCTCTTCAAGGATGCTGAATTTTATATAAAGCAACTGGTAAATATGGGGATTTTGAGCTTGTTTGAAGAGCTCAGTTCACTACAGTTAATGGATTAGTTCATTTCTGAATGAAAATTTCCTGATAATTTACTCAGCCCCATGTCATCCAAGATGTTCATGTCTTTTTTTCTTCAGTCGAAAATATTTTTTTGATGAAAACATGCCAGGATTATTCTCCTTATAGTGGAATTCAATGGTCTCCAAAAGGTTGAAGGTCAAAATTACAGTTTCAGTGCACTTGCAAGGCGATCATTTGTGTTTATATAAAGCATATACATTTGTATTTTTTTTTTAGAAAATTACAGATCGTTTTGCTAGATAAGACCCTTATTATTATACTCGTCTGGTATCGTTTAAAGCCCTTTGAAGCTGCTCTGAAACTGTAATTGTGAACTTCAACTGACTTGGTGGTGAGTAAATTATCAGGAAAATTTTATTTGAAAGTGGACTAATCCTTTAAGATTATTACCCAATTAGGATCCATTCATTTCCTACATTCTGTTGCAGGAGGAAGTGGCCAGAGAAGAATGACCCTAATCTCCACAGACACAGAGGTTTACTCTGGTCGGCAAATCCGGTTGTTCTCAAACTGTGGCAAAAATGTGCTTTTTTGGTGCCCCTTCAGGAGGAGATGGACACCCAGCCAGGGGCGCAGGAGACATTTTCAAAGTGGGGGGGACGAAACTGCATTGGGGGGGGGGGGGGGGGGGGGTATTGATAATGAATCAATGTACATGTAAATCACCATGGGTGGTGCATACGTCTTTCCACGCTCATGGGCAAAGGAGCTTCTTTGAAAGGCTGAGCGGAATGCAGAAAATGAAGTAAGCCCGGGCCTTAACCGCCTTACATTGTAATGGACTGGAGCTCACGGTTCACATCGGGAGAAATGGGAACACGGGGGCACCGCGATGCGACTGCAAATGGCACTTTCACTTTCGCGATCAAAGTGCATGCCACTGATAAACATTATGCAGTATTACAGTTGCCCTTACACATACCTATTACACTCTCCTCTCGTGCGTCCTCCCCACTGCGTTGCTGGTCGAGGCAATAATCACTTTTGTTCCGCTTTCAGAGATCTCTTTTATAGATGCCATCAATGCGTTTACCTTTCTAGATGTAATTACCGGAATCAAAACAGTCCATAAACTATAAATCCTCACGAAAACTTCAGTCAATCCAGCTCGCACATCAACCTGAGAGATCAGCCTCCTGTCAAATTTTTCGGTTTCTAAATGGAAAATTTGGCTTTGATTGACAAAGGCTAACGTTCGGGCATGATTTATATACCATCGACCTGTCCTAAAACGTTAGCATGCTCTGATCGATTGCTTGGAGATTGCGTGTTTCTCCGTTCGAGAGCAAATTTCCTGTTCACATCTGTGAAAAAAACAGTTGATAATTTACGAACGAAAGCTCACAGAAACATGAAAATGGTCTCATTTGAAAGAAAATATCCTAAGCTTAAAGATGATATAGTTTGACTGATTGAAGCCCTTATCAAAAGTGAGGGGGTCGATTTCTCTCTTTTCAAAACTGTGGGGGTCCTGACCCCCCTGTCCCCCGTGTCAACGGCGCCCCTGCACCCAGCCTCTTCTCTACAATTCAGCGGAATTTGCCAAGATGCCAAAGGTGCCCTGTATCACCTGTAATACTACCATACCACTGCAAATGTTGGCATTACATGCTGAGGAGAGCAAACAAAATTCAAATACAGCAAGCCATTCAATTTCACACCAAATGTGGGACGAAACAGCATGGTGTTACAGAGCTCACGCCACGCTGACATGTCATCTCCTCAGCTCAATGGACCAACTCGACAGCGCAGGGTGTTTTCTAGCATCACCCAATGGGCAGCGTGGCCAATTAAAACAGCCACAAGTTCATTTGGCCACTCATTTAAATTTTACCCATAAACCTCTGCTTTTATTAATGGAAATCAGTGAGGTCAAATGGCTAGGTGCATCGTAGAATGATATTAGAGACATTAATTCACAAAATGCACAAAATGAGAGTAGAAGACTTTTTAACCATTTGAAAGAAAGCAGACCAACAACTCCAGCATTTCAGTTCTCACGGAACTTGAGTGGGGAGGCCTCATGTGGATCTGTGAACATGCAAAGAAGGTAAAATAGTGAATAAAAATATACTATGCTATTTATCTAGCAAAGTATTTGCATTAAATCACAGATGTTGTTTTAATTCAGTATTGAACTGCCTGAAGTAAGATAAGTTATTTCTGAATTAGATAATGAAAATGCATGTGCACAATTGCATTTTATTATTTTTTTAGATGCCAAAGAAACACAGGCGGTCCTTTCTTTAGAGAAGTATGTCTTTTGACCTCCCTGGAAACCTCAGTTGTCCCTGAGGAAATGGCAAGTGTCCGAAGTCCTAAATTCTTGATCAGGTGCTGTTTGCATTTCACTCATGTCAGAGTGATGGGGTATCTCAGGTACAGTGCATAGTCAACATTCCCAAACATTCACTCTCGGTATGGGTAGTGTATAGTGTTTCCATGCAAAAAGAGAAGGGAAAGTTCCCTTTTAAGTTTTCTTAGCCCCCCAGTTGTCAAAACAAATTCATCTCATTGGAAATGTACACTACACACTCTAGTGGTTTTTGTCTGACTGAAGTGGTCCCTATGAATTTTGATTAACCACTGAGCCCCAACTTCTGAATCTCTGTGTTGTATCGAGATGAATTAGCACAATTAGGCAATTTACAGTAGTGATTATTTTCTCTCCTGTCGCATATAGGCTAGTTTATTTTATTTTTTTATTCTAAACCCACTCATATTTGCTCTCTTCACCTCTTCACCTTTACTTCAATGTTAAAGGTGGATAGCCACCCTTTGCCTTTAAAAGCTTTTGTCCTTTTGTTCTGGACACTTATACACAAGTTTTGATTTAGTTTTGCTTGTCAGTTTCTCCAAGCCTATTTGATATGTTGCCAAAGTTCTTGTGGATTTAATCTTTCTCTCTCTTCTCTTCAAGGACCATAACAATTGTTTGGAAATATAAAATTATATCTAACCACAAAAGCTAAAAAAGTCTAAATACTCCTGAATCACCATAAGAACAGATTCCAGAAGTTACCTGCAACAGCAGACAAAATGAATTATATTCTTATACACTACCTTTCATGCAAAACCTTTTCTCAGATGCAAAATGCTTTTACAAACAGTGGTTTTCATTCAGACTTTGTTTTTTCTTTATTCAAATAGCTGTACGTAGTGTGGAAATAACCCATTGCCCAGTAAGAACTCATTTTTATTATATACTGACATAACTTTTGTATTCCAAAAGTCATACGAGTTTAAAAAAAGGTGAATAAATTATGACATGGTGAATTACTGTATGCCTTTGAACCCAATAGAGTCATATCTTCAAGCAAATGATGTGCATAAGGTGTGTCTCGATTATACTGACCAAGCTTAAAGGTGAGCTGTTAAAATGACTCAAAATGATGTAATATACATGCCAGATCAGTATGTGGCTCTGTTATTCTGCCACAGAGATAGACTAAAAACGGAGAATAAGATTTTAGCAAAGCTTAGAAATATAGCTTTATTTTAGCAAAGCTAATAGACTAATAGCTTCTGCGGCATGAACACAAGCATGTAGTCCACTGTTGTTGTTGCTGTTACGTGACATAACAGTGTCTGACTAGAGTCGACACGTGGGATAATGACATCATCATTTCACAAAATAGGGTGTCATTTTCAGATTTATCCACTCTGGGACCCGCTTTCAAAAAATTTAAGTTTCACATTCTAAAAATTATCTAAAACTGGGGGTTCTAAGATGGTGGTCAGGGAGTAAGAGCGATTTTCACTAGCTCCTGTACCACTCAGCTAATTATCTGTATTTTATAAGTTAATTCGGACGCAACTCGGTGGCTTTGGTTATGTCAGTGTTGTAGTATGTCTTTGGAATCTTTTTGGCCACAATCAAATGCCTCGTTCTACCAAAAAAACAGAGAAAAAGGAACCTTCCTCGGCTGCGTTGGATATTTCAATGGAACAAGGTGATGGTGAAGAGAACGATGAGGTTGAGCTAAGCCAAGCCATGGCCAAGGCGTTTCAGCACATGACGGAGACGATTTCCAAGACAATAGACGTCAAACTTGATCCCTTAGCGGAGATTATACATACTCATTCCCAGGAATTGGAAAATTGAAAATCTCGACTGGATGAAGCTGAACGAAGAATCATTTCGGCGGAGGAATTAGCTGATAGCATGAAGGCTCGTGTTTCGACTCTGGAAAATCAAGTTGTGTTGCTTACTAAGCACGTTGATGATCTAGAAAACAGAGGACGGCGCAAAAATATTCGTATTGTCGGTTTACCAGAAGGGGCAGAGGGCTCAAATGCAGTGGCTTTCCTCCAAAAAATGGATCCCAGAGTTTCTTCAGCTGCAGACCGAGGGAGCTTACATCAAAATCGAAAGAGCTCATCGTACTCTAGCTCCCAGACCAGGTGCCAAGGAGAGACCTAGGCCGCTAGTGGTGCGTATGCATCACTTCGGAGACAGACAGAGAATTCTTGAGGCAAGTAGAAAGTTGTCTATGGATGGAAACTTGCGGTTTGAGAACTGCAAAATCTCCTTTTTTCAAGATTTCTCTGCTGCGGTGCTCCGAAAGCATAGACAGTTTGATTCAGTTAAATGCCGCTTGCAGGAGATCGGTGCCCGCTATGCAATGTTATATCCAGCTAAACTGCTAGTAACCATTGGGAATACTACTAAGATCCTCGGCTCGCCGACAGCAGTCTCTGAGTTTATTGCGGAGATTGATCAGGATGTTCGACCTGTGGCAGCTGACAGTCCACCTGTGATGGACGAATGACTGTGACCTGATTAAGTTTCTTTTTCCTCTTTTTTTTTCCCGTGTTGTGTTCGGTATCCACTGCTGTTATTGCGGGATGGTGTGGACGATGTGATTACGCAAGTTTACTTCTTGAGTAAGTTTTGTGAAAGTTTTCTGTTTCGGACTGAACAGAAGGGATGTTCTCTTGTGTATTGAGTTCCCTTTTTGTGAAGGGAAAATGCCTCCTTTTTCTTATTTTATTCTTTTGTTTCTTTTGTTTTTCAAGTTCTATCGAATGTTCCATTGCCCGGAAATGATTGTACTTTTGTTATTATGTTTGTAACTTTTCGTTGTATGTTCAATTGTATGTACAGGAGACTGTATAAAGGTAAAGTTTCAGCTTGTTTATTTCGTTTTTAGTCTAAGTCATACAGTAGTAAAGGGGTACAGACTGCAGTTCGGTTGCCACCCCCCAAAGTTCAATGGGGTGGTCTGGACAGTGGTGGACTCAGAGCAGGCTCGGGTGATGGAACAGGAAGTTCACTCCCTGTTGGTAAAGGAGGCCATAGAAGGTGTTCCTCCACCAGACAGGGAGTCCGGGCTTTACAGCCGGTACTTCATAATTTCCAAGAAGTATGTGGGGTTGCGTCCAATTTTAGATCTACAGTACTTGAATCGTTCTCTGAGGAGATTCAGGTTCAAGATGCTCACTAATCCCACCATCGTGAGTCAGATCAGATCCGAGGACTGGTTTGTCATGATAGATCTAAAAGATGCATACTTCCATGTTTCCATCATTCCTTCTCACAGGAAGTTCCTGAGGTTCACTTTCGGGGACAAAGCATTTCAGTATCGGGTTCTTCCGTTTGGCCTAGCTCTCCCCCAGAGGACCACGTTCCTGGGGGTGGTATGGGACTCGACAACGATGCAGACACAATTATCTAATTTCCATACAAAGCTCCATTGCTCCTTCTACGAGGAAATTGTATGGCCTGAAGTGGAATGTGTTTTCCACTTGGTGTAGAGAGCATCGGTTGGACCCAATTAACTGCCTGGTGGCTTCAGTACTGGAGTTCCTCCAACATTGCTTCTCTGCTGGTCTTACCCCATCCACACTAAGGGTGTATGTGGCTGCCATTGCGGCATTCCATGCTCCTTTAAGTGATGGGCCTCTGGGGAGGCACCAGCTGGTCGTTTCCTCAGTGGTACTTTGAGGATGAGGCCTGCGACTCATTCCAGAGTCCCAACTTGGGATTTGGCAGTGGTTCTTGAAGGTCTGTCACTTGCCCCCTTCGAACCTCTTGAGTCGGCTACAGCAAAGAACCTGACTTTGAAGATGGTCTTTCTCCTACAGATTATTTTGCTCAAGAGAGTGGGGGACCTCCAGGCCTTGGCTATCTCGCTGACTTGCCTGGAGTTTGCCCCTGGAAGAGTCAAGGCCATTTTACACCCTAGGCCTGGCTATGTGCCCAAGGTGCAATCTAATGTGGCACGGCCAGTGGTTATTCAGGCCTTTCATTCTCCACCTCATGTGCCGGCGGAAGAGGAGAGGCTTCATCTGCTCTGCCCTGTCAGAGCATTGAACATTTTTATTCAAATGTCCTCTCACTGGAGGAGGTCAGAACAGTTACAGGTCCTTGAGGGCCCATTCTACTAGAGGCATGGCATCCTCTAGGGCCCTCCTGTCGGGAGATCTGCAATGCGGCTGGGTGGTCCACCCCGCATACTTTCTTCAGGTTTTATAGCCTGCACCTTCCCTCCACGCCAGGTGCACGAGTGCTCTCATCCTACAGTTTTTTTCAATTGCTTAAGCACAATTTTGAAAACAGGGCCCGTTTTTTTAAATCCCTTCACACAATTAGCACAACACTACACCAAAGTAGTACAACACCTCAAATAATTTGCAAAATGGAACACTTTTGTCAAAACTACACAATGTCTTATGAAAACCTTATTTTGTTGTCATAACATAAACACAACCATCATATGGTCCGATTCTGTTTGAATCAGTTAAACACTCCTGTGCTCAACCTAAAACACTTTTAGCATTTACACTGAGAAAGTGTAAAAATAAATTCACCAACACCACATGACACCAATTGTGCAGACTAATGAAAATATTTATTTCTATTCATGTCCTCAAGTCAGTCAATACTGAACATTTCAACAAAACATTCATAACAAAACATTTTCCAGTTTTCATACAGAACATTACTGAATGAACCATTGTACTGTAAGATTACAGTAATACTGTAACAATATACATATCCAGTTCAGTACTGAATAACAGTTTTTTCTGATTACTTAAGCAAATTTTTTTAACTATTGGCTATTTTTGCAAAACTCTACACACAAATAAGAAAACCTTTCACCCAATTATCAAAACATTGTAGTTCTCTTGCAAAAGCGAACACAGCTAGATTAACTCTTCACACCTTCGTAAAAATGGTGTTTTTGTATCAAACAGTAAACACAAGCCATCATCTACTAAGCACACAATGTGCCAACTACACACTATGGTATGAATACAAAACACATCTGGCTTTTTCTTTCTCTGTGTACAGATGTCAATTTGAGGTCATACTTTTGTCATAGTGTCATGTAAACATGCAAGGATCCAAACTTCAAGTATTGGTGTTTATTCACACTCATCAAAACCAAGACAAAGTCAGAACACAAAATAGTAATTTCACAAAAAAAATAAAAAAAAATAAAAGACAATCAGCCTACATCATGTCGTCTTTCTGGGTCCGGCCACAAAATTTCGTTCACATCGCATGCGATATCCTCCAGTCCAAGGCACCGGGGAAAATATCTCCTTGAATGCCGTATCCAGGCCTGACATGATGCCTGGTCTATATCTCCACATGCCTCCTCCATTGCCTGTAAAAAGGGCTACCTGTTGATGAGGATGACGGTCGTACACTTTCCAGCGCCAGGCAGAGAAAAACTCCTCGATGGGATTTAAGAATGGAGAGTATGGAGGGAGGTTGAGTGCCATGAAGGATGGGTGGTCTGTAAACCAGTTGCGGACCAAAGCAGCCCTATGGAAACTAACATTGTCCCATATGATGACATATCGGGTATGCTCTGGTCTCTGAACAGTGAGCATGTCATGTAAGGTGTCCAGGAATGCAATAATGTGTGCAGTGTTGTATGGGCCTATGGTTGCATGATGGTGAACAACACCATTTTGGCTTATAGCTGCACACATGGTTATGTTACCACCACGTTGTCCTGGGACATTGATGATGGCACGGTGTCCAATAATGTTCCTGCCATGTCTCCTGGTTTTACTGAGGTTAAAACCGGCCTCATCTACAAAAAGTAGCTCATGTCCCATGGCATCTGCTTCTAGTTCCATCACTCTCTGGACAAGACAAAACAAATGCAACATATCAGGCCCATGCACAGCACTACAGTATGCACTTCCAAATTCAGAACCAATGACACTAGCTTACCTGCACATAGTCATATCGCAGTTGCTTTACACGTTCTGTGTTTCTCTCGAAAGGAACTCTAAATTTGCTTCATTCTTATTCTGTGGCGCGCAAGTACACGACTTAGTGCAGAAATGCTTACACTGTGTATATTTTGAAAGATGGTGTCATTATCAATTATGCGCTGCTGTATTTCGCGCAGTCTTATTGCATTATTGGCAATCACCATATTCACTATATGGGTCTCTTGCTCTGGAGTGAACATTCTTCCTCTGCCCCCAACATCTGGACGTCTAGCAATTCTGTAAAGTAACAATTTCAGTATTTTTGCATGTATGGTACTGTTGTGTTTCTCTTTAGAGTATGGCAGTGCTACAAAGTACTTACCGATTCTCATTTCGAAATGTCCTAATGATGCTTGCCACAGTGTAGTGGCTCAAATTAGGCTGAACCCGTTGGCCAGCTTCCCTCAGGGTCATCCCATGGTTGATGACATGGTCCACAATTGTAGCTCTGATGTCATCAGTTATTCTATTTCTTACTCTTCTTACCCTTCCTCTTTCCCCTCCTCATCCTCTTCTTGCTCCTCCTTGTCCTCTTCCTCTAACTTCCTCTAACCCTCTCGCTTCTTCACCTCCACGTCCTCTTCCTCCAACTTCTTCACCTCCACGTCCTCTTCCTCCAACTTCTTCACCCCCACGTCCTCTTCCTCCAACTTCTTCACCTCCACGTCCTCTCCCTCGGCCTCCTCTGATTCTCACTCTTCTCACTCTTACTGCTCCTTCCATTGTACTCCACACAGACAGCTTACCTGTGGCTTATTTATAGTGCTTAGGCTGATTGCAAAGTGAACTAATTATCTAAAACAGTTTTCACATGTGAAAGTGTGCCAGACAGTTGGCAAAATAGTGTTAATGATAGCCATACATGTGTATAATTTTGCTAGGAGTGTGTTGGAAATTTGGTAATTGAGTGTAAGAAGTGAGTTGTGTTTAAAGTTCTGCAAAAAGAGTGTTGTGCAGTGAATTGTGCCTACAGTTTTGCAAAGTGTGTGTTACAAAATTGCAAATTGAGTGCAAAGCAGTGTTTGTGCTTTTAGTTTTGCAAACTCAGTGAGTGGTTTTGCTATACGTATTAATAGTTTTAGAAATTGTGCTACAAGAATCATGACTAGCGCTTAAGCATTCAGAAAAAACTGTAAAAAAAATAAAACTAAACATCTCTCCGCCTAGCTGGATCTGGCCACAGGGCCTCGTCAACATCACAGGATATATTTTCATTTGCAAGGCAACGTGGGAAGAATCTTTTGGAGTGACGAATCCACCCTTGTATGGATGTTTATATTTCAATTTGATCACATCTGGACATAGGGCCGAAGATCATAAACCTTCCACCGCCATGCTGAGAAGAACTCCTCGATGGGCTTTAGGAAGGGGGAGTATGGTGGAAGGTATTGAACTGTAAATTGTGGGTGTTGTTGAAACCAGTTTTGGACCAGAGCAGAACGATGGAAAGCTACATTGTCCCAGATGACAATGTATTGCATCTGGTCCCTTTGGTTTGCTGCTGTGATGATATTGTGTAATCTGTCTAAAAATGTAAGAATGAGTTCAGTGTTGTAAGGACCCAAGTTGGCATGGCGGTGGAGGACCCCATTCTGTGTAATGGCAGCACAAAGGGTAATGTTACCCCCACGTTGCCCTGGTACATTGACAATAGCCCTGTGGCCGATGATGTTTCTTCCCCTTCTTCGTACTGTTGTCAGGTTAAATCCAGCCTCATCAATGTAAATAAACTCATGTGGGACTTCCTCCGCATCCATTTGCAAAACTCTCTGAAATACAGCAAAAGATCACATTGTGTAGATCAGTATACTGTAGGTCTGCTATACAGTAAAATTACATGTACAGTAAAAAGGATATGTGTGCAGTACACAATACAGTCAGTGAACAAAACGTACCACCACATATTCACGCTGCATGACTTTCACCCTGTCAGAATTTCTTTCAAATGGCACTTTATACAGTTGTTTCATCAGAACTTGATGTTTTTTAAGGATTCGGGCTATTGTTGACAGAGAGACCTGTTGGACATTATTGAAAATTTGGTGATCATTGACAATATGGGCTTGAATTTCTCTAAGTCTGGACTCTCTTGCTCCTGTGTGAATATGGGGCCCCTCCCTCCTTGGTGTTCTCGACGTTCAATCCTATGTTGGCCAAACAAAATACATGAAGCTTACTGTAAAATGATACACGAATACATACCAAAACTGTTGATATAGTACATGCAGTAAGCTATAGATTTTCTGTTGACAGAAGATAAGTTTCTCACCTGTGCTCTTGACGAAATGTCAGAACTATTGATGCCACCGTGTACCTGCTTAGGTTAGGCTGTACTCTCAGTCCAGCCTCCCTCATTGTTAGTCCGTGGTTTATTACATGGTCCACATTTGTAGCACGAATTTCGTTACACAGATTTGGTTGTCTTCTTCTTTGTGCATGTCCTACCCCTCCAGGTCTTCCTCTCCCTCTTCCTCTTCCTCTCCCTCTTCCTTCACCTTGTTCTCTCTGGATTCCCCCTCTCATCTGGATTCCCCCTCTCATCGGGATTCCTCCTCTCAACCGCACTCTCCCTCTTCCTCTGACACCGTCCATTTTTGTTGAAGACAGGTGAACTTACCTGTTGCCTTTTTATAGTGCTTAAACCTGATTGGTGTGTCTACAATTAAGCACCAGTGTGTGTGCACACCTGGTGGCTGTGTTTAACCAATTGGTTCATGGGGTGTGTTCATTTGAAAGCCTTTTCTTTGAAATTGCAAGGAAATGACATCATGATAAATTTCTGTGTCAAATGCATATAAGCGTGTTTAGTGTTTTGCAAATCACTGTGTGTAATGTTTTGCAAAAAGTGTGAAGCTGACAATGTGCTTACAGTTGTGCAAATCTAGGTCGGTGTTTTGCTCCTTGAGTGTAAGGTTTTGCTAATTGTGGGGAAGTTTTAATTTTAGTGTGTAAGCAATTGAAAAAAACTGTAAGTTGTGCCTACCTGTTACGACTGTAACCCTTGTTCCCTGAGAAAGGGAACGAGACACTGCGTCTCTTTGCCACACCTCCTTATGCCTGTGAGCGGCTTGCTTCATCGCAAAAGCTAACTCTGTTGTGTGCCGGCATCCCTTGTAGCTTACGTGTATGCCGTCACATGTTATGTCATGACGCAACACCAATCAGGATTGGAATAGTTTCATTCATGATTCAGACGCGCTACACTGGGGGGGAATCCCCAAAGTGTCGTTTCTGATGCAGTGTCTTGTTCCCTTTCTCAGGGAGCAAGGGTTAGAGTCATAACCCGAGACATTTTATCCTATATTGAAAGATTGGAACATTAGGTTTTCATTTCTGACATGCTGTGTTTTCAGTTTTTTACAATCGCTAGGACATATTTCTCAATACTTAGGCCACTTTTTCAGAACTCTTCACACAGTTCTCCTAACCAACTTTCATCTTGGCACAGCAGTTAATTTCACATTCAAAATGCACTAAATCTACCAAAACACTTCATACATGTCTCAAATCAACTCATTATTCCAGAACACTAGCAAAGGTTTTAACCCAGCAAACACGCTTTGTCACTTATAAAACATCGACCTAAAAACACTAACATCAGTTAGCAATATATATATATAAGCAATATGTTTTCGTTTTTAAAATTTCTTAACAAAACAAGAATGACACTCTCTACTGCTTATAATTCACTGCAGTTTATGTTACATAGTCCATGTTTACATTGCAGAACAAAATTATTCCTAAGTTTCCCCTTTTGAGTTGATGGTAATGAAATTGAAAAACGAATGCTTGTGTAGGTGTTCAGTTTCATCTAATTGTTTTGATAGTATTTTATTTTTTTTAGATTCAGAATATATTTTATAACTATATTACTGTAGAAATGTAGCAAATTGCTGTCTTATTCAGTTTTGTATTATGTTATTGTTCTGAACTCAAGTTTAACAGTTTTGTAAACAGTATGTAAGCATGTGCAAATTGGCCTGTACGTACAAAGAGTTTGGGCAGTTGTTGTGTCTGAGTGAGAAAAGAATTAATGAAATTTGAGAGATGTAGTCATTGAATGCATTTTGTGCCAAAGCAATGCTAATTGATCCTCAGTTTAGCCCACATAGACTTCTGTTGTGCTCACTGTGTGAAGAGTTTTGCAAAAGTGACCTAAGTATTGAGAAATGTGTCCTAGCGTCTGTAAAAAACTGTAAGCATTTGCAAATAAGGTGAGAAAGATCCATGATTTTGGTATGGGGTAAGCTTATATGAAAAGAAAATGTAAACATTTTAGAAACGTGTTAATTGACTGCATATTGTGTGAAAACGACATGAATTGTGTTAGTGGTATGGTCACAACAGACGGATGTTCTGCTAAATGTGTTTAGAGTTTTGAAAATGTGACTACAGATTGGACAAAAGTTTGTTAGCAATTGAAAAAAACTGTAATATACTAAAAATTATACTAAAATACTTATTAAGAGTATTTAAATACTTATTAAGTACTCAACTGTGCTATTTTGAGACACCATGAATATAAACTAAAATGTGCTTTTTACTTACTGTCAGTACTAAAATCACATACAAAAATTCCTTGATAAGGAAACTAAAACTATGAATGAATGTGACAATTACATTTAAGTCCTTCAATTATTGATACCATTTTAATCAAATCAGACACAAATTACTGTTCCAAAAAAAAAAACATGACCATTCTTTATTTCTATCTGAAATGCTACCTTAAATGATGAGCAATAATAAAATTCAAATGAACACTGTAAAAGATTTTTATTTTTTATGTTATTTAAAAAATCTTTTACAATAAACATTGGTTTTGAATTGTAAACCAGATGATTTGTAAAGTTATATCAAGGAAACTTTCAGTGCTAGGTTTAATGCCAAGTCTAAATAGTTAAGTCACCTCTGGTTGTATCACTGGAACTGCACAACACCTCACACAGCTTTGCATGTTTCCACAGAGACATACCGTCACGTATTGTTGCAAGGAAAGCAGATGAGGACGACGAGTACAATCCAAAATGTAGTTTAACATATAAAGATCCAACAGGACAGGCGAGCAGGCAGTAACACATACACATACCATTGACGAGCATGTCGACAAACAACTTAATGTGTGACACAAACAAGACTTTATTAACTAGACTAAACACTTAGACTAATCTAACAGACACATACATGCATACACTTTAGCAATGGAAAGAGAGGTGAGGCAGAATACGAGAAGTCATTGCAACACGTTTTTGCATTAACTCAAAACGTGTCAACTTTTTTTTTTTTGTACTAAGAGAATTTAAAGCTTATTTACCAGTAGGGGTGTGACAAGACAGGTATCTCACGAGACGAGACGAGACAAGACTCGAGATTGAGTTCACGAGACGAGACAAGATTTTTACACACTATTTTTAAGAAATCCTCAATGGCGAAATACATGACTAGAAAAAATATTCTGCAGGTGTATTTGAAATGTTTTAACTAATCATCTTGTAATGAATGTCATTTCAATTCTACTTTCTGAGTATGAATTAGCATATGCGGTAAAAGACAACAATACTCAAGTACTGTAAAAGGTTTTGCTACTAACTCAACTGACTGACTTCTCTTGTATGATTTCAGTTTCTTCAGACCTTACTGTACATGATTTATGAGCTTCTACAACTTTTGACCTCCTAACTGAACTCCTTTCCACAAACTGATCATAGAAATAAAAACAGTATAAATACAAATGTTAACACTTTACAATAAGGTCTCATTTATTAACATTAATGTATTAACCAACATCAACTAACAATGAGCAATATATTTGCTACAGTATTTATTCATCTTTGATTATGTTAGTTAATAAAAATAGTCATTCATTGTTAGTTCATGATAGTTCACAGTGCATTAACTAATGTTAACAAATGAAACCTTATTGTTTGTGCTTAATAAGATTGAGAAAACTCTTATTCATTTTTACGGTAACACTTTACAATAAGTGCAACCATAATTGCACTTATCCCAATATTTAAAGTGCAAATAAGACCAAATTTTTCTTTGATACAGAGCTAAGAGATGGTTACAACTACACTGCCCAGCCTAAGATAGCTCTCATATTGGAAGATATGTGCATTCATCATGGAGCCACTTTCAAAATGTGGGGTATTGCGCGTTTGAATGCGCGCTCGCATTTACTTTCACTTTCGCGATCGCGCATTCTCTGTAAATATCGAACGGCAGCGACCGTTATCCAACTGAATTAAATGTTTTTTATTTAAATACAAAGCAAAACGACAGTGGAGGCGTAATGTAAATGTAGCAGTGACATATTCTTTCCTAATCATCCTAACACTCTGTCATGGCAATATCATGAGACTACTCTTCACCTCGACAAGAAATCTCGTCACATTTTAGTCTCGCGAGATCTCGTTACACGAGATCTCGTCACACCCTTATTTACCAGTAATGTTGCTGCTACTGGTCCCTGGCTAGGGGTTTAGGGAACAGCTGCTCCCAGGGATGCCCTGCACCGTGGGTCAGTCCACATTCAACCCAAGGGTCAGCTCTTCTGCTGGGGTATAATGTGAGGGTGCAGGTGTCACAGCCATGTTCAGTTTGCCTTAATTTTTATAGACTTTAAGTTTGTTTTCCTTTGGTCTATTTTCCCGCCACAATCAGTGACCATGGACACTGCACTGATCATCACAGCTGTTTGTCATCTGTGTATATAAGTTCAGCTCTGTTGATGTGTCCTTGTCTGGTCTCGTTTCAATTACAGTTGTGTTGGACAAGCTTGCTTCTTTGTTGGATTGTACCTGTGGGAATTATTAAAGACTACCTATTTATTCTCATCTTCATCTTTGTGTGTGTTTTCACAGCCTGTGCGTTACAGAAGACCAGACCAACAAACAGATAAGCAGTGTGTTTTGTTAAAGCATTTTTGTTTGTATTTTTGTGATTACATGTTTTTGGTTTCTTTCTGTACTATGGACCACTTTGCAGCAGTCAAACTGGTATGCCTTGAGCAGAAGGACAACTCCCTCAAGAAACCTTTGGAGGAATTCCTCAGCCTCGTGCCAGCTACGTCTTTCCTGGACAACTGCCTCTGCAGCTTTCTGTATGCCGGCCTCAAAGAGCAGCTGTCTGGGGAAGGCCCTCGAGGGAGCTTTGCCAGATACATAGAGGGTGCTGATGTCCTGTTATTCGCCGCTCACAGTGGACATCGTCAACAACTACACCAGCCCTACTAGCTACCCAGTGCCCAGCCGACATCACCCAGACTGCGGGGATTGGCAACATGAGCCCACCACAGGCCGCGAGAGGGACTTTGCCATGATGTTCGAGCCAGAGAGCGACCGAAGCAGAACATCACCACTGAGCCTAAGAAATGTGGGTCTAACCCGGTGTGTGAGCTGGGTGCACCATCTGTCGCCGAGGGAGTGCTTGTGGAATTTGAGGGAATGGAAGTGAGCCCCGCCCACCCTCCCACCACTGAGAGTGAGTTTTACTCAAAACTGTTTTGATTTTGGAGAGGTTAACCTTCTGCCCGTCTTGCCATCTGAATCTGATAATCTCTAATACTCTGGTCACGCCCAACCTCCCTCTCCCACTACCTCTCCAAAATGTGTTTGAGGCTTTATTTTTTGTTGGATTTTGCAATGCTCTCCAAGCCCCTCTCTAGTCCCCAGCTACACAATCATCGCTGCCTCCCATCATCCCTTCAGTTTTACCTCAGCCTCCTCTCCGTGGCATGGAACCATCTCCTCCTGGGTGTGAGGAGCCTTGGCACATCGGCTCCACCTGGCTCAGACATTGTAGGCCGTCCGCTGCTCTCTGTCCCTCCACCCCTTCTGTCAGGGTGAGTTGTTTGTAATACTATTATGCATATCACTTGCTTTAAAGTAAATGGTCTTTTGAAGAAGACTCTATTCGGTTTAATGGGCATAATTCCCCATCTTAATTTATTATACTTGTTTGAAACTTGTATGACATTTTAATACAGCATAATAACATACAATACAGCATGGCCATGACCGCCACTGTTGTCCCTTAAAAATTGTGATAGTGTTTCTGTGTTCTCTAACAGAACTTAAAACATTTAACAATCTTCTGTAACATACAACTCATGAATATCTGTTCTCAGAAATATATTGTAGGCTTAACCCATTAAAGCACATTTCAAGAGCTTGTATTTAGTTGTGGGTTTCGAAAGACTGATGGAGAACTACAGCATTCATGCTAAGCACTGATTGTTTACTCTTCATTCAAATATGTAAATAAAGTCCAAATGGAAATCAATCTCCATGACTTTTTTGCATGTGAGAAAAGAGCATTTGCATGAAATGTAATGCATAAAAATGTGTGTAGGATGTTGTTGCAGGTAACTGCTGGAATCTGATCAGGAGTTTTGTCTTATATTATACTTACAAACACATACTCTTGTTTAACTGTCATTATTCTGGTTCTTTCTACAGTTTCAGGTTCCATAAAATGGACAGGCTGTTTCATTTGCTATTTTTCTCAGGTGAGTACTCATTTTTTAGAATGTTTTTGTGTGTGTGTACTTGTACAGCTATATTTTTGGGAGGATCAGTTTGAGTTTTAGACAATCTGAGTGAGGACAAAGAGAGTAAAGTGAGTACATTTTTGCCGGTCCTCACTTTCTGAGAACCCTTTAAAGACCTGTGTGTGTAATAAAAAATAAAACAGAATCCCAGATTTATGCCTTCACATAATTCATTCTCAGATGTCTACAGTTGCTAGTTTTTTTGTTTGTTTGTTTGTTTTTTTGCTCTGACATACTATATAGCAGGGGATGCAATTAAGTTTGGCATCGGGCCAAAAAAATATATAATTTCCTAAATTATCCTTTGACTATGTTCTGGCCCACCATCTAGTGGTGAATCTTTTTTTATAATATATGAATAATATTTATTTAATAAATGAAAAATGCAACTAGAATTGCCTGTGATAAGACAGTGTCAGTGTCTTTTCTAACTGGTATTGAGTTGTTACTCTGTGTTAAATCCTGTAGTAGGACAGTCATTAACAAAACGCCACATTTTTGTGGCGGTGTCCGGGTTTTACACTGGATAAATTAATAAAGCGGGTAGTGACCTGGCAAGTATCTTCATTCACCAACTTGCAACACAGACTGCCTTGCTAAAACACACATATGTGGGAGATGCGTAATGGAAAAAAAAATAACTCAAAAAATAAAAGAGGACTTGAATAAGCCCATTAATGGCATGTTTGAGCTCTTTACAAACTATGTTTTATTTATTCTTTCCATATTGTGAATAATAAATGTGTACCATTTTAATTTGGAGCTTACTGTAATAATTATTTGACAAACTTTTACACTTCCTTGGCATCCTCATGTGCTAAACTGCATTTTTTTTAATATTGTTTGCATGCTGGAGGTACGCAATTATGCCGTGTGCAGAGTGATGTTAACATTTAAGCTAGCTGGTGAGAGAAAATGGCACTATCAAGTTGTCAGAGAAAATATGGCATACAAAGAAGAATAGAAAGACAACTATGCGTTCTTACCTAGTTTTGTGAATGCAAAACCAGTGTGTCTTATTTGCAACAAAGTTGTTGCTGTTTGCAAAGAACATAACACTGTGTCTACAATGGACGTGAGCAATGCGACACGTCAAAAGATAATAGAACTCATTATAATGATATTGGCTGTTTCTCAATGTGCATTCTAAAGCGATCTTGCGTCCTTGTGTTCTTGCTCTACGTCAACCGTCAAAGTTCAGTTCCAATATTCAAGAACGCAAGAACAGAGAACGCATGTTTGTATGTGTTCTTGTTTTTCGAGGATGCATCGAATGCAAAGTTGAGAGAATCGAAATCCCAGAAGACACTGCTAATGGTCGACATACAGAAGCCTGTAAGCTTTAAAGTTCTCGTTCTCACTTATGAGATTCCAGCTACAAGCTCGCAAATGCGTGAAGGCTCGTGAAAGTAAACCGTTTGTTTTGCTTAATTTTAATAAAGTGATAACTTGAAGAAAGCCTGCAGTATTTTTATTGAAATATAAAAAAAATAATCTTAACATTGACAAAACACAAAGGCGGTGTCACAATCACCGTCGGCCCCTGTCAAGTTTCGGACTTCATTTCCCATCATCCCCCCTGCCAGTCACATGCTCACACTCCTCTCCAATCATCACCTGCCACATCCACCCTTGCACACCACACTGATCACCACACCCAGCTGCAGCTCATTTACAGGACTATAAAGGACTGTCACATACACCACCTCACCGCGAAGTCTTGTTTACCCTGTGAGACATTTCCGAGCGTTTCCCTGTGTTTATTGCCTGCCTGTTAATTGTTACCGATCCTGCCTGTTTCCTGTTTATTGACCCGTTGCTGCCTGTCCTGACCCTTGCTTTGTATACTGACCTGTGAGTGATATCTGCCTGTCCTGATCATTGCCTGTTCCTTGACCACGATTCTGCCTATTCCTTGCTGTTCCTGTTCGCTCCTGATTGACCCTGCCTGTACGACCACTCTCACTTGTAAATAAATGCTGCAAATGGATCTTACCATGAGTCCGCATTCATTACAGGCTATTCATTTTCATAAACACACGTGGTGAAATAAAAAGATATATAATTATATGAAAACAATGTCTAAAATAATATGAAAGAAATTTTAATAGGTTATGACATTTGTTTGTGATGTTATGTTGTATTTATTGTGCATTGGCCACTTATGCTGGGATGGTCAGTTGAGCAACAATCGCAGCACATCTCAATTCTCAAATGATGCGTTCCGTGTCCTCGTGTCCTTCCGAGTTCATTCTTTCAAGGTCGCCTGGCAAGACCGGACTCCACAAGAACACAAGTCCGTTCTCTGCATTCTTGGAATTGAGAAACAGCCATTGACACTGGATGGGGCCCAACACGACACAACAAATTCCCGACAGTAAACGGATTCCCCATTCTATTTCTGACGTAGTCCAAGTGCTTTGCAACAGTCGGTTTGTCAAGTTCAGTGTAGACAGCTCTATAGACAGCTTTTAGTCGCTTCTGGTGTAGCCTAGACACGGTGATAATAGTTGACGGCACCACGAGACGAAGATCTATTTCAGAACCAGCCGCTATCAAAATAATCTGGCTTCGGGGCGGGCGTGGGCCAGATATTATTGCTGCCGCCTATTGCTGGTCACTGCTGTATAGTAGGCTATTATGTAAACGTTTAGATAAATCTAAAAAGAGATGTCATGCAGAACAACCAAGATCTAAGAAGACTTTAATGAAACAGACAAAAACAAAGCACACTACGCATTAACAAATGTTAACACAGGACAGCCAACAAAGAAAACAGAAGGCTTAAATGCACTGAGATTAATCACCAAGAACTAGTAGCTATCAGAATCAGAAAAAATCAGAACTAGTAACGAAGGCTTGAGCCTTGATAGCAGAATAATACCGTTGATACAGTTATTAAAGCAGTTAAAGCAGTAAAAAAATTCTATGCAAAAAGTGTGTGTCTGTACTATACAGTACGTTTGAAAGAGAGAGAGAGAGAGGTATGTGCTTTTAGGACACGATAAAACGTATTTTGTGGCAAAAACCATGACAATAATTTGTCGTTTTCATCCTATTGTTTACTATATTTATTTGCTTTGTGGGTGTCGCTGTGGGTTTTTTTTTTTTGCGGGTGTAGGCTGTAAGGACCTATTGAAGTAACTGAAAACATTTGGTGAAGTAATATGGGACTGCAATGCCATGCATTTCCCTGAAAATAATTTCACACCTTAGAACCTGTTGCCATGACAGCAAGTCCAGGATGACTGTTGAAAAACCGCACGTTCCAAGATCATGCCAAATCTTCATCAATCAAATCCAGGTAACTAAGTTAGCGACGTAAGAAGAATGGACCCCAGGTGTGACTAATCAGAAACCATGGTAAATACAAATGAGAACTCAGGTAGAAACAGAACATGACAGTTACACTTAAGAAGAGATAATGAAACTAAACAGAACATGTCTAGTAAAAGTACAAAAAAAATCTATTATTTTTTAACATATTTAACTCTCATCAGGTGTGGGTCGACACAAGCGCAACTTGTTACATCTAATCTGACAAACACGTACACATATATAATATCATTTGCCAAGCCATGTTGGCCTATATATATTTATAGGCCAACATGGCTTGGCAAACGATATGTTCGGATAACGTCTTCCTCTGGCATTCCAAAGAAATTAATACGAGTGGAAAATATTTTCTCCCTTTCTACCACATGCTCTCAGTGGTGTCTCCTCCTAGCAGTAACAATTGCAGCCATGTCGCAAAATGGGTTAACACATGCTTTTTTTGGGCATAAATAATGGCACAAATACCAGTAAATTGACTAGCACAAACATTAGTAAATCGCATTGCCTGATTCATTTAAATACTCTCCTCCCATCAATTTTGCATCTGGAAGGGAAACTTCTACAATTGCATATGCAGTAAGGTCAGCCGCAAAAACGACTCAGTCCACGCCTTTTCAGTGCTAATTTTGCACAGCTTGTCATTAGTAAATCCCAACAGTAGTTCCCTTTCGTGGGAACTATCGACGCTACGTCAATGACGTGATGGGAACCCTCTGCATTTTGTGTTCGTGAAGCACCTCTGTATCCAACCAATGAGAAGATGTGACGTCAGAGGCGGGTGACGTCACGGACCAGGAAACTATAAAGCATACCCAGAAACAGAGAACGCCAGCTTCTGTTGTCTTCAGCAAGCGCTATCTGTATCTTGTCTGTCTTATTTACTGTTGTTTGTCCCTGCACATTGCATACACTCATCTCTTCGTCTGAGGACAAGAGTTTCACAGTCACAAAATAAGACAAATATATATATATATATAAATGGCGGAAAAGCAGCAAAACTTTACTAAGTGTGTTCCTCCCTGTCCGCGCTTCATTACGGACGGGGATACACACGATATGTGTGTAAAATGCCTGGGAGTTGAGCACGCACAGGCAGCTCTCGAGGGAGCTGTCTGTGTGCACTGCGAGCGGCTCACTCTCAGAGTGCTGCGTTCACGCCGGGCGCTCTTTGAGGAGGGCGCCGCGGCGAGTGTTCCCCGCGGGTCCAGTCCCGCTGCTGCTGAGGCACAGCGAAGGCTGCACTCGTGGGGTTCACAAATGGATTTAGCAGAGGGGGGAGAGACGGGTCCTGCCCTATCGCTCCCCTTACCTGCTGAACCCAGTGTCTCTCCTCTGGTGGCGGAAGCACGCGCTGCGGTTTCTTCCCCCCGGAGAGAGACACCGGCACTCAACATGTCTTCCTCCGAGGAGGTTGATGTGGAGGGTGCCGAAGAAGGAGATGAGGGACCGCCATCCTCATCTCCAGCGCACGAGGAGCTTTTGGAGGTAGTGACCAGGGCAGTTGAAAAGTTAAACATAGACTGGCCCGTAGAAAAAAGGGAAAATCAACCTAAAAGCAAGCTTGATGAAAGATTTCTTCCAACGCGGTCACTACCCCAGCGCCGGGGTCTGCCGTTCTTTCCCGACCTCCCGACCGTTCTGTCCCTTAAGACCCCGACGTTGCCCACTAAGCCATTAAAAACAACCTCCAGCTTAGTGGGCAAGGCTTATTCGGCGGCAGGTCAAGCGGCAGCATGCCTGCATACTATGTCTATCTTGCAGGCATACCAAGCCGACCTGCTGGGGGAAATAGATGAGAGTGGGGAAGCATCATTTGAAGCCATTCAGGAACTTAGAAAGGCAACAGATCTAGCTCTCCGGGCCACCAAGGAGACGGCCAAATCAATCGGCCGCTCTATGGCAGCCCTGGTGGCCACGGAGAGGCATCTATGGCTTAATTTATACAACATCAAAGAAAAGGATAAAAACGTCCTGATGGACGCGCCGCTGTCTCCTGCTGGCCTGTTCGGCGACGCAGTGACATCTGTCGTCGACAGGTTTCAGGAGACACGCAAACAGTCAGCGGCGTTCCAAAAGCTTCTCCCCCGTCGCTCTCATCCCCCCGAGACTGCTGGGCGGGAGCAGTCTCGGCCGATAGCCAGCTCCTCGGCGCACAGGGCGCAGCAGAAAGCCAGTGTGGCCACCCGGGTTCCCCCGCAGAAAGCTTGGGGACCGGGGCGGTCAGCACAGGCGAAGCCTTCCGGGGGTAGGACGGATCTGAGGACCGTCATTATCTCCCGGAAGGCTTCCAAGAAAAGGTCCTGACGCCAATCATTTGGGACCTTTTAGGGCAGTCCCCTCCGGGGTAATTCAATTATCATCTCGGGCGCCCATTCTACCCCGGTGCCCTCAGGGGGCCGTCCTGCCAACCCTGCCACCCAGCGTGCGTCAGGGCGCAGCGGTCTCCACCGATCCTCCGAGGGGATCGGTCAGCGCTCGATTCGTTTGTCTGCCGGTGCGCCGCGCCAGATGAACGAGCCAAGTGCTCAAAAAACACCAGAGACCAGTCTCGAGAGACTGGTTCCCTTAGTAGAATATATGGAAGAATGGAAACGTCTCCCGAACATTTCGAAATGGGTGCTGCTCATGATACAACAGGGTTACAGAATTCAGTTCGGTTCTCGACCGCCCAAGTTCAATGGGGTTCTCCACACAGTGGTAGCCCCAGAGCAGTCTCTGGTGATGGAACAAGAAGTTACGACGCTTTTGCAAAAAGGAGCTATAGAGAGGGTTCCTCCTCCCAGCAAAATGTCAGGCTTTTACAGCCGCTACTTCATTGTTCCAAAGAAGGATGGAGGGTTGCGTCCGATCATAGATTTACGTGTGTTAAATCGATCTGTAAAAAAGTTGAAGTTCAAAATGCTCACACTCAAACAGATTATCCCACAGATCAGGTCCGAGGACTGGTTTGTGGCAATAGATCTGAAAGACGCCTATTTCCATGTATCCATCCATCCTTCTCACAGGAAGTTCCTCAGGTTCGCTTTCAGGGGCGAAGCTTACCAATACAGGGTCCTTCCTTTCGGCCTATCTCTATCACCCCGCACGTTCACGAAGTGCGTGGATGCAGCGCTGGCTCCGCTGAGACTCCAGGGCATCCGCGTACTGAACTATATCGACGATTGGTTGATACTAGCTCAAACAGAGCGACTAGCAGTTCAACATCGAGATGTTGTTCTGTCACACATAAAGAAGCTTGGGTTGAGACTCAATGCCAAAAAGAGTGTGCTGGTCCCGAGTCAGGTTGCGAATTATCTAGGTGTAATCTGGGACTCCACCACGATGCAGGCGCAATTGACTCCTGCTCGTGTGAATGCCATTCTCGGGGCCGTGAATGGGGTGAAGTTAGGCCAGTCACTCACTGTAAAACAGTTTCAGAGACTGCTGGGTCTGATGGCAGCTGCGTCCAACGTTATTACTATTGGCCTTCTGCACATGAGACCCTTACAGTGGTGGCTCAGGACCAAGGGGTTTTCCCCGAGGGGAAATCCTTTTCGCATGATCAAAGTCACGCGGCGATGCCTTCGTGCTCTGGTCATGTGGAAAAAGCCTTGGTTCCTGTCCCAAGGACCCGTGATGGGAACTCCTCGTCGTCGCGTAATGCTAACGACAGATGCTTCCCTCACGGGCTGGGGGGCGATCATGAGTGGTCGCTCAGCTCAGGGTCTCTGGGAGGACCACCAGCTCTCCTGGCACATAAATCGGCTGGAGATGATGGCGGTGTTTCTAGCTCTAAAACACTTCCTCCCAGACCTGAGGGGAAACCATGTGTTGGTCCGCACGGACAACACTACGGTGGTCTCATATATCAACCACCAGGGGGCTTGCGGTCTCGCCTGCTATGCAATTTGGACAGCCGCATCCTCCTGTGGGCCCAGGGAAAACTCCTATCACTGAAAGCGGCATATATTCCCGGGCGGTTGGATGTGGGAGCAGACGCCCTTTCGCGGCAGGGCGCGAGGCCGGGGAATGGAAACTCCACACCGAGGTGGTGGAGTTGATATGGAAAGTCTACGGACGAGCTCAAGTCGATCTATTTGCCACAGAGGAGTCAACTCAGTGCCCTCTGTGGTACTCTCTGGAGCACCCAGCACCCCTAGGGCTGGATGCTATGCTACAGACGTGGCCGAGGCTACGTCTGTACGCATTCCCCCCAGTCTCGTTGCTCCCGGGAGTTCTGGACAAGGTTCGCCAGGAAAGGGCCGACATAATACTGGTGGCTCCTTACTGGCCGACAAGAATATGGTTTGCGGACCTAATATCTCTCCTTCACGGCTCTCCAATGGAGCTTCCTCTCAGACAGGACCTCCTGTCTCAAGCAGGCGGCACGATTCTCCATCCCCGCCCAGAAATGTGGAAGCTATGGGCCTGGCCTCTGAGGGGGCAAGGCTCATAGAATATGGTCTCCCAACCGAGGTTGTGGAGACCATCCTTCAATCCAGAGCTCCCTCCACGAGGAAGCTGTATATGTACAAGTGGAAACTGTTCGCCACATGGTGTGGCCAGCGTAATATGGACCCCGTCCACTCTCCTATTAGCTGTGTGCTACAATTCCTTCAGGAAAAATTTTCAGAAGGCTTAACCCCTTCAACATTGAAGGTATATATTGCAGCCATCTCGGCTTATCATAACCCTGTAGGGGGCTCCTCGGTGGGTCGAGACCCCCTAGTCATACGCTTCCTCCGTGGTGCACTGAGGTTGAGGCCTGCGGTGCGCACAAAAACTCCGACCTGGGACTTATCTATTGTGCTCCAAGGGTTAGCTGAGGCTCCCTTCGAACCAATAGAAGAAGTGTCAGATAAATTTCTAACACTAAAAACAGTCTTTCTGTTGGCAATTTCTTCCTTGAAAAGGATTGGTGATTTGCAAGCACTGTCAGTTGCTCCATCATGCTTAGAATTTGCGCCTGGTATGATCAAGGCTTTCTTACATACTAGACCGGGCTACGTGCCAAAGGTCCCCACTAGAGTCCCAGGTCCCATTGTACTGGCTTTCTGTCCTCCACCATTTGAAAATCAGGATCAGGAAAATGTAATCTGCTTTGCCCTGTGAGGGCGCTGGATGCCTACACCCACAGAGCTGCCCTGTGGAGAAAAACAGATCAATTATTTGTATGTTACGGGTCCCCTAGAAGAGGGGGCCCAGCATCCAAGCAGAGGATGAGCAAGTGGGTGGTCGAGGCCATCTCACTTGCATATAAAGCAGTGGGACAGCCATGTCCCTTAGCCGTTAGAGCTCATTCTACAAGAGGTATGGCCGCTTCTAAAGCTCTTCTGTCAGGAGTGTCTCTGGACGACATATGTGGTGCAGCTGGATGGTCATCCCAGCACACTTTCATCAGATTTTATAATCTTAATATAAGTACTACTCCAGGTTCCTTGGTCTTGCAAGATAGCAGCCAGGCACTTGAAGATACGGCGTAGTTGGGACAGCGTTCCCATCACGTCATTGACGTAGCGTCGATAGTTCCCACGAAAGGGAACGTCTCGGGTTACGAGTGTAACCCCTGTTCCCTGAGTAAGGGAACGAGACGCTACGTCGCGTTGCCGTACCTCCTTCATACCTGGAGCGCTTTGCTTCAGACATATTCCAGAAGCTGGCGTTCTCTGTTTCTGGGTATGCTTTATAGTTTCCTGGTCCGTGACGTCACCCGCCTCTGACGTCACATCTTCTCATTGGTTGGATACAGAGGTGCTTCACGAACACAAAATGCAGAGGGTTCCCATCACGTCATTGACGTAGCGTCTCGTTCCCTTACTCGGGGAACAGGGGTTACACTCGTAACCCGAGACGTTTTTTTAACACTAAAAGAGGGTTTTCGCTGGCGCAACCTGTTAGTAAATCAGGCCCTAAATTTGTAAGCACATAACACAAGACACTTCTTTTAAAAAATCTGAATGAGACTTTGATTATTCTGACACATGAACTAAAATCTAACACAAACACACACAAGTTGCAGAAAGAAGGGAAGTGAGGAAAGAATGAGTTTTAAGAGAGTGAAATGTTGAAATCCCAAGTTCCTAGCAATATAATCACTTCATAAGACCTGATCTGAATGAACCATCAATCATTAATTTAACAATTATCTAGCGTTAGCGTCAGTTCTGGCAGGTCACGTCAGTCAAGCTTGCATCAGCTGACTCCCAGGTGACTTGCGTCTACCTATAGGAATACGACGCCTATTAGGCATCTATATATAAGCTCCTCAGTATTATCAGCAGCTATTGCATTTCTCAGGAGCAAATTAAATGGCGAATTCGACAGGCAAACAGCATCATCTCACTAGGAATTGTGCAATCGGGAATTTAGCGAGAGGGATTTGTGGATTTCGCCTCTCATTCACTGCATTGATCAGAAGCCGACTAATTGGAAATGACTGAGTTAAGGTTAGCATTGGACATGGACTGGCAGTTCAGATGATCTGCACTCCCCGCATGAAGAAGTATTTCAAGACAAGATCAAACATCCACGTTACAGCCAGCTATTTTACTCTCCTTCATCTCTGAATGTTTCCATGGAGCTAAGCTAAGTTCCTTTTAATGCTCATTGTTTTAAAGCTAACTCATGATGTTGTTTAAGCTATCACTCTTGCTTAGGCTTCTAGTCCTTCTCAGTAAAAATGTTTTTGCAAAGCTTTTGCGATCGTTTTTGGCGATGTGCATTACTATCTGTTGTCATTGGCAACCAGCTTGATCGCCGCACACGCTGGTCTGGGCGCTTTCGTTTGTATAGCAACATACACGCTGGTCGGATCGCCGTGTTTAGCGCTATACATCGCAGATTCAAGCAGCTTTGCAGTAGAGACAGAAAACAAAGATTCATGGTGCAAACGGCTTTTCTGTTGTGGTGCAGCACATAGTAAACATCGTTTTTCTTAAAGCTATAGTGCCACTGGAAACACTCGTTCTTAAAGGTCTAGTTGCTATTTAGAACAAGCTGATCTTAAGGCTATCTAAAATATTGCTTGTTACCGAAGCTCTAATGTCATTGCTGCATACTATAAGCACTACTGTGGTAAGTTTATTCAAGTACATGTTATCGTAAGCTGTTGTCTTAGACTTATGCTATGATATCCGATCATATCGCAACATTCTGTGATAAGTGAATAAATGTCTGTGGCTTGAAAACTTATCAGAGTATTGTAACATGCTTTTCTTTAAATACAGAGGTTTGTTATTCAACCCTAATGTCGAACTTGATGGTCCTGTAAGGAGTGTGATATCATGAGTCTTCTCTTTCGTAGCCAAAGGAATCGGCCCGACTGGAGCAGAAATCGTGCTGATGAGGAAGCACTGCATTTCATTTCTTAACTGCATGCTGCATCTAACTCAGAGCTATTGCTGCGGGTGTATGCTTCCCCAACCTGACTAACACTAGTTTAATACTAGTCTTTGATTTACAACATGCTTGTTGTAACAGATTGCTGCCACTAGGGGTGTAAGCTTCCCCCAATAGGAGAGAGAAGTAAAAAAAAAAAAAAAAATTAAAAAATAAAAATAAAATGATAATTTTATATTAGGCAATGGGTGTATGCTTCCCCGACTAGATTGCTGCTAACGGTGTAAGCATATATGATATATAAAAATCGCTAACTAAATGCGCTACAACATGCTTGTTGTATGAGATTTGCTGCCGCTACGGGTGTAAGCTTCCCCCATTTATTTATATATTATAAAATATTTTCACTCTCCCTGCTCTTATCCATGCTAGGCTGCATGGGTGCACAGGGAGTTCTTGCCCAGAACAGAACAATACCGCCAATACAAACTCTATGCATATCTATCATATTTGACGATAGTGGTCCTGACAGAAATCTAGCGTTAGCGTCAGTTCTGGCAGGTCACGTCAGTCAAGCTTGCATCAGCTGACTCCCAGGTGACTTGCGTCTACCTATAGGAATACGACGCCTATTATGGCATCTATATATAAGCTCCTCAGTATTATCAGCAGCTATTGCATTTCTCAGGAGCAAATTACCCTCCTCCATCCCCAGCTCCTCCTCTCTTCAGTCAGGATTGGCCTTATTATTTCCCCTGAATCAGACTAATTCTCGAAAAATGTGTATGTTAAATCGTGACATTTAATGATATCTGCATGTTGGTCCTGTTCTGTTTACCCTGGGAGGTTTATTGCTGCTCTCCCTGCTCTTATGCATGCTAGGCTGCATGGGTGCACAGGGAGTTCTTCCCCAGAACAGAACCATACCGCCAATACAAACTCTCTGCATATCTATCATATTTGACGATAGTGGTCCTGACAGAACTATCACTTCATAGGTGGGGTTATTCAATTTTATATCAATGCAGTAGTTCAGCTAGAATCTGGAGGTATACTTGCATTCGTTGTTTGTCTTCAAATTGGAATTCCCTTTTTGTCAGGGCTTGAGAAGGGTGTTTCCCAAGTTCTTTGCTGCAGGTCTTTTAGTGTCCAGATTGATGTCATGGGAAGCCAATCACATTCTGGTGTGACGGCGAAAGAATGGATGCAATGCGGAGTCTCCCTCGTGGCTGAAGCTTAAAAGACTGTAGAGTTGTTGATTAATGCTCTCAATGGAAAAGAAAAGAAACTAAGTAAAAGAAAAAAGTAAGTGACATGAGAGTTGGATGGCTTGAATGAAGCTGTTTGTTCTTAACCCATTTTCATCTGATCTTGATCTGTCTTTGTCTTGATCTCTGTCTGATTCTTTGTTGGTGTCCTGAATTTTTAAACCGAGGTGTTTGTCCAACCTCTTTGAGTTCTGACCAATTTGGTATCGTCTTTGTTTCAGAGGTGGCTTTTCTACTCCTTTCACCATAAATTACATGTTATCTGTGGTCTCTTGATTTTCCAGCTCTTAGCAGAGAGTACAGAGAGTATTAAAGTACTTCGCTGGGGTTTCATAGACTGAATGGAGACAAATGGAAGATCCTGATTCAGGGTCCTGAGTGTTGATTTAGAATTCTATGGAATATTATTTTTGAATAAATAATTTGCAAGATTTTTTTTTGTCTGGTTCGCCCTCAAATCTTACTGTTTTTATATGAATAATAAACTTGTATATTTCTGTGATACACAAAACAATGATACTGTTTGTTTGAAAATATTGTTTATGAAACTGTTCATATCTAAACACGACAACTGCTCTCGCTAGATCAGCGGCAGCGTGAACACAGATTGAAATGTTGCAATTTTATTTTGCTGCTTTGGCACGATAGGGCTTTAGACCATGTTACCACAAATATATATTATGCTATTATGCAGCATTTCGTTCCCACTCAGGCAGAGTTCTCCAATCCTGCTCCTGGAGGGCCACATACCCTGCAGAGTTCATCTCTAACTCCAATCCTGATACTGTATACTCCCTTGTTTAGTGTTCTTATGTGTATTTCACTGTAACATTCAATACTTTCTTCTCAACAGGATTCTGTTCATTAATTAGGGGCATTTCACGTGAATATGTTCTAATCCAGGAACAGAAGACTTGGTACAAGGCACAAGCTTACTGCAGAGAGAATCACATTGACCTGGCCACTGTTCAAAATGATGACGACTGGGCAAATCTACGAGACACAGTTTATAAAATGGCTAAAATGGCTTGGATTGGACTGTACAATGACATTTATAGCTGGCGGTGGTCTTATCGGGATGAGAAAATTACATTACAGAATTGGGCCGCTGGAGAACCAAACAACTACGATGGACATGAGGCATGTGGTTTGATGAATGGTAGAATATGGAATGATTATGACTGCAATGGACTATTTCCATTTTTTTGCTTCAATGGTAAGAAATTATAGAAGCAAATACCAATAATGTGAATATTGTTCACAATGTTGACAATGAAGTTTCATACCATAAAAATCATTCTTAAACTTTGAATCTCTAAGTACCAACCAGTAGGGATGGAAAGAGTACCGAAAAAAATACTCAAGTAAAAGTACCATTACTTTCTAGTGTGAAAATTTCAGTACACTCATCACCATTTAAATAATAATGTATGTTTTCCTCACCTAATTCACTGAAATAGGCTAAAATAGTGAGCTAACACAAACTACACTGTTATTCCATTCCATTGAACATGTTACAATTTAAATGTAAATGCACATTGTTCTAAGGGGGCATCATCCCCTACGTTTTACACAAATTCATTTACTTACGTTGTTATGCTGATGATATAATTTGTAAGGAAAATTTTGCAATCGATATGGAAACTTTCCAGGGAAACTTTTTCAAAAGAAAAAAACAAACAAACCTAAACAAATGCACGTCTCTTTTTGCTAACCCTTACGAAAAAGAAGTATTTCAAGTTTATTTAATAAGTATAATACTTTATGTAGAAAGTATACTAATATCTATGTACTAGCAGTATACTTGTAATCATACTATTTCAATAATTTCTTTTTAGTATATAAAAGTATACTTTTAAGTAAACTTTAGGTGTAACAGTAGTAAACTTTGAGTACACAACTTGTTTTCTTTACGTGAACTTAACGTTATATTTTAAGTATACTACTATGTTATTAATAATGTTATAATTTTATTCATTTTTATTCATGAAATATACCATTAACTGTACTTTAAATTTTTCCCTGCCAGCATTTTTTTTTTTAAATAGTTGCCAGCCATTGCCAGCATTTTTGATCCTTTTCACAAAACTTTCAAGGACCACAGAATAATTTGTTGTATGAATCTGAATATAAAATACAGTATATCAAAAGAAAGAACAGAACCTCTGCTTTATAAACAACAACATCAACAAAAACACAAAAAACAATTCTAGCTTCATGCATTCTTTTTTATCAACACTTGAATGTGGGTAAGTTTCATAAATAAACAACATTTTGAAAAAAAAAACAAAAAAAAAAACCTGAGGAAAAAAAAGACTATTTCTGAAATGGATTCAGAATGATAATCAAAACGTAGATTGAGTCCATCGACACCCCCAAAGCTTGACAGTCATTATGGCCTGACATTTAATTCAGTAACTATAGGACATTTGATAATTCCCACTTCTGAAGTCTTGATTACGAGCTTATTGCATTCAATTTTCAACATGAGAGGACATTCATGTGCAGTTTTTTACTTATAGGAAACTCGTATTTACAATTACTCTGAGAGCACGTGAAAGCTGCATAATGTCTGGTGATAAGGTTATTTCATATGCATAAGCAATGCTTCTCTTGCTAATTCCTGCTTCTTTTTCACTTGTGTTTTGATCCAGAGAATCTGGACTTTTTCAGAAGATGCGTAATAACACCCCCTAGTGTATAGCAGTTAAAGGGATAGTTCACCCAAAAATGAAAATTTGATGTTTATCTGCTTGCCCCCAGTGCATCCAAGATGTAGAGGACTTTTTTTCTTCAGTCGAACGCAAATTATGATTTTTAACTGCAACCGCTGCCGTCTGTCAGTCAAATAATAGCAGTGATTGGGAACTTGAACAATAAGAGTCGAAAAAACTTCCATAGACAAATCCAAATTAAACCCTGCGGCTCGTGATGACACATTAATGTCCTAAGACACGAAACGATCGGTTTGTGCGAGAAACCGAACAGTATTTATATCATTTTTTACCTCTAATACACCACTATGTCCAACTCCGTTCAGCTTCCGGCTAGTGAGGTCAGATCGCGCTCTGACAACGGAAGTGATGTCTCGCGCTCATTGAAGTATATGGGCGAGACATCACTTCCGTCATCACAACGCGTTTTTTGACCTCACTAACAGGAAGCTGAACGAAGTTGGACATAGTGGTGTATTAGAGGTAAAAATGATATAAATAATGTTCGGTTTCTCGCACAAACCGATCGTTTCGTGTCTTAGGACATTAATGTGTCGTCACGAGCCGCAGGTTTTAATTTTGATTTGTCTAAGCAAGTTTTACTTACTGTTATAGTTGAAGTTCCCAATCACTGCTATTATTTGACTGACAGACATCAACGGTTGCAGTTAAAAATCATAATTTGCGTTCGACTGAAGAAAAAAAGTCACCTACATCTTGGATGCACTGGGGGTAAGCAGATAAACATCAAATTTTCATTTTTTGGTGAACTATCCCTTTAAAATATGGATTGCTGGAGTACAAGTATAGGCCAAAAATACTTTGGGCCCTATTTTAACGATTCATGCGCATGTTCTAAAGCACACAGTGCAATTGCACTGAGGGCGTGTCCAAATCCACTTTTGCTAGTTTAAATGGTCATTAAAGAAAAAGTTTTCTATGCTCAATTTGATTTGAGTAACAAGACCGATTACTCTTTCACTTTCCAATCACATTAATAGATAGAAATCAAATTAAAACAAGCATGTAACCAGGGCTTGACATTAACACCCGCCAACCCGCCAAATGTGGGTGGATTTCAGCTGTGGCGTGTAACGCAGTCACTCCTACTAGCCACTTTGGCGGGTTGAATTTTTATATATGATATACATTTTTCAATTGTAGTCTTTTAAAAAGGCATATAAAATAATAAACTAAATGCAATGTAGTGTTGTCGTATCAATACTAAAATATCTGAAAAGCTTCCAATACTAATTTTCCACAGAATAGATACACAATACAAGCTGTGCTTTCTCGCTCTCTCATCTCTCTGACATCAAGTTGACACACACAAATCCACCTCTACTCACTTGTTTCAATTGCTCTGGATTAATATTTTTGGTATTAGAGGGCTTTAATTTCACCATGGGATTGTGCATATTGCGCATAATTTTACTAATTCCTGCAGATTTTGTGCTCACGCCAAATAAAGTTGCCTCTCAGTACTAAATTGAGTTATTATTCACTGCTTATTGCCTGTAAACAGTCAAATACACACAAAATAATGTCAAAATGCCGGTCTTGGTGAGAATTCACGTAAACACAGTCAGTTATGTTTTAAGTGGACGCAAACAGTTGAGAAAGAAAATGTGTAACAGTATAATGCATCCATGTGTCAGGCCTTAAAGTGACAGCAGCCTAATTACCTGCTGCCAAATTATGATAATATTAAAAATACCTATATGGCAGTTTTCCCATGAAATCCCATGGTGGAGTCAATGGAGGGAGGAGCCATGATCAAGTCTTGGCTGAGGACATCTCAGGGATGACCGACGGAAAAGAATCCCTTAACAATGGAGCCCTAGGTGCAGATGGAGAGCCAATGGGACAGAGCAACACTGATGGTTCCGGAGACCACGGTGTAGCTGCAGCGAGCGTCTGAGGGGTGGAGAGACGGAGCGCAGCAGATGGCTCGCAAGTTCATGGCAAAGGCAGGGTAATGACTGACCAAGGTGGATCCAGAGGGATGAGGGAGCACGGTGCCAAGGTTTGAGCTGACAGGTCAATGGGCTGAGGTGGACTGATGGGATCAGCGGCTGGAGGCGGAGACAGGGATCCACTTGCTTGGGTGAAGCTGGCGACTGTAAGACCCAAGGCTTATCCACACGGCAAAGCGTCAAGGGAGAAGATGAGTGGCTGAAGGGAACCAGCAAAATCAGGGCTGGCTGAATCTGGATGAGGAGGTGGGAAAGGGGAGGTGGGAAAGGGGAGGTGGGAAAGGGAGGGTGGGCGGGGTCAGCAATGGAAACACAATCTCATTACAGTGCGATGAAACAGGCTGTATGCTGGGCAGGACCAGTAGCGATGAGGGCACAGAAGATTCAGGGCTGGGCAGGACCAGCAGGGATGGTGACGACACAGGAAATACAGAACAGGGCTGGGTGGAGAGCACTGCATCTATTTTCCAATTGATCAGCCATGCTTCACTGTCCAGCTCCACCAATGGATGTTGCTGGCTCACACACATGGTCAGGCTTCGACTCTGGGGCGATGGTCGGTGCTGTCCTCATCTCAGGCTCTGGCTCATTCATCTTGGCAGGCGGAAGCTCCCCATCTGCAGTGGGCTCTGGCGTTGTATCCATGATTTGGGGTGATGGCTGGCTGGGCTCTAGGTTTGATGACGTGGATGATGGCATGGAGTGGGGTTAAGAATTTTCAGACACTGTGGGATGGTCTCCCTCCAAGTCTCTTCCGTCATATCTAGTAAGTTTATAACAACTCAAACTCTTTACAAAAAAGGTTGAGTCATTATCACAAGGGGTTTGTCTATTGTTAGCTTTTACTGATAAGACAAGCATGTAAAGCATGGAAAAACACAACTGTAAACAAAGCAAAATCCCAAAACAAAACTGTGTTGAAGATATGAGGTAAAGTAAGTCAAAGTATACAATTGTTAGTCACAGGCAAACATAACACAATTGGTTGACTCTTTTTTTATATACCCAAATGAAATAACCAAATAATGAAAGTTCAGGAGTAGGCTTGTCACCCCTCAGTCCTTTCAAGCAAAAAAAAGTAATGAAAAAGGTACTCAACCGTCCTTTTCTGCTTTGGGGTAGGTAGGGAATGTAAAGTCCTGACGAAAAAACAAAGTCCCCAAAAAGAGAAAAAAAATATCAATCCAATCCACTGGTTTAAGGCCCCACAGAAACAGGTTATCCTCCAGCAGTATAAAGTCTCCAGAGAATAGTCCAAAATGTATATATCCTAGACCAGTGGTCACCAAACTTTTTAAGCCCAAGATCCCTGACCTCGACCTTTTTGAAAGACAAGATCTACTTGATAGAAAAAGACAGCCCAGATTGTATTTAGTATTTTTTTCGTGGCCAATGTAGATTCTGATTTATTTATTTATTTATTTTTACAAGCAAATTGGCCGATTCTGATACAGATATTCATTATTAATATTATTATAATAAACAAAAATACATAGCCATTTCAAATTGGGAACCACTGCTTTTTAATCACAATCCAAACAAAGATACTACTCACGTTGCATGAGCAGTTATTTTTTTTTTGTTTTAATTAGATTTAATTTCTGGATTTAAAGCAGAAACAGAACAGTCTGACTTAATCTTTGTGAAACTGTAATTTACAATTATGCTACATACACAAAAAAGCATGAAACAAAAACGTAAATTCAACAGCAGGTGGCGCTTATGGAGCAGCAGTAATACAGTGTTTCCTTGGTTACCGCTGTAAACAATACTGAAATGCGCTAATAATTAGCTACTATATTCTAAGGTAAGAGGAAAATAAAATGCCATTGCCATCGAAATCTTTCTGAAGACTGATCTCCTTTTAAAGATGCATTCTTATAAGCCCTCACCCAAATTCAATATTTATATTTTCTTCCTATATTTCGAGCATCGTGAACAGTGAGCTGATCTGCCTGCTACAGAATTTTCTCCTCTTCGCGTCCGTCTTCAGCGTCTCTGGCCTCTTGTTAACGGCCGTTTACAGACTCAGAAATGATGTGGGCTATTTACCTTCATCTGTCAGTCCCAGTAGCTCCCAAAAATAAAATAAATACAAAAATACAGTACAAAGACTGGAGATATTTCTGTTATTTTTGCGCGCTACTGGAACATTGATAAAGATTGACCGGTCGATCGCGATCGACGGGTTGGCGACCACTGTCCTAGACCAAAGCGTGCCCGTATGAAAAGGGCCCCAAAGTCTAATACACAAATGTCTCTTCCCAGAGATCACTTTGGACAATTGCACAGAGGTTAGCCTAGCACAAGCCACCCCCAACACCAAAAACTTTTTCCCTCCCCTTTAAAATGGCCGCCCTTCCCTTCTTATTGGTAGGCACACCATAATAAGAGTCCTTAGAGGCCAACAAAAGTCCTCAAAAAATATGCGTGTACATGTTCAAAATCAACATAAATTAAGAAAAAAACTATAAATATACAAACATAGCCTATACATAAGTGAGCGTCATGCAGGGCTTTATTGTGGCAGTGTCACAAGTTGAGCGATCGATTAAGTTTGCCAGAATCCAATATAGGGATTTTAAGGTCCGGTCATCAAAGGCAGTCCGTTGGGCGAATGTGCCGAACTGAATTGAATAGTCCAATAATGGAAGCCCTTCCTGGGCTAAAGCAGTAAATATTGCTGCATATTCCATTTTCTTTTAGGTTGGGTATTCTGTAACGTAGAGGTCCCCAATGTTTTTACAAAGCAGGGCTGTTGGCCAAAAGTAAAAGTTGAATTATATCAAACTTTTATATTACATAAAAGTGGTTAACCTTGGTTCTCCTGATTTATGATTTCAGAATTTTAAAACTTTAAGCAGTCTGCTTAACTAATCCAGTTATATTTTCAAACTCTGTTGAACCCTGTCAGCGTTTATTTTGTTGCTGATTGCACATTAACTCTTACATAACACATAATAAACAAAAGGCAAGTTTACAGCACAGTAGAGCTGACAATTCTGAATAAATTGAGAATCATGATGTTTTTTTCCAAATAGATATCACGATTCTCCCATGGTTATGAATAGATAAGGAAACAAATAACATGTAATTTACTAGAGGTTCTGACAAAATGTTAAAGGTGCTAAAGAGGATGTTTTGTTTTATACATTTTTGCAATATTACTTGAAACTGTCTTTACTAACTGATAAAATACTATTTATTAGGTGCACTGAAAGGAATAATATTAATATACATCATCTGTGCACAAGGTAGGGCCTTCAGCCAATCGTTTACGCAATCATCGCGTAAACGATTGGTCCTCTGGCTTGTCAATCACTGCTGTGACGTTCCTTGTGAGAGAAGTGCACGGATTGGCCCTCTGGCTTGTCAATCACTGCCATGACGTTCCTTGTGAGAGACGAGCGTGGCTGTGTGCTCCAGTAATGTTTTTGTCAGGAGACAGGACTAACAACTGCAGATTATGAGTTACCTGCGGTGAGTCCGACATAATGAATCCACTAACACGACACAGCGAATGCCGGTGGTAAACACTCTTGTTCCAATACGAGTGTTTTGGGAGGCGTTACTTCTTACGCTCATTTCTTGCGCTCATTTCAAAAACATTCTTTGGTTTCTCAGTCAACGAAAAGATCCTCTTTAGCACCTTTAAGTGCTGCAGTTTATGTTAAAATGTTTAATTTATGTGAATGAATGTGAATTTGAATGTGAATTTTTTTTATTTTTTTTTATCGTTTTAAATGAATGATTCAATTACTTGCTCATAATAGCTTGTTCAAGATGCATCGGCACCATACAAGGTAATAAGATATAAAAGAAAAAAGAATGACAGGACATGTAGGCTAAACTTATATTATCTTTGTTATTAAAATAGGAACAAAGACGAAAACAATAGGACAAATACAATATAAGAAAGATAAAAATGAAAGTATAGCTGCAAGCAGTAATTAAGGGGCCAAGCACAACAAAGGCAAAATAAGGATCTAAGCATGGCTGGGAGCAGTAGACCAACTGCAACAATAAACAATTTAACACATTTTAAGATGATTTCAGTCAAAATGGCTGACAAATCATAAATCAATCACTAGTAATATGATTTAATAGTTCATAATTTTACCAATAGGTCTTGCTGTTACCAAACTGATGTGGTGTGGTCAGTATTATATGACAATGACACTGATGCATTCAGATTTGTTGATATGGTATACAAAAGCAGTTGTGTCTATCGACTTGAAACCCATACCAGCATGGTCTGAAGACGGTCTGACTCGAATTTGGTGAAAATTGGCCAAACGGTCCTGGAGGGAAAAGTAGGTTTTTAAATAGAATCAAAATGGCAGACAGAAAGTCTGGCAGACTATGGCAGAATTGAGATCTATGTTCTCTGCATGACCCAAGGAATAGATTAAGACAAGTTTTATTACTATAGGCAAAATTAATCAAAAGCTATTGGCATTTTTTAAAATTTCATTATAGCCTTTTGTCTCAACTTTTTGAGTGCCTTCAAGTGCCAATGACACAAAACATAGAGTTTTGTAATGATACGGCAATGAGTTAGTAAAAATAAGGCATTTTACAACTAAATTCAAAATGGCCGACACCCAAAAGAAGTCATGAGCAAAAATAACCACTTTTCTTATTTCCTGACCACTAAGTGGCACTGTGCCGAAACTGTGCAGTTTAGTTGTCATAACGCAAACCATGTTTGGTCAGAATATGCTAAAGAGTTGAGGAGATATAGCCTTATGACCATTTTGGCTTGGTCTTCGAATTTGTTCACATGTTATTCAAGAACTATTTGACGAATCAACTTGAATTCCATAAATTTTTGTCAGCATAGTCTGAAAATAATCTAATTTTCAGCAAAATTGGAGCAATGGTCTAAGAGGACTTAGAAAAAGTAGGTCTTTCAGAAAATTCAAAATGGCGGAGTAAAAAATTGGATAATCAAATGTAAAAATAAAACTGCATAGTCTTCACTGTATGAAAGAAATATACACTGGTTCTTATTAAAGCTACAAAAGTTATCCAGTCAAGAGCAGTGAGAGATTTTCTCTTTTTCTTTTGTTGCTTGTATCTATGTATTTAATGTGAATCACGTACTTAAATTATGCTGCTGTCACTTTAAGAGCTAACACACAAATCTATTACTCTATTACATCTATTATCTATTATTCTTTTTCAGCAGTTTATGTTAACTTAAAACATAACTGACATAACCAGTGTCTGTGAGGCCCCTGTACACAGTCCCCTTTTCCCTCCTCAGTGACGCCCCTGGTTGGAACTCTTAGAGATTTAAGGGATTTATACACAAACAGATGATCATTACTTCTTACCAAACAGCACTGCTACAATCTAGCCACAGTACTGACAAATGTACTCTATAAAATTTACTCTGTGCAAAAAAACACCAAAAACCAAAAAGTAATTTAACCAACTCTTATTACAGAGAACAGAACAAACAGGTTTGTTTTCGTTAGCGATGCCAAAACCTGGCAGGAGGCTCAGAGCTACTGCAGACATTATTACACAGATCTGGCCATCATTTCCAGTCAAAGTGAGAAAGACAAAATTACTGAGATGATGAAATCACATTCGAGTGCTTGGATTGGTCTGTTTAGAGACACGTGGAAATGGTCAGATGCAACAAATGTCTCCACTTCCTCCCTTACCTGGCTGACATCACAACCTGATGTGATTACACTGAAAAGTCCTTGTGGTGTTTCAGATCCTGCTGGTATGATCCATTACCAGCTCTGCTCAAATGTCCTTCCTTTCCTCTGCATCCAACGTAAGTCTGATCCTTAGCTACTGATTGTGTTTTTACGCGATTTCAGTGTTCCTAATACTCTTACTGGACTGCATAACACACACACACACACACACACACACACACACACACACACACACACATATATATTACTCATTTAGACATTTACTGCCACCTACTTTAATTTATAATTTAAAGTATCATTTCATTTTTTTTTTTTTTTAAATATTAAATATTTCTGTAACACTTTAAAATAACGTTCATTAGTTAACATTAGTTAACTAATTTCTCAGCAAAGGGTAATTTCTCAGTCAAATTTGATGTGCGATAATTTTGCGATTAATTAGATTAACTAACTAAATCAAAGGTTCTCAACCTTTTGGACCTGAAGCCCCCCCAAACCTCCTCTATCATGTGACCTCCCAAACCTTCTATAAATCTGTTTTTGTGAGCACTCCTCCTTTGCCGAGATAATCCATCCACCTCACAGGTGTGGCATATCAAGATGCTGATTAGACAGCCTGATTATTTCACAGGTGTGCCTTAGGCTGGGCACAATAAAAGGCCACTCTAAAATGTGCAGTTTTATCACACAGCACAATGCCACAGATGTTACAAGTTTTGAGGGAGCATGCAAACGGCATGCTGACTGCAGGAATGTCCACCAGAGCTGTTGCCCGTAAATTGAATCTTCTTTCTCTACCATAAGCCGTCTCCAAAGGCGTTTCAGAGAATTTGGCAGTACATCCAACCGGCCTCACAACTGCAGACCACATGTAACCACACCAGCCCAGGTGTGCCCAGCCCAACCCAGCCGAGCCCAGCACACAAAAAATGTCTTTTCATGAAAAACGGGGGCAAAAACAAAAGTGTTGCGTTTTATAATTTTCTTTAATGTATATAGCATCTATACATCTGATTTTCTCTGTTTAATTTCAATTTAGACATAACCAACTGTGTTTATGTAAACCTTGTGCGTATTTTAAAGTATATATATATATCCTTATATTATATTTGTTATATCCTAACAGGTACAAAGAAGCAGATTGTGAGAGTGAAGGTGAAAAGTGGTCAGAATCTAAATGACCCTATAGTGAAGAACGTTATCTTACTGTTGGTAAGTATTAAACAGTTTGAGCTAAAACAGATAATGGAGAATAAGTAGTTTCTGTAATTTCACAAATATTGTACAATTTATTGTGCCATGAAGCATTAGTGGCACACATCCCATATTACTATGCAACATAAAATTAGCCAATCATGAAAAATAACTAGTTTAAAATACATTAAATACCTATATCTTCTTCTTTAAATTTATCTGCGAATGGTGTGGCCTGTCCTATGTCAGGGGTCTTCACCTCCTTTATCCAACAATCCAAAAATCGTCTTGGTTACGTATGTATCCCTCTTTCCCTGAAGGAAGGACGAAGACGTCACGTCGGATGACCGATGAATTGGGATCTTGCTAGAGAGACCAATCGTCTTCGAGTATGTATTCAGCTGCTCTGCCTCACACCTGAGTAGCAGGTGCAAGTGCATATCAGGTTTTCACTGAGGAGCCAAGCCAAAGTTGGCATCCGGCACCCCACCAGCGGTACAGCAGCTATGGCGAAGGGACGTGACATGAGATTTACATACGTAACCAAGACTTTTCAGTCACGTTAGATGACCAATGAATTGGGATCCCTTCCAAAGCGCCACAGGTGCTGCCACCTTCCAGTGCCCTGCATAAGACAGCTGGGCCCACCTATAGATAGGAGAGCTAGCAGGTCTAGAAATATCTGTCAGCGAGGCACCAAGTGTCAGCGCCCAGGAGGATGCAACACTTCTGGTAGAGTGAGCTTGCAGTCTAAGCGGGTAGGGCATGCCTCATGCTTGGTAAGCCAAGTCGATGGCATCCACTATCCAGTGCGCCATCCTATGCTTGGGGACAGCCTTGCTCTTCTGCTGGCCTCCGTAACAGTCAAAGAGCTGGTCTGAGGTCCTAAAGCTTTGTGTGCAGTCCACGTACATTCGTAATGCAAGGATGGGACAGAGCAAAGCTAGGGCTGGGTGTGCCTCTTCTGGGGGCAGTGCTTGCACGTTCACTACCTGATCTTTGAAAGGAGTGGTAGGAACCTTGGGCACATAGCAAGGCTGGGGTTTCAGTACCACGTGGGCGTTGCCCGGCCCGAACTCTAGGCATGTTTCGTCGATACAGATGGGGTCCCGTCTAAACCCCATGCATGAATTAACTTTTCTGCATTTGACAGTGAGAGCATATGTTGTTATTTAAATATATTTTTAAGATGGAAAAAATGCAGTTTTACAAATGTTAGAAATCAAAGATCAAATAGCACACACAAGGTCCTTACTGATCATTTAGATTTGACAGAACATCCATAGAGAGTTAGAGGTTAGCCTAGGTTATTACATTCATTTTTCAAAATTTAGAAGTAGAAATTACTAGTCATCATATTCCACTGCTGTCGAAAGTCTGTCTCCTGTGTCCCTCAGCCTCCTTCCACTCAAAGGGTGGAAGAAAAAAGACTGCAACACCACAGCTTGAGAGCAAAATTAAGAGGGAACACCCTCCAGGTGTCATGATAGTCTGAAGCAAGGTCTCAGTGCTGAGACACCAAATGCTCAGATTAAACTAAAAGCACCTTGTCATCAAGGTAATTCAAGACACCTATGCCCTGGAGTCATAATGGAGCCAGAGCAGCATCCATGCACTTAGTGAATGTATGAGGTGCTAAGGCCAGGCAAAATGGAAGAACCTGGAATTGGTAAGCTTTGCCCCCAGAAGCAAACCTGAGAAACTGTGTTCATGTGTTCTGGAGTAAAGTTCAGGACAATGCAGATCTCATGACTGGGCATAAAACACCATCCTTTTTTGGTTTCATAAAATCAGAGTCTCCCAACAACCGACCATTGTGGGTAGCATATCAGCTGTAATTGGATTGCATATCTTTCTCTAAGGTTTTAAGAACCTAAGAAGACATATTTGATAGGAGTCACCCCACTGTCAAATGAGCTGATAGAGGCATCAGATGTTTCATGGCTGAAGCCATAGGGATGAGAGATGGTTCAGGAAGTGAGCACTGAGACCCATACAAGGCAATATGATTAACTGACTATGCAGATCAGAGAATATCTACATCTGCAATCAGCATATGAAATATGAAGAGCATAGATTCATTCTGTGCCCTGTCTAAAAGTGGTTAAACAGCAGGGGAGACCTGTCTGACTCAACTTGAAGGGCCCAGCATACACCATGAGGGGAACACCCTGTTGAAACCATGTTGTAAGAACCAAGGCACATCTCTTATGCCATGAGGGCATTGTTGCACAGAGCATGAGCAAAAGAAAATGTAATTTGAAATGCACAGTTAGTATGTTGTCAACCCAAAATGTGGTGGAACGGAAGAATGACCCACATTATGTCCCACAGTAAAAATCCATTCCGGGGAATAAAATCCGCGTTTTTGGCAGGGTTCCCCTGGTAAAATTTGCATTGCAGGGGCTAAAAATCATGTTATTTGGGGTCACTTCAACCAGCAGACATGAAAAACAACCTTTGGCAACAGTGTAAAAGTAGCCCAATTCCGCAGGAAAACTGCTGAATTTACACTGAAGGTACGTCTTTGGAAATAGCCCGTCACCAGACATGCTTCTCACATGTCAAGGTGTCTTGTAAACCATCAATAGTCTTTTTGACCCATTATTGTTCTCAGCTCAAGTAACCGTCCAAGGCAAATTTATTCTGCAAGAGATAAGCTAGGGGCACACTAACTGGGACTCTCCACTTCCACAAAAAATGGAAGCGGTATGGGACACATGGCACAATTCTCTGCAGGAGCTAAGACATCTTCAAATAGAATGATTACCCTCAGAGGCTGCATCCAAAGCTGTTGCTGCCGTTGCTTACTTTAAGTAAAGCTCTCTTATGCCCAAGGAAACAATCGCACAAGCTTTGTTATGGGTAAAGTGAAACTTGCTCCACTTCCTGAACATACTATCCACAGACTTGGCAGTGGAATTGGTTGATCTCATCTCATTTGAGACTGACATTGACACTTTCTTTACTGACAGCAAGGTGGTATTGGCATATATGCAAAATCAGATCAAACGCTTCTATGTTTATGTCAACAAGTCTTCAGGATAAGCAGATGTAGTTGGCCGAACAGTGGTATTATGTATGCACTGAACAAAAAGCAGCAGATATGGCCACAAGGTTCATTCCCACAGTTTGCCTTGCAAACAGCCCATGGCTTTTGGGCCCCATGTTCTGAAACTGGATCAGGATGAAAGGAACCCCTTGATCATTCCTTGCAATCACCATGTTGGATCCTTATTGGTAAGGCATTACTACCAACAATCCTAGAATCTAGAACGCTTGCTCAATATCCATGCAGCCGGTCTTTAGATCATTGGGGATCTAAGAGGCTGATATTCACAAGCAAGAGGCTTGTGAATATCATCATATTTCACTGTGTCCACCTCCAAATTCATAGCTTAGGGTTCAGACCAGATATGTACAGGCCTAGGTGTCTACTGATCCAAATAACCAGTTCCTCCTCACACCTTCCGTTATCCTGACACAGAAATTGTGTACCCCTGTCATTCCTGCTACTGACTTTTAAACCAAGGATCTTTTCCAGTGTCAATCGTGACAAGTCCAACATCTAGTTAACATATTCTGGGATACATGGAGGAAACAGTATCTGTTTTTACTACAGACATGTAGGAAGTGGCAATCTGACCATCCCAATGTGGGTTCAAGTAGCATTGTGCGCCTCAAAGATAGCCAAGCTAAAAGAAATGAACAGCCAATGGGAATTATTAAGCAGGTCTTTAATGAATTAACATGTTAACTAATGAAGCTGTATGTTTTCAAAGTTTTACTGAACAATAACAAATAATCAGAACATTTCTAATCATTAGGGCATGTTGTAGTCCAGGGCCCGTATGTATAAAGCCGCTCAGAGTAAAATTTTAGTCTTAAGTGTGTCAAAATTCTAAGAATGACGTGATTTTACTCTTATTCTTAGACTTAGGAACCTTTATGAATCACACATATTCTTAAGTGTCAAGACTAAGTCTTAGCTCTTAAATTATTTAAGAGAGCTGAAGAGGTGTCTTAACCTAAGAGTAACAAGATAGCAGCAAAAAAGAGGAGGTATATGCTTTCCAATGAACATATGATGTATTGGAGTTATATGATGACATGGAGTTGATAAAATGATATAAACTTGATTGACAATTCTTTTTGTAACTGCCCTAATAAAAAATTTAATAACTTTAAATAAATGTCATAAATTTAATAAATATTGTATGTTTAATGCATTTTACATTTAAAGGTGCTTTTTGCGATTTCTCAAATTCATTGTTGAACACTGTTGATATTTGAAATCAACCCAAACAAACACACCCCTCTCTTCATTGCTCTGCCTCCAAAACTCACTGTCCAATCCTAACCTCTGAGTCGCCACCCTGCTCTGAGTCGGTCAAGAACCCCTGTCCAATCGCTGCTGGCACGTGAGGCGAATGCACTACCAATGATGTTAAACACCTCATTCTCTAGCGGGCGTCAGTGTGCAGTAGTTTACCTGCAATACTTTCAGAGTCTGGCCACTGTTACACACGCAATGAGAGTGGATGTCTGTTCATCACAGCTGACATGAAACAAAATGCTTCACGAAAAATAAAGCGCAGTTGATGAAAGAACGACAAGGAAGCACAAACGATGTACATACAGTACATAAGAGTAAATACAAACAAGAGTTTCTTGTTAATCGGAAACAATTTCGCTTAAACCATCAAAATATGAGAAAATATTTTTATTTTTATATTATTTAAATGTTTTAAAATATGACACTGAATACAACAAAATTCGTTTTTCATATTTAATTCGTTCTCTCTTGTTTTTGCATGTGTTCATAATTTCTTTGTATGACAGACTGGCCAAACATAATATGAAATAATTTGAAATTTCATTTCATTATCACACATGAAACAATTGACTCCAGCTAGTCGTTGTGCTTACATCTTTTAACACATTTTTAAAAGTTTAATTAAGCTGAATTAAGGTTGAAGATGTCAGTTTTCATATCGCTGGACATCACGTTTGGCCTCTACTTTATGGCAGTTCATTGACTTTCCAACTGACCTTCAAACCACTCTGCAAAAGAAAGCCACTTTTATGTTGACTGTGGGCTTCCCTGCAGTTGTTGGAGCCGTTGATGAACTCATGACACATCATTGCTCTAACTGTAAATGAGGAGACATATATCAATAGAAAAAGATTCCACATCATCAATACTAATTTGTGATCATTTTGCACAATGCAAAGCTATTGCTTTTAAATCAATTTAAATATTAAAACGTTTGTGTTTATATATATATATATATATATATATATATATATATATATATATTTATATATATATATTATTATTATTGTTTTTTTATAATAACATTAAATGACTGGTATTGTGCTGCTGTGACTTCGCCCTTCCAGGCTCGCTATTGGCTGATTCAGAGGTTAAGGGCGGCCATTTTGAGTTGACATCATTGTAGTCCTTAGTTCAAAACACTTAAGTCAGCACTTAAGAATCCGTCTTACACTTTACTAAAAGTTGCTTTTAGCCTCTTTTATAAAAGTTTCCTTCTCTTAGAAAACTCCTACTCTTTACTAAGAATTTTTTGGCACTTAATTCAAAACTTAAGACTGTTCTTAAGAGCATTTCTGAGAAGTTTTATACATACGGGCCCTGATTAAAATATAAAAATGTTTAGGTTTGAAAATAAATATCCTTTTAAGTCTTTTTTTTAAGTATGAAGTATTTGGTGCTGTGATGAACAACACTGAGATTACAAAAAAATGAATGGCTGTTTGAAGCATTTTAAAAACTTCACTTGTGCAGTTACTTTGTTTGCATGGTTTCCGTGGTAACCGCTGCACGCTGCTGTTCCATCAGCGTCCTCTGCTGTCAGAGAGTGAACGCGCACTTTCATTCAGCTCGACTCTTTCACTGGTTCCGCCATGTGCTTCTCATGCACGTTGGGATTGTTTACATCTGAGTGCTTGTCCTTTTGACGCAGAATACAGCGGTGTTGTAGCCTGACGTGGTCATACTCAATGCTAGTTCGAATATGAGTCTGATACTGCTCCATTGGGCTTTGATTATGGGGGCGTATTTCAACCGATCCAGGAAAGACCTCAACTGGATAGACCTACAACCAATCAGAGCTACAGAGTAAGTGATGTATGTTGAGCGACGCATAGTTGTCAACAGAACTCAACTGCACACATACTGGAACTAGTAGAAGATGAGTGTAAACAATCTTTGCCGGTGTTGTAATATAATAAGTATACACGGAGTACTTGCCAATTAATGCGCTGTCGCTATCTTCTATAACGGACGCGATGGCGGAATCTACACATCTCAGTTCTTCAACAACAGCCATCATTGTTGTAAACAAATTCAAGCCAAGCGCTCTTTGATGACGTGGCTGATTACGTTTCTGGTGATAATCTGTCAATCATCGCCCTGACAAATGTGATTGGTCTGAACAGTTTCTGTTTGGGCATAATGTTGTGGGCGGGGCTAAGTTCGGCTGGCATCCAGGCTAGCGGTGTTGTGCATTTTATACGATTGATGGGTAAAGTATTCTTAATTGCCTTATAAAAAATTAATAATTGGTAATAAATTATTATTTACGGTATTCTGAAGTGCCGACGATTACAATATCGTGCATATTCATTATCGCGATTTATCGCATTACCGAATATGGGCACAAGTCTCGTACGCACATTTTGAAGACAAAGCAGTTTGGCGACACCGATGGTGAGCTGAGGGACTGACGGCAGATGAAGGAAAACCACTTTAAATCCTCATCACGAGTCATAATCATAAATACAGTGTTATTCACAATAACAGTTCAAATAAATAAAAGAATGATTTAAATTCGCGTGGAAATCACATTTTCATTTGATACACATTTACATTAATATTACACTTTCACTAATGGCGATAAACACTGAAATTACACACAGTCATTATGTAGAAGTTATGCAAAAATTATATGAATTTAGATGTGCTACTTTCGATTACTTTTCCTGTGACACGCTGTTTAATGACAGCGAGGAGCGCTGGGAGCACAATAATTCCTCTTTAAACTAAACTGCAGATGTTATGACAAAATATTTTAGCGAGAACGATGATCAGTGATGCACACTTAACTTAGATATTATGGAAGACACTGCTGGATTCGGTGGTCCGTTGTCCAGTTTGAATAGGTCCAATGATAATATCTTACTGTATAACCGCAGCTGCAGGAGGTGTTGATGTCGTGTGAGGATCTTCAAACTATTACCACTGTATTTGAAGGATATAATTTGAGGAAAAGATTTGCATGTTTCCTTTTTTCAGTGGCGCGCCAAGTCAGACAATTGTATATTTACACTGCAATAAATAAGTAGTCCGATCTGTTTCCACTAAAAATAGCCTATACACATCCTAAAAGATATGTTCACCTTATTAGCAAAACTGCATAAATTTGATTCAAATTGTTTAAAACTATTAAAATACTATTTGGCCAGTGGAAATAAATGAATTAGCTCTATTCTTAAACCTTTATCTTAAGTATTTTATACAATTTTGTTTTTATGGATATTTTGATATATTTATTCTAAAGCATAAAGAGGATATTGGATGATTTTTTATCACTGTAGTGTATTGCACAAATGTCATTTATAGTCCGTATCTAATATTTCCAATGTCTTGTACTTTTGACGGTGTTAACCATGGTGTCACGTGGTTGGGAAATGATATGCAGATGAAGTTATGCATAGTAAAACTAGGCGTCATAAGCTCCATATATGGTGATTTCGGGGAGGAGACGCACGTAGGCACAATCTCCACTGACAGGGATTTATAAAGGGATTTGTGCGCAGGTTCTGGCGTACGCATGGTTTTATAAATTTGAAATCTTTTGCGCGTACGTACACTTTTAGGATGAAATCTATGCAAAGTTTGATAAATGAGGCCCCTGATGACCAAAAGGAACTACATTTGTTTTAACTAAAATTTCAAGCTCAACCCTTTTACCCAAACTACTGCAAAAGACAGTTTGAAAAAGTTAGCAATAACTACAAACCATTATCTGGTCAAAAACTAGTTGAGTGACAGCTTCATTTAGGGTTTTTATTTCAATCCTGCAACCAATTTTGACATCTTGATGTTTACTGCTAGAAAATATTAATAAAACATTTCAGTGTTTTAACATTTTAAACTGTATTTATAGGTTAATTTTAGTAACAAAGCTAAAAATTGCAAACCTCAGAAAATAGTAGGGTTTATTAGTTGCTGATGCAGCAATCATTATTGTATAGCTTAGTTAAGCAGGAATCAATGCATATTAGTGTACCCTTATTGTAAAGTGATACCAAAATAAGACCTTAATATATTTACCAAAATGTAATAACATTTTTTAAAGGTTAAGCAGCTCCATTCAATGACAATTTGTAAAAAAACAAAAAAAAAAACAAACATAATAATAATGTTTTATTGAAGGAACACTATGTAACTTTTTTGTTCGAAATTTACAAAATGTATATAATGAGCGAGTACAACATTAATCCATCTTCGAGTGCCAAAAATTACATAGTGTACCTTTAAAGGTTTCAAGCCCTGTATTGTGTGTAAAATGCCAGTTACTCTTAGCACAGGCAGAGAGAGAGTGTGACTACCAGCTGTACTCCATAATAAAATACCAATTCTGTTCTTTAGATCAAGCAGAAGCTGAAGGAATGGGGGCTAGAAAAGGAAACAAGAGTGGCATGGAGAGTTCAGCCAAATGGAAATGTGTTTTCACGTGCTTGAAAAATAAAAAAGTTATACAATTGTAAGTTGAGTTATCAATTTATTGGGATTTGCAAGAAATGATGGACTTTCTTCTCTGTTTAATTGTAAACACATGATAAAACACTCTCTTCTAATGCACTTAGTTTGAGGGGGCAACAGAGGTGGTCCTGGCTCACTTTGACTCCAGCTGTGTTCTCAGAAGGATTGACATTTTCAGTTTCAGTACATATTAAAATTTTTATAATTCTGTGAATTCTGCAGTACACATAAAGCATATATTGGTATATGATAATGATATATTATAAACTCTTTCAACAATCTTAAGATATGGCTTAATCACTTTTATTTTAATTACTCAATTTAAGTTTAATTTCAGTACAGCTTTGATTTAATTGAACAGTAGGGGGTGTCATTCTGTTTCCTAATAAAAATCACTTTGATATGCTAGTAACAAAACACTTTTTAGTTTGAAAATTTACTGTACAGATATATTAATAAATATTAAGAAAATTTGTTTAATTTTTTTTTATTATCTGTTCTAATAAAATGGCTAGTAATGTTGTTAAAGATAATTCTGTATGCATAAATAAATTAAATAAAAATGCATAAATCACTGAAGCATCTTTAATACCAAGTCCATTATGCATATTACACACAGAGAAACATATATATAACATTGTACTTTAGGCCTCCTGACAAAGGTTAATTTAGTTATTTTTAATGAAGAGTGTAACTTTTTGGAAGTAGAAGACCAAATCTTTAGAATCTTTTTCACTAAAAGTTCATCACAGTTCAAGCACAGTATCCATTTCGCACATCTTGATTTTTGTCAAGTTAGATGCATTCCTGGGTCAACATATTTTGTTGACCCTGGAACAACCTTCCTGTCTCAAAATTTATTCCTAACCATAATCTATACCCCTAAACCTAACCCTACCCATAATTTATCCCTGAAATTAAAGGGAAATTATAGAAATAACACTGATGTAGAAGCACCGAACCCTGGTTGATATAAACTTGATATAAACAGTACACTTGTCCCTTAAAATCTGATTGCTTGTTTGGAATGTTATTTCAGGATCAACAAAGATCTGGTAAAATCATGTTCTGCACTGGTGGAACCTTTGCAATTGGTTTACATGGTACGTCTTAACCCTTTGATCACTGAATTAAAGGTGCCCTAGAATTGAAAATTGAATTTACCTTGGCATAGTTATTTACCTTGGCATCTTATATAAATCTCATTTGTTTAAAAGACCTCCAAAGAACAGGCGAATCTCAACATAACACCGACTGTTACGTAACAGTCGGGATCATTAATATGTACTGTTAAATGTGGTTAAAGTTATCATCGTTTCTTACTGTATTTGCGGAGACCAGAGCCATGTCATTATTTTCATAGTTAAACACTTGCAGTCTGTATAATTCATAAATACAACTTCATTCTTTATAAATCTCTCCAACAGTGTGTAACGTTAGCTTTTTTAGCCCGTTAGCCATACATAGGCTACTATGAAACTCATTCAGAATCAAATGTTAACATCCAAATAAATACTATACTTACATATCGGGTACACTTTGGTATCCATTTTGAGGGTTATATTACCTGTGTAAACTTTGTTTATGCAATGTATTATAAAGTCGCGAGCTTGGGGGCAGGGAGTGTTTAAAGGGGATGCGCACTGAATCTGAGCATATTTAATGATGCCCCAAAATAGGCAGTTAAAAAAATTATTAAAAAAAAAATCTATGTGGTATTTTGAGCTGAAACTTCACAGACACATTTAGGGGATACCGTCGACTTATATTACATCTTGTGAAAAAGCATTCTAGGGTACCTTTAAGCGCAAGTTTGGGTAAATTAAGTGCAAGCACTGCAAGTTGCTGTTGTGATGTCACAATCGTGTTGTATTGTGGTCTATGGAGCTGCCTGAAGTGTACATATGAGTAGACTCGCTCATCGAGGGGTTGAGGGTCTGTCCAAATAAATTTCCCTCGTCCACTTAAAATGAACGTACCTTAAAACAACAAGACATGGCAGAAGGCAGTGACAGCACTCAGGAAATTTTTCAGCCATCTAAGAGGACCAAATCTGAGGTCTGGTCATATTTTGGATATTACCCTGTCTGCAGATCTTGCAAAAAAGAAAGTCACTGCAAAAGGGGGAAACGCATCAAATCTGCTGAGTCATCTTTGTGACCACCACCTGTTGTATAGCAAATCCAAGGTAAGTTAACTTTTACCTCAATACCAAAACTAAGTTGGGGAAATAATTGGACACAAAAGTTGCATTTGAAGGAAACAAGAGAGCACATCCGCAATGATACAAGAGACATGGATGTGTGCTGTTATAATGCATTCCTATTGATGACGGTCATTATAAGGAAAGAAATGCTGCAGAACAGAATCAAGTATTCTTGTAGTTTCTTCACCTGTTACACCATGCCTGTCCTGGACTCCGTTTCCCATGATCCTCCTTGTTTGCACACCTGAACTCACTTCCCTCATCAGCCTTCCCGCCATTCCCTGGATTCCTTGCACCTGTTTTTGTCAGCACTCCCTTTTAGTTGGACTCAATCCCTGCACTCCTTTGACAGTTCTTAATGTTAATCTAAGTGTGTTTCTCCTTCGTTGTTATTAAATACCCTTTATTGTGGATATCCGTATACGCTTCATCTCTTCAACACCATACACCCGTAACAGAAGAACTGACCCACACCATTGGACATCCACAAGTTTTAGTATGGGTATTCTCCTCGTTACTGTGCCCCCGAAGAAGCGCCAGCAAAGGCTCACAGTGGAGGACCATCTCCGGGCTTTCAAACAGCCCGCTGGAGAAGTATGTGGAGGAATTTGCAGAGCTGGTCAGATGCCATTTTAAACTCCTGTTTTCTGGGAGATCTGGATGAGGATACGATTCGCTACATTGAACCTGAATGCCTCTTTATACTAGTCGAGTTTATTAATCTGATTCTCTTTCTAAATGGTTCCAGGTTTGAAATTGAAGAGGTTCAAATGAAATTTTATTCTCCTCGTCCGGTCCTCTCAGAAATACAGGGGGCCTGGCCAGTTCGCCAGCCGCCGAATTCCACCACCTGCTGCTCCAGTGGGCATTCCCCGATAGCCCGGTCTGACCCCAAACCCCAGCCGCCTAAAAAGAGAGCCACCAAGAAGACAGCCGCTGCAGAGCCTCCTGCAAAGCTTGTTGCTGAGCAACCCAAGTCTCCAATGAATACTGCCTCCGAGCAGCCCAAGTCTCCGGTGTATTCTTCCGCCAAGCAGCCCAAGTCTCCGGTGTATTCTTCTGCCAAGCAGCCCAAGTCTCCGGTGTATTCTTCCGCCAAGCAGCCCAAGTCTCCGGTGTATTCTTCCGCCAAGCAGCCCAAGTCTCCAGTGAATTCTGCCGCCAAGCAGCCAAGGTTTCCAATGGTTAAAGGTAAATATAAATAATTTACATGCTTAAGTGCACTTTTTAAAAATCCACTTTGTAATAATGTCTAAGTTTTACTTAAAGTACACTTTCATGACAATATTTCTAAACCTGCTTAAAAGCACTTTTTAAAAATGCACCTAATTTTTACCTAATTATGACTTTATAGTGTTTTAAATAAGTACACTTATTTTGATGTAGTGATTAATATACTAAAGCACATGAAAAATAATTGATTTTAATTTCAACGTAAGTGTGTTGTCCAAAATGACATTTGTTAATGTATTTTAAATGTGCTTGGTCTTTATTATAAACTGTGCATTAATACACTTGAAATGTATTTTTCTTTTCAATTTCAATACACTTGCTTATACAGTGCAATCCAGTACAACCTATTGTTGAAATTTTTATCACCAGCTCCTGCTCTAAACTCAACTAGTGTCAGTTTTCTACATAATATTTGAGCTTAAAATGTCATTTATGGAGTGCTGTATTTGTGATACCTAATGCAATAGTGCTGTACTTTTTCATGTGTCTAATACTTTTAATATCATTATGATGTTCTAAGTCGATTAAACATATTTAATTGCAAGCAAAAGTTTAACAAATCTAAACAAAATTAATTTGAATTCATGTTCAGTTAAAATACATTTCATTTTAATCAGACTAAACTGTAAATATGATTGACTTTTAGTTGGGTGAATGAGTCAAGTTCTGTAAGTTTAACTACAACAATGAAATATAGCTGCAAGCAGCAATTCGGGGCCAAGCCCCAGTAGGGGCAGTAGCGCAATACGGAGCAGGAAGAGCAAAAACAGCAGAAATTGAATGTACATGCAAAACATCTGGTTCAGAAGGACAGGTGGAAATGAAATGAAAATCAATAGAAGTTCAGAGAACGAACACGGAATGAACTAAAATACTTGTATCTCATTGAAGAGGAATAAAGATTAGCACAATCCTTATTTGGATAAAAAAGGTATCAAAATGACTCATTACACACAATTGTATAAAGGAACCCCACACAAGATTCGAATCCACGACCTCCGGGTCCAAGGTCCATTTCTCATCTCATTGCACCACTGTGCAAGTGAATGTTTCCACACCTGCCGAAGTTTATTAGTTCATGTGAAAATGAAATCAAAATGAAGAATTCTTATAAAGCTGCACTTTAGATCATTCTGCAGCTCATCATGCTGTAGTGCAATACAGAGCAGGAAGAGGAAAAACAGCAGAAAATGAACAAACATGAAACAGCTGGTTCAGAATTACGGGCAAGAATGAACTCAGAATGTACATAAGCTTAGATGAAAATGAACACAGCATGAAACAAAAAGCATTTATTTCTAATCCAAGAGGCAGTGAAGGAATCAAAACACACTATTTTATAAAACCGCTCCACCTGGGATTCGAACCCACTAACTTCGGATACAGGGCTCTTCAGATAACTGGCTTTACACATTGAGCTACTTGAGGATGCACATTCAACAGACTGTGGAAGAAACCTTTTAGTCTAACAAAGAATTCACAAAAAAAGCATTACTTAGCATGCTATCCATATTAGCATGCTAAGCTAACTTAATGCTAATGAAGCTCATGGTTAACTTGATAACTGAGCTAACTAGCATAAGACAACAAACACAAGCAAGGTCACATTCAGAGATGAATATCTTGGGAATGGTAGCGAATATCAAAAATCCATTCAGTCATTTCTGTGCGGCTCGGTCCAAAGATCACCTGAGCTGATTTTGGACAAAATTGGACAAAAATTGTAGGAGGAGTAGCGAAAAAACTGTTTTCCATTTATTTCAATATGGCGGACAGGTACATTTAAGGAAAATGACAAATGACACATCGTCGGAATCGGCATAAGCCAGGGAATAAAATGACATAAAGCATACACATTTTGGAAAGTGTTTTCAAAAGTTATAAGTGGTTTTGCAATAATCATTACATCTGTGGAACAGTAGGTGGCGCTGTGTTGAAACTTCTCAGGTACCTTCAGGACCTTCTAAAGGTCATACATACCAATTTGTGTGAAGATATGTCAAATTGTTTAAAAGTTATTGCAATTTATGACAAAATTCAAAATGGCGGACACGTGGTTCATCCGATGTTGACGAATTCGATATACTCGGATTCGGCATGGCACAGGGAATCCATAGACACCAAGATCTTGATTTTCTAATAAAGTGTTCAAAAGTTATTGGCCAAAAAGCCATTTTTCAGATCTCATGACCTGTAGGTGGCGCTGTTCCCAAATTTGGCATGGAACCTCAGATCATGGTCTTGATCAAGTGTACCAATTTTAGTTTTGATTGCTCAAAGTTTGGCCGAGATACAGCCTCTATAGCAATTTTGGGTCAACCTCGTTAACTTTGTGACATCATAACTTTTGAACAAAGATGAATAAAAAAAATCTGTTCAGTCATTTCTGTGCGGCTCAGACCAAAGATCACCTGATCAAAGTTTGGACAAAATTGGACAAATTTTGAAGGAGGAGTAGCGAAAAAACGGAATACTGTACTTTTCAAAATGGCCGCTACTGTAATGGGCGGAGACTTAATGTAAGAATTTTAATAGAATCAGCATGAAGAGACGAATCAGATGTACTAAATTGTATTTTTCTAGAGCAAATGGTTCAAAAGTTATAAACTTTAGAATGTTGAATTTTTGAACTGGTGGTGGCGCTATAGAGTTGGTCCTAGAGACTCCAAAATTGGTCAGATTTCTAGACATGACCATCACTACAAGTGTGCCAAATTTCATCATTTTCTCATGTTCCGTTGATAGGGCTGCCATAGACTCCCATTCGGGAGGAAGAATAATAATAATAAAAGGGAAAACGTACAATTACAATAGGGGCTACAGCCCCTTCGGGGCTTGGCCCCTAATTAGAAAAACTTCAACTTGAACAGAAATTAAATCATGCACGTATTTAAGTCTATACACTTTTTGTTTAATACGCAAAAATACTAGGCTACGTCATGACGGCGCACTACTTCACTAGTAGAGTTTGAAAAATGCGGGCGAGTCAAGATGACGGTAAGTGAAAGATGATCTTTTTTTTAAGTGGAGTTACATTTTCTGTTTTTTACTTCTAAAATTATTATTATTTTTTTTTTATTATGAACTGACGACAAACAACATATTTTATGAACTTTTTTGTCTAATTGTTGAACTCCATCTACTTTTACACCGTGTATTATATATCAAGAAGTGAACCGAACAGAGGTGGCCTTTACCTTAGCCATGGCGGGGAAAGGAGAAAAGCGAGCACAAAGTGATGTACATTCCTACGCACAGGTTACTATTGCAAAGAAGAGCGAGATCAATGGAACGAGTAGCCCCATGAGTAAGAAAAAGGAGTTTTCATTGATTGATTTGTATAACTTAATTAATGAGAGATCAGACAGAATTGAATCTAAAGTCTCTGAAAATGCTGTGCTCGTCGAAGATTTGCGGGAGAAAGTGGACTGCATATACAACGAAGTGGCCGGCTTTCACATAGAAATGGATGTTCTCAAACCGAAACATGAAGCTTATGAACCGAAAATTGCGAAATTAGAAGAGAGACTATCCGACGTGGAACGTTATGGGAGGAGGTGGAATTTACGGCTCTACGGGCTGTCGGAGAATAACAAAGAGGACGTCAAGGAAGTGTGTCGTGCTGTCGTTCCAGCTTTCTACACCTACTACTTATCCAAAAATAAAACAATATATTTGTATATAAGTTCAAGTTCATGCTCATAAACGCAGAAGGGTTGACCGGGATTTGCTTGTTTTCTCTACTTGGTAACGTAAGTGAGTTTATAGCAGTTGTTCAAGTTCTCTCTAATCCTGTCTTTTTCATTAGTTTCTCTTAATGTTAGAGGCATCCACAATATAAATAAAAGAGAGGCTGTGTTTTTGTTTTTGAAAGATAAAAGGGCTGATTTTTATGTATTGCAAGAAACGCATAGTTCAAGGGATGATTATAATTTTTGGAAAAATCAATGGGGTCAGGACATTTGGTTGTCATGGTACAAACTGATCAGCAGGGGTCGCTATTCTCAAAGGAAACTTCAGGGGCAAAATTCTTCATAATGAAAGCAATAATAATCGAAGGTGGCTAATATATTAGAGGACTCTCATAAACAATATATGGTACTAATTGCAAATCTACAAATTTGCTTTTACTTCATGAATTAGAAGAACGAATTTCAGACCTATCTGCTAAATACGTGGATGCAAAATTAATACTTGGGGGTGATTTTAATGTAGTCCCAGATAATAACTTGGATAGATGGCCTCCCAAAGGAGTAAAAGATGATGTTAATAACAAGATTACTCCTGGGTTATGCAATAATTTAAGACCTGTTGATATCTGGTGAAAAATAAACCCCCCAAAACTCATGTATACATGGCAAAATAGTAATTTGTCTTTGCAGTCTTGTATAGATCTATGGTTAATGTCAGAGGAGTTGACATCATTAATTAACAACGTTACTATTGATCCTGCAGTTTTTACGAAACATAAATCTATTCAAATTTTCATTACCACTAATGAGATTAGAAAGAACATGAGCAGAATCTTAAGAATAATTAATAAATACTATGAACAGAATTTAATTACTAACCAATATGTACACATACAACTTGTCAGTACACTAAGCAGTGAACTATATTTTAAAGATATTAGAAGCAATTACGAAGGTAAATATAAAGTTGTATTAAAGTCCTACTTAAGTGGTTCAAAAAAATTATTCAAAAGTTCAAGTAATTGCATTTAATATGAACTAAATCTGTGATACATTTGAAATGAATTACAAATAGAATGCACTTAAGCGATGAAAACATTACATCTTATTCACACTTAAGTGTGTTCTTTTAAAGTATATTTGTGCAATAAGTACACTTTGAGTCATTGAGTCAGTGTTGCTGATGCAAAGTAGGCCCTTCGTTACCAAACACCAAGTAACTAAATTAGCATACATTTATGAGTCATTCGCAAACCTTATACTGTTAGTTACTTTAAAACTAACTTTCATCTGGGAGATCACAGGGATATGTGAATATTTGATCTGTTAAAGCCACAATATGTAAATTTCGCTGCTAGAGGTTACTTATTCAGTCGCTTATCTTTGATTTTGTGGAATCCTGGGATGCGTTGTCTTCACGTCTACAGCCGATGGAAAAGAATCAGGGGTGCGTTTCCCGAAAGCATCGTTGGTGAACCTTGGTCGTAAGTCCCATTGAACTCTAATGGTAACGACGGAACTTGCGACCATAGTTCGCTTCGGGAAACGCACCCCAGGACGGGACTAAGGCAGAAATCATGTTCATGGATGAGAAACATTCTTGGAAACATTTGGGATAATGTAAGTACACAAGTCAACAAAATGTATAACTTTGTAGTAATTTTTTGTATATTTTAATCCAAAAATCCTACATATTTATTGCATGACTCGGGCAGAGAAAAGCTGTTGCTTTCAAACATTGTTTACTTAATCAACTGAGTCAGTGTAATGATGAACGGATTGATTAAATGGGCCCATTGATGGAAGGTTTGCGAAGAAATTTCACACTCCCTTGTAAAAGTATCTTTTAGTATTTTTAAAATACAAAAATACAGTAGTTTATTTTGATACATGGTGTGGCTACTGTATTTTGTTGATTTTGATGCACTTAAAATTACGGTATTTGGTATTTTATTTTAAAATACATTTTGATGTATTTTTGCCCAACCCTGGCCGTCGGGCATATCGATGCCATCACATTAATGGCCTATCATAGCTCTTCATTTAACTCTGCTTATTATCTCTTCAAAGGGCTTTAAATGATACCAGACGAAGAATAAGAGTCTTATCTAGCGAAATGATCGGTCATTTTCATGTAAAAAATGTAAATGTATATGCTTAATATAAACAAATGATATCCTTCCAAGTTCTTCTGCCAAAACCGCACTTTCGTATTCTTCAAAAAGCTTCGTTTTTTTTTTTTTTAGAAAATGACCGATCATTTCCCTAGATAAGACCCTTATTCCTCGTCTGGTATCATTTAAAGCCCTTTGAAGCTGCACTGAAACTGTCATTTTGACCTTCAACCATTTGGAGGCCATTGAAGTCCATTATAAGGAGAATAATCCTGGAATGTTTTCATCAAAAACCTTTTTCTTTTCGACTGAAGAAAGAAAGACATGAACATCTGGGATGACATGGGGGTGAGTAAATTATCATTTTGATCTCAAAAAGGTGAGTTGTCACTGAAAGGTGAGGAGTTTGCATCTATGAGTGATTTTCTCTCTTGTCACCGATAGGCTAGTTTGTTCTTTTTTTTAAAATTCTAAACATATTTACGTCCATGTTAACAAAATAAGGTGGCCTTTAAAAGATTCTGTCCTTTTGTTCTGGTACACTTGTGCACAATTTTTTAATTTAGCTTTGTCAATTTCTCCAAGCATACTGGATATGTTGCCAAAGTTCTTGTGGATTTAATTTTTCTCTCTATCTTCTCTTTGTACCAACTCTTTTGAAATATAAATTTATATATAACCACAAAAGCTAAAAAAGACTAAATTCTCCTGAATCACCATAAGAACAGATTCCAGAAGTTACCTGCAACAACAGACAAAATGAATGATCTCTACACATACAGTTAGGTCCATATATATTTGGACACAGGCACAATTTTCATACTTTTGGCTCTGTATGCCACCAGAATAAAATGAAAATCAAAAAAAACAAAATGCATTTGAAGGGCAGACTTTCAGCTTTAATTCAAAGGGTTGAAAAAAAAAAATCAAGTTAAAGGTTCACGAACTGCAATCATTTTTATGCACAGTCCCCCCCATTTTCAGGGGCTCAAATGTAATTGGACAAATGAATATAATCTTAAATAAAATGTTCATTTTTAATATTTTGTTGAAAATCCTTTGCAGGCAATGACTGCAGCCCATGGACATCACCAGAGACTGGGTTTCCTCCTGATGCTTTGCCAGGCCTTAACTGCAGCTGTCTTCAGTTGTTGTTTGTTTGCGGGTCTTTCTGCCTTTAGTTTTGCCTTCAGCAAGTGAAATGCATGTTCAATTGGGTTGAGATCAGGTGATTGACTCGGCCATTGCAGAATATTCCATTTCTTTTCCTTAAACTCCTGGGTTGCTTTTGCAGTGTGTTTTGGATCATTGTCCATCTGTACTGTGAAATGCCGTCCAATCAACTTTGCTGCATTTGGCTTAATCTGGGCAGACAGTATATCTCTATACACTTTAGAATTCATCCGGCTGCTTCTGTCTTCTGTCACGTCATCAATAAACACCAGTGACCCAGTGCCACTGGAAGCCATGCATGCCCATGCCATTACACTGCCTCCACCATGTTTTACAGATGACGTTGTATGCTTTGGATCATGAGCTGTTCCAAGCCTTCTCCATACTTTTCTCTTCCCGTCATTCTGGTACAGGTTGATCTTAGTTTCATCCGTCCAAAGAATGCTTTTCCAGAACTGGTCAGGCTTTTTTAGATGTTTTTTGGTAAAGTCTAATCTGGCCTTTCTATTCTTGAGGCTTATGAATGGTTTGCACCTTGTGGTGAACCCTCTGTATTTGCTCTCGTGAAGTCTTCTCTTGATTGTAGACTTTGACAATGACACGCCTACCTCCTGAAGAGTGTCCTTCACTTGGCTGGATGTTGTAAATGGGTTTTTCTTTACCATGGAGAGGATCCTGCGATCATCTACTACTGTTGTCTTCCGTGGACAGCCAGGCCTTTTTATGTTGCTGAGCTCATCATTGCATTCTTTTTTTCTCAGAATGTACCAAACTGTGGATCTGGCCACTCCTAATGTTCCTGCTATCTCTCTGATGGATTTGTTTTGTTTTTGAAGCCTAATGATGGCCTGCTTGACTTGCATGGAGAGCTCTTTTGAACACATGATGTAGATTCACAGCAACAGATTCCAAATGCCACACTTAGAATCAACTCCAGACCTTTTACCTGCTTAATTGATGAAGAAATAATGAAGGAATAGCCTACACCTGTCCATGAAACAGCTTTTGATTCAATTGTCCAATTACATTTGAGCCCCTGAAAATGGGGGGACTGTGCATAAAAATGATCGTAGTTCCTGAACCTTTTACTTGATTTTTTTTTTTTCTCAACCCCTTGAATTAAAGCTGAAAGTCTGCTCTTCAAATGCATCTTGTTTTTTTGATTTTCATTTTATTTTGTTGGCACACAGAGCCAAAAGTATGAAAATTGTGCCTGTGTCCAAATATATATAGACCTAACTGTATTCTTATACATTACCTTTCATGCAAAACCTATTTCTCAGATGCAGAATGTTTTTACAAACAGTGATTTTCATTTGGACGGATTTCCTTTATTCAAATAACTGTACATAGTGTGGAAATAATCCATTGCCCAGTAAGAACTCATTTTTATTATATACTGACATGATAAATTTTTGTAACGCCACGCCAGCAGAGGGAGCCCTTGCCCGAATACTGACTGTGTGCCGCTCCCTCTGCTTCACCTGTCACTTCCTGTTTGTTGGACATTTAAGCATGGCATCCACCATTGTTACCTCGCAAAGTATTGCCAGCCTGTCTGCCTTACTGAGCGTTATTCCCATTGCCATTGTCTGCCTTCTTGTGTATGATCATTGCCTGTTCTTCCCGTTCTCTGTCTTTTGGATTGCCCTCTGTTCTGTTGCCTGGATTTGACTGCCTACCTGTGTATGTACCCCTGCCTGTTTAACGTTTCTGATTTACTGCTTGCTGTTCTGGATTTGTTTGCTGTGGATTTTATTAAAACACTGCACATGGATTCTAACACCGCCTTAGCGTCCTTACATAATACTTCGCCTCCGAAGAATCCAGCAGATGTAACGAATCTACAGGCCGCGTTTGCTTATCAAAGCGACGTTCTCAAGGAGTTCCGTGATCAACTGGCTAAAGCACAAGCAGCTAATGACTACCTCACTCAGTATCTACGATCGTTACCACCACCTACGGCCACGAAGGTAAACTTTGCACTTCCAGACAAATTCAACGGTTCTGCTGAGCAATGTAAGGGTTTCATTTGCCAAGTTGAGATATATTTCATGCATCAAGGGAGCTGCTTTGACTCTGATGAGAAAAGGTGCGCTTTCCTCATGTCATTGTTAACGGGCAAAGCGATCGAGTGGGCCGCAGCTGTTTGGGAAACTGACCGTTTGTTCCAAACATCCTATCCTTATTTCGTAAAACAACTCAGAGATGTGTTTGAATACCCAGCAGGGGGTAAGGATGTTTCCACTCGTTTGATGCAACTGACTCAAGGCCGCAAATCTGCCGCTGAACACGCTATTGAGTTTAGAACGATTGCTGCTCAGAGTGGTTGGAACGACGTGTCACTCAAGGCCATGTTTCGTCGCAGTTTGAATATGGAGTTACAGGCAGAGCTTGCTTGTAAGGGTGAGGATCATTCCTTTTCTGATTATGTCACATTAGCCATCAAGATTGATAATCTCATGCGTACTCATCGCCCCCGAAACAAGTCAACTGGAGCCATGTATGTCCCTCAAGTTACCAATATCTCCGAATCAAGCCCCGCCAATGATCATACTGGTTCTGAGCCCATGCAGCTAGGAGTTACACATCTGTCATCTGAAGAAAGGTCAAGAAGATTCCTTCAGAATTTGTGTTTTTACTGTGGTGAAGCAGGCCACCGCAATGCAGGTTGTCCACTCAAGGCCCGGAGAGACTTCAATGACAACAGCCGGGTGAGTGTTGATCACATTCCTGTTACCAATGCTAAGAACCTCACTACCATTGTCAAGATAACTACTGAAAATGACTCATTTGAATTCACAGCGCTGATTGACTCTGGCTCAGCATTGAACATCATTCATCAAGACCTCATTACAACATTCAACATTCCTGTACAACAATGTGATCCTCCTATCAAGGTGAACGCTGTAAATAACAAACCCATTGGAAGCGGCATCACTCAACTAACTCAGCCCATGAAGATGCAAGTAGGTCTATTTCACCAAGAAACCATTACCTTCTATGTCATTGACTCCCCATGCCATGAAATCATCCTCGGATACCCCTGGCTAGCTACTCACGACCCAGTCATCTCTTGGCAGATTGGTGAGATCATACAGTGGTCACAATTCTGTTTTTCCAAGTGTCTTGATAATGTCATCTCCAAGCCTTGTCTTACCACCAGCATTGAAAGTCCAGAGAGTGAGCCTGTAACCATACCATCCTGTTATCAAGACCTTCAAGAAGTGTTCAGTAAAACCAAAGCCACTGTTGGAAATCTCAGAAGCATAGACCAGGAGACTTTGGGATCTCTTGAAGCAGAAGTTACTCTTTATTGAGAAACACGCTGTGCGTCGCTGTGGTCATCCAAAATCTAACTAAAGCAGTGACTTGGTAGTTCATATACATTCAAGGGGGAGGGATACATAGAGTAGAGGTGTGGACAATCTAAACAAAGGATGCAAATGCAGTGCAGGAATCAGATCATTGCTTACATTTCCCAGCCATGGTCTAATCAGCATAACTGTGTCATTCAAATGCATAGGTGCTAATCCAATCAGTCTGGCAGTATCACCTATACCTTTACATTATCATAGAGACAAAGGCACTGCTGTATCTTGAGCTTGTCCTGCCAAATGGTCAGGATGTAGGATCTGCAGATTTTAAACAGATTCTTAAATTTGTAATTCCACACCACACAACTGCCACCACATCGTCCTTGGGATTGCGCCATTGATCTCCTACCGAACGCCATGCCACCCAAAAGTAAAGTCTATCCACTGTCACGTCCAGAGAGTCAAGCTATGGAGGCTTACGTCGAGGAAGCTCTCAGCTCTGGTTTCATCCGTCCGTCCACTTCCCCAGCCGCGGCAGGATTCTTCTTCGTGGAAAAGAAGGATGGATCGATTATCGAGGTTTGAACAATGTCACAGTCAAGTTTCGTTATCCATTACCACTAGTCCCTGCAGCACTTGAACAACTCAGAGAAGCGAGAATTTACACCAAGTTAGATTTGAGAAGTGCATATAACCTCATTAGAATCAAGGAAGGTGATGAATGGAAGACTGCATTCCTGACCACTAGGGGGCACTATGAGTACCAGGTTATGCCGTATGGGCTGGCCAATGCACCTGCTGTATTTCAGTCTTTCATTAATGAAATTTTCAGAGATGTCTTGAACAAATATGTAGTGGCCTACATCGATGATATCTTGATCTATTCCAAGTCTGAAGAGGAACACAAGGGTCATGTCCGAACTGTACTTACCAGGCTATTAGAGAACCAACTGTATGTCAAAGCAGAAAAATGTGAATTCCATGTCCAACGAACATCTTTCCTAGGCTACAACGTCAGCCATCAAGGGGTGGAAATGGATAAATCTAAGATCACGGCAGTCACCGAATGGCCCCAACCTACTTCGGTCAAGGAGCTTCAGCGATTCCTAGGATTTGCAAATTTCTACCGACGTTTCATACGTAACTACAGCATTAAAGCAGCACCTCTGACTTCCCTACTAAAAGGTAAACCGTCAAAGTTGAAATGGACTGATCATGCTACACAGGCATTCTCTAACCTCAAGAACAGCTTTACCACTGCACCAATCCTGAAACACCCAGATCCCAACTTACCATTCATAGTGGAAGTAGATGCCTCTGACTGCGGAATAGGTGCAGTGCTCTCACAACGCCACAGGCAACCAGGCAAGCTTTTTCCCTGTGCTTACTTTTCTAGAAAACTCACGGACGCTGAGCGTAACTACGATGTTGGAAACAAGGAGCTACTGGCTATGAAGGCAGCCATTGAAGAATGGAGACACTGGTTGGAGGGCTCCACTCACCCCTTCCAGGTAATCACTGATCACAAAAACTTTGAGTACATCAAGAGTGCTAAAAGATTAAATCCTCGCCAGGCTCGCCAGGCTCCACATGATTGGTCATTTCCTCTATGCTATCAAAAACAACCCAGCTCAGAAATATGATGCACCTTTAAACCTATATAGATAATAAACATTTTATGTGGGGAAGAAGTCTCTGTGCAAAATATAGCTTCTGGGTTAAATTTTGATTTTCGATCAGGTAAATGCATGTTAAACAACAGCATGTGTATTATCTAAATCCGCATATTCTCATGTTTAATTAGACATAACGTTTATCCAAATGACATCTCAAAATAGCACAGTTGAATACATGTTCTTAAGAAGTACTAAAGAATTTTTAGTATATTAAGTACAAAATTAGTGCACAAAAATAGAGCACTTTAAGTACATTATGGAAGTATACTAAGTGTACTGAAATAGTGTATTTTTTTGCTGCATTCATGTCACGGCATAATTTTCTAATTATCTTAAGAGGCCAACACGTGACATATTCAGAGCTGTTCACGTCCACAGATTGAGAATTATGCATTTCTGTGGACCCACGATCAACGCCAACGTTCACGCCATATCGTAATTACTGTAACTACGAGATTCTGGCTTGTAAAAAACATTCACATCCTCGTAGAGCTTATTATATTTTGTAAGCTGGGAGTTTTCTGAAAGCTCCCATGTGTACCACATGGTCTCTGTATCACCTCACCGCTGTAGATTCATTTAGGCATTGATCATGGTGCCATAGGTCAAATGCATAATTCCCAGCCCGAGGATGTGAAAAGCACCGAATATAATGTCACGTGTTGTCATCTCAAGATTACTGTAATTCTGTAGTGGCATGAATGCAGCAAAAAATACACTTTCTTTCAGTACACTTAGGACACTTCCATAATGTACTTAAAGTGCTCTATTTCCGTGCACTAATTGTGTACTAATACGAAAAATCTTTTTTAGTACTTATTAAGATCATCTATGTGTACTCAACTGTGCTATTTTGAGACACCATGAACATGAACTAAAATGTGATTTTTACATACTATCTCTGTATTAAAAAAATTTTATTTAGTTACCACTTGTAATTTACAGCAGTCAGGTGGTACAGCTGTCATGTGGTACAGCAGCCACATGGTACATGTGGGAGATTCCAGAAAATTTCCAGCTTACAAACTGTAATTACGAGATCTACGAGGACATGAATGCAGCCAACGGTGGAGCCCGGAGAACTGGAGACCCTGGCGCAGCCAAGGAGATGGTGAGACCAGACAAAACCATAGGTTCAAGAGACCAGGGCAGAACCGCAGCGACCATCAGCTGTGGTGTAGGCAGGGTGCTGGTGGACTGAAGCGGAGCCGGTGCGACCAAGGTGGAGCTGGAGGGAAGGCAAAGCCCGACAGAGCAGAATGGGTGGAGGTATGAAGCACAGCTGATATTCCAGAAGTTTGTGGCACGAGCAATGTCTAACCAAGGTGGAGCCGGAGAGATGAGGGAGCCCAGTGGAGCTGTGAGGACGACGGTCCCTGGTGGAGCCGAGGGGTCGAGGAGCCAAGGTGGAGGCGACTTGTCGACAGGCTGAGGTAGAGTTAAGGGCTTGGCAGCCTGAGGCAAAGCCAGGGAATCCGCATTACAAGGCAGAGCTGGTGACAGGAAGATTTAAGGCAGATCTGACTTGCAGGGTAGAGTCAACAGAGAAAACGAGGGACTGGAGGGAGCCAGCCAGCTTGGGTAGAGAAGGTGGGAGAGGGTGGCTGGACAGGAGTTTCGTCATTGACATAGACCAGTGTTTCCCAACCCTGTTCCTGGAGGCACACTAACAGTACACGTTTTCCAAATCTTCCTAATCAAACACACCTGATTCAACTCATCAGTTAGTTAGTAGAAACTCCGAGACCAGAAATATATGGTTCAGATAAGGGAAACATTCAAAATGTGTACTGTTGGTGTGCCTCCAGGAACAGGGTTGGGAAACACCGACATAGACCTTGTGCTGGGCAATGAAACCGGCTTGGTGCTGGGTGGAACCAGCGATGGTGAAGACGATTCGGGGCTGGGAGGGACCAATGGAGATGGGAGACTCAGGGAACTGTCCATTTCTAAATCCTCATAAATGTTAATAGAGGCCTGCTGCAGCTCACCCTCAGCAGCAGAAGTGTGGGTGGGGTTTTCCTCCAAACCCTTTCTCCCTACCATTCTCCCTCTCATGCATGAAGTTGCCAGTTCACACACCTAATCAGACATCTAGTGGGGCTCGGGCTCAGGGGCAACGGTGGGCTCAGTTCCTTGCTTAGGCTTGGGCTCTCCGTCTGGGGTGGGCTCTGACGTCCTTTCCGTGTGCAGCATGGTAGGTGGCAGGCTGGGCTTGGGATCTGGCATGGTGACGGGTGCAAGGTGGGGCTGGATGATGGCGATGACATCCTTTACAGCTTCGTCTACTGTAACTAAGGATCCATCCACCTACAGAGTAAAGTTGATATACAGCAGGTATCCCCCTTTGGCATCAGGAAGCGGCTCTCATTGTCCAGCCTGCACCTGAAACCTTCCATAATGGTCAGGTCATCACATGTGGCATGGTGACAGATGTTAACAAACTCCTCCACATAGTCCTCCAGATCTTGACTGTTTTAAAAAATAAAAACTATAGTTCCCTCTGGTCCATGAAAAATAAATTCCTTCGGTAACTATATTAATTGCTGCAATCTCCAAATTCTTTCTCATGGGTCTGGTGTTCTGTCATCGGTTGGTCCACAAAGGATGATGAAGAAGAAGATTGTAGTTCAAACAATATAGTGTTCTTTAATAAAACAAAACAATAGCAGTTATCAATGACAGTGTACAACGCAATAGTGTGTACTAAAACAGCCAACACCATACAAAGAACTAAATAAACTGAAGGGCTTATATAACACAACATAACACCCTCAAATGCAAACAGGTGTGATCTAATTGATCATTTAATGAATAACCATGGTAACTAATGACAAATGGGTACATAGAACAAAGGATACAGGAAAACTAGGAGAAGCTAACTAAAAGTCCTTGATAAGGAAACTAAAACTATGACTGAACATGACAATTACAGTCCTTCAATTATTGATACCATTTTAATCAATTCAGACACAAATTACTGTTCCAGAAAAAAAGCCATGACTACTTTATTTGATCTGAAATGCTGCGTTAAATGATGAGCAGTAATACAATTCAAATGAACACAAATCTTTTACAGTTATTTAAAGTATTTTACAATAAACAATGGTTTTGAACTGTAGCAAAAAACAGATAATTTGTAAAGTAATCTCAAGTAAACTTTCAGTGCTAGGTTTAATGCCAAGTCAAAAGAGTTAAGTCATCTCATGGTTGTATCACTGGCACTGCACATCACCTCACACAACTTTGCATGTTCCCACAGAGACCTACAGTCACATACTGTTGCAAGGAAGGCAGACAAGGAAGATAAGTACAGTCCAAAACATAGTTTATACAGGGGTATTCAACTAAAATTTAAAGAGGTCCAGTTAGAGAAAATTTCTTGAGAGCAAAGGTCAGGAAGATCTTAATGTATAACTAGTTAGTGTGAGATATATATATATATATAAGTAGCCTAGTATCAACATCTGCATGTAATCAATTCCTGACTGTCAAATCATATGAATTCAGTACAATTCAAAAACTTTGACAATATTTATTGTCACGTAAAATAGAACTGAAGAAATATGTATGACTGTAGATATAATGTTCTCTCATTAGCTAAATAAAGTAGAGCTACATTTCAAAATAAGAGAAAATAAAAAATTGTGCATGTTCAAACTTAAGCATGTTCTGACTTAAGTAAAGTTGGCCACATATTCACAGATTCGAATTCCCCGGATCAATAACTTGTGAGATAAATGCTATTATTACACGCATAACACCTCTATTCAATAGTAATATAGTTATTTCATTAGTAATGTAGACAAGCAGCTACAACCTGATTTCCCTCAAAACACACTGCATTGTCACCAAATTTATTTCACACTCCACTGCTGGTTATACTATAACACTTATTTTAGAAAGATTTTGAAATTATTTAGTTGTATTTTTTTATTATGAAAAATAATGAATAACTTCACCTTAATAAACTGTAGTATTGACATTTTTACAAAATGTGTGTTGTATCTACTATCAAGACATTAGTGATGTGTGAACTGAATTTGGTGACAGTGCAGTGTGTTACAGTGAAGTTATTACATGTATTTTTCATAATGAAGTTCATAATTTCTTAGTGAAGTCACATGCGCAGTAAATTTTTTTTCTATACTCTACCAGACATCGGAGAGCAGCACTGAGTCATGTCATCAACGTTACATTCACTGGGCATGATCGGAGAAGAAAAGAAGTGCATCCTTTCCCATATTTTACTTATGCCCCTCCATGAATTTGCCGCCCTAAACACGTCTTTGTACTCTTTCAAACATGAATTGTACAAATGCGGTTACTTTCTAATCTCTTCGCACAAACGCTGGTCAAGTTCGCTGTCCATTGTCATGTTTTTCTCTTTTTTCAAGTGTGCTGTTTTTAAACCGATCTTTTCACACTCTTCTTTGACGGCTGAACACTGTGCTCAATACTGTGCGTATTGCCACCTAGTGGACTCTTCTATACTGCCTGCGCATGCGCTGTTGCACGCAGACTGTCCGCGCGGTCTCGAAATTTGGCCTGCACGCGGGCCGGGTTTGCGGCCAGCCGCAGACGGTGCACGAATGCGGACGGCCGAAGTATACCCGGGGCTTAACTTGCCTCTAACTCTCGCATCTGTCTGCACTGCAGAGTCAAAGATTACCACCTGGGATGCGCGGACTTGATTGGCTGAGTGGTGTCACGTGGTCTGTGCGTTTCATCATCCACTAAACCACTACCGTAAAGACTACAAAAGCTGCGCGGATAATATAGAAGCGCCCCGTCAGGTTTTAAATCATAACCTTCTGTTTTGGCCGTAGGTTCAGGTCCGTACGGGATGGCTTCTGGGTCCGCATGTTACTGACCTATGGTTTAATATATAAAGATCCAACAGAACAGCGGAGCAGGCAGCAACACATACCATTGACGAGACCGAACAGTGACAGACTGTGAAGGGAGAACTTAAATAGTTCTTCAAACAAGATGGACGTACACCTGAACAGAATGAACTAATAATGACGAGTGGGAAAACTGAACAAAGGAACATATGTAAGAAATGAAAACAAACTGAAAGTCTAAGATAAAGAAACTAACAGAAGATAACTGTGACACATACCAAGTATATACTGGTTATAACCAGTATATATAATGATTATTACAACCTGTTATACATTTTTTTTCCCCCTATTGATGTTAAAAATAATATGAAAAAAAAAAAAAAAGGCAGGATGGAGGGCGGGATGGAGATCGGGAGGGAGGGAGGGCAGAGGGTAGGAAGGGAGTGGTGGGCATATTATTACTGGCCCTTCTGGAGGCCAACCTTCAGTCAGACACTGGACTTAGCTCTGGGGTGCCCTTGGGGACTGCTGAAATGCCTTCCAGGGCTTCAGGGGCACACACTGGAATAGACTCGGGAGTGCCCTCCTGGGCTGCACTGGCGTGCTCGGGGACTGACTCAGGAGCGCCTTCACAGCCTTCTGTGAAGTGGGCTCTGTAACAGGCTCCTCTGAAGAGGGCTCTGGGACAGCCTCCTCTGAAGCTGTGGCAGTGAAGACTGGCTGCTCAGGGATGGCCTCCGTGGCCATGACAGGCTGAATGAGAGCCTCTGAAATGGTCTCCATGGCCAAACCGATGAGAGCAGCCTGATCTGGAATGGCCTCCGTGGGCGTAAAATGACTAGCAGGAACCATTTCAATGGCCATGACATGATTGGCAGGAATAACAAAAACGGACAAATTAAGACTGGGAGAAACAGTCACAGAGAGGCATGACTTCAGTTGACACATCAGGAAGGTCATTCAGATCAGAATGAGCTGTACATGTAAACACAGCCTCTGGGGCGACTGGGGCTGACTTGACAGACTTGGGAATGACTACAGTTGACTCGACTGGTTCTGGGGGAACTGGAGCAGACTTGACAGAATCCTGTTATAGCCACGGTTATAGCGATCTCTGGAAGTCTCTGTTAGCTCCTGGAATGTCACATGGTATGCCTGTTCTTCATCACAAGTCATTTGTGGACTAAATGTGCACAGAGCACTGAAAGGGTTCATTATGCGGGTCTGCTGTTCAGTGAGGGGCTGAGAGGAGCAGCACATTCATTTGAGGCTGTGCGCTCTGTCAGAGGACAAATAAAATAGATACTATTACTTTTAAGTTGAGTGATCATTTTATGTGTATATATAGCCAAAATCACAGCAAATGTTATGTGCTTTGTGATTTTGTCAGACAATGTCTCGATTATAAATCAGGATTTTAGTGCTGGTTTAACATGTCAGGGCTTGAAAGCAACACTTGTCCAAAAAATCCACTTAACCCGGATTATTTGACAAGGACCTGATTAAAATGTCAATTAAAAAAAAAAAAAAACGTGAGTGACTGATTTTATTACATTTAGTGTAAATGTCGATCAATAGTGGATAATAGGCTGTATAATGTACTGACGATAACAAGGTTGCGCTGTTGAGGCTCATGCACTATCTCAAGGAGAAATGGAAACATGAGCGAAGCACACAAAAATAAACTCAGTTAAACAAACTGCGGTAAAAATTCAAAATGTGGAGTTTTTATAACTTGATACAGATAAGCAATATCACATGACCAAGAATGCTGTTTTCCTAAACAGGCTAACGTCACGATTAAAAACGTGACGCTGATTTCATACAATTCAGTTAACAAATATTAAGTCACTTAAATTTTAGAAGGAACATTGACTGTTTTTGTCCTATTTTAGCAGCGAAAACAGTTTCAAACAAAAATCACAGCATAGCATAGCAACACTCACCCTACATCCCACTGTGCATACTATTCACCCTATTCACCCTAAATAGTATTGAATATTACTAATGTCACATACTATTTAGGATGGATAGAATGCACTTTGAGACACGTGCTGCGTCCCAATTCGCCTACTTCTACTACGCCCTAAAAGTCTGCACTCTTTCTGTGAACAAAAAGTACTTCCTTTTGAGTGTGTAGCAAAAGAGTAGACAAGCTTTGGGACATACTATCACGTCATACAATTGCGTTTTTGCTCTGTTACATCCTGTCACCGTAAACTGGCCTGTCAATCATCTCACATACTCCACATTTCATTTAGCTAATTTCCTAAAATATCGGAGAGAAATGCAGTACCACGTTGATCTGTAGTCACGGGTCTTTCATGTAGAGAACTCTCCTCATATTAATGCATGTATTTAAAAGTTAATGGCCAATTGGATATTTATATTTATAAGTCCATATTGGTATTTGCAGATGAAATATAACACGGATAACATTAAATAAATATTTCCTATCAGGTTGAACTGATTATTAGTCACTCAAACCTCTCAGTGCCGGTCGCTTATATCCGCCATATTTTGACGTTTTTTTTTTTTAACACTTTTTACTCATGTTTGTAGTTCTGAACTGAATCCTCGTCCAATACACAATGGGTTGTGGGCAATATTGGTCTTTATAGTGTGCACAGATCCACACTTCGAAAAACTACCAGAAATAGTAGACCATCCGGGAACTTTTGGCATACTCTTTTCTAGGGCTGCACGATTAATCGCATGCTATTCTCACGCGCATTTTGTCAGTAAAGCCGGTTCCCTGATTATCGCTAAATCACCATCACCTGCTTTCAAATGAAGCGGCATTTAATAGACAGAGCCGTAGATCACTGAAAAGCCACGCAATATCACGTTCATATCGCAGATGAATCGCCTGCGATAATGAACGCGATATTGCGTGGCTTGTCCGTGAACTACGGCTCTGTCTATTAAAAGGCGCTCCGTTTAAAAGCAGGTGATGGAGATTTAACGGTAATCAGGGAACCCGCTTTACTGACGAGACACGCATGACAATCTCATGTGATTAATCGTGCAGCCCTACTCTTTTCAACATACTATGCTTTGGGACACACTTGTTTTAATCTCACATACTATTTAGGATGGATAATATGGACATTTAGGACGCAGGGGCAGGTTCAGCCTTGTTTTAGTTACTGAATGATTCAGCGTTTGGAACAAATCGGTTGAGCCAAAGATTCAATGACCCATTCATAAACAACTGCTTCATTCTTGAACAAATCTATCACAAATATGTAGATTTAAATATGTCAAAGCTGCAATATTCTGAAAGGACATTGCTTTAGAAATTGTACGTTTATATTTACACCAAAATCCTTTTTTTTTTTTTTTTTTTTTCTCGGAAAAGCAACTGTTTTACTCGTACAAGTGAATGACAAGGCTTAATGTCGAGCTCTGTATGTAGTCTGAATGGGCCACGTTTCAGTCATCATTTCATGTTGTCTGACAACAAAACCAGAAAAATATATAGATGAAACAATTTTATTTGGAATTTGGCTGTATTAAAATACATTATGTGAGCAAAAAGGGTAGCAGCAGAGAAGCAAACAAATCTAAAATGCTGACACTTGGCAGAATGCAAATGCGACATGATGAATATTCTAATTGCTGTATGACATCATCTATTGACATTTACCAACATATATATATATATATATATATAAAATATATAATATAATATATAATATGCCATTAAAAAAAAACAAAAAAAAAACAAAATTGGCCTCTGGGATGACAGGAACCATCTCTGTAGGCACTGGGGTGATGGAGACTGACTTGACTGAGTCGGGGACAATTAGAGTTGGCTTGACGGGCTCTGGGATAACTGAAGCTGTCTCTACAGACTCTGGGAATACAGTATTGTATTTCGCCAGATCTTATAGTGTAAACCATTTCACGAGGGGGATGCCAGGAGTGCAAAGAAAAAACAAAACAAAAAAACAACAAATCCCAAAATTGAAAATGGAATACCAACCCACCAAACGAATATTCGAATAATCTAATATTCTGATCCAGCCCTAAAGGTGATGATACACGGGGCAACTTTTTGAGCAATGTTGCTGGGCAATGTTGCCGTCAACGGGCAACCTGATGAGACACAGGGCAACTAATTAGGGCAACAGACAGTTGGCAGCAACTAATCAGAGAGGAGCAAATCTATTGCCAACTCAATAAATACTTTATTATAAACACTTTTTAGGCACTTTATTTCAACTTTTCAAATATTTTCTTAATTTTTATTAAAAATAAATGCCTTTCCGATCTGATTTGTGACAGGAAAAGGGAGAAGAGCAAGTTCGAACCCGCGTCGATTGCATCAAAAGCTATTCAAATGTCAAACGCCCTACAGCCTGCGCTACTAGAGACGTTGAAAAATCCCGTCTTTTTAGTATTTAACTGAAATCCTTCAATAGCTTCATTACAGCATACACACATTAGCTACTTTCGGACAGTTGTTGGTATTTTAAGCAATATATGAGGTAAATTCCCTGTTTTGGGTTGACGCATGACAACTTACTAGCGTAAAAAGATAAAAGTTCACACTCCTTTTCTCCGCTCCACTGGCGCTGAGAGGCCGCCATCTTGTTTGAATTTTTTCTGAAATCTCCGAACCGGTCATGTGATCGGCTGCTAACGTTCTGATTGGAGGATCTCAAAAAATTGCCCACGACCGATCTAATGTATCCAGATATATATTTGTTGCTCATTCTCAGTGGGAAAATGCCCAAGCAACGTTGCTCGGCAACATTGCTCAAAAAGTTGCCCCGTGTATCATCACCTTAATAGTTTCTGTGTTCTCTAACAGAACTTAAAACATTTAACAATCTTTTGTAACATATAACACATGCATACTGTATCTGTTCTCAGAAATGTATTGTAGGCTTTCATACCCCATTAAAGTGCATGTCAAGAGCTTGTATTTAGTTGTGGGCTTCGAAAGACTGATGGAGCAGCAGCATTCTTACTAAGCATTAATTTACATATCTGAATGAAGAGTAAATGTCCAAAAGTTCAAATGGAAATTAATCTCCATGCCTATTTTACATCTGAGAAAACAGCATTTGCATGAAACGCAATGTATAAAATGTGTGTAGGATTCATTTATTCTGTCTGTTGTTCAGGAGTTTTGTATTATATTATACTTACAAACTCATACTCTTGTTTATTTAACTGTCATAATTCTAGTTTTCTCTATAGTTTCAGGCTCCATACAATGGACAGGCTGTTTCATTTGCTATTTTTCTCAGGTAAGTACTCATTTTTAAGAATGTTTTTGTGTGTGTGTGTACTTGTACAGCTATTTTTGGGAGGATCGGTCTGAGTTTTAGACAATCTGAGTGAGGACAAAGAGAGCAAAGTGAATACATTTTTGCCACTCTTCACTTTCTGAGACCCCTTTAAAGACCTGTGTGATTACTGAACTCTGGCTTATTTTGTTCTTCAAACTTGTGGATTGGATTAAAATATCTGGATTAAATTGTCTGAGATTACTACGCGTTCTTGTGTTACTCAGAAAGGGCAGATTTATTAATACTTGAAACTACGATTAGCAATGCAGCAGCTGGCTGGCATCAAGACGGCAATGTAGTGACATCATATAGCCAACATATCATATAACCCCACGAGAAAAAAAGTACATTTTTATAATGTACTTAAAGTGCTATATTTGCGCACTAATTTTGTACTTAATATAGTACTTCTGCTTCACCATGAAATATGAACTAAAATGTGTTTTTAATATACTATCTCTGTATTTAAAAAATAATGCTGAATGCTGAACGCAGTTGGACATAGTGGTGTTTTAGAGGTAAAAAATGATATAAATACTGTTTGTTTTTTCACACAAACCGATCGTTTCGTGTCTTAGGGCATCATTGTGTCGTCATAAGCCGCAGGGTTTAATTTGGACTTGTCTAAGCAAGTTTTATTTACTCTTATAAAAGAAGTTCCCATTGACCCACATTATACGGCTGACAGACCACAGCGGTTGGAGTTAAAAATCATAATTTGTGTTCTACTGAAGAAACAAAGTCACCTACATCTTGGATGCCCTGAGGGTAAGCAGATAAACCTCAAATTTTCATTTTTGGGTGAACTATCCCTTTAAAAACACATTTTAGTTCATATTTTATGGTGTCTCAAAATAGCAGTTGAGTACACTTAGATGTTCTTAAGATTATCTTAAGAAGTACTAAAGAAGAATTTTTAGTATTAAGTACAAAATTAGTGCACAAAAATTTACAGTTTTTCTCAATTGCTAAAACAATTTCTGAAACCTTGCTCCATTTTCTGAAACCATTAAACACAAAACCTCATCTTCAAGCACTATTTACAAAACCTCTGACTCCTCTTGCAAAATGAAACTTTTGCCTCAAAACAGTTTTACCTGTGTTCAAAATCAAACACTGCTCTCAAATCATAAAGAAAGTGATCAAAATGATACACACCATCAAGCAGTCAGTAAACAATACACCAAAAAAAAAACAGAAAAAACATTGTTCTCAGAGAGAAGTACATTTTTAATCTCAAAATAAATATAATATTTCTCCGTCATTGTCTTTTGATTAATGAAAACATGTTCACAGTAGCTCAAAATTGTTCAGAAATTGCTACTCTTCTTTGCTCTTTGCCATTTTTTGTTTTTCTTCCTCCTCCTCCTCCTCCTCCTCCTCCTCTTTCTTGCTCTCCTCCTCCTCCTTGTCGCCCACCTCACATAAGCACTCATCCTCTCGCATTGTTTCTTCTATCCATTCTCAGACTTTCTCCTTCCCACCTTCAACAATCTGTTTGCTCTCTGAACTGGCTTATACTGGTTGTCATATTTGAAAAAGGTTACATCAGTTTTGAGTGGTTGTTTAATCAATGACACGTGTTCTTTATTTGTATTTGATTGTTGCCACTTGTGTTTGGATGACGTGCATTACGTGCAGAACGTGTTTTGAGAATGTGTTTAGAGTTTTGCTGAAAAGTCAAAGTCAGATCTGCAAATTGTGTTTTAAACACAAAACTCTCTCATGTGAAATGGTTTAAGATATTGAAAACAGACTGCACAATTAGCTAAATGAGGTCAGGCAACTGAGAACTTTGTTCAGCCAGTGGGTTTTAGCAATTAAGAAAAACTGTAAGTACGTTATAGAAATGTACTTTTTTTCACCTGGGGCAACTTGATGAATTTCTGGACCCTTATAAGAAAACAGCCAAGCAACCAAAACAACATAAAAAATTATAATAGATCATTTAAATGTGCTTTTTTTTTTTTTTTTTACCAATAATTTAGGTTAGGCCTATATTCACATTTTATAGAAGGCTATTTGTACAGGCTTTACATTTTTATTTAAACAATGTAAATTTCGAGAGTTGGATGGCTTGAATTAAGCTGTTTTTTCTTAACCCATTTTCATCTGATCTTGATCTGCCTTTGTCTTGATCTCTGTCTGATTCTCCTCTTTGAGGAGTTCTGACCAATTAGGTGTCATCTTTGTTTCAGAGGTAGCTTTTCTTCTCCAATTTTTTTCACCAAAAATAACATGTTATCTGTGGTTTCTTGACTCAAATCGTGAATGCAATCTTTGAAAGATTAATCATGCAGCTTTGTGCATCTCTCTCTCTCTGCATTAATATCTGACATATATGAGTAGCGTGAGGGCTTTTCAGTGCATTCATTGCTATAATATTCATGAGGTGAGACGTCTCCTTAAAGGATATGGTTCCCGCACTTTGCCCACCCATCACACCAGAACCACTTTCGGAACCGAAACTTCGAAATTTTGCAGTTTTTCCAGTACTTTTCAAAAGAAAAAAAAACATTTCCCAACATTACCTGTGACATCATCAAGCTACGCCTTTGTTATTGTTTTGAATAAGCGACCTCTAGTGGCAAAACTTACATGTTGTGCCTTTTAAAGCTTTGAAAGTTTTAATTGATCATATACAGTGGTTGTAGCAAAGAATCTTTGATTTCAAAACAGTGGCCGTCACATTTGTTGATAGATGCAATTTCTGGAGCATATTGAGCACGTGGTTTACTTTCACTTTTCAGGCCCACTTTACTAGCATGTTTGCTCTCTCTGTATACTTTTATTAGGTATTAAAACCTAGATGTTTATAGGTTTGGCTGCTTCTTAAAAATAATTTTTTTCTATTTTTTTTTATTTGTTCTTATTTGACCTGTTAGTTGTTCACTGGTGTATTGCTCCCATTGTGTTATTATTTTGTTTCCTACAAAAGAGAAGGTAACGCTTTTTACAACGAAATTACGTAATTACAACGAATTTACAGCATAACTTTCAATAATTATAGTGTAACTATACAGTAAGTATGTGTAAGTATAGGGGAACAATATGTAAAGTATTGGGAATAAAGGGGTAACAACCATGAAAATAACAAATTATTTATACTGTAAATATTTTATATCTAAAGGGGTACTTATAGGTACTTATGACATATAAGGGGTAAGTATGACATTACTGGCTGTAAATTAAAGTGGAGCTTGTTACCCTCTTGTTTCATGTAGTTACAGGGTAAGTATGACATTACGGCCGTAAATTAAAGTGGTGCTTGTTACCCTTTTATTTCATGTAGTTACAGGGTAAGTAATTAAAAAATCTGATATCACTGACTCCGAAACCTTTATTTAAAAACAACTTTATTAAAAACAGGTCTACAACACTTATTATTCATTTTTTAAAATCAACTTTTCATTTCAAACTCTAAAGTCCTGACAGAAAGTAACAAGTTTTGTCCGTTTTTTTGGTTGTTGTTGTTTCTCGCTTGGCTTCCACCTGCTCTTGTTGCTCAACTGATGAATCTTAAGAAGGAATCCCGTCGCTATTCTGTATTATAAGAAAATACAGTACACCCCGAAATTTTCTCATGGTTTAGGCTATTCATCTTTTCGCTTCCGACCAACTGTCACCAGCGCCTGCATGAGAGTCGACTTCGCGTTCGATGAAGCACATTGAAATGAGCAATGTGCTCATAAGCTTTCATGACGTTATCGCGGGAGATTCGTCTGAAACTCGCGCGAGAACTGCCGTCTCTGTTATTCTGTCTTGTTTGTTTCTCATTCTCATTATCTGTTATTCTGTGTATTTTGTTGTGAGCATTACTGAAAAAATAATAAAAAAATAAAAAAACTGACGGCATCCAACATCTGCGTGAGTTTCTAGGCGTGCCGAGAAACTCACGCAGATGTTGGATGCCGTCAGTTTTTTTTTTTTTTTAGTAATGCTCACAACAAAATACACAGAATTATTTTTTTCCAAGTTACGGCAAGCATGAACTCTCAACCCTTGCATACACGCGCAGAAGACAGCTGGTCGAAAGTTTTAAAAATATTCAAATATTTGGTATTTTTCTTACAAATACGTATTGTTTCACTTCAGAAGACATTGATTTATCCATTAGGGTCGTATGGATTACTGTAGTTATTGCTGTTTGTGCTGTTTGATGCTTCGACTTTTAGGAACACGCGAGCTTGCATTATAAAGCGTTCTCAGATGATTTTTTTTTTTCCTAAAATCCTTTTTGTGTTCATCTTAAGAAGGAAAGTCGTATACATTGCAGATGGCATGAGGGTAAAAGATGAGTAAATGGTGAGCACATTTCCGGGTGTTCTGTATTTTTTAAATACAGAATAGCAAATGGCATTCCCTCTTCAAGTTTCATCAGTGGAAAGAAAGAAAAAGAGGAACAAGTGGAGGAGGAAGCCAAGCAAGAGAAACAAATAAGAAGTGTTGTAACTTTAAATCTGTTTTGAAATAAGTTGTTTTTCAAATAAAGTTTTCCAAGTGATATGACTGTTTGCGTTTTTATTTATTTATTTATTTTTATTAATTAATTACCTTGTAATTACATGAAACAAGAGTGTAACAAGCTCCACTTTAATTTACAGCCCGTAATGTCGTAATGTCAAAACCCCCTTAGTTATGTCATACGTACCCCTTAGTTATAAAATATTAAAAATATGAATAATTTGTTATTTTTCCTGGTTGTTACCCCTTTATTCCCAATACTTCACATATTGTTCCCCTATACTTACACTGTCATGATGAATCACAGGAAGCAAGTGCAAGTTAACTCCGTTTATTATAATACAGAAAGAGATAGACATAAAAGGTCAGAGACAGGCAGGCGTGGCAGACAACAGGAACTGAGGTGATCGCTGCGTGGATGGTGCTGGTGTGATGAAGCGTGGTGACGGTGATAATCCAATCCAGACGAGAACAGGAACTGGAACGACGAACACAGGAATCTCGGTCATGAGCGGACACCACAAGACAGGACACCAAACAACGATCTGACAATGAATGGGAGAATGAGGTGAGTATTTGAAGGGTGACTGAATGAGCATCAGGTGGGGAAGGTGATGAGTGGCAGCTGGATCCAATGATGATTGTCGTGGCCTGGACACACCCACAAACACACTCAACACGCGCACAACTGTCAAAACAAAGAACACGTGACAAGAAGGAAACAATGCATCTGAAAACCGTGACAGTACCCCTCCTCCTAGGAACGCCTCCCGGCGTTCCCCGACTCCCTTACCTGTCGATTGTAATCATCGATAAGGGTGTGATCCAGAATGTCCCTGGCAGGTACCCAACTCCTCTCCTCCGGACCGTAACCTTCCCAGTCCACCAAGTACTGAAATCCGCGTCCCCTCCGCCTAGAGTCCAGAATCCGATTAACCGAATAAGACGGTTCCCCATCTACGAGTCGCGGCGGTGGAGGAACCGGAACAGGCGGATTAATGGCCGAGTGAAAAACGGGCTTAATTTTGGACACATGGAAGACGGAATGAACCCTCCTGTACGCAAGAGGAAGTTTGAGGCGGACTGCTACCGGGCTAACAATCTTGGTAACAGTGAACGGACCAATAAATTTAGGAGCAAGCTTGTTAGAGACGGAGCGGAGAGGAATATCCTTAGTAGAAAGCCACACTTTTTGACCAACGACGTACACGGGAGGCCTTGACCGGTGGCGATCGGCCTTGGCCTTGGTGCACTCCCTTACCCGGAGGAGAGTCTCACGGGCTCTCGTCCAAGTACGGTGACACCTCTGGACAAAGGCGTGTGCGGAGGGGACCGCGACTTCGGATTCCAGACTGGGAAAGATTGGTGGCTGGTAACCTACGCTACACTCAAACGGAGAAAGGCCCGTGGACGACACTGGTAACTTATTGTGGGCGTACTCCACCACTGAGAGCTGCTGACTCCACGAGGAAGGATTCTTAGAGACCAAACATCGTAACGTTCGCTCCAAATCTTGATTGGCTCTCTCAGTCTGACCATTGCTCTGGGGATGGAACCCAGAGGACAAACTAACAGTCGCCCCCAGCAATCTACAAAACTCCTGCCAAAATTTGGATACAAATTGGGGACCCCTGTCAGAGACCACGTCTACCGGGAGGCCATGAAGCCGAAAGACGTGGTCAATGACGGTAACCGCTGTCTCCTTGGCTGATGGTAATTTGGGCAAGGGGATGAAATGAGCTGCCTTCGAGAACCGGTCTACTACGGTCAAAACAACCGTATACCCTTGGGAGGGTGGGAGGGCGGTGATAAAATCGAGCGAAATGTGGGACCAGGGTCTCGAAGGGACTGACAGCGGTTGGAGCAACCCATCTGGAGCACGATTGGAAGTCTTACCAACAGCGCAGACTGAACAAGCCAACACAAAATCACGAACGTCACGAGCCATGCGGGGCCACCAGAATCGTTGCTTGACTAAAAATTTAGTTCAACAGACTCCTGGATGACACGCAACATTGGAACAATGACCCCACTGGATAACTCTGGACCGTAGTTCCTCCGGCACAAATAAGCGGTTAGGTGGACACTCGGGCGGAGGCGTTACCCCTTCTAGAGCCGTTTTGACTCTCGCTTCGACCTCCCATGTCAGAGTGGAGACCACTAATGTCTCAGGTAAAATACACTCGGGAGTAGACGGGCGTTCGGAACGATCAAAAATACGTGACAAAGAATCGGGTTTGATGTTCTTGGAACCCGGGCAGTACGAGATGGTAAAATTGAAACGTCCGAAAAAAAATGCCCACCGAGCCTGCCTGGAGTTCAATCTTTTAGCTGTTCTGATATATTCCAGGTTCTTGTGATTGGTCCAGACTATAAAGGGTACCCCAGAACCCTCTAACCAGTGACGCCACTCTTCCAAGGCCAACTTGACTGCCAGCAACTCCCTGTTACCAATGTCGTAATTACGTTCAGCGGGAGACAAACGATGAGACAAAAACGCGCAGGGATGCATCTTATCGTCTGAAAAAGAGCGCTGGGACAACACTGCACCTACCCCCACCTCTGACGCGTCGACCTCCACCACAAACTGCCGTGATGGATCAGGGGCAACAAGAATGGGGGCCGAAACAAAGCGAGCCTTCAGTTTGGCAAACGCAGCCTCAGCTGCGTCTGACCACCTGAACGTAGTCTTGGGGGAGGTCAAGGCAGTCAGAGGCGAGGCTAGTTGGCTGAAGTTGCAGATAAACCGACAGTAAAAATTGGCGAACCCCAGCCTCAACCTCTGAAGTACTCGTCGAACGTGCTGAACATGCTCCTGGAGAGACGAGGAAAAAATCAATATGTCGTCCAGGTAGACATATATGAACTGATCGACCATGTCTCTCAGCACGTCATTGACGAGTGCCTGGAAGACTGCCGGGGAGTTGGAAAGTCCGAACGGCATAACCACGTATTCAAAGTGCCCCCTAGGGGTATTAAAAGCAGTCTTCCATTCATCGCCCTCCCTGATGCGGACCAAATGATAAGCATTTCTTAAATCCAATTTTGTGAAAACGGAGGCTCCCTGCAACCTCTCGAAGGCCGAAGACATTAACGGCAAAGGATAAGTATTCTTAACCGTAATGTTATTCAACCCCCGGTAATCAATACAAGGTCGCAGAGATCCATCCTTTTTCCCCACAAAAAAGAATCCCGCCCCCGCTGGAGAAGAGGAATGGCGAATAAACCCGGTTGCTAGTGAATCAGAAATATATTTCTCCATAGCCTCTCTTTCAGGAACTGAAAGTGAATATAACTTGCCTTTAGGCGGAGATTTACCTGGTAATAAATCTATAGCACAGTCATAGGGACGATGCGGAGGGAGAGAAGCAGCCCTGGACTTACTGAACACCTCCTTCAGGTCGTGGTACTCGACAGGCACGTTAGACAGATCCACTGCTTCCACCTGCAACACAGAACCAGAGACAGACGAACAGGCAGAAACGAGACAAGACTTATGACAACTTTCACTCCAGGCCACGATGGAGTTCTGGATCCAGTCTACCCGGGGATTGTGTTTAGTGAGCCAGGGGTGACCAAGGACAACTGGAGAGTGGGGGGAATCAAAAACAAAAAATGAGGAAAAAAAGTTCGGAATGGTTGCCGGCGATGGTCATGGTGATGTCATCAGTGATGTGCGAAATGGTGGGTAGGCGTTGTCCATTGAGTGCGTGCACTGTAATCCTGTCGGTGAGGGGTTTGAGTGGGATGTGAAGCTTGTTTGCAAGCGCTCTGTCCAGAAAATTACCCTCTGCCCCCGAGTCCAGAAGTGCCCGACAGTGGTGAACGTGAGTGGACCACCCCAGTCTCACCGGGAGGAGGGTGGAGGTGGTTGAGGACTTCCCGGCGGAGATCCCACCCGACAGTAGCCTCAAGTTTACTGCCGGGTTAGCCCCTTTTAACGGACAACTATACGCAACATGTCCAGGTCTACCACAATATAGGCACAGTCCTTGGGACCTCCGCCTCTCCCGCTCCTCCCGGGAAAGCCGAGCTCGACCCACCTGCATGGGCTCGGGATCTTGAGCTGGGCTGACCGCATCCCCGCTGCTGGACCTCAAATACTCCGTGTTCCTCCGAATCGGGTCACGCTGCTCGGCCCTGGTCAGCCGAGCGTCCACCCGAAGTGCCAAATCCACGAGTCCATTGAAAGTCGGGGGGAGGTCCAGCGCGTAGATTTCCCACTGGACGCAATCAGCCAGCCCATGCAGGAACATGTCCCACTGCGCCTCCTCGTTCCAATGGCACTCAGCTGCAAGTGTGCGAAATTCGATGGAATAATCAGTCACCGACTTCTCTCCTTGGTGCAGTTCAGCTAGTTGTCTAGCGGCTTCTTTCCCCGCGACCGATCGATCGAACACTCCTCTCATCTCAGCCGAAAGTGCCTGGAACGAGGTGCAGCAGATGTCCTGGTTCTCCCACACCGCCGTTCCCCAGAGGGCTGCCCTCCCCATCAGAAGGGTGAGAACAAACGCCACTTTACTCTGCTCCGTACTGGAAGTCCATGGCTGCAAAGCAAAGTGCATAGAACAGCGTGTGAGAAACGCTCTGCAATATTTGGGTTCACCTCCATAAGACTCCGGGATCGGAAGACGTGGTTCCAAACTGGGGGCGCCCTCTGGTGATGGTGAGCGAACAGGCGTGTGGGCGGCGCAGCGGGACCACAAAACAGCTGGAATTGCTGGGTGAGCTCGGACACCTGCGCTACCAACGCCTGCACTGCTCTACCTGTCTTGTTCAGGTCTCTCTCCTGCGACTCCATGCGGCGGATGCTACAGTTGACGAAATCCTCCAGCGTAGACTGTGACGAGCTTGCTGCTTCCGTTCCTGGGTCAGATCGTTCTGTCATGATGAATCACAGGAAGCAAGTGTTTCCGTTTCCGTTTATTATAATACAGAAAGAGATAGACATAAAAGGTCAGAGACAGGCAGGCGTGGCAGACAACAGGAACTGAGGTGATCGCTGTGTGGATGGTTCTGGTGTGATGAAGCGTGGTGACGGTGATAATCCAATCCAGACGGTGAACGAAGACACGAAGACGAGAACAGGAACTGGAACGACGAACACAGGAATCTCGGTCATGAGCGGACACCACAAGACAGGACACCAAACAACGATCTGACAATGAATGGGAGAATGAGGTGAGTATTTGAAGAGTGACTGAATGAGCATCAGGTGGGGAAGGTGATGAGTGGCAGCTGGATCCAATGATGATTGTCGTGGCCTGGACACACCCACAAACACACTCGCACACACTCAACGCGCGCACAACTGTCAAAACAAAGAACACGTGACAAGAAGGAAACAATGCATCTGAAAACCGTGACATACACATACTTACTGTATAGTTACACTATAATTACTGAAAGTTATGCTGTAAATTTGTTGTAATTACGCAGTACTTTCTGGGCTGTAATCTAAAGTGTTACCAAAGAGAATTATTAGTTTACTCAGAGTTTAGCTCTAACTCAAATTTAATGAATCTGGTATACTCCCTGGTTTAGTGTTCACGTGTATTTCACTGTAACATTCAATACTTTCTTCTCAACAGGATTCTGTTCATTTATTGGGGGCATTTCACGTGAATATGTTCTAATCCAGGAACAGAAGACTTGGTACCAGGCACAAGCTTACTGCAGAGAGAATCACATTGACCTGGCCACTGTTCAAAATGATGACGACAGGGCAAATCTACGAGACACGGATTATAAAATGGCTAAGATGGCTTGGATTGGACTGTACAATGACATTTATAGCTGGCGGTGGTCTTATCAGGATGAGAATATTACATTTCAGAAATGGAGAAGTGGAGAACCAAACAACTACGATGGACATGAGGCATGTGGTTTGATGGAGAGTAACAGATGGAATGATATGGACTGCAATAAAGTATTTCCATTTTTTTGCTTCAGTGGTAAGAAATGAAAGAAGAAAATGACAATAATGTGAATATTGTTTACAATGTTGACAATGCAGTTTCATACCATAAAAATCAATCTTAATCTTTGAATCTCTGAGTACCAACCAGCAGGGGTGGAAAGAGTGCTGAAAAAAAAATACTCCAGTAAAAGGTCCATTACTTTCTAAAAAAATGTAGTGTGAAGATGAAAAAGTTATTTTCAGTACACTCATCAGCATTTAAATAATAGTTTATGTTTTCCTCACCTAATTCACTGAAATAGGCTAAGATAGTGAGTTAACACAAACTACACTGTTATTCCACTCCACTAAATATGTGACAATTTAAACGTAAATGCACAGGGGGCATCATCCCCTACCTTTTACACAACTTCATTTACTTACATTGTTATGCTGATGATATAATTTGTAAGGAAAATTTTGCAATAAATATGGAAACTTTCCAAGGAAAACTTTCCACTTGCTAAATGAAGGCAAACTCATCAAGAGTCAACGAGCTGCTGACTGCTCAGCCAGAACGCGCATGAGGAAGAGATGTGGCAGTGCAGACTGCTCCCATTTAGGGTACTGATTCCCATTTAGGCTATTTACTTCAGCATATAGAGAGACCTATGCTGAAGTAAATAGCCTAAATGGGAGTGGGAATTACCCTCAATATGAACATGGCCTTAACATGATTCCTCATATAAGAGGAAGAAGCTGAAATCTCAATTGAATTGATGCTTGAAGGATGTGCTTCTGCAGCAGCCATCATTAACAGCAGTTGGCACCATATACTGCTGTGGTTAAAGTTATCTATGGTCGATTTGAGTTTTAGGACCGATTACTCTTTCCCTATCCAATCACGTTTATGGATAAAAATAAAATTAAAACAAGCATATAACCAGGGCTTGACATTAAAGGGATAGTTCACCCAAAAATGACTTACCCCCAGGGTATCCAAGATGTAGGTGACTTTGTTTCTTCAGTAGAACACAAATGATGATTTTTAACTCCAACCGTTGCCGTCTGTCAGTCGTATAATGCATGGCAATGGTAACACAATCTATAAGAGTCAAAAAAAACATGCACAGACAAATCCAAATTAAACCCTGCGGCTCATGATGACACATTGATGTCCTAAGACACGTAACGATTGGTTTGTGCGAGAAAAAGAACAGTATTTATACCACTATGTCCAACTGCCTTGAGTGCGCGCACGGCATCCTGTGCGTGAGCTGTGTATGCACTCTGGCGTAGTTTAAAGGATTAGTTCACTTTCAAATAAATTTTTCCGGATGATTTACTCAACCCCATGTCATCCAAGATGTTCATGTCTTTCATTCGTCGGACTCTCCAAACGGTTGAAGGTCAAAATTACAGTTTCAGTGCAGCTTCAACAGGCTTTAAACCATACCAAACAAGGTCGTTACGTAAGTTAAATAGGGAAGGCGTAGGACTTTTTGAAGAATATGGAAAGCGGAAGCACGTGCAAGGCGATCATTTGTGTTTATAAAGCATATACAGTTGTATTTTTTTTAGAAAATGACCGAACGTTTTTGCTAGATAAGACCCTTATTCCTCGTCTGGTATCGTTTAAAGCCCTGTGAAGCTGCAATGAAACTGTCATTTTGACCTTCAACTGTTTGGAGAGACCATTGAAGTCCACTATAAGGAGAATAATAATGGAATGTTTTCATCAAAAACCTTAATTTCTTTTCGACCGAAGAAAGACAGACAAACATCTTGGTTGACATGGGGTGAGTAAATTATCAGGAAATTTTTATTTGAAAGTGGACTAATCCTTTAAACTACGCCAGAGCACGTACACACCTTACGCACCGGATGCCGTGCGGCCGGCAGTTGGACATAGTGGTGTATTAGAGGTAAAAACTGATATAAATATTGTTCGGTTTCTCAAACAAACCGATCGTTTCGTGTCTTAGGACATCAATGTGTCGTCACGAGCCGCAGGGTTTAATTTGGATTTGTCTGTGCATGTTTTTTTGACTCTTATAGATTGTGTTACCATTGCCATGCATTATACGGCTGACAGACTGCAACGGTTGGAGTTAAAAATCATCATTTGTGTTCTACTAAAGAAACAAAGTCACCTACATCTTGGATGCCCTGGGGGTAAGCAGATAAACATCAAATTTTCATTTTTGGGTGAACTATCCTTTTGACACCCGACAACCTGCCAAATATGGGTGGATTTCAGCTGTGGCGTGTAACGCAGTCACTCCTACTAGTCACTTTGGCGGTTTAAAATTTAATATATATAATATACTTTTTTTTTTTTTTTTAAGGCATCTGAAATAATAAACTAAGTGTAATGTAGTGTTGTCAAAAATATAGATTTTTTGATACATAAATACTGAAATATCTGAAACGCTTCCAATACTTATTTTCTGCAGAATAGATACACGATACCAGCTGTGTTTTCTTGCTCTCTCATCTCTCCGACAGCAAATTGATACACAAACCCGCCTCCCCTCACTAACTTGCCTAACTTCCCCCTCACTAACACAACCATTAGACTACAGACAGACAGGTGTGCTCGTTAATGAATGGCCATGGAAACTAATGACCAGCGGGAAACTAGAACAAAGGAAGCAGGTGAACAAAGGAAAATGAATTCCACATTTTGTTGGCATTTAAAATGGCAGAGTAAGAAATTGAATAATCAAATGTAAAAATAAAACTGCATAGTCTTCACTGTATGAATGAAATATACACTGGATAACTTTTGTAGCTTTAATAAGAACCAGTCAAGAGCAGTGGGAGATTTTCTCTTTTTATTTTGTTGCTGGATTCACATTAAAAACATAGATACAAGTACTTATATTATGCTGTTGTCATTTTAAGACCTAACGCACAAATCTATTACACTATTACATCTATTATTCTTTTTTCAGCAGTTTATGTTCACTTAAAACATAACTGACATAACCAGTGCCTTTGAGGCCCCTGTACACAGTCCCCTTTTTCCTCCTTAGTGACGCCCCTGGTTGGAACTCTTAGAGATTTAAGGGATTTATTCACAAACAGATGATCATTACTTCTTACCAAACAGCACTGCTACAATCTAGCCACAGCACTGACAAATGTACTCTATAAAATGTACTCTGTGTAAAACAACAAGTAATTTAACCAACTCTTATTACAGAGAACAGAACAAACAGGTTTGTTTTCGTTAACGATTCCAAAACCTGGCAGGAGGCTCAGAGCTACTGCAGACATAATTATACAGATCTGGCCATCATTTCCAGTCAAAGTGAGGAAGACCAAATAACTGAGATGATGAAATCACATTCAAGTGCTTGGCTTGGTCTGTTTAGAGACACGTGGAAATGGTCAGATGCAACAAATGTAACAAATGTCTCCACTTCCTCCCTTACCTGGCTGACATCACAACCTGATGTGATTACGCTGAAAAGTCCTTGTGGTGTTTCAGGTCCTGCTGGTATGATCCATTACCAGCTCTGCTCAAATGACCTTCCTTTCCTCTGCATGCAACGTAAGTCTGATCCTTAGCTACTGATTGTGTTTTTACGCAATTTCAGTGTTCCTAATACTCTTACTGGACTGCATAACACACACACTTGTATATGTGGTTTACGGGGACTCCCCATAGGCGGAATGGTTTTATACTGTACAAACTGTATATTCTATCCCCCTACACTACCACTACCCCTAAACCTACCCATCACAGAAAACTGTCTGCATTTAATTAAAAAAAACATGGTTCATGTCATTATACACATTTGTATACAAGATAATAAACCATGTATACAAGAACACACACACACGCACAGTCAAAGAACAGTTTATTCACTATAGTTTAAAAAAATAGTAATAAAATATGACAAGATCTCAGAGTTAAACTGTGTAAGAAAAAATGAATCTTAATTATGTCAGATAACACTTAAAGGGATGGTTCAGTGTTTTTTTCATAGGCTTGATTGTGTTTTTGGGGCGCAGTTTAACGTCTTAAAGCTTTGTTTTTTTTTAAAAAAGCTGTATTTTTTTATATATTTTACCTTTATTCTACACCTGTTTCCATTTTCATTCGAATGGCTCGTTTGACTTCCTGCTTCTGTGAAGCCACTCCCTCCGAAATAAGCAATGTGCTCAGATTGGTTAGCTGGCCCAGTGTATCGTGATTCGCTGAAGCGTCCGGAAGCGCCACGCACCTTACCATTCATTGTTACTTTTGCTTCAGTGGGAATGTAAATAATGCCGTCTATATTGCTGTATCAAATTGAGCCTGAATCAGACCCAGATGAAGAGGGTCAAGCAGAACCTCTGCAATTGTGGCTTGTAAAGGACGTTTCTGAATGGTATTTCATTTTGTATTTGTGTAAAAGTGTTTAGATAAGCTGTCACTGCTGTTTGTTAGCTTTCAATATACAGTTTTATCCTGATTAAAGCTTTACTGTAGCCGAATACATGACTGAGTAGTCGCATTTTTGTAAAGGTAGCATTTAATTTATAGCATGAACAACTGGTTGTCAATGAACATAGACGTTTGTAGGTGTTTGTTGGAGAAGTATGGAGTTGGAGTTAGCTACCTGGCTAGCGAAGCAAAAACGCCTTGGTCTTTAAGTTCTTGATGCAACCAAAAAATAGCAACAGAACTATACATTTAAAGGACATGTACAAACAATAAAATGTACTTACAGTTTGGGGCCGATAAACAGCAGCTTCTGCTTTTAAAGTGGGAACTGCTTCATCTTTAAGTAATAGCCTTTGTGCAAATCTAAAAAATCATGTAGATTCTAAAAGCTGTCTTCAGCGGCACATCCAGTGTAGAAAATATCACTGATTATTATTATAATGGGTTATATTATCTTTTGATGTGTCGCTCGCGTCCGGTGTACACAGCTCTTCCGTTTCCATTATGCTGCGCAACATGGCCTCGTCCACTTTGTTGCGTGTTCCCAGGGGCAGTGTTTTGCAGGGTTTATGATGTCGCCAACCTAGGAAGAAGTTTGTTGTAGTCCAAACTGGTCGTTTTTGTAGCCATTAAACTACGATAACTTTAAAAGACAATATCTCCGTTTGCATTGAACTTTCAGCGCTGTAATTTTGCAGATACTGTATATGCTCAAACAGCAACATTACACACTAACTAAAGTTAAAAAAGTGAAATCACAATGAACCACCCCTTTAAGCAAAACATGGTCAGGTCAAAGTGTCTGAATAATTTTTGGTTCCAAATTTTTATAAATTTTACTGGTAGTCCACTGAATGAAGAATTTTTGGGTATAATATGTCACAGTTTACTTTATTTTGCTATCTTCACTTACATAAATGAACTATAATGAGTCACATGACACCAGGGAGAGAAAATGGCTAATTGGGCCCAATTAGGACATTTTCACTTAGCGGTGTACTCCTTTTGTGGCCAGATGTTTAGATATTAATGGCTATGTGTTGAGTTATTTTGAGGTAATTTCTTCAGTGTTGTCACATGAAAAGTATATTTATAATATAATACAATTGTATAATAAAATAATGTGGCGACCAGGGCGGGCGAGAGCCGTGAGGGAACGGCGCGAGGCCGGTGGCGCGAGTGTTAATGAGCTTCACCTGGGAGGCGCACCGGCCTTGAGTCCATCACGGAGGAGCTCCGGGAGCATAAAAGGAGGGGCGACTACCGTGGAGGACGAGAGAGGACCAGGCCTGGACTTTATTTTATGTTTTATTATGTTTGTGTGGCCGGCAGACGTCCGCGAGGGTCTGCCGGCATTACTTTCGTTTTGTTCTTTGTTTATTTTACATGAAAGTTTTGTTGAACGTTCGCCGGTTCCCGCCTCCTTCTTCCCATATCTACTAACCTTTTTACATTGGTGCCGAAACCCGGGAGGAAGGAGGGACATGCTGTCGAAGAGCCCTCGCAGGTGACGCTCATTATCACTCGCGTCACCGGCCTCGCGCCGTTCCCTCACGGCTCTCGCCCGCCCTGCTCGTCACAAATAACTTTATAATTAAATATATACAAAAATGTGAGGGGTGTACTCACTTATATATATATATATATATAATTTTATTATTATATTTGTTATATCTTAACAGGTACAAAGAAACAAATAATAAAGATTATGAGAGTGAAGGTGAAAAGTGGTCAGAATCTAAATGATGAAGTGATGAAGGTTATCTTAGAGTGGGTAAGTATTAAACAATTTGTGCTGAAACAGATAATGGAGAATATGTAGTTTCTGTTATTTCACAAATATTATACAATTTAGTGTGCATTAAAGCATTAGTGGCATAAATCCTATGTTACTATCCAACATAAAATTAGCCAATCATGAAAAATAACTATCTTAAAACTAGTGGTGGGCACAGGCTCATTTTTTTAATCTAAATTAATCTAGATTAATCTAGATTAAAATGGCTCATTTGAATTCCGCCGAAGGCATTCAGAATATGTGAGATACCCAAATTGTCCCTGCGTCCCAACGTCCATACTATCCATCCTAAATAGTATGTGAGATTAAACTAAGTGTGTCCCAAAGCATAGTATATTGAAAAGAGTATGCCAAAAGTCCCTGGATGGTCTACTATTTCCGGTATATTTTCGAAGTGTGGATCCGTGCACACTTGAGGCTAATATTGCTCACAACCCGTTGCGCGTTGGACGAGGATTCAGTTCAGAACTACAAACACGAGTAAAAAGTGTTAAAAACTACAAAAAATGGCGAATATGCACGATCGACACTGAGAGGTTGTTTGAGTGATTAATAATCAGTTCAAACTGATAGAAAATATTTATTTTAATGTTATATGTGTTATTTTTCATCTGCAAATACCAATGTTGACTTTTATAAAGATCCGAATGGCCATTAACTTTTAAATGCATCATGCATTAATATGAGGAGAGTTCTCCACATGAAAGACTCGTGACTGCAGATCAACGTGCTGCATTTCTCTCCGATACGGTAGGAAATTAGCTAAATGAAATGTGGAGGATGTAAGATGATTGACAGGCCAGTTTACGGTGACAGGATGCGACAGAGAGCAAAGACGCAATTGTATGACGTGATAGTATGTCCCAAAGCTTGTCTCTTTTGCTACACACTCAAAAGTAAGTACTTTTTGTTCACAGAAAGAGTACATACTTTTAGGGCGTAGTAGAAGTAGGCGAATTGGGACACAGCAAATGACTAAAAGTAATCCGATTCCGCCATTTTGTCCGACAAAGCAGATAGGAGTTAGAAGATTAACCTCGGTGGAGTTAAACTTTGTTATATTATATTTTGTATATTGACATCTTTCCGCATTTGAAACAACATTGATTCTCATGTTCATTCATGTTTATTTGATGCTATAAATGGACTCATAGTAAGAGATGATCGGTTTACGAGCCTCTTGAGTTGAGGCATTACAGCAATCTGTCACGACCATAGTCACGACACATTAAAGAAAACGTGTTTTATTGTTTGAATTTCTTTAAAAATCTACACAGTTTTAAAGCTGGGACTTTGTTAAATATCATAAGTAACCTGCTCTGTCTTGTCTGTCGACGTGTTGTCAGTGTCCTCTTTGCTTGGCGATGTATTTTTCACTGTGTGTGGCGTGACAGCACCATGGCTTGTCGGACAAAGCAACAGTAACTAAGGGGGGGCGGGTCTTTGCGAAGGGTCAATTCGGCTAGGTATACATCCGCGCTAAAATATCAATGTGAAAGTCATCATAGCTTGCTTAGTATAGACCCAGCTCCCAACCAAACTTTGAGAATAGATTAACGGCGATATTTTTTTTATCGCTTGATAAGAGTCTCACGTTAACGCAGCACGTTAATGCCGATAACGGCCCACCACTACTTAAAACACATTGAATACCTGTATCTTCTCCTTTAAATTATCAGCGAATGGTGAGTGTGGCCTGTCCTACGTAAGGGGTCTTCACCTCCTTTATATAACAATCCAAAAATCATCTTGGTTACATATGTAATCCTTTTTCCCTGAAGGAGGGAATGGAGACATCACAGCGGATGACTGATGAATTGGGATCTTGCTAGAGAGACCAATTTACTTTGAGTGTAACTAAAATGAGCCAATGCACTTTGGCATGTGATTATTGCATTCAGTTACTCTGCCTTGCAGCGCGGCTATAAATTAGCAGCAGGTGCAAGCGCATATCAGGTTTTCACTGAGGAGCGGAGCCGAAGTTGGCACCCGGCAGCAGCTGTGGCAACGGGACATGACGTGAGGTTTACATACGTAACCAAGACGTCCCCTCTCAGATGAATTGGGATCCCTACCAAAGCACCACAGGTGCTGCCACCTTCCAGTGCCCTGCGTAAGACAGTTGGGCCCACTCATAGATTGGAGAGCTGATGCAGAGAAATGAACACTGCCCACTCAGTGAACTTGGATAACACTGGGAAAGTATACCTTTTCCATTAGGAAAAGGAATGCTGTGGATGCCTCATCCTGCAGGAGGTCTAGTGGAGTATGCCATATAGACAAATAATGCTTCATATGGAAGTCCGTACTTTCGGATCTCACCTGGTTTGGGAGGATTCAACATGTGGCAGAGACAGCAGAGCAGATTCGGCCAAGGGAAAGACACAGACTTCTGTTTAGGAGGTTTACCGTGGAAAATTGCACATGTGGACACCCAGCCTAGAACTGGTTCTCGTGGATACATCAGATGCAGGCCTGGTGCGAGACGCTCTGCCACATCTGGCTGCTGGAGGGTGATTGGAGTTCTCAACAGGGTCTGCCTTGCAGAGTCTCTGAAAAATTAAGTGCAAATATTAGCACAGCAAGCCGACATTAAAAGCCGGGGCCTCTCCGTGCCTCTGACCGATTGAGGTGAGAACACAGGAGGAGAACGGCTCAACACGAAGGCTATAAAATCTAGCAAAGTGTTAGGTGTCACCCAGCACACAGGTCTACAAATATCTTTCAGCAAGGCACCACGTGTCAGCGCCCAGGAGGATGCAACACTCCTGGTAGAGTGAGCTTTAGCCTTAGTGGGCAGGGCACGCCTTGCGCTTGGTAAGCCAAGGTGATGGCATTCACTATCCAGTGGGCCATCCTATGCTTGGAGACAGCCTTTCCATTCTGCTGGCCTCCCTAACAGACAAAGAGCTGGTCTGAGGTCCTAAAGCTTTGTGTGCGGTCTACGTACATTCGTAATGCGTGGACGGGACAGAGCAAAGCTAGGGCTTTGTCTGCCTCCTCCGGGGCAGTGCTTGCATGGTCATTACCTGGTCTTTGAAAGAAGTGGTAGGAACTTTGGGTGCAAGGCTGGTGTCTCAGTACCATGTGGGCGTTGCCTGGACCGAACTCTAGGCACGATTCGTTGACCGAAAATGCCTGCAGGTCCCCTACCCTCTTGATGGAGGCCAATGCAACCAGAAGCAAAGTCATCATAGTTAGTATCTTTAGATCAACTGATTGCATAGGCTCAAAGGGGACAATCTGAAGTGCTCTGAGCACAGCATAAGGTCCCAAGAGGGTATGGAAGGAGGTTGAGGAGAATTTAACCGTCTCGCCCCCCTAAGGAACCTGATGACCAGACCGTGCTTCCCAACCAACTTGCCTCCTATGGGGTCATGATAAGCAGATATTGCAGTAGCATAGACTTTGAGGGTGGAGGGAGACAGCCTTCACTTCAACCCATGATGCAGGAAGGAAAGCACAACCCTGATCATACACTTTCTGGGGTCTTCTCTGCGAATGGCATGAAGTGACCTCAGATGCTTATGACTCCAGAGGAGGAGATGGCGGGCAAGTTGCGACATGCCACGGGAGCATAGACAACCCTGATAGTTGATGTACACAACAGCCGCAGTGTTGTCCATGCGGACCAGCACGTCTTTGCCCTGTAGGTGCTTTTTTAGGTGGCTCAGTGAAAGATGTACGGCTAGCAACCTGAGGCAATTGATTTGCCAATGCAGATGGGGTCCTGTCCAAACACCTGAGACTGCATGCCCATTGTACTTGCCACCCCAGCCAGTGGCAGAGGCATCCGTGAATATCACAGCATGCCTGGACACTTAGTTCCAGGGGTACTACAGCCTGCAGAAACAAAGGGTCCAACCAGGGGCTGAAGGTTTGGCGACAGGCCGGTGTGATTTCCATTTAATGAGTGCCGCGCTGCCACGCCCATCTCAGGACTCTGCTGTGAAACCAGTGCTGAAGTAGTCTCATATGAAGCAAACCATGCAATGTTATTTTTTTGTGTTGCATTGCACCTCAACAGCTAAAAGTTGTCTACACTGAACACGACAATTTGACTGTTGCAAAGCACTTAGACTACGTCAGAAATATAACGGGGAATCCGTTCACTGTCGGGAACGTGTTGGGTCGCGTAACTCGCCTCACACCACACCGCACAGCATCCAGTGTAGACAATATCACTGATTAAAATGGGTTCTATTATCTTTTGACGCATCACATTGCGCCACTCGTGTCCAGTGTGTCACAGTTCCCGTCAGTTCTGGACTCAATCTCCCATCATCCGCCCTGGCCCACACCTGCACTCACTTCCTTATCACCTCTCCTGATCACCACATCACTCGCACCTGCTTTCCATCAGCACTCAATCACACAGCCCTACATAAGCACACCACTTACCTCACTTAGTTTTCCGTTCTCTTGATACCTAGGACTACTCTTGTTATGTTCCAAGCCATTGGTGATACCGACCCATTCTACTCCAGCGTGCTTCCCAGTCTTCGAGCCTTGTATCTGTGTGTGAGTTTACCTACCGTCTCTGTGAGTCCACTTCCAGTTTCCTCACTGCAAAGACTCATCCACTATATCATCCACTTACCTGTTCATCTGTGTTTCAACTGCTGTTTGTTAATAAACCACCTTCTACGTGCAAACCTGTTGTCTCCTAACCTTCTGTCCATAACACGGTGTAGACACGGTGTTATATACTTTGAAAACAACAACATCTTCATTGAGACACACCGGCTTTGCATTCACAAAACTAGGTAAGATGAATGCATAGCTGTTTTTCCATTCTTCTTTGTATGCCCTATTTTCGCTGTCAACTTTCTTCTTTAGACTCTTTGATAGTGCCATTTTCTCTCACCAGCTAGTTTAAATGTTAACATCACTCTGCACACGACGCAATAGCATACCTCCCGCACGCAAACAATTTAAAATTGCAGTTTAGTATGTGAGGATGCCAAGGAATAATTCTGAGTGTAACAGTAGGCTACGTCAAATAATTATTACAATAAGTTAGGCTCCATTGTGTAACAAGCAAATTAAAATGAGGCACATTTATTATTCACAATATGGAAAGAGGAAATAAAAGCATGACCCAAAGAGCATGAGCATTTTAAGAGCATGACCCAAACATGCCATTAATGGGCTTATCCAAGTACTCTTTTATTTTTTTAGTTATTTTTATCCATTCCTCATCTCCCACATATGTGTGTTTTAGCAAGGTGGTCTTTGTTGCAAGTTGGTGAATGAAGATACTTGCCAGGTCACTACTCCGCTTTATTAATTTATCCAGTGTAAAACCCGGACACCGCCACACAAATGTGGCTTTTTTCTAATGACTGTCCTACTACAGGATTTAACGCAGAGTAACAGTTGAATACCAGTTACAAAAGACACTTTAACAGTCTGTCACAGGCAATTCTAGTTGCATTTTTCATCAATGAATTTAAATTATCCTTTGACTATGTTCTGGCCCGCCATCTAGTGGCAATTTTTTTTTGGCCCGATGCCATAAAGAATCATGCTGATTAAGTGGCTAATGGCACAATCAAGCGATACTCTCCAAAGCACTGCATCAACAGGTGACTCACACCTTGCACCTTCACAGCACAGATTTTTCTATGAAGGAGTCAAATCAGTAACAGAGGAGTATGGCAGGGCTACACAGCATCTTATCCCTTACCCAGAGAACCAGATTCGCCAATGTATTTATTATTTAGTGCTTTATACAAGTCAGATTGTTTCAAAGCAGCTTTACAGTGATAAACAGGAAAACAATGATTCAATGATGCAAACAGACTTCAGAATAATACAGATCTCACGATTGGGCATAAACCACCATTGTTTTTCCCAGCAACTCCCAGCTCCCAACAACCGACCTTTTTGGGGCTCCGCTGTAATTGGATTGCATATCTTTCTCTAAGGTTTGAAGAACCTAAGAAGACATATTTGATAGAAGTCACCCTGTCAAATGTCAAATGTCACACTGTCAAATGAGCTGACAGAGGCATCAGACGTTTCATGGCTGAAGCCATAGGGATGAGAGATGGTTCACGAAGTGAGCACTAAGACCCATACAAAGCAATATGATTAACTGACTGTGCTGATCAGAGAATATTTACATCTGCAGTCAGCATGTGAAATTTGAAGAGCATAGATTAATTCTGTGCCCTGTCTGCTACAAGTGGTTAAACAGCAGGGGAGACCTGTCTGACTCAACTTGAGGGGCCCAGCATACACCATGAGGGGGACACCCTGTTGTAACTATGACATAGTGGTTGTAAGAACCAAGACACATCTCTTATGCCATGAGGGCATTGTTGCACAGAGCATGAGCAAAAGAAAATGTAATTTGAAATGCACAATTAGAATGTTGTCATCGCAAAATATGGTGGAACAGAAGAATGGACAGTCTAACTTGCACACCCTGCTATAACCATAACGTTGTGGTTGTGTGAACTGAAACACAGCTTCTGTGCACTGAGGGCATCATTCCCCATTTATGTTTGTTCTGTTACAGTAATTTTCAAAGTTAATAATAATTAAAGTGTCCCATAAAAGTCCCTTCTGCATTTGCCGTGTCTTTCAAGAAAATTCTTTCAAGTAAAGCATTCATGAAAGAAAATGGAATCTGCCTCAAATGTTGCATGCATTCATTGCACATTGCAAAAAACTGCGAACACCTATGTTAAATGCAAAGTTTGTGGTAGTGAGAGGCATAACATTGCCCTTCACCAAGAACCAGCACCCATGACTAAAGACACGAGGCCCAATCCAGAGTCTGTGGTGGTGATTTTAACAACAAGTCATGCTCAAAAATCTGTTGTGCCAAAGTTTTTCCTAGCGGTTGCCACAATAAAGCAGTGAAGGATTATGCAATAATTGATAATTAAAGTAAAAGATCAATGGCTGAGTTGTTTGATATGTTTGCCATCCAAATCCCTAGTTCGCCATATTCGCTGAAGACCAGTGCGAGTATTATTGATACAACGGGAAGACAAGGCAGTGGTTTTCAAATTGCATCCATGGATAGACATACCAGCCTTCCACTTCCAGATCTGGGGTGCACTTCCCAAAAGCATCGTTAGCCAACTATGGTCACAAATTCCGTTGAACTCTGTTAGTTACCATGGAACTTGCGACAATAGTTGCTTTTGGGAAACGCACCCCTGATTGAGTGTAATGAGATTCCAGATAACCATTCAGAGATTCCTTCACCTTCTGATGTTCTCAGAGTGCATAAAGTGCGTAAACTAATCAGTGGCCCACATGATTTACCATTCGTACAAAAAGAACCTGGGATGTGTTATTGTAGGCAATGTCTGTCTAGGAAGCCAATTTTGGATGGCACACTTTACACCAAGACTGTAGATAATGGATAGCCTTCACTCTTTAAATCATGCCCCATATTACATGTTGCAGCAGAAAAATTGCAAATCAGACCATTTGGGTGGCACAGTGTCTGAATGTACAAAAGATGATGATAAAGTGTCCATTGAAGATGACTACTTTCTGGATATTATTGAAAAAGGGTTTAAGAAAATTGAAATCATCATCATATTTCACTGTGTTCTTTGCCAAACACTTTGTGTCCACCTCCACATTCAGATAGCTTAGGGTTATGTGCAGGCCTAGGTGTCTACAGATCCAAATAACCAGTTTCTCCTCACACCTTCCGTTATCCTGACACAGAAATTGTGTACCCCTGTCATTCCTGCTATTGACTTTGGAACCAAGGATCTTTTCCAGTGTCAATGGTGACAAGTCCAACATCTAGTTAACATATTCTGGGATACATGGAGGAAACAGTATCTGTTTTTACTACAGACATGTAGAAAGCGGCAATCTGACCAACCCAATGTGGGTTCAAATAGCACTCAAAGATAGCCAAGCCAAAAGAAATGAATGGCCAATGGGAATTATTAAGCCGGTCTTTCCAAGCAAAGATGGAAAAGTTCGCAAGGTGGAAATAAGGGTTCCTAGACAAGATGGCACCAAGCTCTCCCATAGACTAGTAACAAAGATTGTCATACTCCTTTCTCCTGAAAGTTAAAGTAATGTGTCAACAAGCAGTTATATAGTGGCAGTGATCAATCCTGCAACTAATTTTGACATTTTATTTTATAATTGTCTATCTTGATGTTTAGTGCTAGAAAATAATAATAAAACATTTCAGTGTTTTAAAGTTTTAGACTGTATTTACAGGTTCATTTTAGTAACAGAGTTAAAAATTGCAAACCTCAGAAAATAGTAGGGTTTATTAGTTGCTGATGCAGCAATCATTATTGAATAGCTGAGTTAAGCAGGAATCAATGCATATTAGTGTACCCTTATTGTAAAGTGATACCAAAATATCTCATGTAATAACTTGTGTAATATGAGTTTGAAACATTTTTTTGAAGATTAAGCAACTCCATTAAATGACATTTTGTTAATAAATAAATAAATAAATAATATATATATATATATATATATATATATATATATATATATATATATATATATATATATATATATAACAATAATAATGAAGTTTTATTAAAGGTACACTGTAACTTTTTTGTTTGAAATTTACAAAATGTATACAATGAGTGAGTACAACATTAATTCATCTTCAAAACAGTGTTTTGTCTTATCGTGAATCACTATGGTATGTACGTAACAAGTGTTTATGTTCTGACTATTTTAGACCGAGCGGGCTGCCAAACGCTGCGGAATAGCCCAGTACCTGCATGACTTGTCATATGCATAAACAAAGAGAAATAGCTCCTGCTCAATGTTCTTCCGCAAGACATATGCAGTTTTGTTTATTAACTGCTAGAGCGCCAAAAATGACATAGTGTACCTTTAAAGGTTTCAAGCCCTGTATTGTGTGTAAAATGCCAGTTACTCTTAGCACAGGCAGAGAGAGAGTGTGACTACCAGCTGTACTCCATAATAAAATACCAATTCTGTTCTTTAGATCAAGCAGAAGCTGAAGGAATGGGGGCTAGAAAAGGAAACAAGAGTGGCATGGAGAGTTCAGCCAAATGGAAATGTGTTTTCAGATGATTGAAAACAAAATACGAGTTATACTATTGTAAGTTGATTTATCATATTATTTGGTTTTGCAAGAAATGATGGACTTTCTTCTCTCTTTAATTGTAAACACATGATAAAACACTCTTCTAATGCACTTAGTTTGAGGGGGCAACAGAGGTGGTCCTGGCTCACTTTGACTCCAGCTGTGTTCTCAGAAGGATTGACATTTTCAGTTTCAGTACATATTAAAATTTTTATAATTCTGTGAATTCTGCAGTACACATAAAATGTATATTGGTGTATGATAAGATTGTTGAAAGAGTTTATAATATATCATTAAGATATGGCTTAATTACTTTTATTTTAATTACTCAGTTTAAGTTTAATTTCAGACAGCTTTGATTTAATTGAACATTCTGTTTCCTAATAAAAATCACTTTGATATGCTAGTAACAAAATGCTTTTTAGTTTGTAAGAAAAATTGTTTAATTTTTTCTTTATTATCTGTTCTAATGGCTAGTAATGTTGTTCAAGATAATTTTCTGTATGCATAAATAAATCAAATAAATAAAAATGCATAAATCACTAAAGCATCTTTAATACCAAGTCCCTTTGTGTGTGTGTGTGTGGGTGTGGGTGTGGAAATAGGACAAATGGTGTAAAATGTCCACACATTGCATTTAAATTAACACTCATTTTGATTGGTTACGACAGTCATACGTCATTTCATGACGACAGACGTAACACGACACTGTCATTATTATTATTATTTTTTATTTTTATTTTTTTGGAGGTATGCATACTACACACATAGAAATACATATATAACAATGTACTTTAGGTCTCCTGACAAAAGTTAATTTAGTTCTTTTTAATAAAGAGTGTAACTTTTTTGAAGTGCCGCAGAAGACCAAATCTTTAGAATCTTTTTGACTAAAAGTTCATCACAGTTCAAGCACAGCATCCATCTTGATTTTCTCCAAGTTAGATGCATTCCTGGGTCAACATATGTTGTTGATCCTGGAACAACATTCCTGTCCGAACATTTATTCCTAACCATATCCCTACCCCTAAACCTAACCCTACACCTAAAAACTCACCTTTGACAAAAAGTAGTCATTAATAATGTCTAAATATCCAAATGAATTATGTCTAAAAACAATGTTCGCAGCAACTAGGAAATTAGGGATGAAACGATTACCAATTTCATGATAAACCACAATAAAATGTCACTGTTTGAAGAATTTATCTTCCAAAATCTGGCAGTAAGGTGTGGGAGTTCACTTTTAGTCCATCTCTTATCCTGAAATGTCCGTCTTGCAGAGATGGACTAAAAGTGAACTCCCACACCTTATTGCCAGATTCTGGAAGATAAATTCTTCAAACAGTGGTACAAGAGGATGTGGTGCTGGTCCTTCAGGAGTCACTCTCAAGCTGTCTGTCTATAAGGCCTATAAAAACCCAGTCTTCATGTACTTTATAACACTTCAGCTTGTGATTCTTATTAAGAGCAGGTCATTTTTTAGGATTCTTTAGCTAACCTAAGTCTCTGAGATCCTGACACCTCGCACTTCTGAAGACTCCAGGTAGGTTTCAGTACTGGAAAATGGTGGCGCTGGAGACTAAAGGGTTTCACACTTAATTCTTCACCTTAATATTTTGCAGTTAACATGTGTCTTTTCTTTTCCACCTGTTTTTGTATGTCCCCACTGACCCCATGAGCATTTTGCTGTCCCTTGGTCATGCTTTAACTTTGCAATTTCTAGTATTACATTAGTATTGAGTCCTTCTCGTGAGTATTGAATAATTTTTGACTTTTCAGACTGTGTTAAATCTCTTTTTTGGCTCATTTTGACTGTAAAAGAAAACCTGCCTAATAATTCTGCACACCTGAATATATTAAGCATTTTTCATTTCCAGCCTGAACAATTATATATCACTTATAAATTATTAAAAACAATATTAATAGTAGTTATTAAGATTGATGTGGATTGGAATTGGTAAAATGTGCTTGGAAAAAAAATGTGATCAGAAAATCAACTTGCCTAATAATTCTGCACAGAGTGTATACGTTTTTGTCTACCAGTGATGGATATAATTATAAAGTCACAGTGTTTCTAATAATCTGGTTATTGCATTTTGTATTTAGAAACTGAACATCATGCACTCTTAATAAGGTATACCAGTTTCTAAATGGGTCAATGACATGACGTGCCATTTTTTTTTTTTGTACAAAGGCCTTAATAATAATAAAAAACAAAAATATGACATCCAAAGTATGTAAGGTTGTACAACTAGATCTCTTTTATTGAATCCAAAAGGTTTTAATTATATTTTGCTACATATAAATGTTTTTTAAAGATTTTGAAGTGTCAAAAGGTCATTTGGTTTAACCGTCCAAAGGCCAATACAGAAATTTCATTTGTGATTAAAATGTAATAAATGTATATATTTTTTATTCTGGCATGATTTTATAACATCACATATCAACATAGTGCAAAATGGTATTACAATTATGTGTAGAAGTCGTGGAGAATGTCCAGAAAAATGAATTTCATCATTGATGTCATTCAGAGTAACAAATATTAAGGGACCATTTTGGATAAAGTCATGCGGTCAATATCATGTGGCAGGATGTGACATCATTCAGACACCTGCAAAAAAACACATAGTCATGAAGCAAAGTAACTAATTCTCTTTTAACTATTTGAAAAATTCATGTTTTAACTTGCTCATGAGCATGTCCTCAAACATCAGGTCATTCGGTACAACCGCTATAAAACATGGAAAATGTTGCAATATTTAAAAAACTTGTATTAAATATAAAATGTTTAATTGTCCTTTTGCTTGTTAGCTAGCAAGCTAGCCATCTAACTAGCTATATATCATCATGTTAGCATTGTTTAAAAATATTGTCATTCAGATAACCAGAGGTGTAATTCTGTAAAAGGGTCATTCTACAGAAACGTCCACTTTTGGTATGACAAAATGTCTTAAAATGTATTTCTTTTTCTAACATTTAAACTTAGACCACATTATTATATTACACTTTGACTTTATGAAACAAGCGATATAAAGAGCTTTGAGAAACTGTGAAAAAAAGGGGTCAAATAATATTTAAATGAATAACTTCTCTGTGTTATCACTATGTACATTTCAATGATATCGTGTGCAAAAGACTTTTATTTTGGCCTGACTATATGACGCCGTAAGGCTGTGCCGCGCCGCGCCTCGCTTCCGCGTTTGTGCTAACCGATATGATTCGGCTGAAGAAAGGTTTGTTTGTTTTCTGTTTGAAGTGTTTAAATGAATATAAACCATTCAGACAGTTTTACAGATAACGGTTAAATGGATTATTGTTGAATATAACACTGTAATGCTTTACCTAATAGGTGCGGATGCGACCAACTCATACAAAATAACGTTCATTGTTGTTATTAACCTAATAACAACAATGGACGTTATTTTGTATAAGTTAAGCGCATCCACACCTCAGTAACAGAACATATGCGTTTCATTTCGCTCGTCATATTGCCAAGCAGTACATCATGAACACGAATTCGCCACTTAGAAGCAGTGATGATGGAGGTAGTACTCGGCGTTCATTGAACCAAATGATTCACAAAACGATTCACTGTTTTCGAAGTGTTCGAATCACCGCACACTGACGACAACTGCTGGTCAAAACTGTAAATGCAACGAGAACACAAACGTGTAATGAAAATGAAAATATTTCATTAAAGTGGAATCTGTGAAATATAGCATAGTATACAAATCGTTTAATACCAAATATAAATCATAACTAAGTATGAATTATCTTCATATTTAATTAGTGTTCTTTTATTAATTTGTATAAAATGTAGTGTTTTTTGGTTAATCAGGTAATTTAAAGGTGCAATATGTAAGAATTTTGCAGTAAAATATCCAAAAACCACTAGGCCAGTGTTATATATTTAGTTCACTTGAGTACTTTCAATATCCCAAACGTTTCCAACTATTTGTAAATCTTGAGAAAATTGCAATTTTACAGGATTAGTCCACTTTGAAATAAAATTTTCCTGATAATTTACTCACCCACATGTCATCCAAGATGTTCATGTCTTTCTTTCTTCAGTCGAAAAGAAATGAAGGTTTTTGATGAAAACATTCCAGGATTATTCTCCTAATAGTGGACTTGTTCGTGCTTCCGCTTTCCGTATTCTTCAAAAAGCTTACGCTGTATGTCCTACACCTTCCCTATTCTACTTACGGAAAAAATAGAACTGGTGCTGCATTCGTTCTGTAAGTAGAATAGGGAAGGTGTAGGACATACAGCGTAAGCTTTTTGAAGAATACGGAAAGCGGAAGCACGAACAAGTCCACTATTAGGAGAATAATCCTGGAATGTTTTCATCAAAAACCTTAATTTCTTTTCGACTGAAGAAAGAAAGACATGAACATCTTGGATGACATGGGGGTGAGTAAATTATCAGGAAAATTTTATTTCAAAGTGGACTAATCCTTTAACCAAGGCTCCGGGACGTCTGAGGAGTCGCCTGTCAATTGGATCATACCCTCGATTTCCGGTTTTATTTTATAGAAACCATGGAAACACCAAAGAGGCTTTAATATTTACATGTTTTAACAGACAAGGGAACAACTGTTTTGATATATTTATAGACAGAAAACTAATTGTTATATAGCTCAACACATTTAGTCTTATTGTTTAAATCTAATTTTCTTGATTGTTTGCGAGTACCATGCTTTATCATGCCTCAGAGAAAAACACTATTTTGTGAAGTAGTTAACATATCATAATCAGATGCAGCTTTATTTTTAGTAACGGTAATACAGAATTTTCTCCATCATACAAAATTTTTAAAATTAATTTCATGCCATTTATCAACACAAAGCCATCCAACATTTAATATGATATTCTAATATCGATCTATTTACTGCAGTGTGCAACAGTGTCTCACAGCAGCCACCGAGTGAACGCACAGAGTAATGTTAAAAACATTTTCAACACACTCAAATGTATCTAATATGATAAACAGAGCTGTGTTACCTCATACTCATGACTGGAAAAATGGAAGCAGTGCTGGCGACTGTCATAATAAAATTTCCGCTGCTCGTGAGGCGTGTGTTGCGCAATCGCTCAAGCAGCCTCGCTCAGCTCCCACAACACTCGCTCCTGCTCTGCTTCATACTACAGTAACGTTAATAATTTTTTAATAGTCTAGCGACCTCTAGTGGACAGAAAATATTACATATTGCACCTTTAATGCCATTAACTATCCTTCTGAAGCAGCTGATTGAGACAAACATAGAGATTTAGTTTGGATTTATTTTTCTTTCTAATAATTGTTCTCATTTTAAACATGACATTGTCTAAACACACAGAAACACTCCTGGTGAAGCAACTGGGATCCTACACACTATTATAAAGATGGCGTTTATTAAAGAGGAGAGAGAAGACATCAAGATTGAAGAAGCATTCAGTGTTAAACAAGAAGACACTGAGGAACAAATAGGTTGGTTTCATTCTCAAAGCTGAAGTCAGTCATTTGATCCTTATTGAAATGTCCAGCTCTACAGAAATTAATTATATTTTTCAAGAATGTCTCATGTGTGTTAATTAAAGCAGTTTTATTTAACATGGAGTGGGTCTCTTGTGCAACTGAAAATTGAACTTTTTAGATGGATGAAAAAAAAAGGCATTTATAAAATAATAATAATAATAATAGGGCTGTCAAATGATTAATCACAATTAATTGCATACAAAATAAAAGTTTGAGTTTGCCTAATATATGTGTGAGTACTGTGTGTAATTAATATGTATATAGAAATACACACAAATTAATGTATATATTTAAGAGAAATATGTAAAAAATATTTTTATTTATATATAATATAAATTATATAAAAATATAAATAAATATTCTTGTAAATATTTCTCAAATATATACATGAATGTGTTTGTATTTATATATACATAATAATTACACACAGTACTCACACATATATTAGGCAAACTCAAACTTTTATTTTGTACGATTAATCGTTTGACAGCCCTAAATAATAATAGTAAGGATGCACCGATACCACTTTTTGCGGAATGAGTCCGATACGATACTTTCATTTTTGGTGCTTACCTATAACAAGACCTGTATTTTAATTGGGTCTTTCTATCTCTCTCTCTCTCTCTCTCCTTACTGACAAGTACATAATTTTTCTTTCTTTGCTATTGATATATCCGACTACAAATTTTCCAGCGATGTCTGTGAGAAAGGGATGTGCACTCAACACATTTGGCACTTCTATGCTACTGCGTGCTCAATCTTCTAGCATGCATCAGCTTGTGCACAGCAGTTATACAGGTGTAAATATTGAATTTACATGTAAAATTATATCAATAGAGGGTATGCATAGGCGTCACTTTCTCGCCGGCACACGCTCCCTCAGCTGGACTGAGTGGCAAAAGAACCTGCTGCATGACTGGATTTAATAGGGGAAACTGCAAAAATATGAGTAAAACAAACGATTGCACTAAAGGTTGAGCTCGAAAGTGTTCCTTATGACTTCAAAGAAACCTAATCCATGGATATTGACATGCAGCCAGGAATATGACATTCATATGTGTCTGATGTCGACGCCGGGGAAATGCATAAAGCAAATCGGCTGTGAACGCTTTATATAAATACAATATAGGTTGGTCTAAATTGGAGTGATCACTTATATCAATGTTATATATTTCGTCATATCGTCCAGCCCTAAAACTTGTATAGTTTTTGACAGTGTTTATTTAAAAGCACCCAATTATGCAGAATATAAGATGCTAAATATTTAATTGATGAGTTGTCAACACAATATATAACAATACAATATATAGTTAATGATTTTACCCCAAAATCCAACATTTCGACACACAATGATTACTGCAAAACATGTTTCTTTGCCTGGAGTCTAGTTGTTTCTGTGAATTGCAGCGACCTATTTTCTTTCCTTTTTCTAGCTTTCAGCAGTCTGTAAAAATATACCTCAGATTTTGTGTCAGATCTATTTGTACAGTCAGCTCTTTCCCATTGTGGATGTGTTTTGTGTGTTTCTCGCGGCATTCACACTGAAAACCAATTCTGCCACTCAGTCTTTTTCCACTCAGTGGGCTTACCGCGGTCATAACGGCCGACCGTGCCTACCCTCTATTAGCCTACATTAACTTCATGGAAATCTTTCATTTCTGATATCTTTCATTTTTGTCTGTTTCTCTTTGTCTGGACACACACACTGTACACATGCTGAATGGTATCAGGTTTTGATATCTGAGCCTTTTAATGCGTACGAATATGAGTACACAAGCGCAGTATCAGGTCCAATACTGATACTGATAAATGAAGAGTATTGAGGTGTACATTCCTGAAAGAAAACAGAAGGCTTCAGTTTTTTAATTCAGGGAGTTAAAAAAAAAAAAAAAACATGATTAGTGATATAGAGAATAACTACCTTTGGCATTACTTTGTGCTTTGTAGACCCTTTTTTGACAAGCCATCCCATCTTGGATATCATTAATACACTCTGTTAACTGCAGTTGTGCAGTTTCAGCAGGAACTAGAAACTAGAGGTGTAATGGTACATGTATTTGTCCCGAATCCTCACGGTATGGACATGACGGTGCATACAGCCAGACAACGAATGTAGTCAGTCACAGGTGATCCATACTCCAGTCCAGAAGGGGGTGCACACGGTAATGCAATGCTGTTTGCTAACAGCCTCAACAGGAAAAAGAGCAGAAGAAGAAGAGATGATCTGTGCACCAAAACAAGAACCATGTGTTCAGATGGTACACTGGAGCTTGAAGACCCACCTGCTTGTTTTAAAACAGCAGTGTGGGAACGTTTCAGATTACAGGTGACCTATGGCAGCAGTGGAGAGCGAGTGGTAGAAAGGACAAGGATGCTGTGTTGGCGTTGTAAAGAATTGTTTACACTGCACGCATCTGTGGCGCGTTACGGCTCCGGCAAGGTTTTGTTCCGTACTCTGCGCGGTGTGAACTCACACCGGAAGCATTTCAGAAGCAAAGCGGCTGGATTCGCGAGACCACGAGATTTGCCTGTCTGACGTTGTTTTTGTTGATTTTTTGTGTTTTTAATGACTAAATTGTTATATTTTGTCCGGTTTAATTGTGTTTATTGCTTTGCCATACTTTATTTTGCTGTAGCCTGCAGATGAAGTTAATACACTTAAAAGTCCAGTTATGGACAACAAGAACAAAGAAATTTCAAGTTTTTCAACTTCAAATCTCTTGTCAGTTTCTGGCTTCCTAGTGATATGAAATATGAGCGGGAGTTTACACAGGGTGATTATTTTGACTTTATTTTGTATTTGAGCGGCGCCTCTTGGATGGCGTGTTCATCAAAAATAGGCGAGGCGCCTATCTTTAGCCAGGCGGCGCGGCGAGCCGCTTCAGGGATGCTTCTAAAATGCACCGCGGCGCGGCTGGTGTCAACACGAGCATTAACTAGAGTGGCCGCGTATCAGCTCCGGTAGTTGCGTCGCAGCTGTAATGCTCCACAGACACGTGCAGTGTAAACGAGGCCTCAGCCGTAACGCGTGGCTTACCCCTTATTTACACTGCACATGTCTGTGGCATGTTTCTCTTGAAGCCAATGCGGAAGTGATTTAAGCCCTATTCGGACGGGATTAGTTTTACATGGGGAGGTGGGGGTAAAGTAATTATTACCAGAGCTTCTCTGTGATTTTAGTCCCGTCCGAATGTGCCATCTCGGTAATCATTACGGACAATGGGTCTCATTCATGAAACATTCGTAAATATACGAGTAAATATGTGATTTGCGTGTAAACAGACTTTCCCGAAAACTCTCCTCCTGATTCACAAATACTTCGTAAACGTCAGAAGTGATAGTGAAATGTGTGTGTGTTAATGAATTCCAATCAGTCGTAAATGGGACGCGCTTGCACGTTCATTCTCAATTACCATAAATCCCGCCCATTAAATCCGACTGACAACTATATATGGGCATCATATTATGACACCAAATGAAGGATTTTGGCCATTTTATAGGAAACAAGTTCCATAGTTTGCCCAGCCCTATTGAAATCAATTCATTATTTGATTAAAGTGCTCCGTTTGCAGATGCTATAGGTGCGTTCACGCGGCCTCGTAATTCCTGTAGTTACAAGATTCTAGCTTGTAAAAAGCGTTCACGTCCTCGTAGAGTTCGTAATTACAGTTTGTAAGCTGGGAGTTTTCTGAAAGCTCCCACATGTAAAATGTGGCCACTATACCACCTGACCGCTGTTGATTAATTTAGGTGTTGATAGTGGTGCCATGCAAACGCATAATTTCCAGTCCAAGGACCAAAAGGACGTGAACAGCTCCGAATATAACGTCATTTCAAGATAGCGGTAAATACAAGGTGACGTGAACGCAGCTTATTACTGGCTCTCACAACAAAAGTAAAAAGAAAAAACGTATGTAATTACTATATATAATATTTTTTTCAAAATGATGTAAATATGTACCTTATTAAGGTGAATTAAAATGCAGCCTTATTAATGAGCAAAACGTTCGGCTGTTAAACGCACTATTTACGCGTGACTGGGAGCAGGTGTAGATTTCTTTCGTACCAACTAACATTTGGAAAATACGAACATTTTAATGAATCCGAAAATTCACGCCAGAACCACTTTACACATGATTTACACAAAAATTCGTTCTGCTCTTATTTCATGAATGAGACCCAATGTCAGTAAAGATTACGGCGACTTTTACCTTCTGTAAAAAGGTCCGGAAAAATTACCTCAGGTAATACTAATCCCGTTCAAATAGACCCGCTGTAAATATGTACGGTAAAATTCCGTAATTTCCTGTTTACAAGTAGTTTTCTGCATTTTTCAAGCATGGAAGCACTTGAATAAACATTAATTTGTGTTGTAGGTGGTGGGAAAAGTCTGTTGCAAACCTCAAGTATTTTCTACATACCATTCAGAGCAAAAAGAAGATCAAAGCACTTGTCAGAGGCACAAAACTAATTTTATCTTTAGCTAAGTGCCTATTACCATCATAATCCAATCAGAATTTAATTAATAAGTCATTTGACTGGACCTAACTGTTATATATAGTTTATATATTTAGATTAAATGTGTTTGCGCACATGGTATGAGAAAGCAACGCACACCCACATGACGACAGGGAGGTGACGGCAGTGTAAATCGAGTTACCTCTCCCACTTCTGCTAGTTTTACTGAGATGTCTTGTCCCGTGCGAATTGGCCAATTAATATTACAGACGTCCTGAGGTAAAATTGCATTACTCCACATCCCCATGTGAAACTAATCCCATCCGAATAGGGCTTTAAACTGCAATTCATCGACTGGCCACTAGGGACAGGCTCCAAAAGAGAGCAGAATCTCATTGAGTCTCATGTTAAAATGCCCAAATTTACAGCAGAAAAAACCTTTACAGCCTGGTACAAATTGTGGTTTTGGTCTGTATAGCCAATTTTGCCCTTCATGACAACTGAAAGGGGGTGAATTTTTTTAAACTGGCGCAGACGACAGCACGGAATAAATCCACACATACCAGCCCACGTTTCTGCTGCTGCACACATTGTCGTGTTGTAAATAAGACATCTGCACTGTTCCTAGGACAAATTGCTCCGGGTAATTTCGGTGGAAACTCGGCTTATTTAACACACCTGAACAAGTGAGCGTGTTAGATAAGAGAGACATACACAATCCCAGAATCTGGATTGAAAGCACGATGTTGCTGTTTTTGATGCTTTAAATGTCTAAATGTTTTATGTCTTGCTTTGTGCCATTAAACCTGAACTTTTATTTATCTCTGTTCAACTTAGACCTGATAGCACTTAAAGAGGAGAGTCAAGAACAGAATGAAACAGAAGAGAAAGATCAGTATGAGGAATGTCATGATTTCACAACTGGAGACAAATCTTTTAATTGCTCACAGACTGAAAAGACTTCCTCACAAGCTACTAGAAGTTATTTCTCCTGCCAACAGTGTGGAAAGATTTTCGATCAACAAGGAAATCTTAAAGTCCACATGAGAATTCACACTGGAGAGAAGCCTTTTACCTGTAAACAGTGTGGAAAGAGTTTTGATCAACTAGGAAACTTTAATGTCCACATGAAAATTCATTCTGGACAAAGCCCTTTCACTTGCCAACACTGTGGAAAAAGTTTCAACCGAAAAGGAAACCTTAAAATTCACATGAGAATTCACACTAGAGAGATCCCTTTCACCTGCCAACAGTGTGGAATAAGTTTCACTCTAAAAGGAAGCCTTAAAATTCACATGAGAATACACACCGGAGAGAAGCCTTACATTTGTCAAGACTGTGGGAAAAGTTTCATTCGAAATGGAAGTCTTAAAAGCCACAGAAGAGTTCACACTGGAGAGAAGCCTTATACCTGCCCTCATTGTGGAAAGAGTTTTACACATAAACCAACCCTTAATGCTCACATGAGAACTCACACGGGAGAGAAGCCATTTGTATGTGCTCAGTGTGGAAAGAGTTTCAGATATAATTTAAATTTTAATCGACACATGAGGATTCATTTAAGAGAGAACTCTTTTATATGTCATCAGTGTGGAAAGAGTTTCAATGACATGAGATATCTTAAGAGGCATGTAATAACTCACACTGGAGAAAAGCCCTTTATGTGCCATCACTGTGGAAAGAGTTTCAAAAACAAAGCAAATCTTCAGGTTCACACAAGAGTTCACACTGGAGAGAAGCCTTACACCTGTCTTCAGTGTGGGAAGAGTTTCACACTTAAAGGAAACCTTAACATTCACATGAGGCTTCACTCTGGAGAGAAGCCTTTCACGTGTCTTGAGTGTGAAAAGAGTTTCACATATAATAAAGACCTGAAACGTCATCTGCAAACTCATTCTGGAAAGAACTTGTAGTGTTCCTCAGTGTTTCAAGAGGTTTACAAAATAGAGCATTTAAATAATCACTTGCACATTCATTTGTGGAAGACTTGATCCATTAAATTCAGACTTTGATCAGTTAAATAAGATCAGATTTTATTTAAAAAATCTCACAGATCACACTCACAGATACACCTGAGAAGGTATACAGATGTGAGACCCTATTTGTGTTCTATGTGTGGACAGAGTTTTAAATGGCTTGGCGGTTTAAAATGGCACCAGAAAATATGTATCTTTTTGAAAGTCATTTTGATTGTATAGAGGCATAACTCGTGTGTGTGTGTATATATATATATATATATATATATATATATATATATATATATATATATATATATATATATATAATTCAGTTCAGTACATCGGAATCAATTATTATTTACATTATATAAAGTAACTTCCATCTTGCTGTAAAATGTGTCTGCTTTTACAGATTAAATTGAAATGATAAACCATCACATGTGAATAGTCTTGGATTTAGGTGTATATTTTGAGACTTTTCTGACATTTCTCAGTTTGTACATAGGTCTGTTGTACTCTTATCCAATCAGATTTGAGCTTATCAATCAATCAGTCATGTGAGCACTGAGCATACAACCAAAGACTAAAATAACATAAGACACATCACTTGTATTGTTTTTAATGGAAGAAAGGGCAACACGCAATATGGTGAAATAAGTTCCGCCAAACGCCAAAGTCATACTTTTTTTTTCTCTAAATGCTTGAATCACTGCAGCGGCCATTAGAAGCTCCGGTTCCTATAGAAACAGTCAGATGCGTGCTTCTTATAGAGACGCGCACTTAGGACTGCACATGCGTATTATCTTGATCCAGCCTGAAAAATGCAGTTTTTTTTGTCATGATTCGAGCATTTAGAAACCAAATTTATGAGTCAGTTGTTGTCAGATTTCATTAGTGATTTCAAATATGAAATTTAATTGAAAGCTTGGCAAACAGCTTTGGAGAATTTTGATGTTTCCCCATTCTAAGAGATAGGAGCTGCACTTGAATGCCCAAGGAGCATTTCAAAGATGGTCGCCGAGTGAAATGACTTGTCTTCAAGGGACTTTGAAATAACTCAAGGAGCATGGACAATGGACATGCTTACCTGGATTTTACATCATCAGCTTGAGACTAAAACTAGCAAAAATGTGAGAAAAAACAATAACATTTATATTTGTTTAGAGTAGGGGTTTTCGAAATGTGGTTTGCGCAAAGTTAAATTTCAGCGAATGACAGACACAAACAGTTTAGTCTAGGGCTGCGAGATATACCAACATTAAAGAGAAATCGCGATATTGCTTGGTGCGATTTTCTTATCGTAAATACGACGATTTAATTATATAAATATATGCACTTTGTGTTTCAAAGTGAAGCGTGCAACTTGTAATAAGTGTTTTCAGGGTCTCAGAGCGACAAAGTTAAAATGTAGTTGCAGTTACTTCTAGTCTAGAATGTTCAAAAGGGACCATCAAAATAAAGTGTAACCTTCATTTCTGTCGTTACCCCGGTGCTACTATCTTTCTGTGGTTGTAAGAGTGTTGTTTGCATTCCCTTGTGTGCACTTCATCCTTCAACTGTTTTTTGTTCTGTTTATTGGTTCAAAATAGCAGCGTCAAGCTTCAAACCTTATGTTTGTCTACTGCTCTAATGCTACACACTATAAAGCATATACTTTTTCTCCACAAAAAGAGTACATACTTTTAGGACGTAGTAGGCAAATTTGGGTGAAACATTAAAAACCTATGCAACTGAGGAAAAGGGAAAACCAAATGGAATGAAAAGAACATCAAAATAAGGGTACGTTTACACCAGGGGCGTTTCCTCCAAGGCGGCAAGGGAGGCAGTGCCGCCTCAAAAAAACTGGATGAGAAAATAATCCATATTACAAAAATAAAACAACGCAAATATTACAAAATTTGACATTACAAAGTGTAAAAGTTACTCATTTTTCTAAAGAAACACTGTCCAACAGCAAAACCTGCAGGTGAAGTTACAGCGGGGAATCCGTGTTTCTCATGCCTCCCTTGATCAGATAGAGTTAAAGCAGAACCCCTAAAGCGTGCGGTGGGTTTGGTGGGGGGGTAATTGAGAATGAATTGATTGGTTCGTGCAATAATTCCCGCCTCATTTTCGTGTGCATTCTTGTCGAATCAGCCTGAATAAAGACAAAAACGATGGCGTTAATGAATGGGAAGACTAATTGAAAAAAAGTAAACAACTCACCCCCTTAGGTATCACCACACTATGTCACGTCAAAATCGAACTTGAAATGGCCTGAAAACATGATGACTGCGTGGGTTTTTAGTGAGCAATTCGCTTGGGGAAATTAAAGGTACCTCTTCGTGTCTGTGATCACTGATCAGTGTGTATAAGCTTGATGATTGCTGACAAAAAAAAGACTAGTAAAAATGACACTTTGCTACAATGTAAAGTAGTGAGTGTACAGTTTGTATAACAGTGTAAATTTGCTGTCCCCTCAAAATAACTCAACACACAGCCATTAATGTCTAAACCGCTGGCCACAAAAGTGAGTACAACCCTAAGTGAAAATGTCCAAATTGGGCCCAATTAGACATTTTCTTTCCCTGGTGTCATGTGACTCATTAGTGTCTCAAGGTCTCAGGTGTGAATGGGGAGCAGGTGTGTTAAATCTGGTGTTATCGCTCTCACTCTCTCTGGACGTTCAACATGGCACCTCATGGCAAAGAACTCTCTGAGGACCTGAAAAAGAATTGTTGCTCTACATAAAGATGGCGTAGGTTTGCAGCACGGTGGCCAAGACCAGAACAGACCTCACCATGGTCGACCAAAGAAGTTTGTACGTGCTCAGCGTCATATCCGGAGGTTGTGTTTGTGAAATGGACATACGAGTGCTGCCTGCGTTGCTGCAGAGTTTGAAGGGGTGGGGGTCAGCCTGTCAGTGCTCAGACCATACGCTGCACACTGCATCAAATTGGTCTGCATGGCTGTCGTCCCAGAAGGAAGCCTCTTCTAAAGATGATGCACAAGAAAGCCTGCAAACAGTTTGCTGAAGACAAGCAGACTAAGGACATGGATTACTGGAACCATGTCCTGTGGTCTGATGAGACTAAGATAAACTTATTTGGTTCAACCAGGCAACCAGGTGAGGAGTACAAAGACAAGTGTGTCTTGCCTACAGTCAAGCATGGTGGTGGGAGTGTCATGGTCTGGGGCTGCATGAGTGCTGCTGGCACTGGGGAGCTACAGTTCATTGAGGGAACCATGAATGATCCCCTACCTTCGGAGAATGGGCCGCAGGGCAGTATTCCAACATGATAACGACCCCAAACACAGCTCTAAGACAACCACTACCTTGCTAAAGAAGCTGACCCTGACAGCAGTGTAGTTGTGGCGACCAGGGCGGGCGAGAGCCGTGAGGGAACGGCGTGAGGCCGGTGACGCAAGTGATAACAAGCATCACCTGGGAGGCGCACCGGCCTTGAGTCTCTCACGGAGGAGCTCCGGGAGCATAAAAGGAGGAGCGACAACCGTGGAGGAGGAGAGAGGACCAGGCCTGGACTTTATTTTATGTTTTATTATGTTTATCTTTCGTTTTGTTCTTTGTTTATTTTACATTAAAGTTTGTTCGAACGTTCGTCGGTTCCCGCCTCCTTCTTCCCATATCTACTGACCTCGTTACAGTAGTGTTGGCCCAGATCTGGCCCACATCTGGTCCGTGTGTAATCCACATGTACCAGATGTGGGCTGGATCTGGGCCACACTATGTTGTTGCTGTCTGGGGAGGGTTAAGGTGATGGACTGGCTAAGCATGTCTCCAGACCTACATTTACATTTATGCATTTGGCAGACGCTTTTATCCAAAGCGACTTACATTGCATTATACTATACATTTTGTATCTGAGTATGTGCAATTCCCTGGGATCGAACCCATGATCTTGGCATTGCTAGTGCCATGCTCTAACCACTGAGCTACAGGAAAGCATGCAGGAAAGACCTAAACCCTATTGAGCATCTGTGGGATGGAGGAGTGCAAGGTCTCTAACATCCACCAGCTCCGTGATGTCGTCAATTACACTTTGCTTCAGTGTTGTCACATTAAAATATATAATAAAAATTTAACAAAAATGTGAGGGGTGTGCTCACTTCTGTGAGATACTGTATATATATATATTTGTTTTACTATGTAAAAATGCGTAAAACTTAATGAAATTTATACTTGGTTTTAATAAATAGAACATTACATAGTGTAAAAATACAAATTCAGATTGTATTTGGTCTCTCTATGTAATGTTTATTTAACCAGGACAATTGTAACAAGGACATAAATTTACATTTGATATATAAAAAAATTGACAACGATATGGTTGAAACGGATAAGAGTTTTCTGCGTACTGACGACACCATTGTCAAAACAATCCTTTAGATGGCCTTTAGATGACGATGAAACACTATAGACTTATCATGTAATGCGCATGTACATGCCGTCATCGTTTTCACAGATTTGCATTTTTGTTATTGTTTACATGGAGACCGTTTTCAAAAACTTGCAATTTGAAACCCATTTTCAAAGGTTTGCATTTTCAGGTCATCAAAACGCCGTTGTAATGTAAATTAATGGCCAAATCGCATAAAAAGTTTTCCGTTTTTAGTTGAAAACAGTGTCGTGTAACTTAAACAGCCCCTGAGAACAAAAATACCTGATGCAGACATGACAACTGAGGATTAATTTATTGGCAGTAATGACCATAAAGTCACAATCATAGTTTCTGTACTTTGCTTTCTGACTAGGCAGTTTCACTTATTTACAAAAACACTTTTTCACATGACAGGTTTTAATAACAGAATAAGCATATTTGATGAACTTGCAGTGCCAAAAATGTAAACATGAGATATTATGGCTTTAGGTGAGGGTTTAACATTGTAATAGGACCGAACACACAATATAAATGCAAAGAGCTATCTGTATAGCATAAACAAATATCTTCTAAAGGATTATCAGGACCAAGTTATGCATTTATAATATACATCCAATTATACGAGACTAATTAATTCTACCACAACCAAAGTTTCATATTAAAACAGATTATACTGCTACCCTCACTGTCTGAGGCATCTATATGTGCAGATTATAATACTGTTATTGTGGTTATGATAGATTGTTTATTATTGAGAGTATTCACATTAATCATCATTAAGCATAAATAGGAAAAGTCACTGACTGCCTAACATTAAGCCCACATAGTGGAAAATATATAGCGTAACAGTGCACACTGACGATAACCATAGTTTATAAAAGTATCAGGTAATAATAACAATAATTTTCATAATAATAAATACAATAGAAAACAAATGTCGTAGAAATATTCACTCTCATACAACATAGTTAATTCCTAAAGCCATAAACAACTGCAGTATTAGCAGCAAAACCCTTGTGGTCCCGGGATACATGAACCCTAAAATACACTAAAAATTTATGCATTTGGGGTGAAATATTAAAACATTATTCATATTTAATAAGACACTAAAATAACATTACCTTTAGATAAAAATAAAATCTCAAGAATGTTAGCTATATTATATACTTACATAATTTCTCTCAAATGTATTTGCTTTTGTTTCTTTATATATTTATTCAATTAGTTCATTTTTCTATGATTCTCTTCCCTAATAATAAGGACTTTTAAATTCAGTTTTAATCTACTTAATTCTGGTTCCATAAGGATCGGTGACAGAGTAGAAAAATCATGAATTCCATATTTGCTTGTTATTTAAAAGAACCCGCTCATATGAGTCATTTGTTTGCTGGTTTTGCTGTTGTGTGCATTACAGCGATGATAACGCAATATCAATTTTGAGGCATCCAGTCTCTCATAACATTCAATTTAGACTTTAAACTCGCAGCTGTAGATTCAGCAGCAGCAACACAGGAAACAGTCCAAATATTTTAAAATCGTGTTCTGCATCAGCAGAATAATATGTTCACAAACGCTTAACAAATAGGTAGAAAAATGAAAAATGAATGTGTATTCTGATGAAACATGATCATTCTATCATACGCAGAATATTAATACCTCATTTATACTGCAGCAATTATAAAGACAATTCAGTATATTTAAAATGCCCACTGTTTTTTGCAACCTATAATCATGAAAAAATGAAGCAAAACTGATATAAAAGTCTTTATGCTGTGTGTACGGTGTTAAAAAAAGCATTATTTAGTGGAACTGGACCTTGTACAATGACACTGATACACTTTAACACTAGTGGCAAAACCATTTGAGAGCCTTGAAAAGCTGACAGAGGCTATTGAAAAGTTATGACAAGTAATACGTTTGCCGACAACACTGGCTTCCAGACAACATCAGATGTGTGCAACCCTTGCCTTGACACACACGTAACAAAAATCCATCTTCTCAAACACTATCTGCCGCCTCCTCTCTTGATTCAGACACCTCATGGCAATAGCAGATATCTTGGTATGAAAACTGAAGCTCCTCTAGGTGTTAAAATTCATTGTCCAGGCTCCGCAGGAAGGCGGCTTTCATGGAGACTCAAGGCATGATGCACAAATTCATATTGTTCCTCAGTCTGGATCATACCACCCCTGTGGAAAAACACACCACATGATTACAGGCAACAACATTGTCATAATTCATCAACATAAGCAATCACTTGATATTCATTAAAGGATTAGTTCACTTTCAAATTAAATTTTCCTGATAATTTACTCACCCCCATGTCATCCAAGATGTTCATGTCTTTCTTTCTTCAGTCGAAAAGAAATGAAGGTTTTGATGAAAACATTCCAGGATTTTTCTACATATAGTGGACTTCAATGGAGCGCAAACGGTTGAAGGTCAAAATTAGTCTACAGCCATCCCAGATGAGAAATAAGGGTCTTATCTAGATAAACCATCACTCATTTTCTAAAAAAAATAAAAAAAATTTAATAAGTTTTAACCATAAATGCTCTCTTCTTCTTTTCTATTTGAATTCCAGAAGTGTAGACAAAGCTAAGTGCATTACTGCCCTCCACAGGTCAAAGTTTGAACTAAATTGTCATACAATATGCTAGTGCAAGTATAAAACAATTAGTTCAAACTTTGACCTTTTTTTTTTTTAGAAAATGAGTGATGGTTTCTCTAGATAAGACCCTTATTCCTCGTCAGGGATCGTGTAGAACGCTTTGAAGCTGCAGTGAAACTGTAATTTTGACCTTTATCCGTTTAGAGGTCATTGAAGTCCACTATATGGAGAAAAATCCTGGAACGTTTTCATCAAAAACCTGAATTTCTTTTTGACTGAAGAAAGAAAGACATGAATATCTTGGATGACATGGGGAAAATTTTAATTTGAAAGTGAACTAATCCTTTAACTGCAAACTGTTCTGAAACGGCAAGCCTGTTGAATATGCAACAGCGCCACCTTCACAATAATCACGTTAGGCTGTATAGCGATTCCTGTTTTCCGTCCCCAAAATTAAGAACTATTATAATGATAAGTAAGACGTTTGTTATACACCCTCTGGTCCTCTAAGGTCAAAAATGACAAAAAAGTTTACGTTTTGAAATTTTACATTTATTTGCTTCATCGGAATGGGATGAAACTTGGTGACTTTTATCGCATTAGCTATGTGAACACACACACACACACACACAAAAAATTATGGAAATGATTTGGATATGTTAAAGGGTCGAATGAAAAAAAAAATCATACTTGGTTCTTTCACAATCAAAAATAACCGACATAGGAAATTTATGGAAAAAACGAAAAATACGAAACTCAGAGAATCTTTTGGTGGTACAAACTACAAATCAGCCACTGTGCACAAAAAAGGTGCACAGGAATGAAGGGGTGACACTCTAAAATGACAATTGTACAAAATAGACACAATAAATCAATAATAATAAAAAATCAATAATAAAAAAACAATAATTCAGTCACAAAGCAGTAAAGAAACAAACAGCAAGGAACACTCTAAAACAATGAGTACAGAACAGACACACACACTCACTTACTCACACACACTCACCGACACACTATTATACGCACAAATTAACCAGTGTGGCTGTAAGAGTATGGTAAAATTGAGCTAAAAAAGTCAAATAAGAGGTTGAAATCAGATCAAACCCAGGATTATTAAGCTGTAATAAAACATACCTGTTCATTTTTGTTACATTTTTATTGAATTTTGATGTGATGTGTAACAAAATGTCCTACTCTGTGTTCAGATTTGACTGTTGTAAAATGAATGCAAAAACTGACACTTCAAATCAACATTTCAAAAAAATAAATAAAAAATCTAAACCTTGACAAAAGATAGTTTTTGAGAATGTTTAAATCCAAATCCACATCTTAATAAAAATAAGTATTTATGTATAAAAACCACTAGAGAATTTATAAGCCACTTTATATTGATACGTATATATAGGAATCTAGTGGTCACAACATGGCATTACAAAAGATTTTCTTTTTTTACTCCCACCAGATGGCACTAATCTACCCTCAAAAAATTGTATTTTAACATGGAATACTGCTTTCCTTGAAAAATCTAATTAAAAATATATTAGATTTTTTTTTTTTAATTAATTTAAATGGGGAAAATAGCTAATAAAAATTTTATAAATATTCCATAATATCATAAAATACCCTCAATTTTTTAAATAATCAAAAAAATATTACTGAACAAAAATATATTACATAGGTTTTCCTGATAAACAACAACAAAAAAAAAAAGTTACATTTCAAGGCTTCGGTCACTTTTGACCATAAAGAAGGCAAGTGTGAACCCTAAATGAAGAGGACTAGAGGGTTAAGACTTTTTATGACCTTATAGTCAGTCATAAAACTCTCTAGAGAGCACAGGCTGATTGGACCTTTACATGCAATCACATCATTACCACATGGCACAAGCTGATTAGCCTCAGCTGATCCTGCAGCCATTGAGATTTCTTGCTAAACATTTAAATAGTCTGGTTCAGTGTTTGCTGTAGCCTGCAGGCTAGTCCAGTCCTGCAACGCACTCTGAAACCCTCCACTTCCCCCAGCTCCACCTGCCTAGATCTGCTACGGGATTTCTGTATGTTTATTCATGCAGCTGCAGCATATCTTACATGCTCACAGCAGTGTGTCTGTGTGTCAGCAGTAGCAAATACATGCTTACTCTGAAGTAGCAGCAATAATCAACAGCAGCCAAATACATTAATAATGCCATATTCGATAATGATGCCAAACTATTCCGAACTATGTCATGATATTTCAATTGCAAAACAGTGAAACAGTTGTACCTGTCTGTCCTAAGTTGGCACACAATTCCCAGCACATCCACAACTCCCTCCAGCTCCAACTGACGACAACCAATTGTTGTAGCAATGAAACACCCCGTCCGACCAATTCCAGCACTACAAAAGTTCAAAGGTAAGTTAAATGGTTTTCATGCGCTTTGCATTGTGACTTGATTATGAGTAGTTTTTCACTATAATACATGAATGATACTTTATATACAGTGCTTCAACCGGTAGACAATTTTAAATGTTTTGCTGATAAGCTCCTGTACCTGCAGTGTACAATAACTGGCCCAGAGGATGTAAAGCCCCTTCTGTCCTGCTCAACATCATTAACTAACTGCAGCAGGGGTCCAACGCTCTCTGGGGTCTTATGGTCTGGCCATGAGGTATACCAGTAGTGCTGTACTTTACGACTCTGGCCTCCATGCTGAGGGAACACAAATATAAGATCCATTAGATTATCTGACAAAAGTATTTCTTTTGGATTATTCATTTTTCTTATAACGCAAATACCTTTAGTATAAGGGAGCGGATTATATAGTGGTCACATTCCTTCACATTATTAACGAAGACCTCCACCTTCCCATAGATCCCCCTCTTCTCAGGCCAGTAAAGAACACATTTCTGGAACGGTAAAACAAACTCTTTGCATGTGCACAGTCTATTTTAATCAAACTAAGAGCATATTTTTATTTGAAATTACTTCATTTTTCTCTTTCAATTTTGTAATCATGACAATGACAGGGCATTCCTCTTGCCAGGCCATTTGCCAGAAGTCATTCACCGTGTTGATCATTGGACCCTGAGTGGCAATGAAGGCCCTCTCATCTCCAAGATAGCCCTGGATAAAAAAAAAAAAGTGCTGAACTTAAACAGTTATAATGATGGAGGTGAACTGTAAGTATGAAGCACCATCAGAGCCAAGTTAGAGCAGCAAGACTCTTCGATACTTGGATAAGTTTGAGATCAAACTACACTTTCTTGTTATGTAAAGGGTTAGTTCACCCAAAAATGAAAATTCTGTCATTTATTACTCACCCTCATGTCGTTCCAAACCTGTAAGACCTTCGTTCATCTTTGGAACACAAATTAAGATATTTTTGATGAAATCTGAGAGGTATATAACTCGTCCATAAACAGTAATTTAACCGACACTTTCAAGGTCCAGAAAGGTACTAAAGACATCGTGAAAACAGTCGACGTCACTGCAGTGGTTCATCCTTAATTTTATGAAGTGACGAGAATTCTTTTTTGTGTGCAAAAACAAAACAAAAATAACTACTTTATTCAACAATATCTTCTTTACTGTGTCATTCTCATACGTTGTTTCCGTCCAACGCTTCCAGGTTCTACGTCAGAACGCCGACTTATTATTCGCCAGCTCCTGTGTCAGCATCACACGCATGTGTCATGCTGCTCACGTGATTGGCTTTGGCCAATACTGAGCCTGCATTCAGACGTAAACACGGAAACCTTCACTGTGCTTACTTCATCAACTGCGTAAGGATAATGACAGGGTAGAGAAGAGATTGTTGGATAAAGTCGTTATTTTGTTTTCGTGCACAAAAAGTATTCTCTTCACTTCATAAAATTAAGGATGAACCACTGCAGTCACGTTGACCGTTTTACTGATGTCTTTAGTACCTTTCTGGACCTTGAAAGTGTTGATTATATTGCCGTCTATACAAGAGTCATATACGTCTCAGATTCATCAAAAATATCTTAATTTTTGTTCCAAAGATGAACAAAGGTCTTATGGGTGTAGAATGACATGAGGGTGAGTAATAAATGACAGAATTTTCATTTTTGGGTGAACTAACCCTTTAAGTAAAGTTACCTCATGAAGCACATTAAGAGGCTCTGTATCATAGGCTATTGAAGAAATTGTGAGAACTTACTCGTATGTAGTTGGCATTAATGTAACTGCTGAGCGGGTCGTTTGAGTTCTTAGTCTTCAGAATAACCCTGGAATGTGGATCTGAAATTAAATGTAAATTTTGTGAACATTTCTAATTGATTCACCAGAATACCACAGTGTCCCATTAGTGCACAACAGAATGATATTTATAAAGCAAACATATATTATAATCAAAGGAGTAAATGGGCTTTTTAATAAAACTGCCTATGCAGTAGAAAGGCAAAAACAATTTTGAAATCAGTGCTACCTGACTAGAGAAAAAGATGTTGTCTTCCCTTTTGCAAAACTGATAAGGAAACTTCAACATCCATAATGCACAGAGTTGGACAGTAATTGTAAAATTATTTTTACTACGCTATTGTACTTAAAGGTGCAATATGTAAGAATTAAAGAATTTAGTAAAATATCCAAAAACGACTAGGCCAGTGTTATATATTTTGTTCACTTGAGTACTTTCAATATCCCAAATGTTTCCAACTATTTGTAAATCGTGAGAAAATTGCAATTTTAACCAAGGCTCTGGGACGTGTGAGGAGTTGCCTGTCAATTGCGTCATACCCGCGTTACCCTCTTTTTTATTATTGTGGCATAATAAAAGTTCCGCTGCTCGCGGCGTGTGTTTGCAATCGCTCCAGCGGCCTCGTTCAGCTCCCAACACTCGGCCCTGCTCTGCTTCATACTACAGTAATGTTAATAATCACATTCATGAACATGATTTATTCCTGAGTCCTATCCCTATTCTTTTCCACCAGCCGTTGAGATCAAGACCACATGTCCCAAAATTCACGCTCAAACTTGGCGTCATCAAGCTACGCCTTTGTTTTGAATAGGCCTCTAGCGACCACTAGCGGACAGAAAATTATACATATTGCACCTTCAAGTATCAGTACTTTATCAGAGTATTTTTTTGGGGGGGGGGGGGGGGGCCTTTAACTTCACCTAATTCCAAACATAATATTTTAACTCCATTTGCATTTACTAACAACATATCTTTCCTTGTTATTAGCTATTGTGAGACACAATAGCAATGTCCGATTCATTAACGACCTGTTTCTTTCCAATGAACCTGATGAATTGGTTCACAAATTATACTGAACGATTAATTTGTGAATCAAACTGATCCTACTGCAGCTGTTCTCGAGTCAACAACTCACTGATTCAATGATCAGATCAAAATGAGCCAAGAACAGGGATATCGTCAGTGCTTGCGCACATGTGCGTGACTGACAGTGTGAAGAGTTACTAAAGCTAAATTTGAGTATTGATTATTGTAAATGAAATCATGATTGGGTTCAAAAGACGAAGATTGGGAATAGGACACAACCCCTGTCTTTTGCAGGTATTGACATACACCCCTACACCACCCTTTTCAATTGGATCGAAATGTCATTCTGATCGAACTTGGTTGTATCATTCAGTGAGTTTACGAGAAGGCTTTTCAGTCCGATTGAGTCACCAATCCAATTATTAACTGATTTTATTGCATGTAAATGTAGCCACAATACCAACATATCAGTAGTCAATACCAATACCATGACTCAACTCAAAGTGAAATAACAGTGAAATGTTAAGTGGTACTTCAGATACTAACTTGGCAAAATGGTCTTGTATCTATTTTTTGATCCATGATTTGGGATATCCAGTTCTTTCTGATCCACAAAGTTCATGGGAATTTCCTGTGGATAAAAAATCTGAGCTGAGTACAATGGAAATGGTCAACACCATTACATAAGCACATTACATTTATATAGGCCTTACTGTAGATTTCATCATATTACATTCAGATATCACATAAAACATCCATTAAATACTACATGTGTGGCAGATATGATCAGTTTTGATTTCATTTTCATTGTATTAAATTTGTTCTCTGTTTTCCGCCACTAGTTTGTCACCTTGATTACTCATTAATTAGATCCCACCTGTGTGTATTCAGTTCGTTATCTTGTCTGTTTAAGCCCCTCATCTCGTGTTGTTTGTGTATAGAACACACTGTCACATTATACTTTCTTGGATTATTCTCTTTGCTTTATTTTATCAAAGTAAATAACCTTATTTGTATCTTCCTTGTCATCGTCTTTTGTGGAGCAAGCCGTAACAACATCAAGAAAATACCCTTTAACTGAACCCCAACTGTGTGTAATTCCCATGACTCATAAAAGTCAAGTTGAACCACATTATTGCTAAAAGTATTAGTGGTGCACTGGAAAATCACTTACGACAAATTCTGTGTGCAGCCTCTGGGTGTTCAATGTGATGTCACGAAGCTGTTGCCGTGAGAGGACCCGACTGGCTGACTGCAGGTATTCCTGAGTGGCACGCTCTCGTGGGGTCACGACCCCACAACTCAAAGGCTCCACCGAACCCAAAGAACTCATATCCAGCACCAGAGAGACATTAGATCCTCGTCTGTGAGAGACAGAGACATAACAGCAATATTTGAGGGGGGAAAAAAGAAGAAGAAAAAAAAACGTCAGGAAAGTGTGTTAAATATATAATTTGCTGATAATTTACTCACCCCCATGTTATCCAAGATGTTCATGTCTTTCTTTCTTCAGTCAAAAAGAAATTAAGGTTTTTGATGAAAACATTTTAGGATTATTCTCCATATAGTGGACATCAATGGCCTCCAAACAGTTGAAAGTCATAATTACAGTTTCATTGCAGCATCAAAGCATTCTACACGATCCCAGATGAGGAATAAGGGTCTTTTCTAGAGAACCATCACTCATTTTCTAAAAAAAATGTAAAATTAGATACGTTTTAACCATAGATGCTGATCTTGAAGTAGCTCTCTTCTTCTTCCTCTCTATTAGAATTCAAGCAGTGTAGACACTGCTAAGTGTATTACTGCCCTCCACAGGTCAAAGTTCGAACTAATTGTTATAAACTTGCACTAGCATATTGTATATGACAATTTAGTTCAAACTTTGACCTGGCATTAATACACTTAGCAGTGTCTACACTGCTGGAATTCTAATAGAGAAGAAGAAGAAGAAGAAGAGAGCTAGTTCAAGATGAGCATTTATGGTTAAAATGTATAACATTTATTTATTTATTTTTTTTAGTAAATGAGTGATGGTTTCTGTAGATAAGACCCTTATTCCTCATCTGGTATCGTTTAAAAACCTTTGAAGCTGCACTGAAACTGTAATTTTGACCTTCAACCGTTTGGAGGCCACTGAAGTCCACTATAAGGAGAATAATCCTGGAATGTTTTCATCAAAAACCTTAATTTCTTTTCAACTGAAGAAAGAAAGACATAAACATCTTGGATGACATGGGGTGAGTAAATTATCAGAAATTTTAATTTGAAAGTGATCTAATCCTTTAAAGGTGCCATATATGTAAAATGTTCTGTCCGCTAGAGGTCGCTAGAGGCCTATTCAAAACAAAGGCGTAGCTTGATGACGCCAAGTTTGAGCGTGGAATCTTGGGACATGTGGTCTCCACCTCACAGCCGGAGGAAATAATAGGGATAGGACTAAGGAAGAAATCATGTTCATGGATGCAATTATTAACATTACTGTAGTATGAAGCAGAGCAGGACCGAGTGTTTTGGGAGCTGAATGAGGCCGATGGAGCGATTGCACAACACACGCCTCACGAGCAGCGGAGCTTTTATTATGCCACAGTCGCCGGCGCTGCTTCGGCTTTTCCGTTCATGAGTATGAGGTAACACAGCTCTGTTTATCATACTAGATACATTTGAGTGTGTTGAAAATGATATTATAACGTTACTCTGTGCATTCACTCGACAGCTGCTGTGAGACACTGTTACACACTGCAGTAAGATAGATTGATTTTAGAATATTATATTAAATGTTGGATGGCTTTGTGTTGATAAATGGCATGCGATTAATTTTAAAACATATTGTATGATGGAGAAAATGATGTATTACTGTTACTAAAAATAAAGCAACTGATTATGATATGTTAGCTACTTGACAAAATAGTGTTTTTCTCTGAGGCATGGTAAAGCATGTTACTCGCGAATAATCAAGAAAATTAGATTTAAACAATAAGACTAAATGTGTTGAGCTATATAACAATTAGTTTTCTGTCTATAAATATATCAAAAAAGCTATTAAAACGTAAATATTAAAACGGCTTTGGTGTTTCCATGGTTTCTACAAAATAACAACGGAGGGTAACGTGGGTATGACGTCCTGGATCCTTGGTTAAAGGGGTGGTTGAATGCGATTTCACTTTTTTAACTTTAGTTAGTGTGTAATGGTACTGTTTGAGCATAAACAGTATCTGCAAAGTTAAAGCACTGAAAGTTCAATGCAAACAGAGATATTATCTGGTAAAGTTATGGCAGTTTAATGCCTACAAAAACGACCGGTTTGGACTACAACGAGCTTCTTCACGGGTTGGTGACATCATAAACCCTGCAAAACACGCCCCTGGGAACACGCAACAAAGTGGGCGAGGCCATGTAGCGTGGCATAATGAAAGTGGAAGAGTTGTGCACACCGGACACGAGCGACACATCAAAAGATAATATAACCCATTATAATAATAATCAGTGATATTTTCTACACTGGATGCAGTGCTGAAGACAGCTTCCAGAATCTACATGAGTTCAATGCTGGATTTTACTGAAAGATGGAGCAGTTCCCACTTTAAAAGCAGAAGCTGCTGTTTATCGGCCCCAAACTGTAAGTACATTTTATTGTTTGTACATGTCTTTTAAATGTATAGTTCTGTTGCTATATTTAGTTGCATCCAGGACATTTACAAAGAGCAACTCGTTTTTGCTTCGCTAGCCAGTTAGCTGTATTATAGTGCATACTTCTCCAACAAACACCAACAAACGTCTATGTTCATAGACAAACAGTTGTTCATGCTGTAAATTAAACTCTACCTTTACAAAAATGCTACTACTCAGTCATGTATTCGGCTACAGTAAAGCTTTAATCAGGATAAAACTGTATATTGAAAGCTAACAAACAGCAGTGACAGTGACAACACTTTGACACGAATACAAAATGAAATACCATTCATAAATGTCCTTTACAATCCACAATTGCAGAGGTTCTGCTGGGTCTGATTCAGGCTCAATTTGTTACGACAATATAGACGCCATTATTTACATTTCCACTGAAGCAAAAGTAACAACGAACGGTAAGGGGCGTGCCGTTTCCGGACGCTTCAGCGAATCACGATGGCTCTGGTTACACTGTGCCAGCTAACCAATCTGAACACATTGCGTATTTCGGAGGGAGTGGCTTCATAGAAGCAGGAAGTCAAACGAGCCGTTCAAATGACAATGGAAACAGAGGTGTAGAATAAAGGTAAAATATATTAAAAAATACAGCGTTTAAAAAAAAAACACGAAGCATTAAGACATGTTAAACTGTGCCCCCAAAACACAATCAAGCCTAGAAAAAAACCATTGAACCACCCCTTTAAAACTGCAATTTTCTCACGATTTACAAATAGTTGCAAACATTTGGGATATTGTAAGTACTCAAGTGAACAAAATATATAACATTGGCCTAGTGGTTTTTGGATATTTTACTGCAAAATTCTTATATATTGCACCTTTAAGTTGATATAAGTAACATTTGGCAAAAATTGAACCAATACTCTAAGAGACTTTTGAGAAAATTTTCAAAGTAAATCAAAAAGTTTGGCCATCTATGGGAATCTAGCAAGACCAGTCTCATGACAACAGGTAATAATTTTTTTAAATTGAATTATAATTTTGACCACAATCTTTTAAGGTACCTAAAAGGCAGGGTGCCAATTACACATACCAGGTTTCATAATGGTACATTTTTGTATCTGTTAAATACATTATTTTATGTTAACAAACTATACAAACTATAGCAAAGCTTAGAAATAACACTTTATTTTGGCTCAGTAGCTTCTGCAGCACGATCACAATCTTGTAGAATGTGCTATTGCTCTTGTTGGTGCTGTTTTGTGCTGTTAGGGATGATGACATAATCGTTTCAGAAAATATACGGATTGTCCCGTCCACACGAAAACGCACACACGGTTTTCAAATTTATCCACTCTGGGACCTGGTTTCAAAAAATAGCGGTTTCACCTTTTCGAAAACACTGGACCCGTGTGGACGAAACCCCTATCCGATAAAAAATTTGTGCGTATTCACAGAAACGCGTCTCCGTGTGGACGGGGCCTCAGGTTATGCTTGCCATGACATGGACAAAGTTCTGTACACCCAAGCGCGGTGGAGATAAAGCCTAACATCCATTTTGGCATGCTCTTTATCAAATTTGTTCAAGAACAGTTTGACTAATCAATACTAATACTTTTGAGTATAACTGCTCACAATCCCTTCACTGACTACCATTACGACCAAAGAACTACTGTTATGTAAAATCTTTAGAGTGACTCCCGTGAGGGCAGTATTGTGATGAATGTTGATCTAGAGGACCACATATGGAAGTGGCCCAAATCAGAATAAAAATGTTCAGATTCCTTGTGGTTTGTGCTGTTCACACTGTTTAAGAATTAGATATGAGTCACATATGAGCAAAAATAAATAAATAAATAAAACAGATTTGGGCCACTTTTGCCTACAGTGTGAACGTATAGTCTTAGAAAAAGCCCAGGATCATGGGGCCCTGGGGCACATCACATGAATAATACCCATTGCTGCAGAAATTATTTTCTTTGTATGACATTTGTAATTAGACATTGTTGCCATTTATATTTCGTAAAACACTAATATAAGCAAAATGTCCACTGATCTTCAAAATATTTGTTAACATTTAGTTTTTTCCTCAACTTCCTTCTTGTAAATTTGTCAGTTATATCACTAATCACTAGTTGTTTGACAAGCTCAGAAAGACAGAATTCCATTTTGCACATTTGCATCTAGTTACGTCACACACAAATCAATGGCATTTGCCAAAAACAAAATCAAACTTGCCGCAATGTGCTGCAGTTACAAGACAGATTCTTCAAAATTCTCTTTTGTGTATATAGAAAGATAGCAGCATGTGGGTTTGAAACAACATGAGGGTGAGTGAACAATCACATTACTCCTTTTGACTGAATTATTCCTTTAAATCGAAGAGTTTTTTGTGCACAAAATAAGTCTTACCGCTCCTGAAGGCCACCAACAGACTTCATCCTAAAGGGCGAATGTGTGGAGGACACACTGGGTTTGAGTTCAGCCACAGAGTGGCTGGGTGGGCAGTGCGGCTCTGACGTCGTCACGCTGGAAGTTTGATGGATGTTTATGTTACAGGATGGGGTGCTTGTGCTGCTGCTAGAATGGGTGGCACTGGGTTTGGACGTCTGGTTGGCCTGGACCATGCTGTTCTTGAGGGTCAGAGGAGGCTGAGCACCATGAACAGGGATGGGTGCCAGCTGCACGTCCCGGGTGGGTGGGGATGGCTCTTTAAGCTGCTGATCCAAGAATTCCTTCTCCTTTATTCGGTAAAGCACCTAAAGAAAAAAGAAGTTGTTAAGCAACAAATTCAGGTCACCCCAACACTAAAGAAAGTAAATGATTTTTTGTTCCCATTAAAGGATTAGTTCACTTCAGAATTAAAATTTCCTGATAATTTACTCATTTAATGTCATTCAATATGTTTGTCTTTCTTTCTTAAGTTTTTTGAGAAAAACATTCCAGGATTTTTCTCCATAAGGCAAGAACATACCAAGCCGACGCCGACGAATTAGTGGCGACGAAAGCAGACAGCGGGATTTGCTCACATCGGCAGTGTCTGGGTCCAAATTTGCCGACACACCAAACCGATGCTCGACTGCCGACAGACAAGTAGCACGTCCGTTCTGCACCTACGTAAGATGAAATGCCTTTCCGAACCAGCAGGTGGCAGTAGCTGAACAGCCAACCAGAATGATCAGACAGCCTGACTGACCGACGAGCTCCGACGCTGATTCCACATGTCGAATCGGCTGAAAAAAAGCCGACGAGGACCAACTTCAGCCGACGGTGCGGAACACACTGAGAAAACTTAGTCGGCCAACAAACAAAAACTACCCAACAGCCGACCGTCGGCTTGGTGTGTTCCTGCCTATATAGTGGAATTCACTGGGGTACAACGGTTTGAAGGTTCAAATTGTAGTTTCAGTGCAGCTTCAAAGGGCTCTACACGATCCCAGCTGAGGAATAAGGGTCTTATCTAGTGAAACGATTGGCCATTTTCTAAATAAAAAAAAAAAAAATTTATATACTTTTTAACCACAAATGCTTGTATTGCACTAGCTCTGCGATGTGCCACGCATTACGTAATCATGTTGGAAAGGTCACGCGTGACGTAGGTGGAAGTACTACCAGTGTCTACAAATCGAACATGCAAAGACTAAGTCTTTCTAAGTGATGCAGCCTGGAATCATAATCACACCATGTTCTTTCGTCTGGCCAGAGGAGGACTGGTCCCCTGACTGAACCTGGTTTCTCCCAAGGTTTTTTCTCCACTTCTTTTTTTTTTTCTCCAACTTACACTCCCAGCAGGATACAGTGCAATATTTTTTCATAAAAAATTCACTAAATACATTAACTAAAGTCAGAATTACGTGATATAAAGTCAGAATTGCAAGTTATAAAGTCAGAATTGTGATAAAGTCAGAATTGCGTGATATAAAGTCAGAATTGCGCAATATAAAGTCAGAATTGCGAGTTATAAAGTCAGAATTGTGAGATATAAAGTCAGAATTGTGAGAAAGTCAGAATTGCGCGATATAAAGTCAGAATTACGAGTTATAAAGTCAGAATTGTGAGTTATAAAGTTAGAATTGTGAGTTATAAAGTTAGAATTGCACGATATAAAGTCAGAATTGTGCATTATAAAGTCAGAATTGCAAGTTATAAAGTCAGAATTGCACAAAATATAAAGTCAGAATTGCGCGTTATAAAGTTATAATTGCAAGTTATAAAGTCAGAATTGTGAGAAAGTCAGAATTGCACGATATAAAGTCAGAATTGCACGATATAAAGTCAGAATTGCGCGATATAAAGTCAGAATTGCGAGTTATAAAGTTAGAATTGTGAGAAAGTCAGAATTGCACGTTATAAAGTCAGAATTGCGCGATATAAAGTCAGAATTGCGCGTTATAAAGTCAGAACTGTGAGTTATAAAGTTAGAATTGTGAGATAAGTCAGAATTGTGAGTTATAAAGTCAGAACTGAGTTATAAAGTTAGAATTGCACGATATAAAGTCAGAATTGCGTGTTATAAAGTCAGAACTGAGTTATAAAGTTAGAATTGCACGATATAAAGTCAGAATTGTGAGTTATAAAGTCAGAATTGCACGAAATATAGTCAGAATTGCACATTAAAGTCAGAATTGCACGATATAAAGTCAGAATTGCGCATTATAAAGTCAGAATTGTGAGATATAAAGTCAGAATTGTGAGTTATAAAGTCAGAATTGCGCAATATAAAGTCAGGATTGTGAGTTATAAAGTCAGAATTGCGCAATATAAAGTCAGAATTGCGCAATATAAAGTCAGAATTGCGCAATATAAAGTCAGAATTGTGAGAAAGTCAGAATTGCACGATATAAAGTCAGAATTGTGAGATATAAAGTCAGAATTGCGAGTTATAAAGTCAGAATTGTGAGATATAAAGTCAGAATTGTGAGAAAGTCAGAATTGCACGATATAAAGTCAGAATTGCGAGTTATAAAGTCAGAATTTTGAATGTGAATTCACAGAGAAAGAAGCGTGGCAAACAAACTAACTTTTAATAAACACAAGGAACACAGAAGCACTATACTGACAACATAATGTTATCTCAAGACAAAGAACAGAGGAAAAACTAAGGGCTTAAATACACAAGGGGTGATCATTAACAGAACAGGGAACAGGTGTGTAATTCAATTAACATCCATAGAAACTAATGACTGGGAACACAGGCAAACAGGAAACAGAACAAAACACAATGAAACTAAACATACCCTTGACACATATAAATTAAGTTGAAAGATTTTTTTCATAAAAATTCACTTAATATATCCATATATATAAATTAAATTATATATAAGTATATAATAGAAGTTATATGTTTATAAAAAAGTACATGCATTTTAAAATGATTTAGATTTCTCTTATTAATATGCTTTATCTTCGATCAACTTTACATGAGTCTGTTTATTCAGAAAGTAAAGCTTCCTTAAATCTACAGTTGAGTGTTTAAGATCTCACAGTATATTTCATCACAGAACTACACCATACTTCCTCATTTCTCACCACAAGCCTGAACCACGTTATTGTCGTTACTCTTACAATCATATTTAACAATTCAGCTGTCCACGTTACAGCCATGTAAATCATTCATAACTTGAACAAAACTTGGTTACTTTGTTGAGGAAAAACAAGACGATAACTACAACAATACAACAATGATTCTTCTAACTCTGTTTAATGTTTACGGAAATGTGCAAAGGAAAAAACACTTACAACTGAGTTTTTTTCTGTTTTAAGTTTAAATTTACTAAATTTGGATTTAATAACTCTATTATCAGAATGAATGAGTCAATAAATTATTAACACTTTACATTTTATAAGGTTCATTAGTTAACTGCACTTCTAATTTATTACTCTTTTTTTATGTTAAATTTAACATTTACTAATACATTATTAAAATCAAGAGTTACATTAGTTAATGCACTGTGAACTAACATGAACAAACTGAAGTAACATTAACAAAGATTAATAAATACTGTAACAAATGTATTGCTCATGTTTAGTTCATGTTAGTTAATGCATTAATGTTAACAAATGAACCTTATTGTAAAGTGTAACCAATGAATTGATTGATTCAATTTGTAAAAACAATTTGTAATTTGTAAGTACAGTATTTTTTTTTCTTCTACATCATAATTTAAAGTGTATCTTAAACTGAATACTTCCAGTCAGTTTCAAATCTTGTTGAGAAATTAAATGAGCCATTATAATCTTCATTAAACTCTGCATCTCATTAAAACACATGCAGTCCATGTTTAAAGCAAATGCTTTGAGGGTTGTAATTTAAGTCATCTTCTTTCTCATGGTTTTAAAGGCATGTATCTAGTTGGAAACCCCCTTTACATCTATTTTAGCAATGGCTCTATGTCAGTAATTAATCAAATTAAAGTTAGTATGTTTTGTCTAACCATAAAATATATGCGCTCACATTTGAATAAAGGAATTCCCAGGTTTTCCACCAGAGGTCTCTATCTCCTCAACCTAAGGAGCTGTGTGGTAATGGTTTCAGTGCTAAATTCAAACGAGTGAACTTTACCTTTGTACAAACAACACCTTTTTTTCCATTATTATTTTTTTCCGGACATTAACGCGGTTTGAATTCTCGAATGAAACTTGCAAATGCATCCGGCAGCACAGGTGCAAAAGAGCATATCATGTTTGACCAATCAGAATCGAGCATGAATTATTGATGAACATTTATAAGGTGTTTATTTTTTTAAATAATAAAGTTCAATTTAGATAAACAATATATAATTGTTTTTTATTTTGTTTTATTTTTAATATATATATATATATATATATATATATATATATATATATATATATATATATATTATATTATATATTAGTAGGTTAAATTTATTTTATGTCCAGTTAATAATTGTAGTTCTTCAACTTAAACTTATTTCAGTTTATTGCCAAGGTAACATTTCAAATTTTCGTTTTGTTTAAGTTTTTCAACTAATATTTATATTTTATTTAGTTAACAGAAATGTTTTTAATAGTTTTAGTTTTAGATAACTCTGCTTACAATTTACCAAATTTTATATTATTACTTTTTCATACTGCTTTCTAAATACTATTTGTAAATCATGAAATTAAGCAAATTAAGTTTTATTATCTGATCATAGCCATAGTTTTGTTTCTTTTCAGTTTTAAACATCTAACAGAAGGCTAATGGTGGGTCGTATAAAAAAGTAAATATTTTCCAGATAATATTTTACCCTATTTATGATATTTTGATCTTTCACAAAATAAAAAAAGTTGGAAGGGGTGCCACTCGCAAAAGGATGATCATCATATTTGGTGGTCCCCGGCATCAAAGAGTTTGAAAACCCCTCCTGTCCTAGTATTTACAGAATCACAATGCTAATAATGCTTCAGCAGTCCCTGTCACAGCTTAACGCGGTAATTATTCCTTAAGCTCTTCAGTCCATCAGTGCGAGAGAGAGTGGGTGCTCTGAGGACGTGCTATGATGTCATCGCAAGACTTAAGACAGACTTAAAACGTTAAGAGCAAACATCAACCAATCAGAGGGCGGAGTCAGGTGTGACCAAGATGGCAGTGCTGATCCTTTTAAAGTGCTGAACCACTAGAGGAAACCATGCGACTTCCTCTGCCACAATACATCCGTTTTGCAATGACTCTTTCTGTATCATATCCTGTGTCTCTGCTTCTGTTCAGGTCTTTTTCACTATTACTCGCTATATATCAACACCCAAGGAGTGCCTTTACAGACGTGAATGATTTCAGTATTAATGTTAATAACCGTTGGTGTTTACTTCATGAGGGTGTTTGCTGAGACAAACAGGAAGTATTTTAAGTGAATAAATTCAAAATTCAAATTCAATATTCAATATTCAAATTCAATATTTCATTCACAACTCAATATTCAAACCCACACAAATGAGGTCTCTTTAATATCTCATTCATTTCTCCAAGACAACACTGAAATTGAATGGAGAGCAAATGGAGACTTTTACCTAGGTTTCCTGCTTCGCAGATGTTTCTCCTGAGAAAGACCCTAGCAATTTCACATGTATCTACTTTTAGTTTCAAACTTTTTAAGATCTTAATACAAACTTAAACATTTCTCATCAGAGCTGTCATTTCAAGTGTTATTAGCTTCCTGTACTACAACTACCTATTTATTTGAATATCTTTCTATTTGTATGAAGGAATTTCAGGAGAAAATTCTGAGACAAAGTTCCCATCTGAGAACTCCATTCAGGTTTCCTGAGATAATATAGAGCATTTCATGAATCATCCTACAGCATTGTGTCCTATTCAAATCAAGAAGACTGAGAGATACGTACCATTAAACAGGAGAAGATGAGGATGAATATTGTGAGGCAGATAACCAGCACATAGAAGCCGTCTTTACCCCAGATGCTGTTCTTCTCATGGTGGTCTTTGAAAACATTCTTCTGTTCAAAAGCAGACACAAAAGAACATCAGTGTCCAGACCCAACGTCAAACCTATGTGCTACATCGGGCATGACTTTTGAGAGCCCTAACATGCATTTATACTGTGGTTGAGTAAAAGTGATATAAGGATCAACAAGTGTCAGCGATCTTAAGGAAGACATTGACGTTGAGTTAGACAGAGGCTGACTCCACCCCTAAACCTGCCCACACATACACACACACTGGATGAATGTCCTGAAACACACATGCACCTGTACTTGGGTAGTTAACAGCAAGGTTCTATAAGGTAACATGCTATATTCAACATAAAAATATTTTAAACTTTATCTTTCTTGTTGTTTTTTAATCATTAATAATCATCTACTATTAATGGAGACATTACATGAAATAAATACTTAAAAATGCACTTGTCACACTGCAAAAAAGCTAAAAACAGTACAATAATTATCAAAATAATATTAAATTATATTATATTATTAAGACATTATGCATTAAAAAACATCAACATCAAATATATTGTACTATATGATGCATTAAAAAAAATATATATAATTTTTGTATATTATTTTTACATTTAATTTCAGGTTTAATACAATGTAAAACACTTAAAAAATCTAATTAAGTTATGGAGGTCAATATCATAAAAAAAAGAAAAAAGATTGGGGCTCCTGGGTTATGAAGAAGAACGACGTTTTAAGGGTAAAGTCAGGTCGAAATAATGCCTTAAAGTTTTAATAGTCTAAAGTAAAAAATATATATATACATATTGCTATTCACATTATATATTTCAAATCATTTTCTTTAAAATATTGCATTTATTTTTAATCACTGTTTGTATCTCCCATGATTCATTGCCCATTTAGTTTATTAAAAAATACTTATGGCGCAATGCGGCACCAGCGCAAGTGTTTTTTGCTAGTTTCAGCCCGACGCAGTTATCATTTTCGCATCATGCGCCACGTTGTTTAAATAACAAATGCATTTGCACCCATTTGTGCGCCCATGGACGTGCTGCTCAGAAAACGAGGTGTGTTCAGGTGCATTGTTGCCGTGTTGCTATTTTGAGGCAACTGAAATAGACTGCGCCATTGACCAACTGAAACCTGCTCTAAAGCCAATGCCGCAGTATTTGTTTTGTTATTTAAAGAGCGCGTTAGTAATACACGCCTATGCTGGTGCACAATGCGCGTACACTCTGCTTATTACACAAAGGGACGCGCAGTAGGACACAAACATGCAAAATATTAAGGATTACAATGTAAAAGATTAATATTATGTGCATAAAGATAAAAATGCTTTGGTGGAATCTGGCTTTTTCCGTAGATGGTCTGCTCACGCGCTTTAACCTCGCACAGATCTGTTTCCTCGCTAGAGAAGCAGTTTTTCTGCTTACAAATTTCGGCATGTACATAGCGAATCCACCATGGCATGAACGCAAGGGCTTTTGATGGGAATGGGAGATGAGACTTTGATTGGTTTATTGCATGTGTACAAAACACACCTATTACTCATTAAGAGAATAGGGACAACCCTTTCAGACCATGCACTGGGCGCGCTGGCCATTTTCCGGTCGTTAAACTAGCAAAAGTGGATTCGGACAGCATTTATTTCATAAATGTATTTTAAAAACATTTTTATAACATTAGAATTTTGTCAAGAAGGTGTAATAACATCTTTAAAAAAAAAAAAAAAAAAGTATAATGGTTTTACCATGTATTTTGATGTTACCATGGTATTACCATGATTTTTTTACATGCACCAAGTAACAATAGAGCACCTTCGGATAGGTTTGTCAAAAAAAAAGTCAATATGTAGGAGGCAAGACTGTTACTGTTACACTGTGGTGCTGAGTGAAGTGCACGACAAAGCAGTACAGGGAAAAAACCGTCTAATATAATCCACAATTGAAAACTCAGGAGATAGCAGGAATAATTACTCAAACACATCAACAATAACAGACAAATTAGCTAGGGAAATTCACAGCTTACAGTATATACACAGGGAACATAATCAAATGAGAAATAGAAGCTAACTCGCAAATCAGGCAGGCAAAACGAGAAGAAAACACAAAGAAAACAAAACCCAAAACAGGCTACACTGGAAGGTGTGTCCTTGTGCCGTAACAGTCCCGCTAAGGAAGGAGGGTGGGGCACAGTGTGTTCATAATGTAATAAATTTATCATACAGTAACCTATTACAAGTTTTAATACATTTTGAGAGAATTATTATGAACATTTTATTACATTAATAATGTAATACTTATTACATTATGTGCAGTTATTACATTATGAGTTGCTACAGCAGCAATGATGGTGGGAGGAGCCATCCAGGATGAAAGCCCACAGTGGAGTCAATGGAGGGAGGAGTTGAATTTTGGCTGTCGACACCAGGGGGATGACCAACAGAGACAAGGCTATTGGAGGTGGAGCCCTATGCACAGATGGAGAGCAGATGAGACCGGGTGACACAGATGGTCCTAGAGGCCAAGGTGGAGACGCAGTGAAGAGCATCCAAGGTGGAGCCAGGGTGCCTGAGGACTGAGGCGGAGGGAAGGCAGAGCCAGATGGAGCCGAAGGGTGGAGAGATGGAGTGCTACAGAAGGCTCGTAAGTCTGTGAGGACTGACATCTGACCAAGGGAGAACCAGAGGGACGAGGGAGCCCGGTGAAGCCGTGAGGCCGATGGTATCTGGTGAAGCTGATGGAGGGAGAAGCAAAGGAGGAGCCGACATGTTGACAGACCGAGTTGGATCAGCGGCTGGAGGTGGAGCCGGGGATCCACTTGGGGATCCACTTGCCTGGGCAAACATGAAGACCTGAAGACCCGAGGCAAATCCTCTAATATAGAGCATTAGAGGAGAAGACAAGAGGCTAAAGAGAACCAGCAGAGGCGGGGCTAATGGACTGGCTGACTTTGGAAGAGGAGGCGGAAGAGGGAGGCTGGGCGGGAACTCTGGAGACACAGGGGACATTGGGCTGGGCGAAATCAGGGGGGATGCAGGAGACTCTAAACTGGACAGAACCAGCGGAAACACAGGAGAGTTTGGCCCAATCCCATTTCTACCCCTTACCCCTACCCCTTCGTTTTGCGCGTTCACGTGAAGTGGTAGGGGTGTCTCAGTTCTCTTTTGGCTGGAGTGGTAGGGTTAAGGGGAAGGGCCAGATAGCCCTTCAAACGAAGATTTTTCGGGACCACACTTCGAACAAAGGGGTATGAGAAATTTCCCTGAATTTACTGTGCTGCTAGAATGCATGTAGTGATCATGGTAATGATATTTCCACTCAGGATCGATCACTCATGTGTTACCTGGCTGCCAGTTTCTCCATAACTTGCTAAACGCGCTATTTGAATGATGTGAACACAAATGAATAATACAGTTAAAAGAAATATCTGGTCATCTCGTATCATTTGTAAACTCTTGCGTTACCAAGGCAACAACTGACTTGTTTGTATTACATTGCAAAAACCTCAGTTATAGCAGCACCACAGTAGAAAACGAAACCATATTCATACCGGTCAGCTCGGATCAGCACGGAATGGAATGGTTAAACAAACAGCTAGGCCCAATGGAAAAGGAAACTCAAAGGCTCATACGTTTTCGAACTGAAACCAAGTGCCGTTTTCTGAAGTCCAAAATACAGCGCAAAACAACGTTGGGAGTGAGAAATCTGTTAAACATGCTCAGGCCTGAATTCTGTTGAAACGCGCACTTCATTGTTGATCATACTTGTTAAATGTTACAGTAGTGGTGTCTCATTTCTTCATTTCAATATTTTCACCCCTACACCTTGCCACTCTGTTTCAAGGGGCAAGGGGAAGGACAAAGGGGTAGAAAATAGAATTGGGATTGGGCCTTTGTGCTATATGGGAAGGTAATCCTCCTCTTCTAAGTCATAAAAATTGCAGAGGTCAACTTCAGTTCACCCTCAGTGGGCAGAGTCTTCTTCCATTCCCTCATACCGGCTCACACACCTGATCAGACACACCGTGAGGGCTCGGGTTCCAGGGCGATGGCTGGCTCAGTCCTCTTGTGCGGCTCTGGCTTGTGCATCGCGGCAGGTTTCATCTTTTCATCTGCAGTGAGCTCTGGTGTCGTATCTGTGCTGTGGGGTGATGACTGGCTGAGCTCTGGGTTTGCAATGGGACTGATAATGATCTCTGCTGGGCAGATGGTGTTTGCTGGTCTTTTGCTTCTGTGTTCAAACTTGTGAGGTAGAAAATACACAGGGAACCGTCCAGGAAGTTTGTAAAGCATGTCAGATGTCGAAATTTTTGGGTGTGGACCTTGAGGGACTGCTGCTTCTGGTCTATACAGAGCAGTTGGACTGCCAGTAAATCCATATTTTATTGGTCTGTATTGGTTTATTGCTGAGTGAAGTGGGGAACAGAATGCAAAATGGGAACAGAACACAGAGAAAACAAAACCAAAAACAAGCTACATGTGACAATCACTGCCTTGGCTACACTTTTTAGTCACCTAATCATTTACACATCATTTATTACATCATTTACTACATGGCACAAACTGATTGGCCCCTGCTGATTCTGCAGCCAATGATATTGCTTGCTCACCATTTAAATAGTCTGGTTCATGCTATCAGATTTCCTCTGAAACCCTCCACCTCCGCCAGCTTCACCTGTCTAGATCTGCTACAGGATTTATGCATGCCTATTCATAAGGCTGCAGTTTATCTTACATGCTCACAGCAGCGTGTCTGTATCTCTTAGCAGTAGCAAGACCATACTTGCTCTGCAGCAGCAGCATTTGTAGATTTAGTCCACCAAGACAAAATACATTAATTTAACATTGTCATATCCATTAACATGCTAAAACTATAGCAAGAGTTGTAATGAATTAAATGTACATTTTGTACTTTTACAGCTAATTATTACTTCATGCTAGAGCTGTTAGCCACAAACCTCAGTGGACGCCTCAGTGGTTCCAACCGGCCCAGAGCTGTGGTGAAGGGTGTTGATGTTGAGCAACTGGATCATTTCCTCATGTGCCATGGGTTCTGATACTCCAACTGATGACACATATAGCTCTATGTCATCATTTTCTTCCTAAAAACATAAAGAACAGTGAATGAAGAATATCCTTTTTAAGACAATGCACTTTTTATAAGACTTTATAATACACAATAAATTTATCCTATTTATCCTGATAATAACATGGTGATTTTAGATAATGGTCTCCAATATAATCTGCCTAGAATTGCAGCTAAACTAAGTGTGTTACCAGACTTCAAATCTACACAGGTCTACAGGAAATATGGGCCAGGAGTGATTGGTAATGTTTCCCTCTGGTGGTGGGAACAGAAGCTACAGCCTCAGACTTTTCTAAAAGAGGAACACTGACATCAAAGATCAGAAGAAAACTTTGAAGACAAAATCTTTCATTGATTGTCCCAAACCACAATGGGAACTAAGAGAGACAGAAGAACAGGGACATTCCTCTGTGATGCAATGAGGGATTAAGTGTTTGCATTACTTTAAAGGGTTAGTTCACCCAAAAATGAAAATTATGTAATTAATGACTCACCTTCATGTCGTTCCAAACCTGTAAGACCTCCGTTTATCTTCGGAACACGGTTTAAGATATTTTAGATTTAGTCGGAAAGCTTTCTGTCCCTCCATTGAAAATGTAAGTACGGTATCCTGTCCATGTCCAGAAAGGTAATAAAAACATCATCAAAGTAGCCCATGTGACATCAGTGGGTCGAAATCGAAAATACATTTTGGTCCAAAAATAACAAAAGCTACTACTTTATTCAGCATTGTCTTCTCTTCCGTGTCTGTTGTCAATCCGCGTTCATGACTCCGCAGTGACGCTGCTGACGTAGCTTCTTCCATCGCTCTTAGTTCTTCGTCCGTGTATTCGGGTTCAAATGAAATCCTTAGACATGTTTGCAAAGGTTGTTTTGTTTACAGCGTGCGTCTCCCTCGGACTGTAAACGAAGCTCGGACGCACCAGATAACACGTCAGCAGCGTCTTACGTCAGCAGCGTCACTGCGTCGTGAACGCGGATTGACAACAGACCCGGAAGAGAATACAATGCTGAATAAAGTCGTAGTTTTTGTTATTTTTGGACCAAAATGTATTTTCAATGCTTCAAAAATTTCTAACTAACCCACTGATGTCACATGGACTACTTTGATGATGTTTTTATTACCTTTCTGGACATGGACAGTATACCGTACATACATTTTCAATGGAGGGACAGAAATCTCTCGGACTAAATCTAAAATATCTTACACTGTGTTCCAAGATGAACGGAGGTCTTACGGGTTTGGAACGACATGAGGGTGAGTCATTAATGACATAATTTTAATTTTTGGGTGAACTAACCCTTTAAGGAATCACATTTCCTTGATATTTTGAGAAAAGATCATTGTACAATGAAAGGAATGAAATACTTTCAGAAGTCAGAACTTCTTCCTCAGTTAAAAAGAGCATTTATTGAAACTAAGCCATGACAAAGATTTCTACTGAACTTCTGCAGCTTTCTGTCAGACAGATGAACATCAACACATGACCACATTTACATGAAACAACAAGAAGGCAGTAGAATAGATACTTTTATATGCATAACAGCAGAACAACTATCAAAATATAATTTGCAGTGAGTGTAAACAAGCACAACAGAAAAAGCAGATTGGTTATTTATTTGTAAGGGTGAGAGTGAGGGTGTAAATGGTAATGAAAAATGAAATAAATTATATGTTAATAAATGAGCACTGTTTTAGGCATAAGTTGACACAATAGGGGAAATGATTCAAATATATGACTAATGATAAAAAGGGAAGTATGTCATAATATTTTAAATATTAAATAAATAAAAATTATATATAATAATTTTTCATATTATGATTGTAACAATAATATTATAATATATGAACAAAAATTAACCTGTCGTTCTACATGTAAACTAAACATTCAAAATATGTCTATTGATCATGTGAATATAACGTTAAGCATAAAAAGCTTGTAAAATGCTGTTTGCAACCCATATCTACTTTTGTGATATGACATATTTACAAGTGAAACATGAGAAACATTGTAGTGTGTGGCATGGCTCTTTAAGTGAATTTAAATGAAATTTCAGTAAATCAATTCCGATTAATCACCAGATCTGTGTAGATCTCTATCACTAGAGGTTGAAAAATAACAGGGATTTTTCTTCAGAATAAATGTGCACTGATGAATCATGTACAACAAAACCAGGAAATTTAAACTACAGTGTGGTGAACTTAGCAACAAAGAGAGAAGATCTAAATGCAGATTCTTTAATGTTGTAATTTTAACAAAAGTACACAAAACACATAGAGCAAACCAAATAAAACTGCAATCTAATGACAAGAACTGGTTAAAAACATAGAAAACTAGTGAAGGGGAGTCAACCCCTGTTCTCTGAATAGCGGGGGTCGACTCAAATACAGGAATCAACTGTTGCTGTTGACTATATTGATCTGTCGGAAATCACTGACTTGTTCACTCATTCTTTAATCCCTATATAGCGCATGGCAGTTCAGTGCACTATATCAACAAAGGAGTGAACGAAATGAAGTGAGGAATTCAGACACTACAGAGGCTTAGAGCTGTCACCGAAATAACTGTTTGGCTCTGAGATCAGTAGTAAATGCTTCTCCATCTGAAAGCCAGAGGGCGCTCTCACGCAGAAACTCCAAATATGCCCTGCTGCAGAAGTAGATAACACGTCATTCCAGGAAATCCCTATGGGCATCGTACTATTGCTGTAGCTGAATAAACAAAATTTAAACGCTTTCGTTAAACATGACTAATAAACACACAACTGCCGTAAAGGAACACTCCTCTTTTTTTGAAAATAGGCTCATTTTCCAACTCCCCTAGAGTTAAACAGTTGAGTTTTACCGTTTTCTAATCCATTCAGCTGATCTCCGGTTCTGGCAGTACCACTTTTAGCATAGCTTAGCATAGTTCATTGAATCTGATTAGACCGTTAGCATCACGCTTAAAAATGACCATAGAGTTTTGATATTTTTCCTATTTAAAACTTGACTCTTCTGTAGTTACATCGTGTACTAAGACCGACGGAAAATGAAAAGTTGTGATTTTCTAGGCTGATATGGTTAGGAACTATACTCTCATTCTGGTGTAATAATTAAGGAACTTTGCTGCCGTTCCATGGCTGCAGCAGTGCAATGATATTACTCAGCGGCTGTGACCCCCTGCTTGCACAGGGAGCGTGCCTTGCAACCATGGAGACATTTGTAAAAGACGTTGCGTAATATCTAACTATAGAAGAGTTAAGTTTTAAATAGGAAAAATATTGAAACTCTTTGGTCATTTTTGAGTGAGATGCTAACGGTCTAATCAGATTCAATGAACTATGCTAAGCTATGCTAAAAGTGGTACCGCCAGACCCGGAGATCGTCTGAATGGATTCGAAAACGGTAAAACTCAACTGTTTAACTCTAGGGGAGTTGGAAAATGAGCCTATTTCCAAAAAAGTGGAGTGTTCCTTTAAGCCGCGAGCACACTAGACTTTGAACGTGCGAAATTTCTTCGGATGCTGTAACGGTCGTGATATGACATCACAGTCTACATCGTCTTTTTTGTGAACATGAATCAACATATAACAAAGTAATACATTCAAAATGTAAAAAATATAGAACCTACTCAACTTTACTGCAAAAATATCATTCTTTTAATTCAGCCGAGAGGTCATGCCGTGACGAATCGATCTTCTACTGGTCGCATGTCTTCATGTGATGCGAATTCGCAGGTCAGAGTTCACCAGACTTGAACTTTGGAACGATGAAATGTGAAATTTTTTCGCACGAGCTTGCGTTTGCGTCAGGCATTCGCATGCGTTTGAATGGAAGTCAATGGAACGAAACGCGCAGTGTGACTGCACCTTTATTCTGTGTAAGAAGCCACATCATCTCACAGAAGGACGCTCAACTGTCGTTATGAAGTGAGTTTGATGTAAAAACATTTTACATGTTGTCTTTTGTTAGACAAGATGTTAATAAATGCTTCTCATATCTGGAAAGATGTTTGACGTGTTTTCCTTTTTCAAATGTACATTATAAGCGATTCGCAGTGCTTTCAGATGGATTCTGAAGCTGTGCAGTCTTAGTGATTTCATAACCGCACTAAGAATCGCATTTAAGCGTGATTTCAATGTTATTTTTCGTATTGTGCGATACATCGTGCAGCCCTAATGCACAGCAGTGTTTCATTTCTGAATCCGTATTTTGAATGAACCGAGTGAAACCAATGATTCAGCGGACCACTGATAAAAGACTTGTTGGACTCGCTAAACAGACCAATCGGTGTATGACATCAAAGTACAGCCAGAGCGATTTTAAAAGTAAACAGAGCCGTCTGCTCTCTAATCGCTCTCACGGTACTTTAATGTCATACACTTAAGGGGGTCGCACACCAGACGCGTAGCTCGGCGCCGCGCAGCGTCGCGCCACGTCTTTAAAATTCGAACGCATTGTTTTCTATGAGAGTACGCACACCGGCGGCGACATTCGGCGCCTGTCCGCGGCGCCCAGCAACGACTCAGGAAGTTGTTTAAAATCCTGCCGCGCCACAGAGCGCCATGTACATTGTTTTACATTAAATGTATATTATATTTCTCTCAAATCGTCGTTAATGTACATGCTGACTTCACCCTGTGCTGCAAGATACATTAGTTTCACATTCTAAGTTTAACAGCTTGAATAAAGTCTAAAAATGTATAATAAACGTAGCATTTTCTTTCCTTTTTGCTTTGTTGTGCCATTTTTCCATGTACACTAACCTCAGTGCGAAATATTAAAGCATAGGCATGTAACGTTTCCTTGTTGACGTAAAACACTCCCATTGTGCAGCTCTTCTATTAGGAGTCGAGTCAAAATTGAGCTCGCGCGTATATAATGTGCGCGGCCGGTGTGCGATACCTGTGAGTTGTCAGAGACGCGACGCTGCGCGGCGCCGAGCTTCGCGTCCGGTGTGCGACCCCCTTTATAGGTCTGTGTAGCGCCACTTCAAGTCCAACTAGCCTGAAGAGAACCAGTTACTACATTCCTGAATTAATCAGCCGTTTGAATGAATAGAATGAATGAACGGCTTAATCATTAAGACATTTACCGCCACCTACTGGCAGTTTATATAATAAATCATTTCATATTTCGGTAACAATTTAGTATAGGGAACACGTATAAACTATTAACTCTGACTTTTTTCTCTATAAATTCCTAATTTACTGCTTATTAATAGTTAGTAAGGTAGTTGTTAAGTTTAGGTATTGGGTCGGATTAAGAATGTAGAATAAGGTCATGCAGAATAAGGCATTAATATGCGCTTAATAAATAGCCAATATTCTAGTAATATGCATGCTAATAAGCAACCAGTTAAACGAAAGTGTTACCCATATTTCCATATTAATTAAAAAAAATAAATAAATAAAGGTATAGTTCACCCAAAAATGAAAATTCAGTCATCATTTGAAGAGTTTGGTTCCAAAACACGATAAACGGCATTTAAAAACAATTGAGTTTCCGCCAAAATCAGTATTGTATCTGGTCGGTATTGAAAAGTCATTTATTAATTTTGCGCAAAATGTGATATCCGTCGTGTTATTCTGTCATGTTTTCTTCTTTTTCTTTCCAAAACACTAGCATCCTCTTTCTGCAGAATGAGATATATCTGCTCAACCAATCACAACGCACCATTCCTCCCACTGTAAACATAGAAGGCTATTTAAAAAGCCGTTTTTAATATCAATGTACTCTGCAAATGTGTTTATTTAACCGTGCGGTGGCGCCAGATACTCTTTAATCGGTAATGACAAATAATTTATAACATTAACAAGATGAACCATTTAATTCATTTTGGGAGCGACGACTGAATGTATTTTTAGTAAAATGCCTGTATATAAGATAAAGATCGGCAAAGTTTAGACTCTGTCATATATGTGAATCAACTTACTTTGTTGTGTATTTTCAATTTGAAAAATAACTTTTATATTGATGAATGAATTGCATTTTGAAAAAAAAAAATGTCATGGATTTAATGCATTTGGGGGGGGGGGGGGGGTTTGGGGGGAGGGGCGGAACGCTTTTACAATAAACTTTTTAAAATCAAAATGTAGATTTGAATTTTTAATGTTTTTATATCCAAAAGATGCTATGTGAAAGTCTGAAACAGAAAATAGTGGTTTTCATCTTGCCGCTTTCTTGGTAAAGAAAACACCTTTTTACTCAAATTATTAAGTTATTGCGTTTTGGAACCAAACTCTTCATTTACTCAACCTCATGGTCCAAAAGTTCATGTGTAATAAATTCTATGTTGAATCAAATAAAATTCCTTTGTAATGTCTATTATTCTTTTGAGAGTAATTTCTTAGCCAAATTGATGTGCGATTACTTAGATTAAAAACTGTAATCGCTTGACAGCCTTAGTACAAAGGCTAAGACACAGGTACAAACCATGAGGGACTAATGTGGACAAACTAAAAGTCCACATAACAAGCAGAAAAAAAACAGGGCATAATGACATAAGCAGGGTTGATGTTGATTTCATGTTGACTTTAATTACCACCCACACTGAAGTAGTTCTCAAACCTGCATTAATTTTGACAGGCAAATTGCAATGACCTTTTGTGTACTGAGCACATCCCATATTAAGCTTCACCGGCATTAAAGCAAATAAATATATAAATGCGTGCCTCTCACAGGCAGTGCTGTGCGCTGAAGTGGTGATATATGCGAGCTGTGATTGATTTTTTTGGACACCTCGTGGGAGTGGGGAAGCTTCCAGAGGTCTCGCATCAGGTGCATTAGTGTAATTGGCTCTGAGGGTGAAAGAGTTCATTTCACTCCACCATAAAACACATCCTACTCAATGTAACTCACAAGCACACATCATTCAGTCTGGTAGGTATAAAATGTTCAGCACCAAACTCAACGTCAAACCTATTTATCTCTATGAGAGGTGTTGCTAAGGCAAGTATGTATTACTTACTCATATTACTCATATCCCTAAACTACCATATAGATCCTATAGTGAACAATTTACCCTCGCATATGTTTGATTTTTAATTCTTTTTTTTTTTTAACTCATAATATTTAATCAAAATGTCATAACTGGATCTTGCAGTGAATGTTTCTCTGGAAAATCTCTGGTGATGTATGCAGGACTTCAATCATTTAGTCCACTTTAACCTGTCCCTGCAAGCTCACGTTCATCTGCCTCCACTTTAGAGCGCAATGCCGACTTCTCAAAATCGAATCAATAGTCGATGCGTAAAACCAAGTTCCCACCCTACATTTTTTTCTTTTTCAATAATCCATTAAACTCAGATGTGCATTACAATACAGAAGAAAAATCTGTCGCTACTTGTGTTTCATTCCAACTTTAAGTGATCCAACTTATGGTTTTCAAGTGCTGGAGAATAAAATAAAATAAAATATCCCACAGACCTACATTGAAAGACTGGACTGTAGCCATTTCTAGAGAACAGAATATCACAGAGGCTTAAGTGTGGACTCCATTCAAGCCAGACAGTAATAAACTACCTGGTCACCAGTGTTGGGGAATGTTACTTTTTGAAGTAATCCATTACCATATTGCGTTACTCCCTAAAAAAGTAACTAATTGCATTACTTAGTTACTTTTATGGAAAGTAATGGGTTAAGCTGTTACATTTTCTAATCTGGGCAGGGCTTGCTTTTGTTTTTTAATCAACATTACTTTTTGTGTTATGTTTTCAAACAGGGCCGTGCACAGACCTTTTGAGGGGCATGTGCTAAAAATGAAAAAGGGCACCCCACAAAATAAATAACAATAAACAATAATAATTTTTAATCGATTGACAGCCCTAATATATATATATATTTATTAGGGCTGTCAATCGATTAAAAATTATTATTGTTTATTGTTATTTATTTTGTGGGGTGCCCTTTTTCATTTTTATATATATACACAGGGTTTCAGGGCTTCTTTAAAACTAATTATACAGCAATCATCTGTGAGCCATGTGCTTGAAGATGTTTATGACTTCACTGTGATCCAATGGGATGTCACTCAACACACATTAATACACACATTCTGCATGATAAAATATAAAGAAGCACAGTGACCTGATGATTCTGTAATGTTTTTAGTTTGTACATTACTGTAGACCATGTTTATACATGTGAAGACGAGCGGGGAGTATACAATACTAGATTAAAAAATTATCTAGCGAGCAAATACATATTAACGTTGTAAACATTAACCATACTGTGTGACCATATATAATGTGATTAACGTTAAATATTAATGAATTAACTGTATCGGCAGATAGCCATCATAAATCAAAGAAGAAATTTCTTAGAAATATATTTTACCTAGCTGACGAGGATCATTCGCTTCGTGTCAAACTCAAATGCAGTTACGCCGGGTTTTTGACCAGCGAATGTGTGCAAATGTGCAATATTTGTCATTAAAACGACATCATCACATTAGGCTACGTCATCATTAGGTTATGAGCGCTCAGTTTTTGGTGTTGTAAAATACATTTGGCCAAAATCTCAATTTATAAAATATGTAATACTACTGTACTGTATGCACAGGCAATTTAAGGCTATTTGTAGGCTGTTGGCTATGATGACTAACTTAGATTGCAGCCCCCTCCCTCTCTCTCCGCCGCCGGTCTCAGGCCTCAAATGTATAAAATATGAAACTTTATAGACATAATAGTGTTCTTTCGTAAAGACAACGCTGTAGCCTACTTATTCAAACAACAAGATATTTATTTACCGTTGCAAGACATTCAGCTGCAATGCTGTGGAACTTCAGTTCGCGCACTCAGGGAGCGGAGTTAAGAGGTTTGACTGACAGTTTGAGCAGATCCAAAAAGATTTTGTCACAAGCTCGTTTTAATACTTTTATTAGGCTAAATGTATTTGTAAATCAGACAGACAGACGTAAACGGTGACCAATAGCATTAATTTATGGAAGAAAACAAATAAATAAATAAAATAAAACACCTCCAAAAAAAAGGGCACTTCGGAGTGAAAGGACAAAAAGGGCATGTGCTCTGCACAGGTTGAGCCCTACCTGTGCACGTGCCTGTAAATTTCAAACATGGGCTGGGCTTGCTTGTTTTTTTATATAACAAAAAAAGTTATATTTTTGCTAAATTAAAGGCTATTAAAGGGTTAGTTCACCCAAAAATGAAAATACTGTCATTTATTACTTACCCTCATGCCGTTCCACACCTGTAAAACCTTCGTTCATCTTTGGAACACAAATTAAGATATTTTTGTTGAAATCCGATGACTCAGTGAGGCCTCTATAGCCAGCAATGACATTTCCTTTCTCAAGGTCCATAAAAGTACTAAAAACATATTTAAATCAGTTCATGTGAGTACAGTGGTTCAATATTAATATTATAAAGCAACGAGAAGCAATGCCAGACTGCTGAAATCACGTGACTTTGGCGCTTCAAACCGCTGATTCGACACACTGATTCATAACGCTCCGAAGCTTCATGAAGCAGTGTTTTGAAATCGCCCATCACTAAATAAGTCGTTATTTAGTTTTTTTGGTGCACCAAAAATATTCTCGTCGCTTTATAATATTAATATTGAACCACTGTACTCACATGAACTGATTTAAATATGTTTTTAGTACATTAATGGATCTTGAGAGAGGAAGTGTCATTGCTCCCTATGCAGGCCTCACGGAGCCATCGGATTTCAACTAAAATATCTTAATTTGTGTTCCAAAGATTAACAAAGGTCTTACGGGTGTGGAACGACATGAGGGGGCATAAATGACATTATTTTCATTTTTGGGTGAACTAACCTTTTAAAGGTGCAGTGTGTAAATTTTAGTGGCATCTAGCGGTGAGGTTGCGAAATGCAATATAGAGAAGATACGGTGGCCAGCACAGGACAAATATGTCATTGTCTGAGAGCAGAGAGTAGCCAGTCAAGCAAACGTGCTCTGTAGAGCAGTTTGTCCATTTAGGGCTGCTGTAGAAACATGCCAACGCAAAATGGCGACTTGACATGTAAGGGGACCCACGGTGTGTGTAGATAGAAATGGCTCATTCTAAGGTAATAAATACATAACGGTTCATTATGTAAGGTCTTTATACACCACTGGAAACATAGTTGTGTATATTATATTGCATTTCTGTCAGTAGATCCTCTTAAAATGTACACATTGCACCTTTAATAAAGTGAGATTAAATACATAAAGTATATTTGTGTAATTTAACATATTTAATTATTGCAGGTTTGCGTAATATTCTGAGTTTGCATTGTTTTATTCATTAACCATCATGTTTACACAGCACACACAACGCTTCTGCACTTCTCTCATGGGGACAGGAGAGCTGTCAGACAATAGATGGGAAAACAAAGTAACTTGTGCAGCACTTTGGTCAGCATTTATGCTGTTTTAAAGGGCTATATAAATAGCCTTGACCTTGACCTAACTTAATAATAAGGGGACACTCTTCTGACCCCTTATTTGACAAAAGATATTTTGTTGTAAATTTAAAAGTAATGCATTACTTTACTAATTTGAACACTTGCAAAACATAAAAAATATTGATACCAAATGTTTTTATTACTTATTAATAATGAAAACCTCAAATTTAAACAAAAGAGGGGGGAAATAAACTGACTGTCATCCAAAAAGAGAGAAAGCTGATTAAGAGACATCACCACACTACGTTTTTAAACATTTGTGGCAAAAAAATCATCTCATCTCACCCTTTTCAAATTAATTCTACACCCAATGCTTCTTATAAATTTTTGCACTAAAATCTCAAAGTAACAAAAAAAATCTCAACGTGTGTAGGCGCTCACCATTGTGACCGTGTGGTGGGCAGTTACGGGCTTGTTCTTCACATGGTCGATGTTTTGCCTGAAGTTGTCTGACTGCCTCTGTGGAGCTCTTTGGAAATGGGATTCTAGAAAGACTGAAGGCATCAGTTTGGCCACCCGACCACGGGACTGGGTCTGAAGCAACTCCCCATGAAATCCCAAGCCCTTTCCCTGACTGAGGACACCCATGTGCTGGTACACAGGGCCAGTCATTCCATTAGCTATGCGTCGATGCGGTATCTGATAAACGTCATCGTCCTCAGAGATGCCCCCTGCAACAAGAGTTTCACATTATAATGACTGGAACTTTGTATCAACTAATTTCAATCCAGGCCCACAACTGTACATTTTATAATATATATTTTTTGCAAATTAAACAAAACTTTTATTGGCTTGTTTTTTTTTAATGTGTACATGAAAACACAACTCAATAACTCAACTTTAAAGGATTAGTTCACTTTCAAATAAAAATGTCCTGATAATTTACTCACCCCCATGTTATCCAAGATGTTCATGTCTTTCTTTCTTCAGTCGAAAAGAAATTAAGGTTTTTGATGAAAACATTCCAGGATTTTTCTCCATATAGTTGACTTCAATGGAGCCCAAAAGGTTGAAGGTCAAAATTACAGTTTACAGCAATCCCAGACAAGAAATAAGGGTTTTATCTAGAGAAAGCATTGCTCATTTTCTAAAAAAAAAAAATATGGTTAAGTTTTAACCATAAATGTTCATCTTGAACTAGCTCTCCTCTTCTTCTCTATTTGAATTCCAGCAGTGTAGACACTGCTAAGTGTATGACTGCCCTCCACAGGTTAAAGTTTTAACTAAATTGTCATATATAATATGCTAGTGCAAGTACTGTATATAACAATTAGTTCAAACTTTAACCTGTGGAGGGCAGTCATACACTTAGCAGTGTCTACACTGCTGGAATTCAAATAGAGAAGAAGAAGAAGAAGAGAGCTAGTTCAAGATGAGCATTTATTGTTAAAACGTATAGAAGTTTTTTTTTCTTTGTTTGTTTGTTTTTTAGAAAATTAGTGATTGTTTCGCTAGATAAGACCCTTATTCCTTGTCTGGTATTGTTTTAAGCTCTTTGAATCTGCACTGAAACTGTCATTTTGACCTTCAACTGTTTGGAGGCCATTGAAGTCCACTATATGGAGAAAAATCCTGGAATGTTTTCATCAAAAACCTTAATTTCTTTTCAACTGAATAAAGAAAGACAATTATCAGGAAACTTTCATTTGAAAGTGAACTAATCTTTTAATAACTCAACGTTGTAATGACATCTGACTTAGCTAAGTGTAAGAATGTAAAACATCTAGTAGTCATGCATAAAAAACGAATATTGATGTCCAATACAAACATGAAACTTAGACCACTTGGAGCCAAGAAAATGAGAAACCTGAGAACCCAGTTGAAATAAATGCCATTCATTCTTAAAAAATAAAGGTTCTATATTGGCAATATCCCTTATTTTTAAGTGTTGATGGACTGACAGATGACTATAAATATGTGTTTTTAACCATTTTATTAGGTCTAGCTTTGATAAGAATTATATTCCTTTCAGATAATTCACTCCAAAATGTAAAATTTGCAATCATTAGCCTATGTCCTTCCAAACCAGCTTGACCTTCTTATTTTTTTATGAATATCCTGGCCACTCTTTCCGGTATAATAACAATGAATGGGAACAGGTCTGTCAAGCTAAAAAAAAAAAAAAAAACACTAAAGAGGAAGATTTGAAGTAAATAACTTAAAGTTCAGATTCAGAAAACATTTGAAATATCTATCTATCTATCTATCTATCTATCTATCTATCTATCTATCTATCTATCTATCTATATTGTTGATAGTTACAGCTTTATGATGTAACTTACAGTATGATAAAAGACAGAAACTCAACACTCAAGTCAGCCTAAATAAATAATTATTGCAAACTATCAAGTATGATTTAGTTTTAAGTGTTAAAAAGTTAAGTATTTATATTTAAGTCTGTTAAGAGAAGCATAACCATAAGTGTAGCATATGCAACATCAATTGTGATAGCATTATGCACAGGCACAGACAACCTAACAGACATATACTGTAAAAAAAATTAATAGTGATGAATATGTGCGTTTTCTGCTACTGTCTAAGATTCAGAAATGAATATAAATGGGTGCAATATTACTATTTTATTTTAACATTGACAAGAAATGCTGACTAGATAAACATTTCCCTGTCTAATACAGGTTCGCATATTTCGCATACTTGGTTCCATGGCATTACATTTTTATTTACACCTAGCCTTCAAATGCCCATGTTACTAAACACACACCGTATGTATTTGCCAAATAAACACCGAATTCACTCTTACAGTAGCAAATGAGGTAATTATTATAGCAAGAACTAACACAAACATCGATATCAATATTGTTTTTAGCCTCACCTGTGACGTGAAACCCCATCAATAAAGAAATAACGACTACTGCCGCGTTGACGAACATGATTCTTCTCCTTTTATTAAAAATGCATTATGGCTTTATGAATGTCAGTCGAGGCTGCAGTGTCTCTATGGTTAAGACACTGAAACGATGGCTGTTTAATGCAATAATTCCGGATCTGCTGTGGATCACACACCCCGATGTGTCTCTCTAGCGCTGAGAGGATCCATTTAGCGAGTCGATTCGTTTGATTGCTTCATTTCATAGAACCGATTCATTTGTGTTACGTCTGGTCCAAATACCAAATCATAAATAGTCTTTTAAATAGTAGTCTTTTAAACTTGGTGTGTATTTTAGTCAAATACATACAGCAGTAGTTAAATGAGAATAGATTTCAATACATTTCTATAGTTCGTGGTGCGACTTATGATTTTAGGAATTATGATTTTTTTTTTTAGATTAATTAATCATTCATCATAATGTTTGCAGCTGTTCACCACATATTTCTGTTTTTTTATGTTTAATGCTACGTTGTTTAGGATTCAAGGACCTCACAAACTAATGCTGCGTCCCAATTCGCCTACTTATACTACGTCCTAAAAGTATGTACTCTTTTTGTAAAGAAAAAGTACATACTTTTGAGTGTGTAGAAGAGTATGCAAGTTTTGGGACATACTACCTCGTCATAACTGCGTCTTTAACGGACGTTCTGTTGCTTAGTTACTCAACCTGTAACTGTTTAAACTACCCTGTCAATCATCTTGTCACAGTTAAAATCCTCCACATTTAATTAAATTTATTTTCCTACCGTTTCGGAGAGAAATGTAGTCGCACGTTGATCTGCCAGTCATGGGTCTTTCATGCAGAGAACTCTCCTCATCTTTGCATAATGATGCATTTAAAAGTTAATGACCAAACACATCGTTATAAAAGTTCACAATGTTGTTGCAGATGAAATATAATGTGGATAACATTTAATAAATATCTTTTTGTCAGGTTAGACACTGCTTATTAATCATTCAAGCCACTTTATCTTAACCGTCGTACCTCGCACGTCCGTCATGTTTGTAGTTTTTAAACACTTTTTATTCGTATTTGTAGTTCATAATCGAATCCTCGTCCACAGCGCAATGTGTTATGGGCAATATTAGCCGTTAGAAGTGTGCACGGATCTGCACTTCGAATTCTAACCGGAAAAAGTACACCATCCGGGTATCTTTGGAATACTCATTTCAACATACTACGATTTGGGACATACTAATTCTTTTTTCGAATACTATTTAGGATGCATAGTATGCGAATTGGGACGCAGCATAAGTTTTTGTCGTCCAATGATTCACAAACGCTCTGAGATTCGGTTCTAAAGAATCTTAAGAACCCGTTTAAAGGTATGATTAAATAGTGAATCACTAGTTCTCAGAAGAGAAAATGAGTAGGAGAAAAACATAAGCTGAAAAATTAATAAGCTTTATTTGCCAACATACAGTTTCTACTAATAAATAAATACATCTGCAGATTCTGCACACCTCAAAACAATGAAATATTATATCTAAATTACTAAATTAATAGCACATTAGGCCTGTTAGTAGTAGTAGTAGTAGGCTATTATATACTTTTTCATGCAGTAGATAATCAAAAATCAAATTTAATTAAAATGTATTTCCGTCAACAGTCCTCCAAGACTGTTTGGTCTACTTAGTATACTTAGTATAGTATACTTACTAAAACTGACTGGATTTGTTTGTTGCAACCACCACCAAGAAGATCAGGCAACTTTAGGCAAGGTTTTGTCAAGCCAACTTAGATGCTGTTTGTTCAGTCAAGTCAAAAAGACTTCTATCAGATGTTTAACCCCGAGGCACAGAAGAGAGAGAGAGAGAGAAAAACTTAAAAGCGAGGTAGATATTAAAGCAATCTTGCATGAAATGTGGCCTTTGATTGTCAGCGGCATCACTTGGTTCTTTGTGCAAAAGCTTCTTTTATAGACCAGATTTGATCAAGAAAGAGCCGTCAGACAAAGTCACATGGCCCTCTTCATTCAGAACTCACTCTAGCATTCATAAAATGTGTTAAAATAACAACAAACCAGGATATTGACCGGAATATCATGTTTTTACGTAGTGAGTCCTTAAAGGGTTAGTTCACCCAAAAATGAAAATTCAGTCATTTATTACTCACCCTCACGTCATTCCACACCCGTAAGACCTTTGTGCATCTTCAAAACACTGAAAGTGTTAATTATTTTGCTGGCAATGGAGGCCTCACTGAGCCATCGGATTGCATCAAAAATATCTTAATTTGTGTTCCGAAGATGAACGAAGGTCTTATGGGTGTGGAACGACATGAAGGTGAGTAATTAATGACAAAAATTTAATTTTTGGGGGAACTAACCCTTTAATGAATGGGTGTTTTCTAATATTTTCCTTCTACAACGATGAAGCTCATCCTCAAGCACAGCACCATCATCTTCAAAAACCTCATAAACACCCTTACAAATCTTTTACTCATGAGCTCTTAAGAGGAAATCATGTAGGATGTTATTTTATTCTGTTCTTAAACAATTCAGATCTGCCAAGTCAGTCTGCTGCGTCGTCTTGTGGCAAACATGTAGCTCTCAGCTGTTGCCATGGCAATCTGATGTCTGACATTCACCATGCAGCAAAAAGCATCCCTGCCAAAATGCATCGACTAAAATAGATCTGTATTTTATGTGATTAGTTGGAGGGTAACTGCACTCGGATCTCGGATCTGTCATTTCTAAGATCATAGGAAGCAGAACTAATATAAAGACCATAAGCAGCTTATCTGTAAATATATTATTTAATCATTTTTTTAAAGTAATTTTAATTTTAATTAGATGTATTAAAAAAAAAGTAGGCTAATGACAAAAAAAAAAAAAAAAGTTGTAAAAAAAGTTGTATTTTAGAAGGTTAGCCTATTAAAACTAATCTGTTTAAAGGGATGGTTCACCCAAAAATGAAAATTTGATGTTTATCTGCTTACCCCCAGCACATCCAAGATGTAGGTGACTTTGTTTCTTCAGTAGAACACAATTGATGATTTTTAACTCCAACCGTTGCCGTCTGTCAGCCGTATAATGCGTGTCAATGGGAACTCCATCTATAAGAGTCAAAAAAACACGACAGACAAATCCAAATTAAACCCTGCGGCTCGTGACGACACATTGATCTCCTAAGACACGAAACGATCGGTTTGTGCAAGAAACTGAACAGTATTTATATCATTTTTTACCTCTAAAACACCACTATGTCCAACTGCCTTGCGCATCCGGTTAGTGAGGTCTGATCGCGCTCTGACAGCCGAAGTGATGTCTCGCACTCATTGAGGTTTAGGCGCAAGAGATCACTTCCGTCATCAGAGCGTGTTTTTTGACCTCACTAACCGGATGCGCAAGGTAAAAAATGATATAAATACTGTTCGGTTTCTCGCACAAACCGATCGTTTCGTGTCTTAGGACATTAATGTGTCGTCACGAGCCGCAGGGTTTAATTTGGATTTATAAACATCAAATTTTCATTTTTGGGTGAACTATCTCTTCAAAAAGTTTCATCAGTAACACATTAAAGATCTTTCATTTTGATTCATATTTTCATAAATTGCATGCTAAACAATAAAACACAATCAATGATAGTTTACTTATGACAGTAGATAAGAATACAAGCCGTTTATACCGCATATAAGCATTTCTCCTTTTTATCATTTTACATTAGCCTATAGCTTTTATATTTTTACATATGTAATATGTCACTGGTGAATTATATGATATCTGCTGCTTTTAAAAGTCATATGACATTCTAGCAACTACTGTCAGTTCTGCCTATACAAAAATAATCAGTTGATAGAATGGAAAGAGAACCAACACAAAATGGGAGGGCAGTAATAGCCCGGATGTTGTCTTTGATTGGTCAGGTAATAAGTAATAACGCGCATAATTCATATCTCCTCTATTTCTCTCGGCTTCACGGACACTATTTAAGCTTAGTCCCAGCCTAAAATGCATGTTTGAGCTGTTTTAACTTGTACTGACAATATGTCAGTGCATTGTTTTGTCTCAAAATGCACACCGGAAAAGGCACTTAAATTAAATTAATGTCCTAATTAAATTAGGACCCAATCCTGGCTTAATATAAGCCCTGTATGTGATTACCAGGCCTTTATGTTTTAATTCAAGTTCATAATTTGTATTATTCAGCTCTTGCATGATTCCTGTTATTTTTTGATGCGCTGATCAGGATTGACCAATCACAGCCGTTTTAGATTACCGATTGGCTTTTGACAAAGCCATTTAGTTGATTTATTTTTTATAATAACAATTTTTTAATAAGTTTTAAATAACATTTAAAATTATTATACACAAATATCTGCAGTAAATAAATAAAATATCCTTAGGTATAAATCAATGCGTGAATCGCCTCTCTGGGCCACCGCGCGCCCCCTGCAGGAAAAGCGCGTGCACGTGTCTCATAGGAAACAGAGCAGAGGCCCTGTGATCACCTGACCATCACTCCGTCACGTCAGAGAATGGAACGCCATTAGGCTGATGGCAGAGCTTCATCAGGAGTGAATCAGTGTTTAATAGTGTTCAAGACTTTATGCGAAGCGTATATTGGTGGCTGTTTGTTTGTGTTGCTGTCATCTGCGGATCTCTATGGCTGCTGTGATCGGCTAGGGGTTCGAATAAGGCTTTGTTTTCACGTCTGGGAGAGAGTTTTGGGCATGGCGGCGGCTGGAGGGAAGACGTACTCGTTCAAGGTGGTGTTGCTGGGGGAGGGTTGCGTCGGCAAAACATCGCTGGTGCTGCGATACTGCGAGAACAAATTCAACGACAAACACATCACCACCCTTCAGGTGAGCGAGCGAGTCCGCTGAACTACTGTGGTCTGATTCGAGCTTCTCGTTATTATGTGTATGAGGCAGGCTTCACTCGGTTATTTGGGGTTTACCATGTAAAATATAGAATATATTGCGTGTTTAGTTGTTGTAATAAGCGATTTATTAGCTTATTAAGTTGGTTTGCTCTCAGTAAACGTCTTTTTTGTTTTCCCTTATAGCAGTAGATTATTGGGCCTATGTAGTGACAGATTATATAGCACGATAGTAGTGTTATATACAGTAATTCGAGTAAAAATTGCTTATATACTGTGTATAATAAATATTTAACATGTCAAGTAGTGTGCCATGCTGTAAGCCATTCATTTTTAATAAACACTATTTGACTAGTTATTGTATTTATGTTTGCAATTTTTCATGTAACTACATTGAATTATTGTTCTTTTAAAAAGTTAGTGGAAACTGTAATATACATTTGACCTCAAATCAAGATAGTAGTTCATCAGCTACCTGTATTAGGGTAAACTTTCTGTTCTTCCTACTTTCACTATTTCATAAAAACCAAAACATTTTCAGTTATGTGTACACATATGATGAAAATGAGAAGTGACTGAATGAAGATCAGAAAATGCTATTGCATTTATTTAATATTATTGCAGTTTAAAAGAACTGAATGTATTTTCAAATGTAATTTATTCCTCTGATGCAAAGCTGATTTTTTTTTTTTTTTGTAGCAAAGTTATTCCATTCTTCAGTGTCACATGATCCTTCAGAAATCATTCTGATATGATGATTTGGTGCTCGGGAAACTTTTCTTCTTATTATTATCAATGTTAAAATCAGTTGCTTAAAGGGTTAGTTCACCCAAAAATGAAAATAATGTCATTTATTACTCATCCTCATGCCGTTCTACAACCGTAATGCCTTCATTCATCTTCGGAACAAGATTAAGATATTGTTGATGAAATCCGATGGCTCAATGAGGCCTCCATTGAGAGTAAAGCCATTGAAACTCTCAAGATCCATAAAGGTACCAAAACCATATTTGAAACAGTTCATGTGAGTTCACTGGTTCTATCTTAGTATTATTAAACGACAAAAATACTTACTGTGCGCTACAAAACTAACGACTTTTCAACAATATCGATATGGGGCGATTTCAAAACACTGCTTCATGAAGCTTCTGATCTTTATGAATCTTTTGCTTTGAATTAGTGATTCGAATCTATCAAACGGCTAAACTGTTGAAATATCGTGTCATTTTGACGCTCTAATTCACTGATTCGATTCGTAAAGCTCTGAAGCAGTGTTTTGAAATCGGCCCATGTAGATATTTTTGAAAAGTTTTGTTTTGAAATGTATTTGTGTCAATTTATAATATTAAGATAGAACTGAACTGTTTCATATGTCTTTAGTAGCTTTCTGAGCATCTGAAAGTGTTAATTATCTTGCTGGCAATAGAGGCCTCACTGAGCCATTGGATTTCATCAAAAATATCATAATTTGTGTTCCGAAGATGAACAAAGGTCTTACAGGTGTGGAACGACATGAAGGTGAGTAATTAATGACATTATTTTCATTTTTGGGTGAACTAACCCTTTTTAATATTTTTGTGGAAACCGTGATTTTTCCCAAAGTAATATGTGATGAATAGAAAGTAAATGAACAGCATTTTTTGAAATATATATTTTTGTAACAATTAAAAAAAAAAAAAAAAAAATTAGTCACTTTTTGATTTAATGCTTCCTTGCTGAATAAATATATATAGTAGGCTATATATTTTGTCAATGCAAACAAACAATACATTTTGCTGACCTCAAACTTTTGAGTGTAGTTTGGAATTTTTTATACATTAAGTAGTCAAAACCAGTCAATGCACACCAGTCTGAATTATTATTGTACTTATTATTATATACTGTTATTATACATTTTAGAATATAAAATAGTCCCCAAAGCTATAATGAAATAACACAAAGGGAAGAATGTAAATTATGTATTATTGATTATATTTTAATTTTCAATATTGTCACCCTTTGCCCTAATAACAATTAACACGTGTGTGTTATCTGTTATCAAGGGTGTGTATATCTTCTGCAACTATAAATCTATGTACAGGGTTAGTTCACCGAAAAATAAAATTGTTTTCTTCATTTTTAACCACCCTTATGTTGTTCCAAACCTGCATGACTTTGTTTTTTTTCTGTGAAAAAAAAGTTTTTTTTTCTTTTCTTTCAATGGTAACTAAAACTGTTTGGTTACCAAAATCTTTTAAAACTCAACATTTAATTTAATAAAATTTGATCAGTGTGGCTGAGTTGAATGAGTAGTTTATCCATGTTACTGTGTAACAGACTGTAAAACATACAGGAAAGGCTGCTTTGGCCTTTATGTAACCCTGTGTGTGAAAACTGTTACATGTTGTCAATAATCTATCCTAAGATAATTCATTTATTAATGCTCTGCAAAAGCAGTACACACCAACACAGTACTGTATGTGCTTTTGTACCCAATTATCGAGAACCGAATCAGAGTAAATTTGTGAACTGGATTAACTGCCTAATTGATAAGATCTGACTTTAAAGATTGAATCATTTATGATACTTCTGCTCAAGTTCTATTTGGAGTGTTCATGAGAGATATGTCAGTCTTTATTATTGAATAATGACTTGGATTTGAGCCTGATTATCATTCAAAGCTATCATATTACTTCAAAAGACGTCAAATATAGTACACTATCATAAATTTTTTATTTATTTTTGTTTTAAGTTTGCCCTAGACTTTTGTCTGGGATATATTATTGTTTTTTTTATGCATATTTTAATAATCGATGAAGCTTGCAAAGTGAACAAAAACATTCTGTCTGATAATCTGAGACAGATACACTTTTAGGGTGTGTTCACACTTGTAATTCAGTTTTTCTGGTTCGTTTACCGTTTAAAAAACAAGGGAAAATAGGAATGCTTCAGCATTCTTGTCCTTTTTAGGGTCGCATCTTGCGGCGTCATGTCCTGTTTTTGGTTTGTTTAGATGTCTTTGGTCCGTGTTGGAAGTGGACTGAGACCCACCTTTTCAGAAGTCTCGTTCTCGTATTTGGTGCACAACAGTGATCAGATGGCTGCGTTCACACTTATTCAAATGAACCAAATTAACAGAGCAATTACACCAGAATTTGTTTGAATCAAACCAAACCTGCCAAGTGTGAACACACCCTTTCTGGAATATAATAAGTGTCTGAACTACTATGTTTTAAAGCCTTTCCATTACTGTAGCAGTAAGTGGCACATCAAGTGAAATTTCTGAATTAATACCAATTTATGCATGTATGCCTTTGTTTGCAGGCATCGTTCCTTACAAAGAAGCTCAATATCACAGGGAAGAGAGTGAATCTGGCTATATGGGTGAGTCACACACATTCCTTACTATGATTTTAGCATTTGTGTAGCATTTGATGTTGAAAAGATTAAGCAAAGTCTGTGTTTTGGAATGAAGGTACTACTGATCCATATTCTGTGAGAATGAACAGCTCATACTCAATAGTTGGTGAGATGCAGTCTTAAGGCAGCATGAAATCTGGTGTCGTTTGCAACCCATTTTACTTATCCAGTGAGAAAAAAATATAGGACTAGACTTGATTTTTTTATTTTATTTTTTATTTTTTCCCAGATATTATTTTGCTTCTGTTGTTAAAAGTGGGTGTTACCAGAATGGAGCCCAGTGATTGGAGAGGATGTCAGATGTAAAGGAAAGATGTTTCACAAGTGTAGCATGTGTGTTGAAAACATTGTGTTCTGGTGAAAGATGACTTTTTTTTTTTGCAATAACACACAGATGGATCATAACACCAGGAAAAATATAAAAAGTAAAAGGGATCATTGAGGGGTTGTGAGCCAAAGTCAAGAAACAATTCAAACACAATAACGCTCAGCTTGTTCAGAGTCAGATTTGTGCTTTACTTCCAAGTTTCTGACAAGAATTTTTCCAGTTAGTTGCACATAGAACTCAAGATGCTTGCACAAGCATTGCAAAAATTTGTTTTAATGCGTAATTCTGTCATGAAACTCTTCAGAGTAGCTGTTTGGTTCTTCTAAGTCTGCAACCAAAGGTGCGGTTTCTGTTCAAATTTAATGTGTTTACTTTTGTCACAGGATACGGCTGGTCAGGAGCGTTTTCATGCCCTTGGCCCCATCTACTACAGAGATTCCAACGGCGCAATATTGGTGTACGATGTCACAGATGAGGACTCGTTTCAGAAGGTGAATGTATACATTAAAAGATCAGAATCTAATAATGAGTCCAAATGTATTAAATCAATTGTCTTTTTTTTTTTTTTTTACCATTCTACAAGACATGGATATTATATTATTGGGTTCTAGTTTGTAGATTAATATGGTTAATGTGGTTTTTAATGATTTGTTCTTGTTGTAAACTTAATTTTGTTTTCTTGATAGGTGAAGAATTGGGTAAAAGAATTAAGAAAAATGTTGGGGAATGAGATCTGTTTATGTATAGTAGGTGAGTAACATTGAAGTGATTTTGAAGGGAAATCTGCCAAATGGCTTTAAACATGTTACAAGGTTCCTCTAGACATGGTGGATTTTAAAATGGTGATTGCCTGGGAAATAGAAATGGATCAAATCTTAAGATCATGGGAATATCTTATTTTTCCAGTTGTGCTCAGCACAAAAATATATCATCAGCTATTTTTATGTTCTCTGTGAGTACAAACTCAAAAATGATTTACTTGAAATCCTTAACTGGAAAAGTTATGGTCTTAAAGAAACACTCCACAATTTTTTTGAAAATAGGCTCATTTTCCAACTCCCCTAGAGTTAAACAGTTGAGTTTTACCATTTTTGATTCCATTTAGCCGATCTCCAGGTCTGGCGGTTGATTATTACGCCAGAATGAGAGTATAGTTCCTAGCCATATCGGCCTAGAAAATCGCAACTTTTCATTTTCCGTCGGTCTTAGTACACGATTTAACTACAGAAGAGTCAAGTTTTAAATAGGAACAATATATCGAAACTCTTTGGTCATTTTTGAGTGAGATGCTAATGGTTTAATCATATTCCATGAACTATGCTAAGCTATGCTAAAAGTGGTACCGCCAGAACCGGAGATCGGCTGAATGGATTCGAAAAGACTCAACTGTTTAACTCTAGGGGAGTTGGAAAATGAGCCTATTTTCAAAAAAAGTGGAGTGTTCCTTTAAAGAGTGGGAATGATGATGGTAAATGTGTTATTATTGATAGCAGAAAGCAATACCTTTTATTAGAGTATTTAATAAAGATGCAGTGGACGGGTATCTCTGAAACTCTCTATAATCACGACTTTATACAATCACGAAATTCTACAATTTTGATGTAATATTTGTTATTTGCTGTGAACATTTACTGTAATGCATTGATTTTTATTTGAACTATATCTTTTTTTTTTTTAAGGCAATAAAATTGACTTGGAAAAAGAGCGACACGTTTCAGTGGAGGAAGCAGAGGGGTACGTACATCTTTCATGCCTGTAATGTGTTTTTACTGCAGTTAATGTGTGTTTATTGAATCAGGATGATTTTAGCATGCCTTGTGGATATTAGATCATGTGAAGGAAAACTCAGATGTGAGGGACAGAAGTCAGTCTGTCAACTTTGAAAATGTCTTTTTACAGTTAGAAAAATGTTCTATAGCTTTTTATTGCTAAAATTTGGCTCTGAATATCAGCTATCAGCAGTGTTGGTTGATAAGTTATCGAATTTGGCTTGTAAAGGTGGAAAGTGGCCTGAAACACAGTCGACATATAAAGCAAATGCCTAAAGATATATTTATATATTTTGGTTTTGTATATTTTATAAACACAGTTTTATATATTCATAATCTATATTAATATCTCTCGGAGTAAACATGGTATATTGCACTAATTGTGATGTTCACATGCACTAAAAGACTGGTCACATGATTAAGACGATCACATGAGAAGGTCATTCCACTGAAGATATACTGTATCTGAAAGGAATGGAGCTGTGTTACAAAATATATTTTATTCAGCTGAACAAAGTTTACCTTAGAAATGTGGGAATATATTATCTTAACCTGCTCTTATCTTGAACCTTCATTCCAAATATAATATATTCAGTCAGTGTTTTGTCCTGTTTTCCAGGAAAAAAATCTAAACTTCCTTAAAGCAAGATTTACATTTACTGATATCTGTCAGTATTAGGGACATTTTATTCAAGAAATCACAAAAAAAAAAAAAAAAAATTGCTTATAGCTAGGACTTCACGGTGATAGTTAAACCGATAATCATGATATTTTTTACACATGGACTTCATTTAACCAACTATTATCTCTATTAGGGATGCTAACGATTAATTGAAAATCGATTAAGTAAGGGATAATGTACATCCAGTCGGTTGTTATCTCAGAATTAACCCCGACAGGGTAATCCGGTGATCTTGCATCAGCCTGAAGCGGTTTATTCTGCGATAACAACCGGCTGGATGTACATTACGTAATATTTATTAGCTCTTTAAACTCAAAGATTCTGCGGAGAAATATTTGCTAGTTAAAACTGGACGGACATTTAAGGGATACCGCACAGTCACGCCACTTACTAAACGGCATTTGACCACATAGATAATTGTGGGGATAAGAGATATTGATCGGAGATGAAACTATTCTAAAATCATACCCGTTTGTTATCTTATAATCCAACAATGTACAAAACAATAGTCACAAAATGGCAGCAGCAGCTGCATTTGTAGGAAATAAGAGTGCAAGTGAGTCCACTATACTGGATGATGTAATTAAATAACTGTACACAAAATATTGATTTGTTAAAGGCCTTCTGAAGCAAAGCAACGCATTTGTGTAAAAAAAAAAATCCATATTGAACAAGTTATGAAGTAAAATATCTAGCTTCCACCAGACCACCTTCTGTATTCAAGTTACGAATAAAGTGTACACTGGCGTCGCATCAGTTACACTTTTTTCGTAAGTTGAATAGGGAAGGTGTAGGACATAGCATAAGCTTTTAAGAGATTATTTTGTTCATTTTTTTTGTCCTTTTCCAGATATGCAGAGTCAGTGGGTGCAAAACACTATCACACATCAGCCAAATTAAACAAAGGCATTGAGGAGCTGTTTCTGGACCTGTGTAAACGTATGTTACTTTTAGATTCTGTGTATATGCTGTCAGTCTGTCTGTTTTCCATAACAGGGCCTGAATTTTATTTCAGAAAGGGGGAGGGGGATATTTGAGGTGGAGGTGAAGTAGAATTTTCACACCTATTGTTTAATCACTCAATGTATATGTGTTTTTACAATTGATGAGCTTATATGCTGAATATAAGTAATATAAGGAATATAAATAATATTTATATTGTTAAGAAGATATTTTCCACATAATTGACACTGTTGCAGCACCTCGCTTCCCAGTCTGTCAGTAACACTTTAAGTTCACATCTCTATGAAGCCCCTTCATCTGAAAAGAAGATTAGTGTGTTGTGATTCCACACTTCAAGCGTGTTTCGGAAATATTGGAAATGTCATGCCCCTTAAAATATCCATGAGTAACACAACTCAGCCAGGCCTGGACCGCCCGCCAACCCCCCTCCTTTTTTTCCTTTGCTTATGCCTTGTGCCAGAATTATTTAAATGAGGAATATTGCAACGTGTTTGTTTCTGGAAGAAAACTGGAGGACTTACAATCAAGGCATTTCAGGGATTACTGATAAAGAGAATAACTCCCTTTGGAGTTGAATTCCATGGACCTTTTTCGTGCTAAAACTGCAATATTAAACACTAAAGAAAGTTGTAAAAAAAAGGTTAGAGAGTTGGACTTGTAACCTGAAGGACGTGGGTTCAAATCTCACTTCCGGCAGGAAACGTAGGTGGAGGGAGTGAATGAACAGCACTCTAGCCACAACTGGGGTGCGCGTGAGCAAGGCACCTAACCCCCAGGCACCGCAGCAAAAATGGCTGCCCACTGCTCCTGTTGTGTGTTTATTGTGTGTATGCACTTGGATGGGACACCATACTTGGCCACATGTTACTTTCACTTTTCACTTTCACTTAACTAAAAATGAAACTAGAAAAATAAAGTGGAGTCAGATTAAATTTTGTGATGTTCACCAAACAGTGCTCAGCGGCATGACCCAAATTCTGTATCATAGTATTTTTTTAAGATTCTGCTGGTTTTGCGGTATATGACGGGTTTTTTTTTATTTTTATGAATGGAACTTTTTATATATTTATATTGGCTTATTTTAACATTTTAATGTCAAATACAAATTTACTTCAATACATTGAAGGTAATCAAATCAGTTTATAAAACTAACAGTTTAGTAGTTAACCTTTTAAAATGTAATCAAATAAAGCAATAAGCCCTAAGAAGCTGTGGTTTACAGTGGAGCGGAGTGCCTAAAACCCCCTTAGCTGTTATAAAATCACTGTAAACCATGGTTTCATGGGGCTTATTGCTTTTATAAAATGGCTACCACACAATACAAATATATTAAAGCTAAAAAAATATCAATGCAACTTTCATGGAGTAAAATCATTAAAAGCCTTCCTTCCGCTGGAAAAAAAAATAGTCCCTGTATGTTTTTGGGAATTTTACAATGGCTTTGAATGCGGCTCAACCAATCAGAATCAAGAGCTGAAACCGGGTGTGTCTCATACGTTCTGAAAAGTGAAGCCAAGGGCTCTTTGATCGCCCCCTGGAGGCTGGATGCAGTACAGGTCATAAACCCTGCCCTCTCAATGCAGTCGAATGAGACTTCAGTGAAAACTTAAAAATAAATTCTGCTTCAAATAAAACTTTCTTAAAGATGGTTTTGGTCATTTAAGGTAGTTGTTATCACACTGATATATATTCAATTGTTCGTTTTTGTGATGATTTAGATTTTAGCTAACAATTTGATTCTATAAAAACGGGGCGTGTCGTCATGATTCGAAGTTGATTGACAGGTTGTCTGAGGACTGTCGGAGCTTCGAGGGGAGATTGAAGATGTATTAACTAACTGCTAATTTTCGATTTCTTTGTCATTAACACCAACAAAATGAGTTGTTCAGCAGTACTAACCGACCTACAGGATCTGACGGATCACTGAACTTTTTTTCTGCAACATCAAATGTGGGCGTTATAAGCTAATTAATAAATGATATTAGTTAAGATAACACACCTAATGTTAACCATGTCGGGAAAAAGCAGGTGATCGTTATCTGGCAGTTACTTATTATTTTTATGGGTATAAAATAATAATTAGCAGGACAAAACTACTGATAGCCTACTCTAATTACAGCAATCGATCTCCTGTAACGTTAGTTGAACTTGATTTAAAATGGCAGGACCGTTTCTGACGATTTAGAGTTGTTTCTAGTGGCATTTTATATTGATTTTATCTACTGAATTTGCTGTTTCAAAAATATTATTGCTCTAGAAACAGAATAGCTTATTATTTTATAGGTAGACTTTTAAATTGTGTATAATTTTTATAGTCTATTTAAAATACATGAATGATGACGCAGTCGTCTGGGCGGAAGTTTGATATCGCGACTCCGCCTCTTGCTCAACTGACGATTCCTTCTGCGCATGCCCAGGCTCCAAACTTTTTTTTTTTTTGACGTATTGCGTAACGTGTCAGCGCCCATTCATCAGCCCATTTTGGCTTCAGTTCAATACAATGGAAGGAAGCGACGTTGCGTCGTCCATCTTTTTTTACAGTCTATGGCTGAAACTATCCGTTTAATAATGAAATTTTTTTTTTTTGGAAAGTTAACGGTTTAAATAAAAACTTTCTTTCTGATCATAGTCGTGGCTTCTAAATGCGGCTAGATTCTTACCTGGAAAGTGAACAATGTTGTTTGGTTCACTGTGTTAATATTTTACACACTTAAGGTGTATGATTGTGCAACCAGGTGATAGTCTGTCAAATAAAAGATATCATCTGTCTGTGCATGTCCGTGCTGCCTGTGTAATTTTGATACATCGATAGAGAACTCTGGTGCTCAGCTCTTCATTAGACCACACAATATTTAGTGCTCTTTGGTTCTTGACTAGACTATATAGATAAAGGAACTATTGTGAAGCTTGATGTTCTTTTACACACAAGCAGCTCATGATTCAGTGTTTTCAGAGTCTAAAAGTGGCTTTGTTCAAATTAAATGCTGCTACAAAAACTTGGATGCTTATAACATGCACCAAAAATCTAACCAAACTTTTAATGAGCAGCACTATAAACTGGCTGTTGTCAACAATAATAATAATTATTATTATTTTTATCATATATCAATTTTTGGCCAAAAACAGTGGCATTGTAAATGTAAAAAAATTGAAATGTTTAAATGTTTTTGTCTTTATTGTTAAAGGATTAGTTCACTTTCAAAAAAATTGTCCTGATAATTTACTCACCCCCATGTCATCCAAGATGTTCATGTCTTTCTTTCTTCAGTCAAAAAGAAATTAAGGTTTTTGATAAAAACATTCCAGGATTCTATACTCCTTCCCTATTCTACTTACAGAACGAACGTAGCTCCAGTTCTTTCTCTTTTTTTTCCCGTAAGTAGAATACAGAACGCGTAGGACATACAGTGTAAGCTTTTTGAAGAATATGGAAGTGCAGTTTTGTGTTGGCGGAAACACGTGCAAGGCGATCATTTGTTTATATAAAGCATATACATTTTTTTTTTCCCGAAAATGACCGATCGTTTCACTAGATAAGACCCTTATTCCTCGTCTGGTATCATTTAAAGCCCTTTGAACTGCACTGAAGCTGTAATTTTGACCTTCAACCGTCTGGAGGCCATTGAAGTCCACTATATGGAGAATAATCCTGGAATGTTTTCATTAAAAACCTTTATTTCTTTTCGACTGAATAAATAAAAGACATGAACATCTTGGATGACATGAGGGTGAGTAAATTATCAGCAAAATTTTATTTGAAAGTGAACTAATCCTTTAATGTCTTCTAAACCAATGACTATAAATGACTATTTTTGACTATAAATAATCACTTTCCTTCAACGCAATAAGTTGTGGTCCTCTGTGCTTCCGTGTTTTTTCTCGCACTAACTTTGCTACATTCTTACGCCACGCTTCAAAACATGAAGACATCGAGTCATCCACTTGCATTATATTTATCCATTTTATAGATTATCTCTTATCTGTCTTTTAATTTGTGACGTTTTCACAGGCATGATGGAGACTGCTCAGGTGGAGGAGAGGTCAAGGGGGAACGGTGCCAGTCAGACAAGCACAGCCCGGAGAGGCGTACAGATCGTTGATGACGAGCCGCAGACTGCCATGCCCGCCGGAGGCTGTTGTACATCTGGCTAAACACACTTACACCCTTTTACCATACCTGGGACTGATAACGGCCTCTCTCGCCCTCCTCTGTGTAAGAACTGCCACTTCCCACAGCTACACTTATCTGCGACTGCTCTACAGCTCTGTCGAGGCTTTGCTTTAACAGTTTATTCCTTATTGAAACGGTTGATTTATAACTCCACCCTTTTGCCGGCAGACTTTAGGGGAGAAAAGATGCCAGACTGACCTTCACTTAGGCAAATTATTACAAATAGGTACCAAACGATAACGCCCAATCTTAAGAAACACACATGCACTGATATATTTCCCTAACAATCTGATGTTAGCTCTTTTTTTTTTTTTTTCTTTTGGCAAGGTGTTGTGCATGTAGAATCTTTAAAATCCTTGTTTTATTTTACGTCTAAGAAAAAAAAGAAATTCTTTATTATTTAATAACTTATTTACAATTTCATCAAACATCTACATGTCCAAAGACCTTTGTACTTCTTGTGTCATTCTTATACAGTCTCATCCTCCTGTCATTCATATCTTCTGTATCTTTCTTAAAAATGCAACATTAAAGTCCTTCTAGAACATTTAAACTCCTTGTAGATTTTGTCTTTTCTCTTCAGCTTGCCGATTTACCAAATTTAAAAAAGGAAAAAAATGTTGTTTGCTTGCTAAATTCTTTATAGAGAAAAATATCCAATACTGTGTACTTGACATTTTCAAGCTATCAAATGCAGTCATAAAAGTGTATAAATATTCAATATTAATGTTGTATGAATGTAAAATGAATAATAATGGCTGTGGTAATTTTTTTTTTTTTTTAATTTTGTGTTTTAACTGTTACTTTTACTATGTTAATTGTTTTTTGTTTTTTTTGTTTTCAAGACCTGAACATTTGGACAGTTTTTGGAAGTACTAATAGTTTCCACAACCACATCACCTGTAAAACTGAGGTGCAGCTGTGAGCCTTCTGTGCCTTTAAATAAAAGTGTCTAGATTGACCCACCTATTGTCTCCTAGCATATATTATTAGTAAAAACATGTTTATTTAATTTCGAGGAGATCTGCAAATTATTTATATGCCTCAGTTTAGTTTTACAGTTGCATGAAACATTGGTTAAAGGTTTAGTTCACCCCCAAAAAATGAAATTTCTCCCATTAAGTACTCACCCTCATGTCGTTCCAAACATACATGTCGTTCGAAACACAAATTAGGATATTTTTGATGCAATTCAAGAGGTTTTTTTTTTATCTCCTATAGAAAGCAACATAATCACATCATAAAGGTCCAGAAAGGTAAAGTCATTGTTAGTAAAGTGTTAGTTTTTTTATTCTGTTTTTGCGCACAAAAAGTATTCTCGTCGCTTCATAACATTAAGGTTGAACCGCTATAGTCACGTTGACTATTTTAACAATGTCTTTAATACCTTTCTGGACCTCAAAAGGTGCAATGACGGTGCTGCCTGTATGGTTCAGATACCTTTGGATTTCATCAAAAAATATCTTAATTTGTGTCCCGAAGATAAACAATGGTCTTACAGGTTTAGGACGACATGAGTGAGAGTACTTAATGACAGAAATTTCATTTTTGGGTAAACTAACCCTTTGTAACTGTGGTTCTGTGACAGGTGGACAGCCACTAGAGGGCATAACTGAGTGGAATACCTTCATGACCCTATATAGAAGCTTGTGACTTTAATGATGTGTCTGGCAATAAATGCCTGCCTACAAATCAACAATCAACTTTCTTGAAAGTCTTCTCATGGACCCGAGTGACTGGAGACTCTGGCAGTCTTCAGCCAGTCGGACAACCACAGTTATATGCGTAATCAATATTCTGTTTCCTTGGCTTCAGACCACCAGAGGGCATTACTGAGTTGAAGATAATAAACCTTTCACAAGGGTCTGTGATGTGCATCACCCATATATTTATCATTCTGAACGTGCACAAAATTATTATCCCACCAAAAATTCAAGACATACATAAACAATAGCTTACATGTGGTTATTGAAATTTCATTAGAAAAATCTTAGTGCAAAGCAATTGAATGGTATCGGTTGATGACTTGTGTTTGGTTGCCCAGAACTGTTGTTGAGGTGTTTGGTGTGGAAGCCACATTAAGCTTATAGAACTGTGAAAACGTTGATGTGTCCGAAGAGCAGGGGTGAGCAACTCTTGCCGTTTTCCTACAGAGTTTACCTCCAACCCTGGAATCAAAAACGCCTGGAAAAATTGAACCAAAGTCTTTAGGATTACTGTAAAATTACAGGCAGCTGTGTTTGATTAGAGTTGGAGCTTAACCCTGCGGTGCAGTGGATCTCTAGGGCTGGAGTTGCCCAACTGCAGTAGAGTGACCTATTACTGTATCGAGCAGAGAGCTCATAATAAACTTGTTTTTTCCAATGAGCAAGTCTGTTCTTTGAGAAGGGAGAACGCTTGTATCGCTCAGCAAAAATTTTTTTTAAAAAAGTAAAGGAAAGCAAAATGCCCCCAACGCATCCTGAGGCCTGCTGCTTGAAACGGCGGAAACAAGACTGGTGCGTTAACATACTTGCTCAATAACTTTAATAAACCTTTGAGTCCTCAGGACTCCACTGGAAACCACAACATACTTGGCCAGCAAGAACAGCGGCTGGTTCGATATCTGAATGCGACTTAGAACTAACCAAATGATTGGAAATAGAGGAATTGTGTACAGGAGACCACATGCCAGTTGTGAGCCATCACATCCTGCCCTAGTGAACCTCGTTCCTTGCTCAGCTAAAACCATTTCAGACATTTCACTGACTGACTGTTCACAAATAGATTCACGTCTGCTGTCTCATATTCTAAATCAGCTGAACTGACTCTGGATGGAGTTGCCAGCCACTCTCCCAACAGATGAATGTTACGCAATGACACGTCGACTACACTGCCCAGAGGTATGTGCATTGATCTTAGAGAAAGTAGGTGGACATCTGCCCAAAGGCATAATTTGTGCACAGCCTGAAGGAGCTTCAAAGATCTTGTGCCAACCTGGTGGTTGATGTTGAAAATGACTGATTTAAAAAGTGTCTACTCTTGACAACACCTCTTTCAGTTCCAGGGAATTGAAATGCTGGGAACGGAGCTTTCTGGTAACAACTGCCGGAAGTGGTCCCATGGGAATGTCTTGTATGAGAAATTCCAAATAATGTGGCAAGGACTCCCACACTTTTGTTGATACCCTCAAATTTCTAGCAACTGTAAAACATTTTTCCATCTTAAAAATATATATAAATTATGACATGCCCTTGATGAAAAATGCAGAAAAGTTAGTTTGTGCGTTCGCAACCTCAAGGCTAGATTATTGTAATGCTTTACTGGGTGGTTGCCCTGTATGCTTAATAAACAAACTCCTGCTGGTCCAAAACGCAGCAGCTAGAGTTCTTACTAGAACCAGGAAGTATGACCATATTAGCCCTGATGAAACTTACCAATTCACAAAATTAACGGAATGCATAGCTGACATAAAAAAAATTGGATGACCAGTAATTTCCTACTACTAAATTCAGAAAAAAACTGATTCTAATTTTTGGACCAAAAACTTCTTCATGTAATAACCTAGAATACTAACACTTGATGGCTGCTCTGTCAAGTCTTCGTCGTCAGTTAGGAACCTGGGTGTGCTCTTTGATACCAATCTCTCATTTGAATGTCACGTTTCTAGCATCTGTAAAACCGCATTCTTCCATCTTAAAAATATATCTAAACTACGACATATGCTCTCAATGACAAATGCAGAACAGTTAGTTCATGCATTGATGACCTCAAGGCTAGATTACTGTAACGCTCCACTGGGTGGTGGTTGTTCTGCTTGCTTGATAAATAAACTACAGCTGGTACAAAACGCAGCAGCTAGAGTGCTTACCATAGTCACCGAGGTTACCATAGTCAGTCGGATCCAGTTCATATCCAGATCAGATGGTGGACCTGCACCTAGACACAAACACAACGCAGCCCTGAATGTCAGCAGAGGCAGTGTCTACCAGACACTCCCCTGTGAAGGCCTCACTGACATGACAGATCCTCAGCAGAGACCACAGGAACCAGACAGGTCCTCCGCACAGACCCTATTCAGCTCCATACCGCCATGATGAATCCTAAATCATGACACGGTGTTCGTTCGCTGGCCAGAGGAGAACTGCTTCCCCGACTGAGCCTGGTTTCTCCCAAGGTTTTTTTTCTCCATTCTGTCACCTGATGGAGTTTGGGTTCCTTGCCACTGTAGCCTCTAGCTTGCTTAGTTTGCAACACTTAATATTCAATAATATACTTTATCTGACTGTACTGGTGCTGTTGTATGAGAACTGAACTGAACTGGACAATGACATATTTTGCAGAACTGCTTTATAGATGAAATGAACTACAACTATATTTTTATTAGAGATCTCATTTTTGCAGAATATGTTAACGGCCTCTGTGATTTACGCTGGACGTCTCCCTTTAGCTGAACTTGCCATGAACTTGCACCTGCATAATGATAATAAGCTCTCCTTCAACATGTGATAAATGTTCCAAAACAAACCATGCCACTATTCGGGAGTAGCTAGAAGATTTGATAAAAACTGTGGATGAGCTAATTAAAAAGAGTTGGAAAGTACCCAACTGTATGTTGGGTTTGTTCTTATATCTCAGGTTTGTTGTCTCCATCAATAAAGTCTAAGCTTTGACATCTGGAACTCTGTGTCTTGAGTGATTTCTTGCGAAGATGAGAAGATCTTTTCCACGACCGTCATGTGTCTTCCCACCATTGAAAGGTGGCTAACCTGATCACTGACATTGCTGTGGACAGCATAGTAATCTAGCTGTAACAACATGAGGTACCTGGTCACCTGGGTTCACCTTGTTAAACTGAGCTCTGGTGTAATTGAAGCTGTCATTTAGCTGAATCCTCATAAAAGGAATGCTTTGAACTAGGATAAGCTGACACTTGGTGTGGTTGATCATAAAACCCAGCTTTGCGATATGACTCAAAATATGTTGCAAATTGTCTGCTAATTATCCTGTGTTCTCTGCCAATCATCCAAGTATAAAAGTGCATAAATTCCCTCATATTGCCGGGAAGCAAGAGCAGCCTGAACGACCTTTGTAATCAGCCTTGTAGCCAAAAACAGCTTGAAGAGTTCTGCTTTTGAAATGGAAACAAAGAAACTGTCAGTGATTGGAATGTGGTAATGCACATCTTTTAAAGGTGCCCTAGAACGCTTTTTCACAAGATGTAATATAAGTCTAAGGTGTCCCCTGAATGTGTCTGTGAAGTTTCAGCTTAAAATACCCCATAGATTGTTTATTATTCAATTTTTTAACTGCCTATTTTGGGGCATCATTAAATATGCGCCGATTCAACGCATGTCCCCTTTAAATGCTCGCTCCCCGTCCCCGGAGCTCGTGACTCTATAATACATTGCATAAACAAAATTCACACAGCTAATATAACCCTCAAAACGGATCTTTACAAAGTGTTCATCATGCAACATGTCTAATCACGTAATTATAGTATTTATTTGGATGTTTACATTTGATTCTGAATGAGTTTGATGGTGCTCTGTTGCTAATGGCTAATGCTACACTGTTGGAGAGATTTATAAAGAATTAAGTTGTGTTTATGAATTATACAGACTGCAAGTGTTTAATAATGAACATAACGACAGTCTTGTCTCCATGAATACAGTAAGAAACGATGGTAACTTTAACCACATTTAACAGTACATTAGGAACATGCTAACAAAACATTTAGAAAGACAGTTTACAAATATCACTAAATATATCATGATATCATGAATCATGTCAGTTATTATTGCTCCATCTGACATTTTTCGCTGTTGTCCTTGCTTGCTTACCTGCAAAAAGTCTGTGTGCAGCTCCAGACGTTAATAATGGCTTGTCTAATGCCTTGAACATGAGCTGGAATATGCAAATATTGGGGGCGTACATATTAATGACCCCGACTGTTGCGTCACAGTCGGTGTTATGTTGAGATTCGCCTGTTTTTCAGTGGTCTTTTGCACAAATCAAATTTACATAAGAAGGAGGAAACAATGGTGTTTGTGACTCGCTGTATGTCAATTCTATGTACAGAACTATAACTATGCCGAGGTAAATTCAATTTTCAATTCTAGGGCACCTTTAAATCTACCAGAAAAAATAGAAACCAGTCAGTCTTGTGGCTTGATTGTACGCTGGACATCTGCAATCTGCAGCAATCAAAAGAGCAGGTACTTCAATGTCCTGTTCAGATCTCTCAAATCTAAATTGAACCAAATCTGGAGCAAAACTTCAGGAACTTCTCTATTGCATCTTTTCTAAATAGGGTTTGATTGTCCATTGAAATCATTTTGGACTTGTTTTAACTGTAGAATGTATCCGAGTGTTTGAGGGTGGCTGGTGACAAAATTGTAAACTTTATGGCCGGTTTCACAGACAGGGTTTAGGCTAAGCCAGGATTAGGCTTTATTTCAATTAAGGTATTTAAGTAGCTTTTTTAAACATACCCTAGAAAAAAAACATTACTGGTGTGCATCTTGAGACAAAACAACGGCTCTTGACATTTTTTAAGATATGTCAGTGCAAGTTACTTTCAGTTAAAGCAGCTCAAACATGCATTTTAGTCTAGGACTATCTTAATCCTTGACTGTGAAACCGGAGGAAAATGTTTGAAAGTGCATTTAAAATGAACTGATTTGTCATAATTGAATGGCAATGAACAAATTACAAACTGTTCAAGCATATACAGGTGAGAGAGGGCTCTATGGGATCTTTTGGGTGGCAGGTCATGCATTCAAAAATTGCAGTGCAAGAGAAATATACCCCAACAGGACAAATAACTAGATGCCTTAATTGAAACAAAATGATTTCTCTAACTGACTTTCGAAGCAACTAGCCTGCTCTCCAAATTCTCTCTGAACAATTACCTGACCAGGAATCAGAATAAGTATCCCTGTAAGACTTAGTTAAAGGATTAGTCCACTTTTAAATAAACTTTTCCTGATAATTTACTTACCCCCATGTCATCCAAGATGTTCATGTCTTTCTTTCGTCAGTCGAAAAGAAATTAAGCTTTTTGAGGAAAACATTCCAGGATTATTCTCCATATAGTGGATTTCAATGGCTACCAACAGGCTGAAGGTCCAACTTACAGTTTCAGTGCAGCTTCAAAGGGCTTTAAACGATACCAGACGAGGAATAAGGGTCTTATCATGGTAGTTTTTCTGCAATGTTGACCATGTTAGGCCATTAGAGACTACAGGTGGAAAGATATATATATATATATATATATATATATATATATATTAAACATCCTCTGGTTTGTATCAGAGAAGGATTTGTTGTACTTGTACACTGTTCCTATCAAATAAACTCAAAAATAAAGATAAACTAAACCAGTTGCGTAATATTACATTGAAATGATACCAGTTTATACTTCAGATTTAACTTAAATTCATTGCCTTATCATGGGGTAAGTTAAAACACTGGCTCAATTTACCCCACAGCATTTGGCCCATTTTGCCCCATAGCTGCCATTTTAGGAAAAGCTAGCTAGCTTACCAATTCAGGCTAATATTTAGATAAATGACTTGCATGGTTTTATACGTTGCAAAATCACCAATATTCATCATAAATAGTTTTAGACCTGGACAAATTTGCTTTGATGAAACAGCCTTACATCTGTTATGCTACAATTTTACTTTGACAAACCATTAACAGTAAATATGCGACTTCCACTCCTCCCATGTGCTTCTCCTTTTCACAATCTGGCAGAAATGATGGGTGGTTCTAAAATATATGGTCACATGACAATAAAATGGTATGGTTGCCAAGATACAGGGGGTGGGTCAACTTACAATCTGGCTCATCTTACCCCACTCTCTGACTTTACATCACGTTATATAGGAACTTTAAACAGACACTGAAATAAAAAAAAAACTACACATTTATTTAGACACTTATTTAGACTGTCATTCAAGGCAGAAGACATTTATATTACAATAAAATAATTAAAATATGAAAATGATTACATTTAATAAAGAATAAAATAATTAAATTGTTACAAAACAAGAACAAATCACAACTTTTTAGAATTCACATGTTTATTCAGTTAAGAATACCATTTTCTACAAGACGTGTCGTTCGCACTGTACCTTTACTATGCGTTTTTTCCCTTCTTCCTGGGGCATTTGTCCTCTCGCGGCTTCCGTGGAGACACGTCACAATGGAGGCCATGAGACGTCATAATTGTGGCCTCTGCTCGTCATCATCATATGCGTCTGGTAAAAACACAGCACTGTGTTACATTTATAAACGCAATTCACGACTGATAACGAGCTAAAAGCGAGCGGGATTCTCTCTGTTTTGCACATTGATCTTAGTGTAGTGTCGATTCATTCAGATGCTTATGAAGATCTCAGCGCGGACTGCAGCACAGCAGTTAACGTTACTGATGTGAATCTGAGATGTTTGTTCTGATGGTCTCACTGAAATAAAATGATGGATGGAAGTGAGAAGATTGAATCGGATGATGTGGTGATTATCGTGGAGAATGAGGCGGAGAGTAAGCGTGATGATCAAGATCAGGGCAGTGTGAGGATGATGATGATGGCTCTGATGGACGTGTGTCCCGTGTGTAAGCTCAGCTTCAGCAGCAGAGAACCGAAACTGCTGCCCTGCCTGCACTCCTTCTGTAAGAGATGTTTACCTGCTCACAACACACCTGCCAGCACAGCCAGCAACGTCAAACAGTGTAAGAGCTGCTTTCACTTTTACTCATTCACAGATGCTCTCCATACACACATGACCAGTCGAAGTGGTTCATCTTAAGATGGCAGTAACAGAAGAAGAGCTGCTAGAACAAAGAGAAATACGATTTATTTATTTCTAAAATGGGCTGTAGAAACATCAAGGTCATGGATTCGATTCCCAGGGAAAATATTTGCCTTGAATGCTTTGTAAATATCTTCGGATAAGGTCGTCTGTAAAATCCATAACTGTGATTTAAATATACAAAAATGACTCATAGATAGGGTAAAATTAACCACCTACACTTAATTCTTTCATTAAAGTTTCGTTAGAATGACAACATTTTTAAAATCTAGTCAGTTGAAAGTGTTTTGAGGTTAAAGGTGCAATATGTAAGAATTTTGCAGTAAAATATCCCAAAACCACTAGGCCAGTGTTATATATTGTGTTCACTTGAGCACTTACAACATTTGTAAATCGTGAAAAAAAATGCAATTTTAACCAAGGCTCCGGTACGTGTGAGGAGTCGCCTGTCAATTGCGTCATACCCGCGTTACCCTCGGTTTCCGGTTTTATTTTGTCGAAACCATGAAAACACCAAAGACGCTTAAAATATTACATGTTTTAATAGGCAAGGGAACAACTGTTTTGATATATTTAGACAGAAAATGAAAATGAATCTTATTGCTTAAATCTTACTTTTCTTGATTACTCGAGTACCATGCTTTACCATGCCTCAGAGAAAAACAGTATTTTGTCAAGTAGCTAACATAGTATAATCAGATTCAGCTTTATTTTTAGTAACAGTAATACAGAATTTTCTCCATCATACAAAATGTTTTAAAATGAATTTCATGCCATTTATCAACACAAAGCCATCCAACATTTAATATGATATTCTAAAATCAATCTATCTTACTGCAGTGTGTAACAGTGTCTCACAGCAGCCGCCGAGTGAACGCACAGAATAATGTTATAACATAATTTAACACTCTCAAACGTATCTAATATGATAAACAGAGCTGCACCGGCGACTGTGGCATAATAAAAGTTCCGCTGTATATATTCATATGCCTGGATATAAGCCATAGAATAAAATAAACCTCTCAGATGAATCTCTTTTACTAGTATTCTGCTTTGTCATCAGTTATTCAACTAAATTGTCAAAACACAATTTTAAATATAAGTGATTTAGTATTTTATATTTGAGTCATTGACGAATAAGGTTTTTAAAAGTGTAAAAAAAAAATGGAGATATAATTAATACGTTTTATTAAGTGTTAACAATGAGATTATGTGGTTTTTATAATCAATTAACACTGCCTTTGTCTTTTTTTTACAAGATGGATATTTGTCACCAAAAAAGTCATTCGGTTTAACCAAAATTTCGATGATATTTTCAAACAATGCTCATATCTATCTAGTTAGCTAGCAAAAGGACAGTCATACATTTTATATTTAGTACAAGTTTTTAAAATATTACAACATTTTCCATGTTTTATAGCGGTTGTCCCGAATGACCTGATGTTTCAGGACATGCGTATGAGCAAGAGAAAACATGAATTTTTCAAATAGATAAAAGAGAGTTAGTTACTTTGCTTCATGACCATGTGGTCCTTTGCTGGTGTCTAAATTGTCACATCCTGTCACATGATATTGACTGCATGACTTGATCTAAAATGGTCCCTTTATATTGGTTACACCAAATGACATCAATGAAATTCATTTTTCCGGACATTCTTTCTCATAACAAAGCAATGACTTCTACATATAATTTTAATACCATTTTGCACTGTGTTGATATATGATGTTATGAAGAGTAAAAAAAATATACATTTATTACATTTTAAGATATTTTAATCACAAATGAAATGGCTGTATTGGCCTTTGGACACTTCAAAATCTTTAAAATACCTTTATATGTAGCAAAATATAATTAAAACCTTTTGGATTCAATAAAAGAGATCTAGTTGTACTACCTTACATACTTTTAATGTCATAACGTTGTTTATTATTATTATTATTATTATTAAGGCCTTTGAACAAAAAAATTACCCGTCACGTCATTGACCCATTTACACATAAAAAAAAAAAATATATATATATATATATATATATATAAGAATTATATCAAAAGTCATTTATGTGCTATGACAACTAAATATGTTTATATTTATTTACTTTAAAAACACATTGATTGATGCGTCATCCTGCACATGCTAAGCTTCTATCTAGTAAGTATGTTAGAATTTAAAAGTAAATGCACATTGTTCTTAAAGGCAGTCTGTATGAAATTTGCATTAAAATATCCAAAAACCACCAGAACAGTGTTACATATTTTGTTCACTTGTGCATTTACAATTTCCCAAATGTTTCCAAAAAGGTTTAAACCTAAAGATATCCATAATTTTAACCAGTGAAATGGTCCGCATCATCGCGTCACCTTTCAGTGCCGTCATATATACCTGTTACCCTCAGTTTTCGGTTTTACTTCTGTAGAAATCATGGAGAAACAATGAATATTATGAGCGAATCTATGTTTTTTAAATAGTTATTTTTTGAATCAATCCAAATAATCTATAATTAATCTTGATTAATCACATATAAAGTAACAAACATATTGTCATATTAAATCTCCATATTAATGAGGAAACAACTTAAGGCAGTTCCATTTTTTTAAATTTTAATTTAATTTGTTTAATGACACATTTTTATCAAGTAGCCTACTATGAATTAAGGCCAGTGATACAAATATTGATAATATAAATTGATTTTTGTTTTTTTCCAATTTGTTGTATTATTTATTAACACCTTCTCTTTTGTATTATGTGACATGTTGGTGAATATGTTTTCCTGCTTTTCTCTCTTGTTACATTAGTGAACATGATCCGCTGTCCAGTCTGTCAGCAGGAGTGTATGGATGTTGAGGTCTTGGATAACTTCTTTGTCAAGGATTCTGTGGAAGTGCCGAGCAGCACGATGGAAAAGAGCTGTCAGGTGCGTGTCTACGTCTGACGATGTTTATACTACACCAGTGCCATAATATTCCTTAAAGGGATAGTTCACCCAAAAATGAAAATTCTGTCATCATTTATTCCCCCTCAAGTTGTTCCAAACCTGTATAAATATCTTTGTTCTGCTGAACACAGAGGAAGATATTTTGAAGAATGTTTGTAACCATGGTAGGAAAAAAAATACTATGGTAGTCAATGGGGGGCGAGATCGGTTTGGTTACAAACGTTCTTCCAAATATCCAATTTTCATTTTTGGGTGAACTATCCCCTTAAAATCATGTTACTGATGCGCCATAATGGTTTTTAAACCATTAAAGGCTGGTTGTGAAGGAATGATTGATTGAAAGTCTTGATGTCTCAAATACACTTTGTCTCTGATGAAATGCATTAGTTGACATCACATCTTTTGCTTACAGCTCTGCATGAGTTGTGACGACAATACCGAGGCCACCGGTTTCTGCGTGGAGTGTGCGGAGTTTCTGTGCGTCACCTGCATCGATGCTCATCAGCGTGTGAAGTTCACCAGAGATCACACGGTCCGGCAAATAACGGAAATGTCCTCAGGTTTGACCCTAAACATTTGTAATTGATATCATTCTGTGAGACCTGAGCAAGGGCTTGTTTCTAACGCAATACCATTCAGACATTTTAAGTGCACTGTAAAAAATGAACAAATTTAATGCTAAAAGTCTGTAAAAATGCTACGGTAAAAACCTGTTAACTGCTTAACTTTAGGTTAGTTCTCCCAAAAATGAAATTTCTGTCATTAATTACCCTCATGTTTTTCCACACCCGTAATGGGGCGTTCACACCAGACGCGACTTGCACGAATAAATCGTGCTATTCGCGCATAGTTGAACGCTTGAACATTTTGAGTTTACTCACTTCATTCGTGTCATGAGAGGGGCTTCTGCCAGGCGGCTGCAGTCTCGTTTCTGCACACTTCCTCTGAATAAACACATCAACTCGTCAGTGGGAAAGTAGTTGTAAAATATGGCGAATAAGCTCAATTTCCAGCTTTAGCTAGCTTGTAGTCTCAATATATGTGTGTGTGTGTGTGTGTGTGTGTGTGTGTGTGTGTGTGTGTGTGTGTGTCTGTATATATATATTACAGTGGGTACGGAAAGTATTCAGACTCCCTTACATTTTTCACTCTTTTTTTATATTGCAGCCATTTGCTAAAATCATTTAAGTTCATTTTTTTCCTCATTAATGTACACACAGCACCCCATATTGACAGAAAAACACAGAATTGTTGACATTTTTGCAGATTTATTAAAAAAGAAAAACTGAAATATCACATGGTCCTAAGTGTTCAGACCCTTTGCTGTGACACTCATATATTTAACTCAGGTGCTGTCCATTTCTTCTGATCATCCTTGAGATGGTTCTGCACCTTCATTTGAGTCCAGCTGTGTTTGATTATACTGATTGGACTTGATTAGGAAAGCCACACACCTGTCTTTATAAGACCTTACAGCTCACAGTGCATGTCAGAGCAAATGAGAATCATGAGGTCAAAGGAACTGCCTGAAGAGCTCAGAGACAGAATTGTGGCAAGGCACAGATCTGGCCAAGGTTACAAAAAAAATTCTGCTGCACTTAAGGTTCCTAAGAGCACAGTGGCCTCCATAATCCTTAAATGGAAGATGTTTGGGATGACCAGAACCCTTCCTATAGCTGGCCGTCCGGCCAAACTGAGCTATCGGGGGAGAAGAGCCTTGGTGAGAGAGGTAAAGAAGAACCCAAAGATCACTGTGGCTGAGCACCAGAGATGCAGTCAGGAGATGGGAGAAAGTTGTAGAAAGTGACCATCACTGCAGCCCTCCACCAGTCGGGGCTTTATGGCAGAGTGGCCCGCCGGAAGCCTCTCCTCAGTGCAAGACACATGAAAGCCTGCATGGAGTTTGCTAAAAAAAACCCTGAAGGACTCCAAGATGGTGTGAAATGAGATTCTCTGGTCTGATGAGACCAAGATAGAACTTTTTGGCCTTAATTCTAAGTGGTATGTTCTTGAATGGCCCAGCCAGAGCCCTGACTTAAACCCAATTGAGCATCTCTGGAGAGACCTAAAAATGGCTGTCCACCAACGTTTACGATCCAACCTGACAGAACTGGAGAGGATCTGCAAGGAGGAATGGCAGAGGATCCCCAAATCCAGGTGTGAAAAACTTGTTGCATCTTTCCCAAAAAGACTGTATTAGATCACAAGGGTGCTTCTACTAAATACTGAGCAAATGGTCTGAATACTTAGGACCATGTGATATTTGTTTTTCTTTTTTAATAAATCTGCAAAAATGTCAACAATTCTGTGTTTTTCTGTCAATATGGGGTGCTGTGTGTACATTAATGAGGAAAAAATTAACTTAAATGATTTTAGAAACTGGCTGCAATATAACAAAGAGTGAAAAAATTTAAGGGGGTCTGAATACTTTCCTTACCCACTGTATATCAGAGGTCGCGTTAACCGAAAATTTTCTGTCATTGACGGAATTCTTTTTACAGTGACGGAAAAATCTGAAGGCCGTCCGTCATTTTGACAGATTACACTGAGGTTGATGTAACTTGTAGCTGTAATTCCCGTTTGATTACACAGGCAAGCACCCAATTCAAGTCCATTTTATAATAATAAAGTTATAAGACTTATACTTGAATAATTAAGTTTCTAATCCAGTTTGTTTTTATATTTTTCCTGCTGACTATCAAGTTTATGGTCAACGAATGCTTTTCTATGTTATGTGACATTGTTTCCAACACTGATTGAACTGATTAAGATGTGATACAGATTTCGGTAAGCTACTGTATCTTGCAACATATTTTCTGATGTTCATTCATGTTTATTTTGTTCTGTAAAGTAGTAAAGAGGAAAGGATGATCGCGTTCACTCATGATCCGCGACAACTGTTCAAGATGAAAACTGAAGAATCTTTGTTCAACTTTCTTTTCATACTGTAATAGCCTATAAATAAATGCCTGGGCCCATTTGCTTATCCTGTACAATTGTGAAAAATGTATGTGTGTGTGTATATATATATATATAATATATACCTCAAATTGAGTAAAGAGCGTTTTTTTTACAACTTACCAGATTGTCCGACCTCCTCACTTTCTTCCAAGCAAGATCCTTTTTATTCCTGTTTCTATAAAAGTACAAAGATGTATCGTACAGCAACGATGAGTTTGTCCTCATCGTTGTTTCGGATTTCTGCCTTCGCTCGCTACGTGGTAATCACATCACTACTAGAGCAAGCTTCTGATTGGTTAACGTGGCGCAAATATTCGCCAAAGTTCAGATTTTTCAACTTGTGCTAATCACGCGTTACGCGCGTCAAACGGCCGAGATGCTCAATTTTATGGAGTCAAATTAATGCCTTAAAGTTTTGCACAAAAATAAAGTTTTGCAAAACACAAAAAAGAATTGAGCTATAAAAAAATGTTTTGCAAACAAAAATAAAGAATTGCAAAGGAAAATAAAATATTGAGCGGAAAAAAAATAAGTTTTGCAAACAAAAATAATAAATTGCAAAATAAAATAAAGTAGTGCAAAAATAAAAATATAATCAATTACAAAAATCAATGACAGCTGTAATCCTATTTTATCTTTGCCACATATTTTTCATGCTCAAACCTACTAAATCATTTGCAACGCTCATTTTATTCTGCGTTTCAGTCAAGCGTGCGCTCACGATACCGGTTTTCTTTTGCGCTGCACTTTTCTGTGCGGATCTCTTTATGGCACTGGTTTGACGTGGGGTGGAGTCAAGAAACGGGGGCACGCCCCCGCGAAATACATTGGAAGGGAACGTAATCGGCGACAGGTGAAATAATTCTTTGACATGGTGAAAAATAATGAATGGTTTGTTTTTGTTGGTTTGTTTAGCATATGTTGTCACCGATTACGACCCCCTCCAATGCATTTCTTATAGTAATATGACCCGTTGCGCTCTGTCTCACTGCCTGTATCCACTTTTGTGTCCTTAAACATTCGTTTTTTGGGGTCGACTGCTTATAAAAACGTATTTCTGTTTTTTTTTTTTTAGCTTGTTAGCTGTACACCTTGTCACGTAGCAGCTTTAAGGCATTGTTCTGTTTATTTTAATGAGTCAGAAAAGACAAGAAGGCAGCCTCACGCAATACAAAGTCTGGAGACGGTTGGATTGTTTTTCCCCCGGTGGGCGTGGTTTTCAGATTATAATAAATGCGCTCTGTCTCTATGCTTGATCTGATCTGGGTAGCGTTTCCCAAAAGCATCGTAAGCCTAAGTTGATCGTAGCTCCATTGGTTTCCAAAAGCTTATGATGCTTTTGGGAAACGCTGCCCTGTTCTGTTGCGATCTGCGTCTCCTGTCGATGACGTGTTTCGCGGGGGCGTGCCCCCGTTCCTTGACTCCACCCCCACGTCAAACCAGTGCCATAAAGAGATCCGCACAGAAAAGTGCAGCGCAAAAGAAAACCGGTATCGTGAGCGCACGCTTGACTGAAACGCAGAATAAAATGAGCGTTGCAAATTATTTAGTAGGTTTGAGCATGAAAAATATGTGGCAAAGATAAAATAGGATTACAGCTGTCATTGATTTTTTTATTGTTGCACTACTTTATTTTATTTTGCAATTTATTATTTTTGTTTGCAAAACATTTTTTTTATAGCTCAATTCTTTTTTGTGTTTTACAAAACTTTATTTTTGTGCAAAACTTTAAGGCATTAATTTGACTCCATACAATTTGCGTCACGTCATTTGTGCGAATCACACCATAGGGTGTCTATTCACGTCTTTGCATTGACTTAACATGTAAATCAATTGCACTTAATGCTTCATTATTGTCTGGTGCGAACGCGTCAAACTACGCGTGAATAGAGTCTGATTGGTTAACGTGGCGCGAAAATTCACCGAAGTTCAGATTTTTCAACTCGGGCGATTTGTGTGAATCACGCGTTAAGTGCGTCAAATGCTCAATTCGCGAGAATTGCGCCGCAGGATGTCTATTCGCTTCTTTGCATTGACTTAACATGTAAATCACTCGCGCTTAACGCTTCATTCGCGTCTGGTGTGAATGCACCATAAGACCTTCGTTCATCTTCAGAACACAAATTAAGATATTTTTGATGAAATCCGAGAGGTTTTTATCTCCCATAGAAAACATTGAAATTACCACATTCAAGGTCCAGAAAAGTAGTAAAGACATTGTTAAAGTACAGTGGTTCAACCTTAATGTTACTAAGCGACGATAATACTTTTTGTACACAAAAACAAAACTAAAATAATTACTTTATTCAACAATTTCTTCTCTCCTGTCAGTCTGCTACACTGTTTACATTGTGTAGACAGTGCTGCGCTTCCAGGTTCTACGTCAGAACGCCGACTCATTATTGGCCGGCTCCTGAGTCAGCATCGCACGCATGCGTCGTGCTGCTCACGTGAACAGGGTCGGCCATTACCGAGCCGGTATTCTGACCTACAACCTGGAAGCACTGAACAGCATACAAGAATGACACAGAAGGGAAGATATTGTTGAATAAAGTTATTTTTGTTTTGTATTTTGTGCACAAAAAGTATTCTTATCGCTTCATAATATTAAGGTTGAACCACTGTAGTCACATGGACTATTTTAACGATGAATTTAGTACCTTTCTGGACCTTGACAGCGGTGGTTGAATTTCTGTCTGTGGAGGAGTCGGAGAGCTCTCAGATTTCATCAAAAATATCTTAATTTGTGTTCTGAAGATGAATGAAGGTCTTCCGGGTGTGGTATGACATGAGGGTGAGTAATAAATGACAGAATTTTCATTTTTGAGTGAACTAACCCTTTAAGTTACTTTATTAGATATGTTCTTAAACTGTAATAAGTCTAACAAGGCATATTACAGTTTAATATCAGTTAATGAAATATGTTTTTATTTCCTCTAAACTCATTCTGTAAATCCTAAAATGTTGCTACTGTATTTTTCCACTGTAAAGTTCTTTTAAAAGTTCAGTTTTGTTTATATACATGTATATACATGTGTGTGTGACTTGAGTGTCCACACACTTTTTGGGGACACTTTACTGTTCATGGCCTTCTACAGAAACTACTGTAAATAAACTATACACAAATGAACTTGTCTTCCTGTTCGTTCACAGAGGCGATGGGCGCTTCCACACAGAAGCCCGTCTTCTGCGACATCCACAGACAGGAGCCGTTGAAGCTGTTCTGTGAAACCTGCGATCGCCTCACCTGCAGAGACTGTCAGCTACTCAAACACAAGGACCATAAGTACGGCCCAAATTCATGTCATGTGTTAGTGACTTTATAGCTGTAGTAAGAAATCATTGAAAGAATACCTAGTATTATATTAACATGCATAGTTTTTAAAGGCAGAGGTCTTCAACCCTGCTCCTGCACTGTCCTGAAAAGTTGTTTCCAAACGGATTCAGCACATGTACCTGTGATTTTCAGTCGATTGAAGACCTGTTTTAAGGGATAGTTCACCAAAAACTGAAAATGTACTTGTTCCAAACCTGTATGACTGTTCTGTTGAACATAAATTTTGAGAAATGCAATTGTTTTTTGTCCATACAATGGATATCACTGGTCATCAAAACTGTTTAGTTACTGTTTCTTCAATCCTCCTTTGTGTCTCGCAGAAGAAAGTCATACAGGTTTGAAATGAGGGTGAGTAAATGATGACAGAATTCTCGTTTTTGGGTGAACTCAAGTGTTGTGGCTGTACTTCTGAAACATTGTGCATTTTAATGTTTGTCTGTGTTCACTGTCTTGCCGTATAGTTGTTTATTGATTTAAAGGATTAGTTCACTTTCAAATAAACTTTTCCTGGTAATTTCCTCACCCCCATATCATCCAAGATGTTCATGTCTTTCTTTCTTCCGTCGAAAAGAAATTAAGGTTTTTGATGAAAACATTCCAGGATTATTCTCCTTATAGTGGACTTCAATGGCCTCCAAATGGTTGAAGGTCAAAATTACAGTTTCACTGCAGCTTCAAAGGGCTTTATCTAGCGAAACGATCGGTCATTTTCGAAAGAAAATGTAAATGTATATGCTTCATATAAACAAATGATATCGTTCCAAGTGCTTCCGCCAAAACCACATTTTCGTATTCTTTAAAAAGCATACGCTGTATGTCCTAAACCTTCCCTATTCAACTTACAGAATGAACGCAGTGCCAGTTACGTTTTTTTCCCATAAGTAGAATAGGGAATGCAGTTTAGGCGGAACCACTTGGAAGGATATCATTTGTTTCTATGAAGCATATACATTTACATTTTTTTTCGCAAATGACAAATCGTTTCGCTAGATAAGACCCTTATTCCCTGTCTGGTATCATTTAAAGCCCTTTGAAGCTGCACTGAAACTGTAATTTTGACCTAAAACCGTTTGGAGGCCATTGAAGTCCACTATATGGAGAATAATCCTGGAATGTTTTCATCAAAAACCTTAATTTCTTTTCAACTGAAGAAAGAAGGACATGAACATCTTGGATGACATGGGGGTGAGTAAATTATCAGGAAAAGTTTATTTGAAAGTGAACTAATCCTTTAACATGAATGTAAATATCATTGCCATCATCAGTATCATTTATGACTGAACACAGCAGCTAACACATGATTTTCCGATACAGTTACCAATTTCTAGAAGATGCGTATAAGAACCACAAGGAACATCTGGAAAACATGACCTGCCAACTTCAAGAAAAGAAGAAAGCTATAGAGGACGTGTCTAATACCATTAACAATGGGTATGTTTTATATGTTATATATGTGATCTTTTAGATTTAAATTTTTTAAATACATATATCTTTAAACATTAAAGCAAGGGTTCCCTACTCTCATGGGAAACCTAAGTTTATAGTAACTTTAAAAATGTTACTTCCGCAATGGAATACCCAAAAATAGAATTTGTATAGATCATGGACATTTCTATAGTGCAGGGTTTCCCAACAGATGAAAAGCTAATAATAAAATCGATTGTAATATCAAAATAAACAAATGGGGCTGCACAATTTATCAAAATAAAACTGAAATAGTGATGCATTTATCAAATCGGGATTATCAAATTAAAGAAGTACATATGTGCTGCGTGTTTCAGAGTGAAGAGTGCAGTTTACATGCATTCAGCTTGTAATACCATGTTTTCAGAGCGACAAAGTTAAGAATAAATGTATCTCACAACCTCCATCTCGCAAGCACTGTGAGTTTAATGTGCATTTGGGAACAGTGTGCGCTAGGTTTCCTTTGCTCATTCTCATATTTTCAAATGTTTTTGTGGACAGAAGTTTACAGCATTTCACCAGTATTCCTCCAAAATAAAACATTAAGGATTTGACATGTTAAAATCTTGAAGGTTTTAACATTTGCAAGTCAAGAATTTAAGACATAAATATTTGTAATGTAAATGTAACTTGTAGCACTAGTTGGGACTTGAAAAATGTGAACACCCTTAAAAGTAACTATTTCCATTAGCAGTGGAGTCTTTGTTCTTTGTGTCTAGATGTCTCGGCAGTGGACATTTTTCTATGAAATGAAATGTCATATTGCAGTTCAAATCACAATGTATGACAAAATATAATTTTTTAGGGTTAGTTCAACCAAAAATTTAAATTCTGTCATTAATTACTCAACCTCATCTCGTTCTTCGCAACACAAATTAAGATATTTTTTAAAGAATCTGATGGCTCGGTTAATTTACACTTTCAGTGCCCAGAAAGGTAATAAAGACATATTTAAAACGGTTCATGTGACTAGAGTAGTTCAACCTTAATTTTATGAAGTTTTATTCAACAATATCTAGTGATGGGCGATTTCAAAACACTGCTTCATGAGGCTTCGAAGCTTTACAAATCTTTTTGTTTCCAATCAGTGGTTCGGCTCGTGTATCAAACTGCCAAATTCATGTGATTTCAGTAAATGAAATAATGATAGTAGTTAATAGTCTCTTATTGGCCTGTTTAGCTGAGTCAATACGAGACTATTAACCACTATTATTCTTTTTAACTATAGGCCTACTAATGTCTATTTAAAACATCCACAAATGTATTAAACTGATCAGAGATCAGGTAAAACCTATAGATTTGATTCATGGGTTCACAGAGATCATCGCCCCAGTGGTGACATTGGAAATTTCGAAATGTTTTGAAACACTTCTGACGTAACAAAGCCTCGTTTACTGAGATCACGTGACTTTGGTAGTAGGGTTGGGAACCGAGAACCGGTTCTTATCCAGAACCAGTAGTGTTTTTTTTAAAAGAACCAGAACCGTGCATAATTTATTCGTTTCGGTTCCGAAAACAGTTCTGGTGTGATGGGTGGGTGAAGTGCGAGAAGCGTAATAAAGCTTTAATGAAGACATCTCACCTCATGAATATTATAACAATGAATGCACTGAAAAGCCCTCGCGCTACTTATATATGTCAGTGCAGAGAGAGATGCACAAAGCTGCACAGTTAATCATTAAAAGATCGCAATCTCCATTTCATCACCCACATGATCTAATTCCTAAATGACATCACATGAACTGTTTTAAATATGTCTTTAGTAACTTTCTGTTCATTGAAAGTGTTCATTATCTTGCGGTCAATGGAGGCCTCACTGAGCCATCGGATTTCATCAAAAATATCTTAATTTGTGTTCCGAAGATGAACAAAGGTCTTATGGTTGTGGAACGGCATGAGGGAGAGTAATTAATGACAGAATTTTAATTTTTGGGTGAACTAACCCTTTAAACTATAAACCAACAAAATTAAACATTTAATAAAAAAAAAAAGTTTTTTCACCATTTTACGTGAGGGAACATGTGAACGTGAATGTGGCGTTGAAATATTAACTGTAATATCTCAGGGGGTACTTCAAGTAAATATTTTAAGGGGTTCAGCTGACAAAAAAAAGCTCTAGTTGTGCTCAGTTAGAGACATTTCACTAGAAATGTTTCTGTTTCAGTAGAATCAATATCAAAATGACTGGAAATGACAAATTAAGTAGAAGTCATGAAAATGAATTTGTCAAAAACTGGTCTATTTTGTTCCTGTTTTTGTCAGCCTCCAGCAAGTGGATGAAAATCGCAAGACTGTGGCTAATGAGATTAAAAAATCCATCTGCAATCTGATAATGGAGATCAACAGGAAGGGGAAGTTGTTAGTCAATCAACTTGAGGTACTGTCCAATATTTCATCATCCTCAAGAGCAGTGCTTCCCAACTGGTGGGTTTCAGGTGTTGTTATGGGTTATGTAAATGCTAGTAATAAAACCAAATGATAGAACTGACATGGCAATATTAATAGGCTTTTTAACCTTAAATCACTTTGTAGAAGCTTGTCAAATTTAGAGGTGCCAACATCTTCACAAACCTTCACAAAGTAAAAGAAAATACAAAATAGACTACATTAAAGATGCGATATGTAATATTTTTGCAGTAAAATATCTAAAAAACACTTGGCCAGTGTTATATATTTTGTGCACTTGAGTACTTACAATATCCCAAATGTTTCCAACTATTTGTAAATCGTGAGAAAAATTGCAATTTTAACCAAGGCTTTGTTTTACCCTCTGTTTCCGGTTTTATTTTGTAGAAACCATGGAAACACCAAAGACGCTTTAATATTTACATGTTTTAAAAGACAGGGGAACAACTGTTTTGATATATTTATAGACAGAAAACTAATTATTGTTATATAGCTCAACACGTTAAACTTATTGTTTAAATAAATTTTCTTTTTTTTTTTTTTTTTTTTTTTTTTTTTTTCGCGAGTACCATGCTTTACCATGCCTCAGAGAAAAACACTATATTGTCAAGTAGCTAACATGGTATAATCAGATGCAGCTTTATTTTTAGTAACATTTTATCAACACAAGCCATCCAGCATTTAATATAATATTCTAAAATCGATCGATCTTACTGCAGTTTGTAACAGTGTCTCACAGCAGCTGCCGATTGAACGCTCAGAGTAACGTTATAACATCATATCTAATATGATAAACAGAGCTGTGTTACCTCATACTCATGACTGGAAAAGCGGAAGCAGTGCCGGCGCGATTTCGCAATCGCTCCAGCTCCTCGTTCAGCTCCCACAACACTCAGTCCTGCTCTGCTTCATACTACAATAACGTTAATAATCGCATCCATGACCATGATTTCTTCCTGAGTCCTACCCCTATTCTTTTGCACCATCCGTTGGGGTGGAGACCACATGTCCCATGATTCTGCTCTCAAACTTGGCATCATCAAGCTACGCCTTTGTTTTGAATAGGCTTCTAGCAGCCTCTAGCGTACAAAACTATTACATACTGCACCTTTAAATAAGCTTCCCTTGCAGCAAACCATATGCTATCAGCATGATATACAAATTTTTGGGTTGCCATTTGATGTCCAATGTCAATACTGTGTGCTGGAGCTAAGCCAGTTGAGAAACATCACTGTCACATTTGATTTGTGTAGACAAAAGCAATGTTTCCATCCACCTAAAAAAATGCTGAAGATGTGGATACGTTTTAAAAAAGCACATAGAAAATGTATTTAATTGAGGTGGATACTTTTTTTTTTTTATCCGATAAGAAGATACATTTACAAAAAACTCATATGACTTTGCCTCAATAGAGGATGTGATTGGATAAAGTCTGTCATCAAAATTATTTGGTATAATGACCTTTCTGAACTGATTCATGATTCATATACAAACATCAGACATCCGAATGCAAGATAACATGAAAGCGATTATTGCGTTTTGTCTTTGTCATTTATGATGGAGGAAATAAAGAAAAAAGAGACTGCAGCAACTTCCATTTTTATTACAGATATTTTGTTCTCATTTCCCAGGAAGTGACGATTTTGTTCTTTTAAACACATGGGATGGAAACACTGATTTATTCGCATATGTTTTATCTGATATGCGAAGTTAAATTTGCTACTTTCAATATAACATAGCTAGTGTGATGTTACATAAGCATGTTCATTTAGGCAATTACAAAGGACCATGAAACCCTCCTGAAAAAGCAGCAACAGGATGTGATGTCACTCTCCACACATCTTGAACATGTGATCAACTTTACAAAGTGGGCCACAGCCAGTAACAGTGGAACTGCCCTCCTGTACTGTAAACGTTTGGTAAGTGTCTTTCTATTGTCAAGACGGCTATAAAGATGTGAAACGTGTAAATAAAAAAAAAACTATTTTACTATTTATCTAAATTTTGTGTTTGAATGTCAAGTGATTATCTCAAATAATCATGATTAGCTCAAATTATGTTTGTAATAATTGTAACAGACGTGTTCATCCTTCTGTTTGGTTGATGGTCTCTCACATTCCATTTCCCCTCTTAGATAACATGTCAAATCCAGTACCTCATGCGAGCAAAGTGCAACATCTCGTACGTTCCCCAGAGCTTGGTTCGGTTCCAATGTCGATCTGCTTTTTGGGCCTCAAATGTGGATCTCGGTAAGACGCTTACAAAATCAGTTCACAGCCATTCATGGCAGCGGCTTGCGTGTGTGAAAGAGCGAAATTCTTGCAAATTTACAGCTTCTCAAATGGATATGCTCATGTATTTTTTCCCAGGTTCTTTAGTCGTAGAGAAAACTCCAGTCCGTCATCCCAGCGGTCAACAGCCATTCCCTTTCCAGCAAATGAACCCAGGCCCCAGACCAGATGGTCTTCAAGCAGGGTTCCAAAGCTTACAGTCCCAGCAGCAACAGCAACAGCAGCAGCGGCAGAGCACACTGGCCCAGCTGCAGATGCAAGTGGAGAAACTCTCCCAGCATGCCAACCGCCACCAACAGCCCAATCAGTGGTCATGGTACCACGGTATGCGCTTACCAGGGCCGCCTCCGCATAGACCCCTACAGGGTGGATCGCCATCTCAGACGTTACCCAGCATGCCTCAGCACGGGCGCAGATATGGCGCACGAACCCCTCCACCTATTCTTCAGCCCTCTAGCCTGCCTCCACAGGTGACATGTGACTTAATATTACAAGAAGTTTACTGTAAATCATGGGACACATATATTACTGGTCAAAAGTTTGGAATAATTCAATATTTTTGAAACAAGTTTCTATCCGCTTGTTAAGTCATGACGTAAGGAACGCCGTTTCCGGGTCCAAGCCTCGACTCGTTTCACTTGACAATGCCATGGATGGCTGTTTATGAGCGCTATTTATTCATATTAAACATCAATCATTTTAAAAAGTTAAACACTTTAAATACTTACACTCTACACGACAGTCTCCATGCTCACAGCGTCACAGATATTAATATTTTAACGATTAATAAAAGATGAATCATTGTCTGGCCATCTGGAATATTGGTATGGAGATAAAGGTTATAATTATATATTTTTTGTAGTATTACACCACATCGTGTGTGTATATTAGCACCATTTGTTGTTTTCTTGTGATATGAGATAGAGCGTTAGGACCCGGAAGCGCTGCCGCGTGACGTCAGACTTAACAACTGAATGCTCACCAAAGCTGCAGTTATTTGATAAAAAATACAGTAAAAACAATCATGTTGTGAAATATTATTACAGCTTTGTATTTGAATATATTTTAAAATGTAATTTATTCCTGTGAATTTTCAGCATCATTACTCCAGTCTTCAGTGTCACATGATCCTTCAGAAAGTTTCTTACCTGTCATAATTTTACTGCTACTGTTATTTATTCAGCCTTCTTAAGTCCTCTTACTGTGTGAGGGATCCCCATCCTAAAATCTTTTATCTTGAAATCCTAAAATCTTTTATAAACATCCAATTTATACACTGAAAAATTAATATTATAAATCTAAAATTTCTTTCTATTGTTATATATATATATATATATATATATATATAACTTAATAGAAAGTGCCACAGGCTGATTGCCTCCATGCCACACCACATTGATGCAGTAATTCATGCAAAAGGAGGCCCAACCAAGTATTGAGTGCTTAGAAATGAACGTACTTTTCAGAAGCCTGACATTTCTGTTTAAATTATCCTTTTTTTTATTGATCTTATGAAGTATTCTAATTTGAGATAGTGAATTGGTGGGATTTTGTTAAATGTGAGCCAAAAGCATCACAATTAAAAGAACCAAAGACTTAAAATACTTCAGTCTGTGTGCATTGAATTTATTTAATTCACGAGCTCCACAATTTGAGTTGAATTACTGAAATAAATTTTCCATGACATTCTAATTTGAGATGCACCTGTATGTTAATATAATGTTCATTTATAAATGGAAAAACAGTTGTCTAACTCTGACCTTGCGGTTTTTCTGTCTTTAAGACTTTGAGGGGTCTCATCAACAATCCCAGCTTCCATCCTAAACCAATGGAGGTGCTGCCAAGAAGCCGCTATCCGCACAGTGCTGCTCTTTCCGGTGGAGCTTCACTTCCCTCTCCACAAACGCTCCATCAGGTGAGTGTGGCAAAATTTATTTATTTATTTTTTTTTTCTTCATCCTATTCCATGCATGTGTAAAATTTAATTCACAAGCTTTAAAGGATTAGTTCACTTTTAAATGAAAATTAGCCAAAGGCAGTGAGGTGAGGATCAACAAGTATGAGCTGAAGAAAGTGTCTCCCTCCACATCCATCCACCATAAGCATATTCCACACGGCTCTAATAAAGTCCTTCTGAAGCAAAGTGATGTGTTTGTGTGAAAAAAAAAAATCCATATATAACAAGTTGTGAAGTAAAATATCTAGCTTCCGCCAGACCGCCAAACAGACAAAACACAATTAATTCATTATTGAATTTATTTGTAAAAAGGTTATTCATCAGCCAAAATGTCATGATAATGACAGCTGCAATCTTTGTCATATTTATGAAAAATAGATGTAAATTTCCACCTAAAATTATTTACCTAAAAAACCCAAATACAAACAACCACATATATACAGTAAAATTGGCTCCAGCTAATTATATGTATAATATGCAAAATTCTGTTTGTGCTTTTTAAGCAAAACATGCAGGCAACATCATACCTGAACAGGAGATGTGAACCCAGCACGCTTCTGTCGGCTCAAAGGCCCAGTTATCCACCCAGTCACCTCTCCACACCAACAGATCGAACTGGTATGCTTAATCGGCAAAAGCATATGTCTGGCATTGGTAACCACCTTATCTTGTCTTGTTAATATATAAAGGCTCACTGTGTAGTTCACTATACTCTTTGTTCTGTGTTATCAGTTGCTTTGTGTTCCAGTACTAACTAAGTATTGCCTTGGTTTTATTGGACTTTTAGCACAAGGAAGACAGTTTTCTCAAATGTCCATCACCTCATCAGAACCAAAGACCAGGTAAATATTCCATTCATACTTTTCTGTTAATTGAAGGTCATTATGTTCTTGTTCTCTTCTGCAATTAATTTATTCTAAAATTCTTAACATATAAAATCTATTCAAACTTTGTTTGGTTTTGTTGTACTTGAATGATTTAAAGAAACACTCTACTTTAAAAATAAATAAATGGGCTCAATTTCCAACTCCCCTAGAGTTAAACAGTTGTGTTTTACCGTTTTCAAATCCATTCAGCCGATCTCCGGTTCTGGCAGTACCACTTTTAGCATAGCTTAGCATAGTTCATTGAATCTGATTAGACCGTTAGCATCTCACTCAAAAATGACCAAAGAGTTTTGATATTTTTCCTATTTAAAACTTGACTCTTCTGTAGTTACATCGTGTACTAAGACCGACGGAAAATGAAAAGTTGTGATTTTCTAGGCTGATATGGCTAGGACTCTCATTCAGGCGTAATAATCAAGGAACTTTGCTGCCGTATCATGGCTGCAGCAGTGCAATGATTATACGCAGCACCTGTGAGCCCCTGCTTGCACAGGGAACGTGCCTTGCAACCATGGAGACGTTTGTGAGAGACGCTGCGTAATATCATTCCACTGCTGCAGCCATGATACGGCAGCAAAGTTCCTTGATTATTACGCCTGAATGAGAGTATAGTTCCTAGCCATATCAGCCTAGAAAATCACAACTTTTCATTTTCTGTCGGTCTTAGTACACGATGTAACTACAGAAGAGTCAAGTTTTAAATAGGAAAAATATCAAAACTCTTTGGTTATTTTTGAGCGCGATGCTAACGGTCTAATCAGATTCAATGAACTATGCTAAGCTATGCTAAAAGTGGTACCGCCAGACCCGGAGATCGGCTGAATGATTTGAAAACGGTAAAACTCAACTGTTTAACTCTAGGGGAGTTGGAAAATTAGCCTATTTTCAAAAAAGTGGAGTGTTCCTTTAAGATTAAAATGTGAAAGTTTCCCATCGGCTTGCTCTGATTCAAAATGCAGTAAATATGGATATCTTTGTAATATTTGCAAATTGATTAATCTGCGTAAAAAAAACAAAAAAACATAATGTATTTCTGTTATTACTAACAGAAATCTAGCAATCACAGTTTGTAAAAAAGGTCCATTTTTTTAATACCTTTTACTACCTTGCTATTTCCTTCATGGCATGCACTTTGAAAAGTCATTTTGTTGTTTTTCTGTTTTTTAAGTTCTGTCTCCTGGAAGCGTGCAGAAGCCCCCCAAAGTGGCCCATCAAACCCCTCCACCAAGAGAAGGCGCAGGTCGTCTCCAGGGCCGGTCATTGTCATCAAAGATGAACCTGAGGATGATGATGAAGTTCATTTTGTAAGCTTTTACTCATTCTGCACCAGATTAGAGAAGGGATAGATCTGAACATCATACTAATTATATGGTCACACTCTAGATTAGGGTCCAATTCTCACTATTAACTATTAATTACGCTGCCTCAATAAACTCCTAATAGTTAGTAAGTTAGTTGTTAAGTTTTGGTTATGATTAAGGGATATAGAATATGGTCATGCAGAATAAGGCATTAATATCTGCTTTATAAGTACTAATAAACAGCCAATATCCTAGTACTATGCAAGCTAATAAGCAATTAGTTGAGACCCTAAACTAAAGGTTTACCATATATATAATATTTTTTTATTTTGTGTGCTACTGTAGGTAAACACGAGTGCTAAAGCCAGTCTTCCAGACAGCACGGGGGTTCAGTCTCAAACACCACAGCAGGGTGAGCAGCAATCAGAGAAGACTCCAGAAGCAGACGAAGACCCCAATGAGGACTGGTGTGCTGTGTGCCAGAACGGAGGAGAACTGCTCTGCTGTGACAAATGTCCCAAAGTCTTCCATCTTAGCTGTCATATCCCCGTTCTTACTGCATCTCCAAGGTAACCGATGTATCAAAAGCAGCTAAAACAACCCTCACTGAATATAATAAATTATTACATTAAACTGATTAGATCTGTAGAGATTTAATGTATACTAATACTGTATGTAAATTAAACAGGCTAGTTGTTTATCTAATCAGATTTTAGACTTAGAAAAACTATCCTTTTATAATATTAGTTGAGTCTTTCATGTCAAGCATGTGAATGTGTTTTTGGTTTTGGTTTTGTCCATCAAAATTAATCAAATGAGATAAAGTATTGTCATTTGAAAAGTAATTTATTTGTTGTATTATCCTAAAAAATGTGTTACAATATAGTTTCATTTATATATAAAAAGGTAAAATTTCCATCAAAGATTGGCCTCTCAGGGCTTAACGTTAAGGATTTTTTTTACTGGCTCGGTCGGGCAAGTGGTTAAAATTTTTACTTGCCCCAAGAAAATGGGCCTATAAAATAAGCCTACATATTGTTTTCATTGTTTTTGATACATGTAACCTTAATAAATAGAGTTATGACACCAAAAGCTACTAGATTAACTCACTTAAATTTTAAATATCGTTAGACAAATAAACAGTCAAGTAATAAAATAGTAATAAATAATCAAATTACAAGTAATAGCACAAATAAATACAACAGAACAAACACATACATGTAATAAATAGTGCTTTTCCAGTTTTTCCTGTAGGTTTAAACAGGAGATTTTCAGGTACAGAAATTGTAATCTAATGTATAACTATTTAACTATAGATTAAATGTTATTAAAGTTAATCAGTCAACAGCAGTTATAGATGCATAAATAATGTTTTGAAATGTTGAAAATATAAAACGTTAAATACTGTTATTTGAAATTATTTAAAGAATTAAAGGTGGCATCGAATGTTTTTACAAGATGTAATTTAAGTCTAAGGTGTCCCCTGAATGTGTCTGTGAAGTTTCAGCTCAAAATACCCCATAGATTTTTTTTAAATAAATTTTTTTAACTGCCTATTTTGGGGCATAATTAGAAATGCGCCGATTCAGGCTGCAGCCCCTTTAAATAGGCGCGGTCTCCGCCCCCTCCTGAGCTCTCGACTCTATCATTGCATAAACAAAGTTTACACAGCTAATATAACCCTCAAAATGGATCTTTACAAAGGGTTCGTCATGCATACATCGGATTATGTGAGTATTGTATTTATTTGGTTGTTTACATTTGATTCTGAATGAGTTTCATAGTGCTCTGTGGCTAACGGCTAATGCTACACTGTTGGAGAGATTTATAAAGAATGAAGTTGTGTTTATGAATTATACAGACTGCAAGTGTTTAAAAAATGAAAATAACGACTGCTCTTGTCTCTGTGACGATGGTAACTTTAACCACATTTAACAGTACATTAGCAACATGCTAATGAAACATTTAGAAAGACAATTTACAAATATCACTAAAAATATCATGATATCATGGATCATGTCAGTAATTATTGCTCCATCTGCCATTTTTCTGTTACGTAACAGTCGGTGTTATGTTGAGATTCGCCTGTTCTTCTGAGGTCTTTTAAACAAATGAGATTTATATAAGGAGGAGGAAACAATGGAGTTTGAGACTCACTGTATGTCATTTCCATGTACTGAACTGTTATTCAACTATACCACGGTAAATTAAATTTTTAATTCGAGGGCACCTTTAAGACACTTTAACAGTGAAATTAAACCCGCCAGAAGGTGGCAGTGAATCACTATTAATGAGTGAGTCATTGAGATTCAACCGATTCATTCAAACTGCTGATTCATTCAGGAAGTGTTGCTCAAGAGATGCAAAACAATGCTGTGGACTTTGTTTAGAACTATTTTAGTGGGTGAAATAGGGCGATTTGGTTAAGTTCTTGTTCATTGTACAACTGTACGCTATAAAATCAATATCACATTTGTAATCATGCTGATATTTGTAGAAAAACGGTGCTCTTTGTGTAATATTGGTTAACTTTATTAAATTACATAAATATAAAAGATATACAGGGGCATTCTAAATGCATTATAGTAGACTAAATCACGCAGTGAAAGCGTACACTCTAAATATGCACGCGCACTAGTCTAACCTACTAGACTACTTCACGTACTGTATGCGTGCAGTCAATGGGTGTGTTTGTGTTTGTTTTTTGTAAAGTGAGGGACATACTCAATCATTTCAGATCGTTAAATCAACAATTACTATATCATAGACGATATATATCGCACACCCTACATCACTGGCCCAATCGAGCAAGTGACCATTGCGTCTACTGTCCCGAGCGTCGTTCACACTGTCCCCGGGCAATCGGGCAGTCCTTATTGTCAAGCCCTGCCTCTGCTGATTCTGCAACCAATAAGCTGCTGCAGTGCACTATCAAAATTCTTCTGAAACCCTCCACCTCCCCCAGCTCCACCTGTCGTGATATCTGTCATGGGATTTATGTATGCCAATTTATGCAGCATATATCTTACATGCTCACAGCAGTGTGTCTGTGTATCTGTTGGCAGTAGTAAGTCCACACTTGCTCTGAAGTAGCAGCAGTATCGTAGCATCTAGTCCACCAAGGCCAAATACATTAACACTGTTTTATCCTTTAACATGCTAAAACTATTCAGAGTGTTGCCATGATTTAAATATGTATGTTGTGTTTGTGTGTATCTTTTAGTGGTGAGTGGTATTGTACATTCTGCCGTGACCTTACCTCACCTGAAATGGAGTATAACATCAATAGTAGCGGAGAAACAAACAGTGTGAAGCAGGATCCGGATTCTGATGCATTTACTCCTGTGGATAGAAGAGTATGAACTACTTTCAATTTAGTTCTGCTTTATTTTTTTTAAAGTTTTTAAAATTGTTTTACGTTTTACTTTTATAATGGCTGAATTTATTTGTGTTCATGTAGAAATGCGAGCGACTGCTGCTTCGTCTTTACTGCAATGAGCTCAGCACAGATTTTCAGGACCCTGTTACGCCATCGGTAAGATCATCCATCTCACATAGCATTCTAGAAATATGAAGTAGATTGATTTATATTAAGGAAACTGCAAAAAAAAAGTAAATAAATAAATAAAATAAAAATAGTTTACATACAGGCCTGGTCATATTTCACCCCAAATTCAAGAGGAAATATTTTGCACAAAGAAAATAAATATTTTATACCACCAGTGTTTTTTGCTTTGTGACAATTTTCATAATAATTATGCATGTTTTACTGTCAGAAATCTCAGTAGCCTTCTGTAATACAAAAAAATCTTAATTCTTATTGCTGTACAATATGTATTACATGTTTTTATACATTGTACTAGCCTTCATTTTATGCTGATATCATTAAAAAAAATTATTAAATATGTAAATCATTGTGTTGTATTGAGAATCAGATTTTTTTTTAAATTGTCATAATAAATGACAAATAACCACAATACCAAAATAAAAAATTAATTTCAATCAAGTGGAATATAATTTCTTAGGTTTTTCTTCAGATTTTGGGGTGAAATGGCATGGACAGGGTTTGAATCGAAGCTTTAGTTTTTCCATTTTAATGATTAGGAATGTTTTCTGTTCTGACTCTGGTTCACTCTTCAAATTTGCAGTCGATGCCAGAGTACAGTGAAATAATAAAGACGCCGATGGACCTGTCTGTGATCAGAAGCAAACTGGAGAACGGCAACTATAAGAGCACTGAGGACTTTGTTGCGGACGTCAGGTTGATTTTCAAAAACTGTGCAACTTTCCACAAGGTATGATGGCTTGCAAGATGATAATATATTATCTTCAAGATATGTCCCCTAGAAACTTGATTTGTGCTTGGTGAAAACTGGGGGTGTGTGACAATACACTTGGCTCACGAGACGATACACGATATTGACAAGTCAATATTTTTAAGAAACACTAAGAATGAAAAAGTATGATAGCCTTTTATTTGACAAAACAATGCAGTTGCATTTTCTATATTTAACTAATCTAGGGCTGTCATTAATGATTATTTTGGTAATCAAGAAATTGGTCAATTATTTTGACAATTAATTGAATGAAAGTCATTGTTGAAGTAGATTAATTGATTGGGTGTATTGGCATAAAAGGGCAGTATTTGAAAATTAGATTTTTTTATTTGAAGTTTATTTTCAGTTCAGTAAGTTTCAAAGGTTAATTGGCCTTTCGCAAAGACCCGCCCCCTTTAGTTACTGTTGCTATGTCCAATAAGCCATGCAGCTCTCAGGCCACACATCATGTTCTCTCGCAGTGAAAAATACATGCCGGAGCAAAGAGGATATTGACAACACATCGACAGACAAGACAGAGTTACTTTTGATATGAAACAAAGTCTCAAATTTTGTGAAGAAATTTAATCAATAAATACCTTTTTGTGGCTCTTTACTGTCGTGACAGATCGCTGTAGTGCCTCAGTTCAAGCAGCTTGTGCACAGATCACCTCTTCCGGCTAGTTCATTTATAACATCAAATAAACATGAAGGAACATCAGAAGAAATGTTGTTTTTTTTAAAAAAAGGTGTAAATACACACCATTTTTCAAGTTCAAGTCCACAGTGTTAATCTACTAAAGGCACCGATATACTTCAAACGAAATTGAAGAACGAACTGATGTGATGTCATTTCGAACAAAATCAGGCCAAAACGAAGTTCGTTTGGTCCGTGATGATAACGTAATAGGAGGTGTGCGCTGAGGCTCCGCCTTCACTCGCGCCGAACGTGTCTCTGATTCATTTCGTGTGTTTGAGTTCGTCGAGGGTAAGAGCTCCGCGAGTGAAAACAATTGTTAAAATGAGGCAGTGACAGTTTTTCGTGTTTGATACTGTAAAGCTGCTTGATTTTAAGCAATATATTGAATAAAGTGCTATACAAATAAACATGACTGGTGTGCTAATTTGCAGAGCACATGCTAACATACCCATGTTGTTATGATCAGACGCTTTTCTTATGTTTTCTATTAAAAATTCTTGCTGTTTTGAGAAGAAAGTGTACAGCAAATATTTACATATTCATCTAACCATCACTTTCAGCAGTGTGGATGGTGTCAGATGTTCGTTTACAGTATATAGCTGGTCACGTATTTCGAACTTCGTTTAACCCCTAAATGAAGAACGAAGAACGCCTTAACTCCCCTGACTGCTTTGTCGGACATAACGGCAGATTCGGCATTATGATTGGTTAGATCGCCTGTCAATCAAACTCCTGACGAAGGGTCAATTGACTGCTAGATAAGTGTTGTGTTGTGAGAGTTGAAGTGTTGTTACCCAAGAGCCGCTTGAAGTTTGATGAAGGCTATGATCAAATAAGCGATCAAATAAATGTTTTAACAAAGTTTACGTTTGTAAGATTTAAAAGATTTCAAATAATCAAAAGTGCCTCTAATTGAAGCCACTTGTCACACACGTGACATCTAATGTTGTGTATTCATGCTGTTTGTAGGAAGACACTGAGATGGCCAGTGTGGGTGCGAATCTAGAGAGTTATTTTGAGGAACTGTTGAAGCTCTTGTATCCAGACCGGACGTTTCCTGGCGTGAAGGAGGAGGGTATTGCTGCTTTGTGTCCCGACGAAGCAAGTCCCTTATCAAAGACGCCTCCACAAGACCCTTCCCCAGCAGAGGAGACGGCGAGACCCTCTGGTGAAGATCTCCCTCAGGGGGAACCACTCACTAAAGACATTGAGGAGAAGCCAGAGAACTTGAGCTCACCTGCAGTATCCAGTCCTGTAAATGCTGAAATGGACAGTAAAGCAACAAAAGATCCAACTTCCTGAAAGAGTCTTCCTTGTTATTCCTCTTAAGACTGGATGGTGACATGCACTTTTCTATAGCGTGAAATCTCTGGTTCAATTGCAATAATTATACTGTATATTTTACTTGTTTTAAGCATTTGGGGGGAAAAAAGCAATTCAACCACTAAAAAATGTAACATAATGCAGTGTGTTATATAGGCAAAATAAATGTCTGAACGATGGCCTATGGAATTTTCATTTTGTTGATGTGCAATAATGAAAGTTGATAAATTACATTCAATTGTTCTCTCAATTAAAATGTCATTTTTATTTAGCTATTGTTTATTTAATTGGTTACACTTTATTTTAAGGTGACATTGCAGTGTAATTGCACAAATTAAGTATTGAGTAATATTAACTACATGTAGCTACTTATATAGGGTAAAGGATAAGGTCGGTTACTTGTAATTATGCATAATTTACTGTTATTACTATGGTAAGTACATGTACCTTAAGATAAAGTGTTACCATTTGGTTTCTTAATTTAGTTATTTTTCTGTCATTCAAGAGTTTAATTTGTATACACAAAAATGCTATTTAATTTCATCAAGGGGAAGAAAATACTTCTTTATCACCAAACCAAACAAGGTTATTGTCAATCATCACAAAACTTATTGTTTAAGTGTCTTGGCTGATTAGCTCAAAAGATGTGCTATAATAAGGTACAAAAACAAAGAAACATTTGTGTAGAGCCTAGTTTAGTTTGCTGAATAAGTCACAGCTGAGTTAGTCGTGACTAATTCAAAATAATGAACAGCCTCTTTTACCAACTTTCCACACTACAAATAATAGAGCAAATTTTATTTGAAAAACTTTTAGTTCTTCCAAGGTTGATGTTGCTAAGGATGTAGAGCATGTGATACACAGAGCCATTGGGTGAAGTCATAGCTGTTCTTTATCGAGAATAAAGCTATTGACCAATCAGCCTCAAGGACTGGACTCATCATTTTATAAATGCAATGAGAACACAGTCCACACTTTTCACAAAACTACTGCAAGTATCGCTATTGCAAGTGTATATTATATGTAGGTAATATACAAAGAATGACATGCCATTAAATATAAGGTGTATAATTTTTATTAAATAGTTAATTATGCTCTTCAATACCAATCTTTCATTTGAAAGGCACATCTGTAAAACCACATTATTTAATCTTAAAAATGTCTAAACTATGACATTGTCACAAGTCTGCTCTGCTTAATTTCATCATCATGGACTTTTAGTTTGTTTTCATTCACATCATGTGTTCCCATTGTTAATTTTTCCTGCTCCTCATTAATATCTGTTAGCTGTGTTTGATTAATCATCCTTGTTTGTGCTTCCTATTTTAAGTTGTGCCTGTCTGGTCACTCCTAAGTTAAGTGTGTGTTGCTCCCTGTTTGCCTGCCTTTTGGAATTATCATTAAACCTTCATTTTGGAACTATTAGCTTCGAATACCTTCCTCCAAACCACTGTAACAGACAATGACAAATGCGGAACAGTTCATGCATTCATGACCTCAAGGCTAAATTATTGTAACGCTCTACTGGGTGGTTGCCCTGCCTGCCTAATAAACAAACTCCAGCTGATCCAAAACGCAGCAGCTAGAGTTCTTATTAGGAAACCAGGAAGTATGACCATATTAGCCCGGTTCTGTCAACACTGCATTGGCTCCCTATTAAACATCGTATAGAATTTAAAATCTTGCTAATTATTTACAAAGCACTAAATGGTTTAGCTCTCTTAGTACTTGAGCGAGCTCTTAGTCAGTTATAGTCCTTCACATCTGTTGTGATCTCAGAATTCTGGCCAGTTGATAATACTTAGAATATAAAAATCAACCACAGACGGTAAATCATTTTCCTACTTAGCACTTAAACTTTGGAACAGTCTTCCTTCCATTGTTCAGAAAGCAGAGACACTCTCAGTTTAAATCCAGTTTTAAATCTTAAATCCTACACATAACACATTATCAATTTCTATTTTCACATCAGGATTATTGGGCTGCATAAATTAGGTCAGCCAGAACCAGAAACACTTCCAATAACACCTGATATACTCGTTACATCATAAGAAGAATGAGATCTATGTTAATATTATTCTCTCTGTTTATCCTGAGGTTTCCTGTAATCAGCTGTATCCAGATCAAATTGAGGACCTGCACGTTAGACACAAATACAGTGCATCCCTGAAATGTCAGCTAGATTGTGTCAACTAGACCATTCCCTGTGTTGGTCTCATCGACATGACATCCAGTGGCACAGATCCCCAACAAAACCATTTCCGGCGTAATAAATCCGATCTTCAACCAGATGGAACTGGATTAAATATTTTGACTGTTCCCATCCCAGTCTGATTTATGACCTGTAATGCTGCCTGAATCATAATTATGCACTGTCCGTTGTTGGCCAGAGGAGAACTGGCCCCCCGACTGAGCCTGGTTTCTTCCAAGGTTTTTTTTCTTCATTTTTGTTACTTGATGGAGTTTGGGTTCCTTGCCGCTGTCGCCTTTGCTTTTGGCTTGCTTAGTTGGGGACACTTGATATTCAACAATGTTTTTGATCTGCCTGCACTGACACATTCTATGCGAACTGAACTGAGCTGGATGATGACATCACTGTTTTCTCCAGAGCTGCTGTATAGATAAATTAACTAAATTAAGAGCTAGTGCTAGTGCCAGTTCAGAGTTGGTTCAACTGACGAGCCTTCTTCGAGCCCCTCCTCAGTGGACAGCAAGCCAAATTAGCTAACCTAATACCCTAAAGATTATATGGGCAAACAAACTTGTTAACAATGTTCTGGCAAAGCCCTCTGGAAAACTGATGGTGAACACTACAAAAAATATGACCAAATTTGCAGCATATTTTCTCATGTAGATGAGTTCAACATATACATTGCCTATGCTATATAATAAAATCTTGACCAACATTACTACTCATTTTATTGGGAAAAAATGGATCTCTTTAAAACATTTCATTTGCATCTGTATCATATCTGTACAGTACATTTTAAGTGTTTGAATAAAAGAAATCAAAAGCTTTTTATAAAGAAGCAGCATGACATGCCCCACTGTTCATTGAAATCACAGCAATGCTAAAATAAAACTTAAATAAAATAAAATTATGGTTACAGTAATTCATCACTGAACTGGTATATTGCTGAAAGTTTAAGATATTGCTAAATTTAAAATATATCATACTAACACATTTTACATGTACTATTGAATATACATTTCACAACCAGCACAGAATTACATTTTTATGTACTGAAAGAGTACTATAAATAATTAACCCCCTGGAGCTGTGTGGAGTACACGTTTATGATAGATGGATGTGGATGGAAGCACTTTCTTCAGCTCATAATTGTTGATCCTGTTCACTGCCATTATAAAGCTCGGATGCGTCAGAATATTTATTAATATTTATCCAATTGTGTTCATCAGAAAGAAGAAAGTCATATACACCTAGGATGGCTACATTTTTATGTACTGAAAGAGTACTATAAATACTTCCATGACTCAAAGTGAGCCTGGACTGTCATTGGCCTCCCTCAAATCTTGGTGCACTCAGGGGATGGTATGAAGTAAGATAACAGGATTAAATTAAATAGAGAAGAGAAAGGTCATGACTTTCTTGCAAACTTCTGACAATTTGATAAATCACCTCACAAAAGTGTAACTCATGGTTTGTTTTCAATCGTGTGAAAAACATTTCCATTTGGTTGAACGTTCCATGTCACAGTTGTGTCCTTTTCTATCCCCTGTTCCTTCAGCTTCTGCTTTATCTAAGGAATAGATGCAATCTTTTATTACCAAGTACTACTGATATGCACACTCTCTCTGCCTGTCTTAAGAGTAACTGGCACATTTCAAATAATAAAGCTTGAAACATATTTCTTTTCAAACAAATGATTAATGAATGTTGCTAACGTGGTGGACGAAATACACAAATCAAGTAGGCTACTTGAGTAAAAGTACAGATACTCCAGTAAAAGTGTTAAAGGATTAGTTCACTTTCAAATGAAAATTATCCCTTGACTTTCTTCTTTCTGATGCACACAATCGGAGAAACATTAATAAATATCCCGACGCATCCAAGCTTTATAATGGCAGTGAACGGGTTCACGAATATAAGTTGAAGAAAGTACATCCATTCACATCCATTCATCATAAACATGTACTCCAAATGGCTCTGAGGGGTTAATAAAGGCCTTCTGAAGTGAAGCGATGTGTTTGTGTTAAAAAAAAACAAAACAAAATATTGCTTCCGCCAGACCACCTTCCATATTCAACGTTCGAAGAAAGTGTAAAACTCTCGCAGTTCAAAAAGCTTATGCTGCTTCCTACGCCTTCCCTATTCAACTTACGGAAAAAGTGTAACTGATGCGACGCCAGTTTACACTTTCTTTGTAACTTGAATACGAAAGGTGATCTGGTGGAAGCTAGATATTTTACTTCATAACTTGTTCAATATGGATATTTTTTTACACAAACACATCGCTTCACTTCAGAAGGCCTTTATTAACCCCCTGGAGCTGTGTGGAGTACACGTTTATGATAGATGGATGTGGATGGAAACACTTTCTTCAGCTCATAATTGTTGATCCTGTTCACTGCCATTATAAAGCTCGGATGCGTCAGAATATTTATTAATATTTATCCAATTGTGTTCATCAGAAAGAAGAAAGTCATATACACCTAGGATGGCTTGAGGGTGAGTAAAGCTGGGCTGATTTTCATTTAAAAGTGAACTGAGTAACTGAAAAACAATTCTTGAGTAAAAGATTTTTAATGTACTTAAGTGTTAAAAGTAAAAAGTACTGTTTAATGAATGTTTTGTAATTTATATAGTACGGAAGAGGATTAGGGCCAAGCGATAATAAAAAAATAAAACCATCTCAAGATTAAAGTTGTTAAATTTTGAGAAAAAACTTGTTAAATTTCAAGAAAAAAGTCAAGATAAAATGTTGAGAATAAACTCGTTAAATTACGAGAAAAAAACTTGTTAAATTTTGAGATAGAAGTCGAGATAAAATGTTGAGAATAAAGTCATTAAATTATGAGAAAAAGTCTTTAAATTATGAGAACAAATTCGTTAAATTATGAGAAAAATGTCGCTAAATTTCGAGAAAAAAGTCGAGATAAAATGTTAAGAATAAAGTAATTAAATTACGAGAAAAAAGTCGTTAAATTACGAGAACAAACTCGTTAAATTTCAAGAAAAAAGTCGATATAAAATGTTGAGAATAAAGTAGTTAAATTACGAGAAAAAAGTCGTTAAATTTTGAGAACAAATTTGTTAAATTATGAGAATAAATTCGTTAATTTAATGACTTTATTCTCAACATTTTAGCTCAAATTTTCTCGAAATTTAACAACATTTTTCTCATAATTTAACAAATTTGTTCTCGTAATTTAACAACTTTTTTCTTGTAATTTAATGACTTTATTCTCAACATTTTATCTCGACTTTTTTCTTGAAATTTAACGAGTTTTTTCTCGTAATTTAATGAGTTTATTCTCTACATTTTATCCCGACTTTTTTCTCAAAATTTAACGACTTTTTTCTCGAAATTTAACAACTTTAATCTCGAGATGGTTTTATTTTTTTATTATTGCTTGGCCCTAATCCTCTTCCGTAATATTGGCTACATACTTATACATTTAAATTTATTTTGTATTATATATTTCATATAATCCTACTGCTCAAAATACCTGGGGGAGGGGGAATTGCTGAGTCTAACATCATTAGCTATGAATTATTTTGAATAGTGCAAGTAGCACTAGTCAGTAAAGAAGATTGGTGGATGCAGATACATATGTAATGCTTGTTGACAGTAAAAACAGGTGTCACATAGGGCTAAAAGCATAACATTTTAAAATGAACGCTATGCAAACATACTATTTTTATATCATTTGAACTGCTATGGCAGCAGGGATTTCAGCATTTACCTGAAAAATGTACAGTAAAAAGGTAAAATACTGTTACATTCTTATTGCATCACAATAAGAATGAATGGAGGTAACTGATGCAAGTAACAACATTGACTGCACAATATGAACATCATTTAAATACATTATGGGAAAACAATAATACTTAAGATTTAAGTAAAGATTAACTGATACATTTATAAGAGGAGATACAGACGTTTGATGTTTAAGCCCTCTCCTTTTTATGCTAGGTTAATTTTATGTTGGATAATAGTTTATCAAACACATCTAATAGTGTTCTCAACAAAATAGTGTTCTTTACTAATGCTCTTAAAAAAAAGTCATGGGACATCAAAGTGTACTGCATTTGTGGAATGTACCAACTATAGTTAATCAATTTGATGTTTTAATACAAATGGTTTACTACTCACCAACTGTAAGATGGCCTCCATCACTTCAGGGTCATTTATATTCTGACTAGATTTCACTTTTATTCTCACAATCTGTTGTTTTGTGCCTGTTTGAAAATTACAAAAAGTATTTATTTTTGTCCACTGAAAATGTAATATCCAAGTTTGATGAGGTTTCACTTTTTTAAAAACCAGGCCAGTAACTGATTCTGAGCAGTCCAATCAGAGACAATACTGATTTCGCTATCAAGGAACACTAGCATAAAATATAAAATGAATTAAAGGTGCTCTAAGCGATCATGGGCGGAGTAACTTTCTGTTGACATTCGAAGTGTTGTCAAACAAAACAGAGGCTAGCTAGACCCTCCCTCCTCCTCCCCCTCCCCTCCATGCTTCCTGAAACAGTCATGAACGCGCATTTAAAATCATTCTTGTTAGTTATTGGCTGGAGCATGTTTATTATGTTTCGTGGTCCAGGCTGCACCAGGTAGTTTTTGTTGCCATTTTTGGAGCTTGTGGCGACTACAGAGACCATGTTTTTTTTACAGTGTGTTCAGGGGACAGGCAGCTAGCTGATAGTGAGGAGATAAATTTTTTGGTCTAAAAATGCGTGACATCGCTTAGAGCACTTTTAATTAACCTGGCAGCCCCAATTATTGTATATTTTGCAGATGTAAATCTAATCTTTGATCTTTTTGATAAATGTAGCACTCAGCACTTCTCATCACTGTTATGCAGTTCAGTGAGATCGAATATTAGAAACTTGAATACCTGAAAGTAATATATACAGTACAGTAATTTTTAAAGACACTTTCTTTCAAAACGGGCATAAAGTGCTACTAATGTTCTTAGTGTAATGTACAATGGGAAGTAAATTAGACATAAAACTTACGGCGGTCCATGCAGAGGAAAGGCAGGACATTTGAGCAGAGCTGATCACTGATCAAACCAGCAGGATCTGAAACACCACAAGGTCTTTGCAGCCCAGTCATGTCAGGCTGTTCTGTCATCCAGGTAATGAAGGAAGTGGAGACATTTGTTGCATCTGACCATTTCCATGTGTCTCTGAACAGACCAATCCAAATGTTTGCATATGGTTGCATCGTCATAGTCAGCTGGTTATTGTCAGTTTGATTCTGAATGATGACCAGATCTGTGTAATAATGTCTGCAGTAGCTCTGAGCCTCTTTCCAGGTTTTGGTATAACTGATGAAAACAATGTTTGTTCCATTCTCTATGACAAAAAAATAAGTTAAATCACATTTATTTTTGGCTTATGGTTAATGTCAATGCTGCAGTCAGACATGTTTGTAAGAAATGGTGCATGAATACCTTACTACCTTATTATGAGAATTCCCATTGAACAAACCAAAATGAAAAGCATTGAAAACAAGGAATATAACTAAGGCAAAGCACAGATCTGATATACCTGATTATACATCACATTATACATCTATATATGTATAATCAGGTTACACTACACTTTTAAAAACCTTATTCATCAATGACCCATATGTTTCTAATGTACAGCACTTTGGTCAACCTTGTGGTTGTTTTTATATGTGCTTTATAAATAACTAACTAAATAACTTTATGCACAAAATGAGCTCATTTCAAATTTGATGCCTGCTACAGGTCTCAAAATAGTTGGGACGACGGCATGTGTACCATGGTGTTGCATCTCCTCTTCTTTTCAGAACAGTTTGAAGACATCTTGGCATCAAGTTTATGAGTTTCTGGAGTTTTGGTGTTGGAATTCGGTAGGTAGTAGTTGGAATTTCCAGCTACTGAAGAGTTTGTAACGTATTTTTTGTTTAATGATGTGCCAAATGTTCTTTATAGGTAAAAGATCTGGACTGCAAGCAGGCCAATTCAGCACCCAGACGAAGCCATGCTGTTGTAATAGTTGCAGTATGTCGTTTTGCATTGTCCTGCTAAAATACACAAGGCCTTCCCTGAAATAGACGTCATCTCATTGTTGCTCTAAAACATTTATATACCTTTCAGCATTCATAGTGCCGTCCAAAACATGCACGCTGCCCATACCGTATGCACTTATGCACCCCCATACCATCAGAGATGCTGGCTTTTGAACTGATCTCTGATAACACGCTGGAAGGTCTCCCTCCTCTTTAGCCCGGAGGACACGGCGTCCGTGATTTCCAACAAGAATGTCAAATTTGGACTCGTCTGACCATAGAACACTTTTCCACTTTGAAACAGTCCATTTTAAATGAGCCTTGGCCCACAGGACACAACGGCGCTTCTGGACCATGTTCCCATATGGATCCTTTTTGCATGATAGAGCTTTAGTTGGCATCTGCAGATGGCACAGCGGATTGTGTTTACTGACAGTGGTTTCTGGAAGTATTCCTGGGCCCATTTAGTAATGTCATTGACACAATCATGCCGATGAGTGATGCAGTGTCTTCTGAGGGCCCGAAGACCACGGGCATCCAAATAAGGTCTTCGGCCTTGTCCCTTATGGCCGAAGACCTCCCTTCTCTACATCAGACAGGCTCAAACACTTGAGGTCTTCAAATCTGGACTAAAAACTTATTTTTACAGTCTGGCGTTCGATGCCATGTGAGAGCTGCTTTCTTTTACTGTTTTATTGTGTCTTAAGTGTTTTTCTTTTATGGTGCTGACTGTGTGTGTTAATGAACATGTTTTCTTTTTGTATGTACAGCACTTTGATAAATACTTTTAAAAAAGTGCTTTATAAATAAACTTTGACTTTGACTTATGCACAGATATTTCTCCAGTTTCTCTGAATCTTTTGATGATGTTATGCACTGTAGATGATGAGATCTGCAAAACCTTTGCAATTTGACGTTGAGGAACATTGTCTTCCACAATCTTTTTACACACTCTTTCACAGATTGGAGAGTCTCTGCCCATCTTTACATCTGAGTGACTCTGCCTCTCCAAGACATCCCTTTTATACACTGCATTCCAAATTATTATGCAAGAGACAAATCAGTAAGATTTCTGTACAATAAACATTCGGATTTTAGTTTTTCTAAGAAAATGTTTGTTTGTTTATTTATCCATGTATTTTTTAGATAACTGGTATCAATCTCAGACAAAATAATTTGCCAGGTCTATGGAAACCCTTCTTAGAGGTTGTTCCACATTATTAAGCAAGTCACAGTTCTCATACAATATGGGGAGGAAGAAAGATCTTTTTGAAGATGAAAAGCATGAAATGGAGCAATGTTGTGCAAAAGGCATGAAAACAACTAATATTGTGTGAAAACTGAATGAAGATTCTTGAATTATCATAAGATTTTTGAGTGATTTAGAGCACAGCAGAACTCAGTCAGATAAAGGCTTATTAATGAAAGTTTCTGTCAAAAAAATTAATTGTATTGAAAGGGCAGCTATAAAAAATAGCCAGTGTTGAGCAGCAAACAGGTATTTGAAGCTCCTGGTGTCTCTGGAGTCTCAAGAAGCTCTCCATGCAGGCTGGCAGTTGTGCGTAAAGATGCAATTTAGACACTAACCAAACCTCACAAAGAGAAACATTTACAGTGGGTGTAGAAATACATGAAGACTCATTTTTAAATAGTTTTATTCACTGAATAATGCCGTACTACAATGTATGGTCTAAATGGATGGATTTCTGGATGGTTGGTGAATGGCCACCATGTTCCAACAAGACTGCGACGTCAGCAAGGAGCTGGCGGGTGATGATTTGGGCTGGAATACTGGGAAGTGGAATGGAGGGTATTAAAATGACTTTTGCATATGTGGAGTTCATAATAATTCATTTTCAGCTATGGTATAAAAAGGAGGATAGTGCCTTCTGAAATACAATGCACTATGCACTATCCCATGCTGCAAAAAAAAAAAACAAAAAAAAAAAACACCACAGCAATAAAACTGTTTGAAAATGTATTTCTACACCCACTGTAAATGTTTCTCTTTGTGAGGTTTGATTAGTGTCTAAAATGCATCTTTACGCACAACTGCCAGCCTGCATGGAGAGCTTCTCAAGACTCCAGAGACACCAGCAGCTTCAAATACCTGTTTGCTGCTCAACACTGGCTTTTTTTTATAGCTGCCCTTTTAATACAATACATTTTTTTGATAGAAACTTTCATTAATAAGCCTTTATCTGACTGAGTTCTGCTGTGCTCTAAATCACTCACAAATCTTATGATAATTCCATAATCTCCATTCAGTATCACACAATATTAGTTGTTTTCATGCCTTTTGCACAACATTGGACCATTTCATGCTTTTCATCTTCAGAAAGATCTTTCTTCCTCCCCATAATGCATGAGAACTGTGACTTGCTTAATAATGTGGAATAACCTCTAAGTAGGGTTTCCATAGATCTGGCAAATTATTTTGTCTGAGATTGATACCAGTTATCTAAAAAGACATGGATAAACAAACAAACAAACATTTTCTTAGAAAAACTAAAATCTGAATGTTTATTGTACAGAAATCTTACTGATATTTCAATTGCATAATAATTTGGAACGCAGTGTAGCTAATCATGTTACAGACCTTATATCAATTAATTTAATTAGTTGCTAGATGTTCTCCCAGCTTAATCTTTTCCAAATTTCTTGCTTTTTCAGCCATTTGTAGCCCCCTGCCAACTTTTTTTTAGACCTGTAGCAGGCATCAAATTTGAAAAGAGTTTAGTGGATAAAAGTTTAAAATTTCTCAGTTTAAACATTTGTTATGTTATCTATGTATATAAAATTGGCTCATGTGATTTGAAAGTCTTTTAGTTTTCCTAAAAGTAAGTACACCAAAAAGTAAAAATTTCCAAGTTTATTAATAACTTCCTTTAGCCATTTAAAGAAATACTCGCTAACCCAGAAATCACTTTAATCTCTGACACAACAGGAATACTGTCAATGCAAAAGCACAAAAAAGTGAGCCATCTATAGCCTTAATTTTATGTGTGTGTGTGTGTGTGTGTGTGTGTGTGTGTGTGTGTGTGTGTCGTATAAAATAGGGAACTTTTCTTTCAATTTGTGCAAGGGACAACAGATCACACTTATCCTGGTCACTGATGAGTATAAATAAAAAGTTGTTTACTGCATCATCTACTCAGAAAATCCACATTATGAACATGAGTTTCTAGAATTTCTTACCATTGTAGCAAAAAAATGGAAATAGGTCACTGCAACCCCAATCATTCCATGTGCTACCGTACATCATAACACATTCCTCATGTCCGTTATAGTTGTTTGGTTCTCCAGTGGTCCAACTCTGGAATGTAATTTTCTCATCCTGATAAGACCACCGCCAGCTATTAATGTCATTGTACAGTCCAATCCAGGCGATCTTAGTCATTTTATAAACTGCTTCTTGTAGATTTGCTGAGTCTTCATTACTCTGAATAGTGGCCAGGTCAATGTGATTCTTTCTGCAGTAAGCCCGGGCTTCATCCCAAGTCTTCTGTTCCTGGATAAGAACATATTCACGTAATGTGCCCCTAGTATATGAACAGAATCCTGTTGAGAGGAACATGTTGTAGAATGTAACAGTGTGGAGAAATATGTGAGCCCTCAACCAGGTTATAGGACATTTTAAAGGAGGGGAAACCCTAAAATCTGCTAATGAATCTAGTATCAGGTTAATTATCCATGTAACAACCTTATTTTCAAACTTTTTAATGCCAAGGTCCTCACAATATGATAATCATTTGTTTACAATCATCATTTTGGGGATGTTGGAACTGGAGTGTGGAACTTTGGTGAAAGTTTTAAGTGATACATTTCCTATTTTCTCTTAATTCTCATATATAATGTACACACAAATATGTGTGTGTAATATGACGTTACATTCATATTCCCACACACAAACACTCAAAATAACAATAAAAAATACACACTTACCTGAAAGCAAAAAAAACAAATGAAAGAGCCTGTCCATTGCTTTGATCGATCTAAAGTATGTTCGGAAAGAGTAGACAGAATGAATATCAAACAGTTGCCTACTTTAAACCTTTCAACTATGTTTAGTTTTTCACTCTCTACATGTTGACTTTTATTCCCTTATTTTTACGTATTAACTTTCATGCAAAGCCTCTCGGATGCAAAATGTTTTAGTTAGGAGACACTGATACTGATTTCCATTTGGCCTTTGTATACAATGGGATACTTTTCATTCAAATAGCTGTACACTGTATGGAAAGAATCAGTGCTCAGTAAGAGCACAAATATATATTCTAGACATCTGTTAAAGTGTGCATATTATTATTGGCTTTTCTCAGAACTAAATAAAAGTGTTTGTGGTAAACATTGCTAATTACTTTTAAGTTGCTTTCTAAAAGTTTTACCAAAGGTACAGTACAATAAAAAAATACAAATGTGCAATTGTGGCACTAATAAGTGCTATCAACAATAGCAAAATTACTGTACAATGCATAACTAAAGATTTCTAAACATTTAACTTTCTTGATTTGTGTGTACATGTGTAATGTATATTTGTAAGTTCTCTGTGTTTGTGTGGATGTGTGTTGTTTGTATGTCTGGGCTTGTTTCTATTTGTGTATATGTAAAAAAGTAAGATTAAACTACTTTTATAATAAAATCTTTTTTCCTACACTATGTCCTTAGAGCGAGAGTAAAAGCTGAAATAAGATACTTTGTGAGCAGTATTCAACGGTCCCCATGAAGGAAACAGCTTAATAAACATATTAAATAATACCTTAATTAATATGTAAAAAAGAAAAAAAAAATATTTGTGAAGGTGGGTATAATATAATAATACATTATAATTTCAAACATGATGGTGGGTGTTTGGTGCACTGGCTCGGGGTCCGTGGCAGGCCGCAGTGCTGACATTGATGCTAAACAAAATGCGGTCTAGGTAGGCAGCGCACTAGGTTTTGAGACGCAGCCAGGATGACAGCTAGCAAACCTACAAGCCGACAGGTTTTACAGGCTTGTCAGAAAGTTGCATTGCTATGTATGATTGCTCGCTGTAATAAATGTATACCGCCAAATTTGTGTTCAGTAAATCAAATGTTGTCAGTTTCATTTCTGTCAGGACCACTATCATTATGACTGACATTTTGCATACAGTTTGGAATGGTGGTATGGTTCCGTTCTGGGCAGGAATTCCCTGCACATCCATGCAGCCTAGCATGGATAAAGAGTAGGGAGAGCAGCGATAACCCCCCAGTGGTATAAAGAACAGAACCAACATAAATAGTTTCGTCCAGTCCACAGACATGATAGCACAGAACAGATTATATGGGCAAGTTGCAGCATACCATTTAAATTCTGCAAAGAATGCTATATCTTAAAGTGATATGGAGGAAATTTGGAGGAGAAGCGGTTAGATTAAGAGGAATCTGTGGCTTTACCGAGCTCAACGGCTCTGAACAAGCTGTGATATAAATGAGACGCTATTGGCTAATTTAAAAAATGGGAAGAAGCTATTCGATATGTCCTGCCCTGTCTTCCTCTTTCAGTGGAAATTACTACAACACATTGAATAACGCTGTGCATTTCAAGACACTTCAGTGGGTCTTTAAGCAACAAGCATGTTGCCAATAAGTGTAAATGCTGTTCAAATGTTCTGTTGGGAAGGTGCTTGGACTTGCAGTTTCTTGCTTTTCTCATGCTAATGTGAATTGCTGGGAGGGACATGACCTCTTTTCCATGGATATTATAGTTTACAATCACACCAAAGTTCTCAAACAAAAATGTTAGTGAAGGTTAGTGGTTATACTTTTTGATCACACCATTCTGTCCTACCAAGACACACTGCCTTCAGGAGAGTTAAAGAAGGTGCAGAAGACCTCCCTCACATTACAGGCCTCTGTCAACAGACTCTTTCCTCACATGTATCTTACTGGTGCCATGTGTCACCCTTAGCTGCTCTGCCTCATCCATTAACCTCTAGTTTTTGCTAGGGGCAAGCAGCCATCACAACTGTGTAAACATCTTAGTTGCAGGTTGATTCTGTTAAGAAATATTCTCCACCTGGCAGACAGAATGCCAAAGGCATTTCTTAACCACCATCCTTGCTCTTGAAAGTCTGTAGTGGAAAATCCTCTTTTTGTAAATGAGGTTATCTCTGGGGTATGTACTCATCAAGAATGGCTTGAGTGGGAAAGCTGCGCCACCAACCATGACGAATGGTACATCACACAGGTGGGCAGTGAGAGGTACTGGGTTCCTCTCCCCAAATCTGATCTGGCAAACACCCCACCATCGCTGGTTCTTCCGAAGTCCCCCACTTGAATGATTCAGAACCTGTAGTCAGCATCCACAAGCACCAAAAGCACAATGGAGAAAGTCTTTTTGTAATTGAAGGACGTCCAGACAGTGGTGGTGCTTGTATTCTTATATGTTTGCTGTCTATTGCTCCCAAACAATTTGGGAAATTCCAAAATCCTTGGGCCACCTCCTTCTAAGTGTCTTGTGTTGGCCTGGTTAGAAACCTCTCCAACATCACCTTCTCAATGGCTGCACACACCACATGGACAGAGTTCATGACAGCCCTAGGCGATAGCTGAATACTAAGTTGACCATTGAGTCTCCAGTAGCCAAGTACTGTACCTGTGATGGAAGAAACAAGGGAAAAATTACTTTACTCATCCATGTATCTTCTTTGTTTCAGTTGATGTAGCCTATGCAAGGTGAGATGGAAGACATTAAGGCTACATTTACACTGAAAGGAAGCCTATATACACAGTCGTCTCACCTACATTCCTCTACAGTTTTCAGCATCCCTCCACCACCCTGACTCCTCACTCTTGGCTTTTCCTACCACAGCCAGGAATACAGAGGGATTACTCTGGGCTCGGGCCAAATACAAAGCTCGGAGCCCTCTCCTCAGACAGCCAAATACGCACACCATTTATTCAGTCTGACTTATTTGTAAGTGTGAACTCATGAAATGCAGATATCGGATACGGGTCACTTTTAAAAGAAAATGTAAACGGGTCAGCAAAAAAAATGGATTTAATAAAAAAATCCAACTCTGGCATCAAGACCTGCCGTGTAAATGTAGCCTGAGAGATGCTTTTGTGAAAAACAGAAAAAAATAAAATCTGCCTATAGTGGATCATCAGGTGGAAATCAAACATGTAATTTACTTTACATGTAATTAAATTTAGTGAAGTTCCTAAACGTAATTTAGGGAGGAGCGAGCCCATCTAATCTTTCAATCAACAGCCAGAGTATATAAGCAGCTGCTTACCTCTCTTCAGTCTCAGCTGTTTCAGCATCCCTCCACCTCCCCAAACTCCACCTTCATCTCAGGTACCTTGCCCTATGTAATCACATCCTATATTTATTCACTGGGGGGTGTATCAGAGCTCGAGTTGAAGATGCTTCATCGAGCCCCTCCTCAGTGGACAGCAAGCCAAATTAGCTTACCTAATACCCTAAAGATTATATGGGCAAACAAACTCGTTAAACAGAAATAACAATATTGGTGACTAAAGCAAAAGTGTAAATTTTCATAGTGTATTACAAAGGTAGTGTTAAATAATTTCTTATTTATTGGGCTTCACTTTTTGACTTTCTCTTTGTCTTGGGATTTTTCCATTGTGCACATCATTTACCTACCTAAACAAAACAAGAAGTAGTAGTCCTTGGACACACTGACACTCTCACACGTAATCAGAAGTTGAAGACCACACACATTTACGCACATACATTTCTTATTTGTTATTATATTTCTTGAAATGCCATACATGGTAAGGTTTGATTCTTAAGTCGTATGATTTGATGATCAAACCATCCCGGAGATTGTTGTTTGACCTACTGTATGTCTATAAATATGACCCTTCTTCCTGAATAAATCTGAGAATGCTTTGTACCACACTTGATCTGTGTCTGCTTGGTTATTCTCCCGAGATCTCGCGCTGCTGCTGCCACACATCACAGGGGTTGAGGCGACTGTTTCTAAACTGATGACTGAGACTACAAATGTTCTACCTATTATTGAGATTTTGATCTTACAGTTAGTAAGAAAGTATAAATTAAATTATAATGTTCCTATGCAAATTGACAAAGACATTGCAAGGACCAATTTTTTCTCTTATCTTTTTTTTTTTACATTTCAGAAAGCAACTTGACCCTACAAACAGTCAATGTGTGATCTGCTTCCCAACTGTCATCATTGGGTACAGATGAACGATCAAGTACCCCATGTATTGCCTTACAGAGGTCCATATCTGTATCTCCGGCCCCAACTATTTCATTTTTATAGCACTATGATATAATTGCCTCCTTAGGATGAATCACTTTGTTGTATTCCTAATTTGTATGTCAATTTGCAAACATGCTAAATGAATATAAGTAAATGTGATGTGCGCCACACTCTCTCTACTGTACAGCCTGCAGAAGAGATTCATTGTAAAGGCCATACAATGGGGACCAATTTTAACTCCTAATAAAAATATATATCATAATTTTAATTTCAATTTTATCTTTGAAAATAGTAAGTAAGTGATTTAGACATATTTACGAGAATTACATGACAAAAAGCTTTGGCAAAAGCCGTTCAAATATAAATAATAGAAAAAAGAAGCGTGATACACACTGAAAATAACAGCTGTAGTTCCCACACATGAGCCCGTTCACAACATGGCCACCACATCAGAATCCTCAGCCAAGATGGCCGCCACTCCAGAGTCTCATCCTGTAATGGCCACCAAACCGGTGTCTTCAGACAAGATGGCCGCTACACCAGTGTTTTTCGGACAAGAGGGCCACTATACCCGAGTCTCCAGCCCAGTATTAAAGCCCAGTATTAGCGCAAATTAATCTGAAATTTATCTGGCTAGCAAGCTAATCCGGATTCATGGTACAGGCCCCTGGATTTGTTTGCCCGTTGGTTTTGATCACTGCCTGTCTTATGGATTATGATCTTGAATCTTCCCATTAAAGCTGCATTTGGATCCTCAACCATTCAGAAACAAAACTGATCACCCATAGCAATTGGTCAGTTTAATTATTTACATAAGTCTTCTAATTGAAATCATGATCCTCAAAACCTAGGAGGTTTGAGTCTCGTCTGCTTCATTTACTCTTTCCTCCTCTATGTTCACCCTCCTGTCAATTAGAAACAAAACTAAACAAACAAAAAAGATCATAAACAGAAGTGTGCAACAATGCACAAAATAGAATACTGTAGGGATGTTGTGATACCACTTTTTATAGAGCAAGTATGATACTAATGTTTTCTTTTACTTGTCAATACCAATACTTTTCATTGTTGTTGTTATTTGGTTTTTAAATATTAGGTCGAGAAAACGAAACAATATGAATGACATTAGATGAATAGGCCATAGTCAAGTCACCTTTATTTATATAGTGCTTTTTACAGTGCAGATTGTGTCAAAGCAGCTTTACAGTGATAACTGGTAAATAATTTTGGCTGCACAGCAGCTCTTAAGGAAAATGGTGTCATTTTGCAGCTTAAGTAAATTCAGTATTGATTCATTCCATTGTAAAAATCAATAATTATTAATTTAGTTAATTTATCTATATATCAGCACTGGAGAAAATAGTGATGTCATCGTCCAGTTCAGTTCACATACAATTGTGTCAATGCAGGCAGATCAAAAACATTGTTGAATATCAAGTGTCAAGTGTCCCCAGGAATGGGCAGTATTTATGATACATGCATTTCAAATACAAACTGGTATTTCGTAATTTGTATTTGATAGGGTTGATGAAAATGGCTTTGTATCAAAATACTTTAGTGTTTTGTATTTTTGTATTTTTAAAATGCTGTAAAATATTTTGTAAGAAGATGACATCATAAAAATGCGGCCTCTGATTGGTGCTTACTCAGTATGCCCAGACTTGCTGAGATCAGAACAGATGTTAAGTTTTGGTGTTTGTTTTAGTAGCCTAAGCTAAATAGTTTACAAATTTACATAATGTTCTTGAAAACTATTATACCGAGCAGCAGCCCCCTATATTTTAGCCTGGATGGCAGCCGAACTTAGCCCCGCCCACACCATTTTGAGGTCGGGGAGTTCGGTCTGGACTTGATCCGTAGAGGAGTAATTATGCCTGAACAGAAACTGTTCGGACCAATCACATTGTCAGGGCGATGATAGACAGATTATCACCAGAAACGTAATCAGCCACGTCATCAAAGAGCACTTGGGGAGTTTGATTGACAAGCGATCTAACCAATCAGAACGCCACATCCGCTTTTGTCTGACAAAGCAGTCAGGAGTTAGAAGATTAATATCGGTGTTAAACTTGAAAAATTGTGCATATTGACGTCTTTCCGCGTTTGAAACAACATTCATTCTCATGTTCTTTCATGTTTATTTGATGCTATAAATGGAGTAAGAAATGATCGGTTTATGAGTCTTGAGCTGAGGCGCTACAGCAATCTGTCACGATCGTGGTCACAACACATTAAAGAGCCACAAAACGGTTTTTATTGTTTGAATTTTTTTAATAACTACACAGTTTGAAAGCTGGGACTTTGTTTACAGTTTTTCTCAAATGCTAAAACACATTTCACAAACGTTTCCTCCATGTTCCCCAATGTCTAAACACAACACCCTTTTCTAAAGCTACATAAACACAACCACACCTTCTCACCTCAAAACTCAAACTTTCACACCAAAAGAGCAGCTCGAAGCTTTCAAAAATGTAAACACTATACACATCATTACACACTACAGCAAAACAATTGAAAACACAATGCTCAATTTGTGAGAAGGTTCTTTGTTTCATAACTGCCAATGCATATTTTTAGAAACTTTACAGTAATGGATTTTCTTAGATCTCTGCAGAGGATTAGGCATTTATATTTGTGAGTTTCATATGAAGAGTATAAATCTATAGTAAATTCTGCATGTACACTACTGTAACAACTCAATGCAAAAACAGAATCTATTGCACACAACAGTACTCTTGAAAACATGATCAGGGTGTGAAGTTTTTTTATTTACTTTATTCACACCACACACACACCACAATCACTGTGCGGCATCATGTCGCTGAGCTGCATCGGGCCACATCACCTCATCCACATCGCAGGCTATATTGTCTCTTGCCAGGCACCGCGGGAAAAATGCCCTGGAATGGCGAATCCATCCTAAGAAGGCCTCCACTGGGATGTCAACACAGGCCAGTTCCATTGCCCTTAGGAGGTTCTCTCTAGTGTATGGTTGTCTGTCATAAACCTTCCATCTCCACGATGAGAAGAACTCCTCTATAGGGTTCAGGAAAGGGGAGTAGGGTGACAGACAGACGTTTAAAAAGTGTTACTGTTACTGTTGGTGGTGAACCACTCTCTGATTTGGTTTGTTTTGTGGAAGCGTACATTGTCCCAAATGATCACATAAATGTGATGTGCGGGCCCAGGATGGTGTTGTTGGCGGTCCAGGAGGATGTCTTTTAGCTCCTCTAGGAAGGTGAGGAGACGTTGGGTGTTGTAAGACCCAAGGACAGCATGCCGGTGGACAAGCCCCTCCAAACCCATGGCCGCACAAAGAGTAATATTACCCCCCCGTTGGCCAGGAACCTCAGTGATGGCACTTTGGCCAATTATGTTACGGCCTCTTTGCCTTCGTTTCTGCAGGTTGAAGCCAGCCTCATCCAGGAAGAGGTACTCATGAGGTCTGGCCATCGCGTCCAACTGTAATATCCTCAGTGAAAATGTGAAAGTGCACAGGTGTTCAGAACAACAGTCAATCAGGTAGCACAGTATTGTCCAGAAGTAATGTAGGCCACTGAGCAACACAGTATGTCCACTAACTGTACTGTGAACATGGATGTATACTTACTTGCACATACTCATAACGTAGGTCTTTGTGTCGCGCAGAGTTGCGCTCAAAGGGAACCTTATAGACCTGTTTCATCCGCATCTTTTGGCGCCGGAGAACTCGGTCTATTGTGGCCAAGCTGACATCATCAATGCTCTCAAAGTTGACATTATCGGCAATGACTTTGTCTCTGATCTCCCGGAGTCTGATGAGGTTGTTCTCACGAACCATATCCACAATGAGGGTTTCTTGTGCCGCTGTAAATATGGCAACCCTCCCACCTCTATGTGGCATTCTTTCAACTCTAAAGAAAGAAACATGTGTTGTCAATTGACATGTTTTACAATACAGTAACAACTGATTTGAAACCAATAGACTACTTTCACAGGCTTGTAAAATTGTATTGTGACAAAGAAAGCAATAGAGTACAATACCTGTTGTGTTGTCTGAATGCCCTGATAATGGTGGCCACAGTGAACCTACTCAGGTTTGGATGGACTCGTAGTCCTGCTTCAGCCATTGTCATGCCATGGACAATGACATGGTCAATGACTGTTGCTCGCATCTCATCCGTAATGATGGTGCGAGGTTGTATTGCTCTCCCTCCTGGACCTTCTCCTCTCCCTTGTTGGCCTGCTCCTCTTCCTCCTCTGATTTGAACTCCTCTTCCTCGTTGGCCTGCTCCTCTTCTTCCATGGCCAGCTCTTCTCCCTCCTCTGACTCAAATTCCTCTTCCCCTGACTCTGCCTTCATCCATTCTGTTTGTTTGGAATCTTCAGCAAACTGTGCACTCTGAACTTGCTTTTATACATGTGGTCACAGCATTAGCAACAAGTGTCTTCAATTTTGAGTCGTGGTGTGTAATGAATGATGTCAGGTGTGTTCATTGTGTTCAAATATTGCTGACTGTGGCAAGCATTTTGCATCACATGAGCTTTCATTTGAGAATATGAGCAGAGTTCTTTTGCAACTTGTGTTTTAGCAAAGAAAAATGTGTTAAGATTTATGAGAACGGAGGATTGTGTTTTGTGAATTGTGTCTTCATGTGAAATGTGTTTATGATATTGGAAAATGATAGCTAGATTTAGTAAATGTGTTTAGACAACTGGTCATTTGGTTTAGAGGATTGGCTTTTGTGTTTTAGCATTTGAGAAAAACTGTAATATCATAAGTAACCTGTCCTGTCTTGTCTGTCGACGTGTTGTCAGTTTCCGCTTTGCTCCGCGATGTATTTTCCACTCTGTGTGGCGTGACAGAGCCACGGCTTGTCGGACAAAGCAACAGTAACTAAGGGGGGCGAGTCTTTGCGAAAGGTCAATTAGTTTACAACAATGATGGCTGTTGTTGAATAACTAAGATGTGTAGTTTCCGCCATCGCGTCCGTTATAGAAGATCGAGCGCATTAATTTTAAAAGAGGAACAGAGGACCGCGATCAAGGCATTTGTCGATGGGAAAGATGTCTTTGCCGTCCTTCCTACGGGATTCGGCAAAAGTTTGATTTATCAGCTGGCCCCGATGGTCGCTAAGAAGAGTTCTGTTGACAACTATGCGTCGTTCAACATACGTCACTTACTCTGTAGCTCTGATTGGTTGTAGGTCTATCCAATTGAGGTCTTTCCTGGATCGGTTGAAATACGCCCCCATAATCAAAGCCCAATGGAGCAGTATCAGACTCATATTCGAACTAGAATTGAGTATGACCACATCAGGCTACCTATATTTAGGATTAACAATCAAATGATTAATTCATTAGAAACTAGTTGCTATAAATACAGGTGCCATCAGTTGTCTTCTTATGAATGACTTGTTTGTCATTGAGTCACTGTTGCTGATGCAAAGTAGGCCCTTTGTTACCAAACACCAAGTAAATAAATTAGGATACAATTATGAGTCATTTGCAAACTGTTAAAAATTAAACTGTTAGTTACTTTAAAACTAACCTTCATCTGGGAGATCACAGGGATATGTGAATATTTGATCTGTTAAAGCCACAATATGTACATTTTTGCCACTAGAGGTCGCTTATTCAGTCACTTATCCTTGAGTTTGTGGAATCATGGGATGAGTTGTCTTCACGTCTACAGCTGGTGGAAAAGAATCGGGACGGGACTCGGTCAGAAATCATGTTCATGGATGAGATTATTAACTTTACTGAGTGATGTTGGAGCTGAACGAGGCCGTTGGAGAGATTGCTAATGAGAGACCAGCGCGACACATGCCTTGAGAGCAGCAGAACGTTTATTATGCCATATTCGCCGCTTCCCGCTTTATTCGGTCAAGCGTATGTGGGGTAAAGCAGTGCTGTTTTATCATATTAGATACATTTGTGTGTTGAAAGTTGTTATAATGCTACTCTGCATTCGCTCGGCAGCTGCTATGAACTTTTTGCACATTGCAGTAAGCTAGATCAATAGTAGGCATGGTAAAACATGGTACTTGCGGTAAATCAGGAAAACGAGATTTAAACAAGAAGCTATATAACATGATTAGCTTTCTGTCAATGAATGAATCCAAACTGTTTTTCAACTGTCAAATAAAACCTATAATATATTAAAGCATCTTCGGTGTTTTCATGGTTTCTACAAAATAAAACCAAAAACCGAGGTTAAAGACGGTATGATGTCATTGATAGGCGACGCACCGACACAGCCTGTGTCCTGGTTAAAATTGCTTATATTTCTGGATTTAAACATTCTTGGAACCATTTGGGATAATGTAAGTACACAAGTCAACAAAATAAATAACATTGTTCTAGTGGTTTTTGGATATTTTAATAAAAAAAACCTACTGTACATATTGTGCCTTTAACTGGTTGCATATGTCAGATTTATTGCATGCCTCAGGCAGAGAAAAGCTGTTGCTATGAAACACTGTGTACTTAATCAACTGAGTCAGTGTAATGGTGAAGGGATAGATCAAATAGGCCAATTGTTGAAAGGTTTGTGAAGAAATTTCACACTCCCTTGTAAAAGTTTTTTTTTTTTTTTTTTTGTATTTTTAAAATACAAAAATACAGTAGTTTATTTTGATACATGGTGTGGCTGCTGTATTTTGTAGTTTATTTTGATACACTTAAAATTAAGGTATTTGGTATTTTATTTTAAAATACGTTTTGATGTATTTTTGCCCAACCCTGAGTGTCCCCAACTAAGCAAGCTGAGGACTTATAGAATTTATATAAGATATATATATTTATATAAAGAAATTTATATAAGATATAGAAAACACCTGCATTTTGCGAAATAAATTAACCAAAAACACATACAAGTTGTTTGCTTTTCAATCCAAATATGTGATATGAGAGTTGAAAGGTAGAGCTGAATAAATTTTGTGAGTTCAATAGCTTTATAATATAATATATTATATATAATAATGTTTTAAAACTATAATCTCACACATAATGTGATTTCACGTCGATTTCATCCTAATGAAAATGTGCCGAAAACCTCTGAAGCAAAGAAGTTTACTGTATCTGAATTAAAATAATATTAAAACTGGAAACATATCCCGCTTTCTATTTGCTATTTAAGCAAATCTAAGCTATCTATACTTAAACTATTTTAAACTGAAAACATTCAAACTTTTAAAACTACTTCAAACTTTTTGTCTAGGCTTTTTCAAGCCAACTTAATGTTTGTCTACAAGCTTTTATTTTTTAATCTAGTTTTATTTGTGATTCTGATCTGCCTCCTATTGAATATTTAAGGTATTGCACTATTGTTTTGCCGTTTCGTTTTACTTTCTGTTTCGTGAAAACCGTCATGATTAGCGTGCATTCAGTTCATAGTTGGATGATTTTACAGTTTAAGCCTTGGATGTACATGTCTGTAAGTTCTAGATTTGTTCTAAATAGTAATTCTATGTGTGTAAGGAGTTGTTGTGATTATTAGGCCTACCACATTGTATTATAATCACGCTCTGTTGTACCTTTGCTAATCTTACTAGCTAGCAGTATTAAAAAAATAAATTAAAAAAACCTGTTAAATTCACTTCTATTCAATACAAATGAATATATCACATTCATATGGTTCGTATAATACTTAAAATAATGTTGAAAAGAAACATTTCCAAGCAAGCTGTATGTTGCTTGGAAATGTACAGCTGTGTGAATAGGCTACATATTTTCTCTACTATGTTTTTAATTACATTTGAAATGTCACAGTAAAGTTACTCAAGTTACAAACACTTTGAACTTTGTTATCTGTTAGTTAAACCTGCTTAAGCAACGAAATTGGTAATTAAAGGTGGAATTTCAGAAAGCAGGGGTACAACTGCAGCTCTAGAGGGTAGAATTAAAATTTCACAGATCATTATAACTTAATTTGAAGTGCAGTTTACTATTAGAAAATGGACAACCTCAACTGAAGTAACTTGCACGGTGTGTAAGTTGTAGGCTAATAGCAACTAACTTAAATATTAACAACAATACTGCAGACAATGAACTCAAGCAGCAGCAGCTGAAGGCAACAAAAATATTCCTTGTGGAATACTGCATAGTAGGGTACAATGGGGCTAAAGGCACACCTTAAGAAAAATTGTGCTTTTCGCTACTCTCAAAGTATACGATTGCAGGAAAAATTTATATTTTTGTATTGGACATTGATTGAGCAACATATTTTGTGTGAAAAAAAAAAAAAAATCATAAAGTGGTTAATTTTGTTTAAAAATCTTATAAATGTGGTGTATATAAATGTATTGGTATTTTATACAAATACTTTAGCTAAAATAATGTTTTTAATAATGACTAGGTTAATACTTGTTCAGAAGAATAACTTTAGCAAAGTTTGTTCTCTTTTCTGTTTAATTTGATAAATACAAGAATTCATTTTTGTTCAATAAATATACTGTCATTAAAATAGGCCTATGTGATATATATTTTTATAAATAAAATATGAATAATTAGCGTTGCACACCTGTAGGTGATAGATAGGTGCGTAGGAAGGAAGACTGGTATAGTCAAAATATGAAAAAACACTAAACAATAAAAAAACCCACTTTATTAGCAACATTTCGATCGTAAGATCTTCATCATGATGAAGATCTTACGATCGAAACGTTGCTAATAAAGTGTCTTTTTTATTGTTTTGCAAGTTGATAGTGTTCGGGATTCATTTTTTTGTTTTTTTCTTTTTTATATATATAAAATATAAAAATAGATTTTAAAAATACAGAAATACAGAAACAAAATTATTTTAAAAAGTAAAGATCCTGAAAACATTGAAGAAGATCCCATATTAATCTATTTAATATAGATTTAGAGTAGTAACAATAAATTATATTTTATTATGATATGATTTATACATTTTAAAATATGATTGTTTGAATATATGAATATCCAATTTGATATATGATATTTGCCATGTGAATCTAACCATGTCACGTCAAGAAATGGAAAAGTCAGTCAGCTATTCATTATCATGTTAATTATTGTGCCTTTTGCCTCAACAGCGGGGGCGCTTTTTACCCTAAATACCACACTTTTACATATTCTTCCATTATTGAAAAACTATTGCTTGAATTACCTTGAACAAAACTGAAAATCATTAAGAATACCTTTGTCTGAAAATACAAACATTAATTTAATGAATACTTAAAACATCAAATATTAGATCAAACTACCTCAGAATCAACTTTGCGTTGCTGCCCTCGATCACATCAAGGATCAGACAAATTTGCACGTGCATTTTGAAAAATGAATGTTTAGGAAAGTGCTGCGGCGAGTTTTTGTGCCATCTAGTGGTTTAGAGGGAAATAAAATGAGCGGCGCCTTTAGCCCCGTTGTACCCTAATAATGACAGAACACTGGCCAGTGCAAGATAGTTAGCTTATAAGCTAGAAACAGAGGCCGTCTTTCCTTTACAAAGTGGTGCGTGACAGCTGGATGGATTTTTACTCTGTCAAAAACTTAAACATGATGTTCAGAAGCCTAGTTGGTTGAAGGACTGTGGTTTACTCTAAATTCTCATTCTCAGATTATTCTTTTTGAGTAAAGCATCTTTTTGAGTGGTGTAGTTCTGTGGGAAGCTATCAGAAATTATGGCACTCTTGTATGAAAATGCTTAGTGCAACAGTCGGGATCCAGTGGTACAGTTGAACTAGTTTCTGGGTCAGCTGCTGACTTAAAATCAAACTATATTTAAGTTTTGACCTGAACTCTAGTGTATGCGTAAAGGGCAAACACATAACCTTTCAATCTATCCACTTGTCGTTACCTATCGAAAAGCTACATTCCAAGCCTCTACTTCATGAGTATCTCCAACATTATTCTGACCTTTATCAATTTATACGTTGTAGTACACCTTTAAATACAAACTCATGGTATGGAATTAATGATATTAATGCACTACAGCACACCATGAGTGTACATTAACAGCTTTTGTTGTTTTAAAGGGTTAGTTCACCCAAAAATGAAATTTCTGTCATTAAGTATTCACCCTCATGTCATCACGAACCTGTAAGACGTTTGTTTGTCTTCGGAACACAAATTAAGATATTTTTGATGAACTCCGATGGTATCTGATCCACACATAGGCAGCAAAGAAGACATTACACCTTTTGCGGTCCAGAAAGGTACTAAAGACATCGTTGACTACAGTAGTTCAACCTTAATATTACGAAGCAACGAGAATACTTTTTGTGTGCAAAAATAAAACAAAAATAGCAACTTTATTCAACAATGTTTGTCTGTCCCCTGTCATACTGCTACGCTATTTTCATTGCAGAGCTTCAGTGTTTATGTCTGAAGAGGGGTTCAGGGGTCCTGCTCACATGACCAGAGCCGGCCAATACTGAGCCGCCGTTCAGACATAAACACTGAAGCTCTGCAACGAAAATAGCGTAGCAGGGGGACAGATGAATTTGTTGAATGAAGTTATTTTTGTTTTGTTTTTGTGCATAAAAAGTATTTTCATCTCTTCTTAAAATTATGTTTGAACCACTGTAGTCACATCATTGGTTTTAACAATGTCTTTAGTACCTTTCTGGACCTAAAAAAGGTGCATTGCCGCGAAAGTCTTAAGGGTTTGGGACGACATGAGGGATAATGAAAGAAATTTCATTTTTGGGCGAACTAACCCTTTAATTGGAATCTGATAGAATTTTCCATCTTTATTTTTTAGCCTAAAGTTGCCTAGTAGCCTATGCTGGTTATATAATTTTAATACGTTTTAATTTTGTTTTTTACTATTATCATATAGCATATTGAATTATTCTTTTTTGCAATCAATATTATTTAACCTCCTGAAGACATTCTGCTGTTGTAAACAAAATTCTAATGAAAAAACTTCAACTAAGGCATCAGTATCATAAAATGTTTATTGATGTGGTCAAGAAAACTTGCAAAAACTTGATTAATTTGAAAAGACGTAGTGATTAGTTGTTTGTGTTTTTATCTGTAAATTCAGAACCGAAATCTTTATGGAGACACACAAGAATGCCACTTCTAAAATGAGCCACTATAAGGAGAGAGAGGAGGGGGATGTTGTTCACTACCAGAACCAGAGAGCAGAATCTCCAGAGCCCAGCGGTGTGTCTATGAAGAGTGACGGATCTATGCGTCATCCCCCTGATCTCAGTGATGGAACAGTGAACATTGACTCTGTGTGAGTACAAACATGTACAGTAGTTGGTTATTGAACTCCTGCAGTGAAACAAGAAAGAGAGATATTATTTAAAAAAGAGAAATCAGAGAAGAAAAAGTGAACTCTAACCCCAGGTGAGACAATAACCAGTACTTGAGACAAGAGACAAAATTATATCATAAACTTTGCGATAAAGAGAGAGAATCTAGGCAGTCTGGCAAAAAAGTGAATTTTGCTCTAAAATTTCTCGACGTGATTCACGTTATATAAAAGTCAATTTACAGCTGTCCGAACTAATTCTGATATGCTTTCGCAATCTAATTTAACAAGAGGAATCGGGTAGGGGTGTCCTTTGTCTTCACTACTTTTTGCATTGGCAGTGGAGCCCCTAACCAAGAATTATCTCTGCCCAATTATTGAGAAAAAATCATCTGGCAATAAAAAATTATATAAATAAAAGTGTTATTATGCCAATGATTTTAGTTGCTGAAAAAATGTCCTTAAAGGGTTAGTTCATCCAAAAATTAAAATTCTGTCATTAATTACTCACCCTCATGTTGTTCCACCATGTAAGACATTCGTTCATCTTCAGAAACACAAATTAAGATAATTTTGATGAAATCCGATGGCTCAGTGAGGCCTCCATTGACAGCAAGTTAATCTACACTTTCAAATGCCCAGAAAGCTACTAAAGACATATTTAAAACAGTTCATGTGAGTACAGTGGTTCAACCTTAATGTTATGAAGCAACGAGAATACTTTTTGTGCACCAAAACAACAAAATAACGTCTTTTTTCAACAATATCTAGTGATGGGCGATTTCAAAACACTGCTTCATGAAGCTTCGAAGCTTTACAAATCTTTTTTTTTCGAATCAGTGGTTCGGAGCGTGCATCAAACTGCCAATGTCACGTGAACCACTGAAATTTTGAAACACTTATGATGTAACAAAACCTAGTTGATTTTCTTAGTTGATTATTTTTTCCAGGCACATTTTACCAATTACAAACCACATTAATCTTAATAACTACTATTAATTGTGTATTTCATTCAAAATCATAATTTATAAGTGATATATAATTGTTCATGAAGGCTGGAAATAAAAAACGCCTTATATTCAGGTGTGCATAATTATTAGGCAGGTTTTCTTTTATACAGGCAAAATGAGACAAAAAAAGAGAGATTTAATTCAGATTGAAAAGTCAAAAATTATTAAATGCTCATGAGAACAAAGCAATACTATGCAATACTAAAAACTGCAAAGTTAAGCAAACGCTCATTGGGTCAGCAGGGTCAGACAAAAACAGGTGGAGAAGAAAAGATGCATGTTAACTGCAAAAGAATTAAGAATTAAATTGAAGAATTAAGTGTGAAACCATCAGAAACATTTTAGTCTCCAGTGCCACCATTTTCCAGAACTGCAACCTACCTGGAGTCTCCAGAAGTGCAAGATGTCAGGATCTCAGAGACTTAGGTTAGCTAAAGAATCCTAAAAATGACCCGCTCTTAATAAGAATCACAAGCTGAAGTGTTGTAAAAAAAACAAAACAAAAAACAAAACATGAATGCTGTTTTTTAATAGGCTTTAGTCAGTCTTGCAGAAATGGAAAAAAAAGATCTTCCAAAACTTACTGCCAGATTCCGGAAGATAAGTTCTTCAAATTTTCTTTTTTGTTCTTTTTTAACTTTCTATTCTAGAAAATGTTACATACTGTTAACAAAATTACTTAGTTTAAACTTCCATTTGATCCAAGATTTATTTAATTAGGGGACAAATCAACTTAGCCACTTTGCAACGGAGGGTAAATTTGTTAACTTTGTTTACTCTAGCTACCTTGTGTTTTCTGACTTTAAACTCTTTTAATAAATCTAACTGCACATGGATCTACTTCACAGCCTGCTCCTTTGCGTGCATGAATGCCATTTTGTTACAATTATATGAAAAATCTAAAATTTCTCTCAGTACCAGACAAAAAAGTTCAGTATCCAGCTGCGTGTCTATGAAGAGTGATGGATCTATGCGTCATCCCCCTGATCTCAGTGATGAGACCTTTAACACCAGGTGAGATGATAATCTGTATTATTGAAGCTTAAATTTCAATAATGTTTTAAATTGCAGTTTAATAACAATTCGGTAGCATTAAAATATTTTATCCAGTTCTTTTTGCTTGAAGATTGGATTCATCATGCTGCTTTGTTCTGGAAATTCTTGTTCTGGGTTTAGAATTGGAATAGTTGCACACGTGCTTCAGAAGCTGAGGTGTTCCCCATAGCATCGATGTCAGACACAGCATCTTGTTCCCTTCTCAGGGAACCATGGTTACAGTTTTAGGGGGGTAAAGTAAGAAAAGAAAGAAAGAAAGTTTTAAATTCTGAAAAGTATGTACTCATACAGTAGTATAGTGATTTCTTACATGTGAAAAGATCAAGAAAAATTTTTTCTCAATTCATGAACCCTTTAAACACTGGCAATAAAGAGAGATACTCTTAGCAATGTGGGGTGTTTTTTTTCAGTATCAGACCAAAGGAAAGTGAGACAGCATCATGTTCAGTATCCGGCTGTGTGTCTATGAAGAGTGACGGATCAATGCGTCATCCCCCTGATCTCAGTGATGGAACAGTGAACATTGACTCTGTGTGAGTACAAACATGTACAGTAGTTGGTTATTGAACTCCTGCAGTGAAACAAGAGAGAGAGAGATATTTTTTAAAAAAGCCCAAAACACCCGTTAACCTCGTAATTGCAAACAACAACATTAATTGATGTGTATATTTAATACCAGTAAATAAAACAGAACATTAATAGGCCTATTGTAGTTCCATTAAGTTTTAATGGTATTCAGAACAGAACAAGAATGAAAAAGAAGCTATAAAATTATATATTAAACTATAAAATAAAACATAAATTAGATAGTCATAGTGGCATTCATTATATACGACATAGGTCAAGCCAAAATGATTTTTTTTAGGCTAAAGCGAAACTGATGGGCTCTTCTCTCTCATTTGGTAAGAATCCAAATATGTTTCTATATTTGCATGTAACATTTTGGTTGCTAAATTATTACTCATTTTGTTAACAAGGCTTTGTACTTTACTTGTGTTCCAATATCTACAAACAGCATCCTTCACATGAGCAAAAATGTATTTGGTTAGGTGCCGGGCACGCTGATTTTACAGCGGACCATTTCATTTGAGCAGTGTAACAATGTCACAATGTCAACAGTGTCACAATCACTTGGATTTTATAAAATAAAGATATAAAGAAAACAAATACAATGCGTTAGAGTGAAACCGCTAAAAACTATAGCATTACACATTTTTTTCCTTTTGCTAGTCTGTTAATTATTAAAATGAAATATATGTTGTGTAGTCCTAGCCTATTTATTTTATTCCTTTTATATAGCCTACTTATTTTTATTGTTTTTCTTGGTTCACAGAAGCATTGCAGGTGTGTGATGTGACAATGTGTGAATCCCCATGTTTAAATGCTGCTAAATGTGGGCCGGATCTGGGCCACACTATGTTGCTGTCTGGGAAACACCCATCTATTGTAATTTAATTAAGTTGAATTTTTTTTCACGCTAACTCAAAACTTGCGTACATGTGCTGAGACCTGACATGTGATTTGATAGTAGCCACCGCTCATATCCATATTGGTAAATGCCACGTTTTGCATGGAAAAGACCGTACGCACCATTTTCTGTCATACAATCTTTTTATAAATGAGGCCCAGTGAGTTTGCCAAGGTCAAAGGGTCTAGAAGGTTCTAAGGGGTATATGGGAGCAATACACCGGTTCTGGTATTGAGGTGCCAGGTTATGGGGGGCTTTGTAAGCAAATAATCAGTCTGCTCTGCTTGATAAGTTTCAAGCTATTTTGTTGTTAAGCATCAAAATTCCCTCACAAGTAGATCCATATTTTTTTCTTCACTGTGTGAACTGCTCAGCATGATTTTTGTCACCATAACAGTGACTTGAAACTAAAAAAATATTTAAATTAATTATTTAAATTATCCTTCCTCTTTCCTTTAGTGATTCTGCTTGTTAAAACAGGTGTTATCACTAACGGTCAATCATCATTTGTATAGTCAGTTTGTTTTATTTCATTAACAATGCTTCAGTGTTACTTTTATTCTCTGATGCATGCATCCATTTGTATACTGAATAGTGTTTATTTAACACTATTATTCACTGTATTCTGTATTACTATATATAACATAGTATTACTTGGACAGTTGGGGGCTTCTGTAAACTGCTGCAGTAAAGAGATTGAATCAATAACAGAATGAAGCCAGAGCGATGAACTGAATTACAGTATTTTATATAATTAAAATATTCATTTCCTTTTTAAAATCAACATCCTTTACCAAATGACATATAAAGGCACATTATTCATTTTAGTGCATGTTGGGTATCAATCATAACAAATGTGTCTGCTCGACACCACTACAGAGCACTCTAACTTAAATATTAGCCAGTTCAGAGTGCTTCATTATCATTATTTAGTTAGTAAGGAGATCAATGTGTCAAGGGTAACATCATTTGTAATATTATTGTAATGATGTCTGTTGTTGGTGTTGATGTAACATATGGATGCAAAACAAATTTTATAAGGAATTCTGATAAATGATGTAAATCAACCCATGTTGTAAACATTGTTTAACAGTTTAAAACAAACAAACAAAGATGAAGAGACTTGTAACATAGTTTGTAGTATGTATGAACGGGAAGAAGGAGGCGGGAACCGGCGAACATTCAACATAACTTTAAACATAATAAAACATAAAGTAAATGCCAGGCCTGGTCCTCTCATCCTTCACTGTCGTTGCTCCCGTTTTATGCTTCCGGAGTTCCTCCGTGAGAGATTCGAGACCAGTGCAACACGCAGCTGAAGCTCATTATCACTCGCATCACCGGCCTCGCGCCGTTCCCTCACGGCTCTCGCCCGCTCTGCTCGTCACAAGACTCAAATGATTTTTACTAACTGTTATTTAAGGAATAAAGCTTGCTGACCTGTATTAACCTGGTTTATTGTGTTTCAGCTGGTATTGAAAATGACACACACAGCTTTACTAGAATATTTAGTAGCTGCCCACTCTTTCATTCAATCTTTGTGTTGTTCTTGTTTCTGCTGTGTGCACAGAGATGATCAGTCTAAAAATCTGCAGCAGATTTCTCACCAACCAGTTGATGATGAACTACAGAGAGTCAAAGACCTACACAAAACCAGCATGAAGAATAAGTATGAGAGCTTATTTGAGCCAGTCAAACTACAAGATAATCAAACCCTCTTGAACAGGATCTACACACAGCTATACATCACAGAGGGAGAGAGTGAATGGGTGAATGATGAACATGAGGTTTTACACATTGAGAAAACACATAGAAAACAAAATTCACAAGACACTCCAATCTACTGTAATGACATCTTTAAACCCTCAACTGAACCAGGATGTGAGAAGAAAGACAAAATAAAGGTTGTTCTTACAAAAGGCATTGCTGGAATCGGAAAAACCGTCTCTGTGCAGAAGTTCATTCTGGACTGGGCTGAGGGAAAAGCCAATCAAGATGTAGATTTCATGTTTGTACTTCCATTTAGAGAGCTAAACTTGATTCAAGATGATCTGTACAGTCTTCACAGACTTCTGCTGGACTTTCATCCTAAACTTCAAGATCTGGACTCAAGGATTTATAAGGAGTGCAAAGTTGTGTTCATTTTTGATGGTCTGGATGAAAGCAGAATTACACTAATGTTTTCAGACTGTGAGAGAGTTACTGATGTGACTGATACTTCATCAGTGGGTGTGTTAATGTCAAACCTAATTAAAGGAAAGCTGCTTCCCTCTGCTCTCATCTGGATCACCACCAGACCAGCAGCAGCCAATCAGATCCCCTCTAAGTACATCAACCGTGTAACAGAAATTCAGGGATTTGATGAGCCTCAGAAGGAGGAATATTTTACTAAAAGAATCGGTGATGAAGATCAAGCTAGCAGAATCATCTCCTACGTTAGAAGTGCAAGAAGCCTCCACATCATGTGTCACATACCAGTCTTCTGTTGTATTTCAGCCACTGTGCTTGAAAAAATCCTGAAAGAAGATGCAGAAATCCCTCAAACTCTGACTGAAATGTACATCCACTTCCTGCTCATTCAGATGAACATGAAGAATCAGAAGTATGAGGATAGAGATACAGAAAAACTTCTGCAGTCCAACAGAGAAGTGATTGTGAAGCTTGCTGAACTGGCTTTCAAACAGCTGATGAAGGGCAATGTCATGTTCTATGACGAGGATCTGAGAGAGTGTTGCATAGACATCACTGACGCATTGTATTCTGGGATTTGCACTGAGATCTTTAAAGAGGAGTCTGTGCTTCAGCACAGAAAAGTCTACTGCTTCATACATCTGAGCTTTCAGGAGTTTCTAGCTGCTTTCTATGTGTTTTACTCCCATCTGATGAAGAACATGGAACCATTGCAGATGTTTCTGTGTGAAGAATATGAACATTTTGAAAATAAACGAGACAAGTCTAAGAGGAACACTTTGTGTGAGCTACTAACTTCCGCTGCCGACAAAACTCTTAAGAGTAAAAATGGACACCTGGATCTTTTTCTGCGGTTCCTGCTGGGCATCTCATTGGAGACCAATCAGAAACTCTTACAGGATTTACTGAAACACACAGAGAACAGCTCAGAAACTATCAGAGAAACTGCACACTACATTAAAGACAAAATCAATTGTTATAATCTCTCAGCTGATAGATCCATCAGTTTGTTCCTCTGTTTGCTGGAAGTGAATGATCAGACTCTGTGCAGAGAGATTCAGGACTTCGTAAAATCAGACAAACACTCAGACAAAAAACTCTCTCCTGTTCACTGCTCAGCAATAGCCTACATGATTCAGATGTCAGAGGAGCTGCTGGATGAGTTTGAGCCTATAAAATATAACACATCATATGAGGGGAGATGGAGACTGATACCAGCTGTGATGAACTGCCGAAAAGCTCTGTGAGTATAAATTCATATCATCACTAGGGGTGGGACAATATGGCTATTTCACTATTCAGTTCAATAAATGATATATAGGCTCAAAATATATAACATGGAATCAATATAACAGCTGAAAAACAGAGTATAACAGAAATTTTTTTAGCAAAATACAAATGAAATGCATTATATTGGTTCTGTACGGTTTTATGATAGACATTTCTTACGAATAAAATGAGCCCAAAAACAACATAATCCATTGCGCCAATCACAAGTTATTACATATGAGTGATGTAACACATTTGGCTAAAAACACATCTCTTGTCTTTCCGGGATGCAATGTGTTATCCAATGTTCCCAGAACCATCCATACTTGTTTTCCAGTGTGGAATAGGTATAATTTTAAATCTTAAAAACTGATGATAAACTTTGATAAACTCTTAAGGTGTGCTGAGTAGTCCCTATAAACACCAGTGTACCGCCCGCTGGCACCACATAGTAACGGAAAAAATTAATCATATTTTTCAAAACTAACTGCCTTGATCAACAAAAAATAAATGTCATTTGAACGCTTAGAGTCTGAACTTTACAATGCATGTAGTCAATTTGGTTAACTCCTAAGTAGTGCTGAGTTACTTGCTAAAAAAATTCCTAATTTACTTAAAGCTCAAAAAGAGTTCAAAATTTACAAAAAAATATATAATGAGAATGTACAACATGAATCCATTTTCCAAACCGGGTTTTTGTTTTACCCTGAATCATTATGGTACACTTATAATAAGTGTTTATATTCAGAAGTAGCTCTGGCTACAATGTTCTTTCACAAGGCACATGCAGTTCTGTTTAGATTTCATTTGGCATTTTTTCATTTGGCATTTTTGGCATTTTTGCTCAAAACTCCATGAAACATGCACATCATTTAAAGAAGATTCTTGCGATTAAATTTAGTCCAAAATCAACATAATCCCTTGCGAAGATCACAAGATATTCCTTATGGAAAGTAAACTTATGTTTACTTTATACTATTATCAAAAAATTTGATCCAGATGTAGATCACATGTTGGAGAGCTTCATTAAAAAAGATTCCTTATTTCCTTCCTGAATTATTGCATGTCAAATAAGAAAGATATGTAAAATTATAATAAAAATTGTATATATTTGTTTGTCTTTTATCAGCAGTTTCTCAGCAAGAGAATTTACAATTGTGATGTAATTTATGTTTTCTAAAAACTTTGAAAGTGTTCTATCAAATGATACATACCTTTTGACTCTCCTTGTTATAGTTTTGGAGTTACCAGTCTTTACTTTTGTGCATGTCACTTAGAGAAAAAAAACAACAACTCTAAACAATTCTAAAAATGCCTTCAGGTCTTAATATGCGCTTTATAAGTACTAATTAACCGCCAATATATTAGTAATATGCAAGCAGCTACTTACCAGTGAATATCTGTTCCCTAATCTAAAGTGTTACCAAAACTACATTTGTATGTTTTTACTTACATTTTTATCTGATTCATTATTATGCACAGAATACAGATAACATGATTTTATGTGTCCATCTCTATGTCATCCTCTGTTACAGACTTGCTGGATGTTGTCTCTCTGATCAGCACTGTGAAACTGTGTGTTCAGCTCTACAATCATCAAAGTCCCATCTGAGAGAGCTGGACATGAGTAACAATGACTTGCTGGTTAAGGGAGTGAGGCTGCTCTGTGCTGGACTGAAGAATTCACACTGTCAACTGAACATACTGAGGTTTGACTTACTCATTCACTACATTCAAACATGTGTATGAATAGGTGTTTTACAACTATAGCTAACAGATGCTTTCCCCTGTGTATATTATTCTGTGCTGTGCAAAATAAATTAAAGTTTTTTTTCGTTTCCACTTTATTTCGGTGGTCCACTTTAGACATTCTACTTGCTACAGTAGTTAATCAACCAAAATACCTATTACTGGCACATGTAACGCCACCACAGTGTTAAATACAACTCAGTGACATGTGACACCACCAGGTGACGCAAAGGGACAGTTTGCAACATTGCATATAGGTTGCTGTGACATTTTTTAATTTTAAATGAAGCTAAAATAATTAAAGGTCCCGTTTTCCCGTTTTTTTTTTTTTTTTTAAGCTTTGATTGTGTTTATAGTGTGCAATATAACATGTGTTCATGTTTCGCGTGTAAAAAAACACAGTATTTTTCACATAATTTACTTATCTGTATACCGCTGTTTCCACTGTCATAAAAACGGGCTGATGACTTCCTTGTTCTATGAAGTCCCTCCTTCAGAAATACGTAACGAGTTCTGATTGTGCCAGCAGTTCCTGTGTTGTGATTCGACAACTCTGAGCGCACCCAGAGCCATAGAGAGAGCGCATCTTGCCCGGAAAAGTCACGCCTCTTACCATAACGTGGAGGCTCAGTGTTATTGTAAACATGTCTTTAATTTTACCCTATCAATTTGAGCCGGAATCAGACCCGGTGATTGGACTACGGGATGAAAATAACAGCGTTTCGACGACATGGCGACAAACACACTCAACAAACGCAACTCTTGTGTATTCCTGTGGGCGGAGGTTAATCAAAAAAGTGACGTCTTAGTGACGTCTGAGTTTTAGTGACGTCATTAAAGAAGGAAGTAGAGGGATGTAGTCCAAACTGGCCGTTCGATGTAGGCGACTTCTGTTAAATAAAATATCTCGCTTGGCATTGAACTTTGAGCTTTAAAATTTTACTGATTTTATTTATACTCTAACAACAACATTACACACAAACTAAAGTTTGAAACATGGGATCACGAAGAACGGGACCTTTAAATAAATTACTGGTGATAATAATAAAAATAATAATAATATAACATTTAATCTTGGCTAATTATTTATCATACAAATGCTTAATGTTCCAGCTATTTGACTATTGTTACAGTGATGACAGACAAAACTATATTTAACAATTCACTGATGCATTTCAACAAGTCAGGGATGCACATTGAAACATGCAGGAAAGCAAAGTGTCCAACTATAAATTAAGAAATTGTTGAACATTTTTTATTAAATTGTTTCTTTATAAATAAATTAAGAAACTGCAGATCACTTTTTGTTATTGTTCCTTTGTAAATGAATTAAGAAACTGTTGCTCACTTTTTATTAAAATATTTCTTTGTAGCCTACTACTTAAAATGTGAGAACATTGTAGGCTGTTAATTTGATCTTATTTGAAAAACAAAGAAATTTAAAAAATAGTCTAATTTATAGCTTGTATTTTATTTTATTTTTGGTTGGGCCTGGGCAAAAGTGAGCGGGCACTTTCACGTAAACTAATGGACTCACTCAATATTCAGGACATTTCAATATTATTTTCTTTGAGCCTTTTGAAAAATAAACCGTAGAACACTATAACCATGACTTTGGAACATTGGCCCTCTTCCCTTAGTACCCCCCTATTGCAGAAAACGAGATACAGGGGGTGGAGACTGGTAGGTTTAGGGATATGTAAAGTGGGAGGAGTTGGATCCAGATCCAGGCGGTGAAGATGGGTAGGTTTTGGGCCGTGCCAGACCGGGCTCAGCTGGAAACATAACTGGAACTGTTTCTTACCATTCTAAGAACTGTTTGGACTGATGGTGGAAAAGCCGCTCTTGTCACTATGCATAGCGTGGCCATACCACCTGCCATGACTGGGGCAACTCAGTCTCCACTTGATATCCTCATTCAAAATTTGTATTTTATAACAAGTTTCTGATTACTAACCTTAAGTGTCCGATGCCAGAAGTGAAAACAATTTTTCAATTTCCAACCCCAGTCTTTTTTGTGGTGTGCAGTTCAGATGATTCTGAAACTGGGTTTAATGACAGCAGCAGTACTTCATTTTATACTTAAGCTGCACTTGTGGCTCACTCTAAATATATGAATTTAATAATAATAATAATACATTTTTAATAATTCGGGTGCCAGGCATAATTAGATCCACCAAAAGAATGTAAATTAATTTAACCCAGGATAACTCAAACCACCAGATACACAAAATGTAAAGTAATGAAGCTCATTCACAACAAAAAACATCCCCCACAAAAGATTCAATGTCAAATTGTAATTTTCAAATATCAAAATAGGGGTGAAAAAATTCACACAGAAGATCAATGCAAAATCACAAATCAAGCAAAGCCTTTTGATGTATGTTGTGTGCCAAGAATAATTATTAATAATTTGTTTCTTAACAAAATATCAAAAAAGGAAATATTTGCCAAATAATATTTTTCAATAGTCAAAAGCATTAAAAAATACATAGTTCAAAATCATCACAGCCCGCCTTGATATGTCACTATTACCCCTTGCTACTCTTTCAACTTCCCCTTTTATTCACTTATTTCTGCTCATGATCCTCCATATCAGTTTTTGTCTTTCTCCTGTTTCGCTGGATAGCTGTTTGATATAAAAAACAAAAAAAAACAAAAAAAAAAACAGAATGCACAGAATACAGAAACTATCCATCTCCTAATCTTTAAACTGTCACCCTCTGTTGTAGACTTGCTGGATGTCGTCTATCTGATCGGCACTGTGAAAATTTGTCATCAGCTCTACAATCATCAAACTCCTGTCTGAGAGAGCTGGACCTGAGCAACAATGTACTACAGTATTCAGGAGTGAAGCTACTCTGTGATGGACTGGAAAGTTCACACTGTCAACTAAACATACTGAGGTTTGACCTTCCCATTTATTATATATATATATATATATATTTCACATATACCACATATTTATATATATATTAGGGCTGACAATCGATTAAAAATTTTAATCTAATTAATTACATACTCTGTGATTAATTAATCTAAATTAATCGCATACATAATTTTGCTTAATTTTAATAAAGTGATAACCTGAAGAAAGCCTGCAGTATTTTTATTGGAATATAAAAAATAATCTTAACATTGACAAAGCATGTAACACAAAGGCTACTCATTTTCATAAATACACGCGGTGAAATAAAAAGATATAAAATGATATAAAAACAATGTCTATATGTCTATAATATTGTGAGAGAAAAAAATCTTAATGTTATGACATTTGTTTGTGATGTTATGTTGTATTTATTGTGCATTAGCCACTTATAATATGCTGGGACGGTCAGTTGAGCAACAAGATCGCAGCACATCTCAATTCTCAAATGATGCGTTCTGTGTCCTCGCATCCTCGTTCTTTCAAGGTCGCCTGGCAAAACCGGTCTCCACGAGAACGCAAGTCCGTTCTCTGCGTTCTTGGAATTGAGAAACAGCCGTCATAAGTTGTTGTCATGATTCATTAAAATGAATCTGTTCAAATGGGTCATTAGGTCGCGAATTGGACATTAGCGGACGTTGACGCGTTGCGTGCATATCGCAAAAGATTTGTCAACACAGAAAACACTTCACCACTGTATAGGACTTTCTTTTTGTTTACTGAAAGTGTGGTTTATGTCAGCTGCATGTGCAGGGCGCCTGTCAGAGAAGATGAGGTGACGTTCTTTTGAGCACTATTATTCACACCCAGCGATTATTCAGGAAAAACAATGGTTTTACGAACTTTTTGCATTGTGTCAGTTGATTTAGATTATTATGTGTGAGGTAGAGAGAGTGCAAAGACGGTGCTTACTTTGAAGAAGAAGAGAGCTCGCGCGCACGAGGGAGGAGCTCTGCTCGTTCTGTCCGTCAGCGCAGCAGTCGTCTCCCTCCTTCATTTTACAGTAGAATGGTGGCTAGAACGGCTCCAGGTTCAAAGGTCAATACGGAATGGATTAATCTGCATTATTTTTTTTAACGCGTTATTTTTTCTCATATTAATTAATTGAAATTAACACGTTATTTTGACAGCCCTAATATATATATATATATATATATATAATATATATATATATATATATATATATATATATATATATATATATACACAACCCCAATTTCAGAAGAGTTGGGACATTTTGTAAAATGCAAAAAAAATTAAGAATCTGTGATTTGTTAATTCTCTCTAAACTCTAATTAACTTGCAAAAGTACAAAGAAAAGATCTCCAATGTTTTCACTGAACAACATTATTGTATTTTGTAAGTATAAACAAATTTTGATTTTGATGGCTGCAACACACTTCAGAAAAGTTGGGACAGAGCCATGTTTACCACTGTGTCACATCACCTTTCCTTTTAATGAAAGTTTTTTAATCATTGGGAATTGAGGATACAAATTGTTGCAGTTTTGCAAGTGGAAATTTTACCCAATCTCATCTGATACAGACATCTGCCCAACAGTCTGTGATCATCATTGTCTGATATTCCTTTTCATGATGGACCATACATTTTCAGTAAGAGTCAGATCTGGACTGCAGACAGGCAGTCAGGTACTTCCACTTTACGTTGTAGAGTGTCTAAAAACCACTCTGATGTATCACATGCAGAATGAGGCCTAACATTGTCCTGCTACCTAGGAAAGATGTCATCTTGATGGCAGTTTATTTCTTTGTACAATCCAAATATATCCCTCCACATCAATGGTACCTTCACACAAATGCAAGTCACCCATGCCATTTGCACTGATGCACCTCCATACAGTACCATGACAGATGTTTTCTTTTGCGCCTGTCACAAATGAAAGTCTGGATGGTCCCTTTCGTCTTAGGACTGAGGACTCAGCATGTTTTTGGAAAAACATGGCACACATTTCCACCATCTGACCATATGAGATGAAATCGGGCCCAGAGAACTCATAGAATCGATGTATAGCTTTCTCCTTGCATAACAGAGATTCAAGTTTCTTGATGCAGCACCATTCAGACTGTAATAATCTTATTTCAAAGCGAAAACAAGAAACATAATCTTGTTTTTGGTTTGAAATAAGATTATTTTGCTTGTTTTAAGGAAACATTCTCTTAATTTTAACATTTCTTCTGAAAACAAGACAATTTTTACTTGTCTAGAAAATATTTCTTGATTTAAGAATGTTTTTAGATATTTGGACTAGAAACAAGACAAAAACTCTAAGAAATGCATTTTCTGCAGTGCAGGACAGGTAGCTGGTTTTACACATCATCATACCCTCCTGTACAGACCACCACCACACAGCTGATGCCTGGCACAGGCAGGTTTAATACACTAGAGCCACACCTCCATTGCCTATATGGCATCCAGAGCTTGGTGGAACAACAGGGCTGGTGGTACCACAGCTGTAGGTTTTCACGCAGGTCAAGCTTTCCCTTTGCACCAACCCTAAAAAGTGCTTCCAACACCCACTTCTGGTCCTTCTGTGGCATTTTCTGTGGCCACAGTAGTGGGCGATCTGCAGGGTCTTCTGCCTAAGATGAGATCTGCTGATATTATCAAAAGCACTGATTTAAATAAAAGCTAAAAGAGCAATAAATGACGAAGGCATGTTTATATTTTGAATGACATTTTACTGGGCTCCTCACAACAGTAAACTTTTTTTGATGCGTTGTGATCTTTGAGCTGAAGGAAGGAAGAAGGAAGAAGAGGGCTGGATGAAAGGCCAGTGAGGTTTGGGGGATAGAGGAGGATGAGGATCAGAGGGTGGGCATGAAGTTACAGCTATATCCTGCTAGAGAACAATGAGTCGTAAAAGTTCCCTCTAAAGGAACAACTCCTTATTGACTCATTCACCTTCAGAGGGTGTGAAATCTTCAGACTTCAAAAATCACTCATCACAAGATCACAGCAGTTTCTTTACTGAAAAACTCTGATGTGAAGATGATGCTGAGCTAGAAGTCTTCTGAAAACCCCCAAGCTTGTGCCAGGCTGTGGCTTTGTCTTTCCATTCACCAAAGATCCTCTTAATCCATCTCATTCTTTTCCATAATGACAACATCAGCAAAGATCAATGGGGGCCTGCACAAATTGCATCAGACAGCCCAAGAGCTACACTTCAGGCTCTACAGGCCTCAGTTAACATGTTAAATGAATGTACAAGAAAAAGACAGGACACGAATGGCATGTTTGGAAGGGTTTCCAGGAGAAAGCATATGCTCTCTAGTCATAAATAGCATGTCTGCTTATCAGTCTGTCATCCCTGAACATACAATATGCAATGCAATAAATACAAAAGGGGGAGAAAAATAATTCTTTATCATTTACCTGTCACATTTGTAACTGAGACAAGATGATTTCCCTTAATGACATAAAAACAGGATTACCGTGCTGGGATGAGCGGAAACATGCATGCATTTCCTTGACTTTCTTCATAATGTATTTGTAACTTGTTGTTGCAATCCTTGTGAGGCTTGCAAGATGTTCATTGCTGAGATGGTTTCTCTGTTTCCTCTTTATAGTGTTCATGGTTGAGAATGTTGACTCACAAGTGTATGTGCTCACAAAGAAGGACATCACTTTTTGTGATGTTTAAGTGGCTTCAAAGTGGGAAAATCTTCTTCAGACACCAAACTCCAGAAGTGACAGTTATTTTATTCTGAAATGCTCTGACAGCATTCAGCATGTTGCTTGGAAGATTATCTCTTCCTTGAAGCTGCAAGTTGATATTGTTCAGGTGACAGGTGATGTCAGTAGGAAAGCCAGCTGTGTGATCCAGCATGGTTCTTACAGCTCTGGCTCTCATTTTCCTTTTTCTGTCCAGGAAAGTGCAAATCTCAGGGAGGAGGTTCAGAAACCATTCAAGCACTTTTCCACAGGACAACCATCTCACTTCACTGTGCATTAGTAAATCACTATAATCTGTGTCATAGTCCTCGATGAACTGTCGGAATTGTCTGTGGTTCAGCGCTCTGGAGACAATGAAGTTTACCACACAAACAACTGTTTTCATGAGATCAACAAGCCTCTTCTCCTTTCCTCGCATGCTAGGGGCACTATCCGTGCACACACTTGCTAGACCTGACCAACCATTTTTTTCATCAAAAAATGCCAGAAGTGCATTCAGAATGTCCTCACTTCTCATTTGGCCAACAAGTGGAAGTAAGCAGATCATTTCTTCTCAGAAATACTCTTCTTTTGGGAACCTCACCCAAACACACAACTGAGCAACATCTATGACATTGGTGATTTCATCCACCGCAATGCTGAAACATGGTGCTGCTGACACATCTGCACAGCTGGTCACTCACATATTTGCCAATGTTTTCATTATGGTACAATCGGATAATTATAAACCTTTAATTTGCTTTACAATTGCGTCCTTGTCATGTGTTGCTGTTCATCTGTGGTTTTATTTTCCAAATTTTAAGACCTGTCAAGCACTAGAGGATTTTTTATTATGCCCTGATTTGGAAAACCATGGAATTCAATAGGGGTTCCTAATTGTTTCATATGACTGTACATACTAACAAATAAGACTGTAGAAATAAGATACAATGAGAACTAAATACAGGTAATGAAAACAAGAAACAGCAAGCCAAAATAATAATTAACAAAAGCCTAGGAACACTAAACACTAGAGAATTGTGACAAGATAGCTGCCTGAATCATAATAAAGCACTGTTTTCCAGAGGAGAATTGGCCCCCCGACTAAGCCTGGTTTCTCCCAAGGTTTTTTTTTTTCCATTTTAACACCTGTTTGCCACCTGTTTACCACCTGATGTCACCTGTTGGAGTTTGGGTTCCTTGCTGCTGTTGCCTTTGGCTTGCTTAGTTGGGGACACTTGACATTTGATATTCAACAGTGTTTTGATCTTCCTGCATTGACACCATTGTATGTGAACTGGATGATGACATCACTGTTTACTCCAGTGCTGATATAGATACATTAACTAAATTAATAACTATTGATACTTACATGGGAATTAATCAATACTGAATTTAATTAAGATGGATACTGACACCATTTTCTTTAAGAGCTGCTGTGCAGCCAAAATTATATAACAGTTATCACTGTAAAGCTGCTTTGACAGAATCTGCATTGTAAAAAGCGTTATATAAATAAAGGTGACTTGACCTGACAAGAGCAGTGGAAGGGCAGGCCACACCCTAAGATAAATGACTCAATCTTAAGTTGTACAAATCAGTCATGAGAAATAATGGCTGAAATGGAATATTCTTTCAAAGCACAATGCACTGTATATTATACCACATTGCAATTTAATATTAGACAAAAAATGCCACACATGCAACATTTATGAGTGAAAAACTAACTCATAAATCATGAATGAGTGTTAAGCATGAGTCTGGAGGAATAGAACCTAAAAGTTGTGAAGTCTGTGTATACACAAATGTGTATACACAGAAAGAGAAATCATTTTTAAGGATGACATACTGTCATTGCTTGAGGATCTTGCTGTGCATGCTTTCAGGTGAGAGTGCATCTTTAGGGTAAAAACTGAAACGTTTATTTGTTGCATTTTTACAGATGACAGCATTGTCAAAACGATTCCTGTTCACATGGATCCACGAATATGATTAAAAAAATGCATGCCTGGCCAGTAGTTGGCAATGTCACTTTGTAAAGAAACACTATGCACCTATAGACTGAACATGTAATATGCATGTGGATGACGATTTGTGCTGTTTTCACAAACTTGTGTTTTCGTAGTTTATACAGAGACTACAATGGTATTGTTGGCAAAAACTTTCACTTGAAACCTATTTTCAAAAGTTTGCATTTTCAGGTCCTCAAAATGATGTTGTCGTGTGAATAAATGGCCAAAATGCTTAAAAATAATTTTGTTTATAGTTGAAAACAATGTCTTGTAAATGGCCCCTAAGAGAGTATCATATATTTCCTGAGAGTGTCAAGTCTGTAAAGGCAACCTATGCCAAACCTATGCCAACTTGACTAGTGTCAATGCACCCACATTTTACCTCTCAAAGTCTAAAGTTCTGCTATGGCTAATCAAAAATATAATGAATAACCCTTGTAATTATTAGTGAATGAGATGCATTTAAAAAAGTTATTTTGTTAATGACCGTGTAAAAGTAACTAATAATGTCACATCATTTGTTTGTATGGAAAGTAGTGAGTTGCAGTAATGTGCCATTTCTCACCATTGCAAAGCTAACAGAAAACTCACACAAGCTCCAATGCATAGAGAGGTCAAATAAAGAATGGTCTATTTCTGTCAGAATGACAGAATTGGAAGTTATCCAAGAATGTTTTTAAAGTTTGATAAATGATGGAGAAAAAATGGTTATTTCAACACCATTTTTTTATACTAATTATAGACACATTTTTTGTTCATTAAAATTCATTATTGGTGGTAAATTTGCCAAAAACATTAAGTAGAATTTTTGATTTTTGAATGACGTGTTTGTCTATGTATGGTTTGTGTAAAAACTGTAATCCTCTGTTATAGACTTGCTGGATGTTGTCTCTCTGATCAGCACTGTGAAAGTTTGTCTTCAACTCTACAATCCTCAAAGTCCCATCTAAAAGAAATGGACCTGAGTAACAATGGCCTACAGGATTCAGGAGTGAAGCTACTCTCTGAGGGACTGAAGAATTCACAATGTCAACTGAATATTCTAAGGTCTGAATTTCATGTGTGCATGTGTATCTTTCATAAATATTGCTAGCCGATACTTTACCTTGTGTTTATTGTAGTAAGAATGTATCAGTGGCAGTTTCCCTGAGGACACTTGTGAGGTAGTGCTTCTTCAAAATAGTAATGAGGAAATAACTACAGTTACACTTTATTCCACTTTAGACATTCTACTATTAATAACTTTGCAACTACATGTCAACAAACTCTCATTAATTTGTAATTACATGCAAACTCACATCAGTAGAATGTGTAATTATAAAGTAATTTTGAGAGTGTATGTTAACTTATTCTACTAACCCTAACCTAACATACAAATAGACATTCTACTGACTACAATTAACTTTGCAACTACATGTCAACTCACATTAGAGTAATAATGTGTTAGGTTAAGGTTAGTAGAATAAGTTGACATGTACTCGCAAAGTTACTTCTAGTCAGCAGAATGTCTATTTGCGGGTCCTTTTCATACACAAAAATGAGAATAATCATAACTAATACAGCACTGTATTTACTTCTCCACTCACATTCTTTCTATAGACTTGGCAGGGATGATTACCTCAATAGTTCATGGTTATATTTTTTGTTGGAAAATAATAACACACTGCTAAAACGTTAAAACCCTACAAAACTTGTTGAACACTTAAATTGATTTTATGTTACACTTAAAAGGTTACTTCACACAAAAAAAAATGCTGTGAAAATAAATCTGCATTGTTTATACTTTGATCTTTTTATAAAAAATTCATATATTTTGTCACACTTTATTATATCCAGCAAAGTAAAATGTTAGATTAAACAATTACAGTAATTTCCTTGGATTGCAAAACTAAGACACAACACAACTTATTCTGACATGTAAAGTCAGCTTATTTTTCTTGTCAACATTTAACCATCTGCTAAGGCACATAAGTTTGTTAACAGTTCTTGTTCACAATGTGTCCTGTGAGTAAAAATAGCCTCACAGTTAAAGCAAGAGATTCTGTGCTAGAGATGAAACGGTATGAAAATTTAATATCACAATTACAGTGACCAAAATGATCACGGTTATCAATATTATCATGATATTGTTAAAATGAGCTGGAAATTTTCAGAATAATGCATTATGATACACAAACTAAAATAATTTTACAGACTTTTATGTCAAAAACCAACAAACAACAAATAAAAAATGTGAATCAACTCACTGACAGTAGGTGGCACACAAACTGCAAAAATATAGCTGTTTCCCTGGTAAATGCTGTACACAAAACCAGTGCTGAGCTTAGGAAATCTACTTTATTAGGCATTACACAGACACAAGATGAAAAGAAAATGCCATCAAAACTTTTCTCAAGACATACGGTTCCCTTCAGGGATACATCCATATAATCAATTAATTCATACATTTATTTATATAATTTCACTTAGCACTCGGTTGTAAAGGTTGTAGAGGTTGTAAAACCTCTCACTGCTTTCCACCATGTTTCCACACAAAGCCTATGCTGCATACTGAGTTTTTCAAATGGAATTAACTTATTTAAACATGTTAATGATTTTTAATACATAGTATATTCAGTAAACCAGTTTGAGAAAAAAATAAATAAATGGTTTGTTTTTTTGGCTGCTGTTACAAAAATGTACCAAACCATGACTTTAAAACTAAGGTGTGTGCCGACCTGTGATATTTGTGTACTGTTACACCCCTAATATATATATACAATGAATTTGTTATATATTGTATATCTGTAGTCAGTCAGATTAAGTGTTGTCATTTAATGGGTGTTTTGACATTTTAATTTATTTTTAATATTTGAATCTTTTTATTATTTTATTCAGATTGGCAGGTTGCAGACTGACTTATAAGGGTTGTGAAAGTTTGTCTTCAGTTCTACAATCATCAAACTCCCATCTGACAGAACTGGACCTAAGCAACAATGACCTGCAGGATTCAGGAGTCAAGTTGCTATCTGATGGACTGAAGAGATCACACTCTCAACTAAACGTACTTAGGTTCGACTTTCACATTCACTTATTTACTGTGTTTAAGTATATGTATGAATAAGTGTTTTATGGTCATCAGATTCTGAGATAATCAGCATCTGAGAACCAATAATAGTATTCAGCTGGATGATTAACAAAAGTATGTGTAGTATTTCCCCTACTAGGGTTACAAACAGAAGATCATGAAATGAGATACTAAGCAAAGAAAGCGCAATTTATTTTCAAATGTGAAAAAAAACCCTGAAACTCAAAAAGACTTGTTGTGATATAAAAAAGTTATGCAACAATTAATACTGGCCTAAGAAAATTGTGGGTTACACTTTTTTTGATGGTCCTCTTTAGGACATTCTACTAACTATAAGTAACTTTGCAACTACATGTTAACTAACTCTCATTAGTATCTCTATTAGTAGAATATTAGTATACTGTTAGGTTAGGGTTAGATGTTAGGGTTTAGGTTAGTAGAATATGTTGCACGATAATAGTTGCAAAGTTATTTATGGTCAGTTGAATGTCTGTTGGGGGAACATCAAAATAAAGTGTGAACAGATATTAGGCAGACAGTCTATGAATATTCTAATGACTGGTAGTTAACATGTAGTAGCAAAATTAATTATAGTTAGTACAATGTCTAAAATGGACCATCAAAATAAAGTGTTACTGAATTGTTTTTGTCAACAAAAAAAAAAAAACTATGAATAAAACAGTGTTTTATTCAACAAAATAAGATAGATAGATAAGATTTAGATAGATGGGGGAAATAAAGTTTCTTTAGAGCAGAGGTTCTCAACCTGTGGCCCGCAGGCTCATCACAAATGTTTTACAATTTTTTTGTTACTAAATTAAATATAAATGGATTAAAGGAATATACTTTTTTTTTTTTTTTTTTTTTGTCATATAAAATAATTTTGGTAGAACTCCAATAGTAGCCATTATTGTTATAAATTTAGGGATCAAAATGGACAAATTTGTTATTAAGAGGATAAAAACTAAATGGGTAACACAATAAAGGAACACATTGCAAACAAGAAGAGTCGTAGCATCAGCAGCAAAGGTAAGAAGAATGGAAGAATCAGTTTGCTGTCAACCCTTACGAAAATTAACCATGGTTTTACTATGAATAAAACCAAAAAACATGGTTCTTGTAGTTATTCCATGGTAACCAAGAATTAACCATGGTTTTTCTACAAAAACCACAGTTTAACTATGGTGTTTTTGTGGTTAAACAAATGGTAGCCAATGGGCAAAAAAAAAAACAATGACAACAAAAAAAACCCACATGGTTTTACTATGATAAAATGAGCGAGATGGGCAGCCTTTGTTTGCCCTGTAGTAAAGTACTTGGCATATGCAAAATCTACAATGTCAAAAGACGTGAATTCAATGTGTTTGTATGATGTACTCATATCGTTGGCACACCTGTGGCTGCTGGCAGATGCTGCGCGAGGGATTATGATGTGACAGAATGCTTGATATCGTCAGAGATTGTAATTAAAATGCTCTCAACGTTGTTTCTAAAAAGAGTTGAGTAACATTTGGTTATTTAGCCACTTGTGGCCTATTTAACATTCTGTCGTTGTTTGTTACTGTTACAATGCTGTTAAAGAAAATTTACATCCAGAGTTAAATAGTTAATTAAAGTGCTTATGTGTATGTTTATTGAGGATTATGATCAGATCTGACCTGATCTGATTTTGCAGAGTGTGACAGAAATAAAATACAGTATTTGCCACCAGAACCGTCAACTGAATGCACATCAAAATGGGTGTTTAAAGTTTACATTTTACTCTGTAAATTGTCATGTGGAATGAAATGATACCAAATCAGAATGCAAGCTGACGGAAGACGGAAGCATAACACAAACTAATCCAAACCCTTTTTTTTTTTTTCCTGTAAAAAGCAGTCCAAACACTATTATTATCATTTCTTCTTGTCCGTTGTCCACCATGTTTGTTTACTCTAAAGTCACGTTTGCAGCAAGAGATTCTGAGAGTTTTTCTGTTGTAATAGTCAGGAATCTGGTTGTTTTGAATGGAATCTGTCAGTGTGTGTTGTGCTGTGCTGACTTGGTCACTCCACACACTAAAGGAACAAAACCTTTTTTTTTTATCGTCGTGTTTGTTTTTTGATCATCATTGATTTTAAGACTTCATTTCCAACCCTGCTCTGACTCTGCCTGTAATTTTTAACCTGAAACACCTTGATTAGCTGGTTCAGTTGTGTTTCATTAGTATTGGAGCTAAACTCAGCAGGATGGTAGCCTTTCAGGAGCAGGATTGGCTACCTCTTGTCTAATTCATTAAATGGGTGTTGTGACAGGAGTTAAATCATTCCTGATTTATTGTTTCTGTTTTAGATTGGTCATCTGTAATCTCATGGGCCAGTGCTGTGAAAGTTTGTCTTCAGCTCTACAGTCATCAAACTCCTGTCTGAGAAAGCTGGACTTAAGTAATAATGACCTTAAGGATTTTGGAGTGAAGCTGCTCTCTGATGGACTGAAAAGTTCACATTGTCAACTGAACATATTGAGGTATCGGATTGATCAAACTAAACATGTCACTTTAGTCCATCTCTTGACCTATTTGGTGTTTGAAATGTCAGATCCCGGGTACTGAATTTGCTTTTTTACTTAAAACATCTCTTTGGGCTTTTTAATGATTTTAATTATTTGAACTGATACTTCCTCACTGGTTAATGATACTGTTACTATTATTATACAAATACCCATATCCTAGAACAGCATATATGAACAGTTTTATCCCACAACATCAGTCAGACAAAGTGTACAGTGAATGAAGGAACATTTTTCACAATTAACTCAAACACTTTCATAGAAATTTGCATGAGTGCACAGCAACATAGAAGGGAGAATAAGCAAAAGCAAAAACATATGGGTTGAGGAAAAACACACTGTTTGCAAATGAGTGAATTGCTCAGGTTGCTGTGTGAAGTCTGATTGCCAAAATGCCATATGAACTGTTGCTGTGTGTGTGTTTGTAGATTGTCTGGCTGTATGGTGACAGAGGAAGGCTGTTGTTATGTGTCTTCAGCTCTGAGTTCAAACCCCTCACACCTGAGAGAGCTGGATCTGAGCTACAATCACCCAGGAGAATCAGGAATCAAGCTACTGTCTGATATACTGAACCATCAAAACTACACACTGGACAAACTCAAGTATGTTGAGCAGGAAGAGTCAGAGTACTGTGTTGTATACATTTATGTGTTTACTGAATGAATCAAATGTGCAGAATGTGACAGTTTTTTTTGTTTTTTTTTTAGTGTGGATCATAAAGGAGATTTCAGGATTACAGCAGGACTACACAAATGTATGTCAACACACATAGTGATTGTTGTTATGTTGTGTTGTGTTGTAAATGTTCTTTCTCCTTTTGTTCAGATGCCTGTGATCTCACACTGGATCCAAACACAGCAAACATTCATCTAATTCTGTCTGATGAGAACAGAAAGGTGACATATGCAGAAAAACAATTATACCCTGATCATCCAGAAAGATTTGATGGGTGGCCTCAGGTTCTGTGTAGAGAGAGTCTGTCTGGACGCTGTTACTGGGAGGCTGAATGGAGCGGATATGCTGTTATGGCAGTGACATATAAAGGAATCAACAGGAAAGGATGGAATGAATTCTCTGAGTTTGGATACAATAGAAACAATAGAAACTCTTGGAGTCTGATCTGTTCTGAAACTTTCACTGCCTGTCACGATAATAAGGAAACTGTCATTCAGGTCCCTTCATGCTCCTCTAAGAGAATTGGAGTGTATGTGGACTGGTCGGCCGGCATTCTTTCCTTCTATAGCGTCTCTGACACTCGCACACTCACACACTTGCACACATTCACTTCTACATTCACTGAGTCTCTTTATGCTGGATTTGGAGTTTATCTGTTGAACTCCTCTGTGTCTCTGTGCACACAAACCTGACTGATAGATCAGATTCCTTCTCACTTTATATCTTTAACACACTTCTTTCCATTAATTCATAGACAAACCTTTCTATGAATGAACACAGTAGGTGGTCAAACAAAATGCCTATTACTGCTACATGTACCGCCACCGTAAGGCCGCAGTGTTAAATGCAACCCAGTCATATTTGACACTCGTATGCAGAATCACCACCAGGTGGCGCAAAGGGATGGTTTGTAACATTGGTCTGTAAGGCTGGAATTGTAAATGTAGCCTACTTGTAAATGAAGATAAAATAATGAAACAAAAATAATATAAAAGCATTAGAATATTTTATCTCAGCTAATTATGTATCATATAAATGTTTATATGTATATATAAACATTACTGACCATATTATTTAGAAATAGAACATTTGAAAATACTGTAGTGACTAAAGTGTGAATTCCATGTCAATTCATTTAGACACCATTACAGTGAATTCAATAGTGCCCCAAGGGTATGGTATGATATGATGGTTTTGTTTATTCACATGAAGAAGAAGAAATCAATACAAAATATGCCGAAAAATATAGCGTCCATGAATTAAGAAATTGTTGATCAATATTTTGAAAGGTTGGATGCACTGCGGCTTAAATATATATGCTTTGAGTGATTTATAATCAAGTTATTAATCACCATTTATCTTTCTAAATATTCAATTATTTAAATGACTGCTTAAACTTATGTTAAAGCATTTCCTTTTCACCTTAAAACACTAGAGAATAATGATGAATATTGTCTGTACCTCTCACTGAGAGAAAAGTACAACTTACAAGTATGTTTTGAGAAATTTTCCAGTTTATAGTTAAAGCTCGGTCCAAACTTCAACCTTGAAGAAGCTGAGAATCATGTGTATATTTGTTCTGTGCAGGTTCTTTATGGTTGCTGGTGGACAACTGGCACTCTGCTTGAGACCTGCAGACAGCTTGTCATGATCTAGAACAGGGGTGTCAAATTCAAACTCAGCAAGGGCCATACCGAGGGTTGTGAATAAAATCAGGGGCCGGACATATATTTAGAGGATTTTATCATTTATTAAAGAAATATATGTATTAATAACTGTATAAAACTGTATTTTTCTTAGCCAATCAGAATCAGTTAACCTGAAGTAATGATGTAGTTAGTAGACTCTGTTAGAGTTTAACGGTTGTGGAAATGTGAATGTATGCAGAGCGGCCTACAAACTCCTTGTGAAACTTGAAGCTGGCTTCTGCTGATGAAATTGCAAAGTATTCTTCAGTAAAATTTTCTTCAATTTATTTTTTAAACTTTTCATCATTCATCATGTCTTTTGGGTCTTTAACTGTAAAATTTCCCTACAATTTATTAAATCACTCCTTTGTAGCCTATTAGCCTATTAGAAACAAATAAATAAGCTAAAAGTTACCATAGTTCAATTAAAATAGTATTAAAATGCAGGAATGACTTAGCTGTCCCCATGTTTCAACTAAAGCAAATGATTAATAAAACATGCTATGTACCTGAGCAGTACCTGTGCAGAATCAGATGGTGGACCTGCACCTAAACACAAACACAACACAGCCCTGAATGTCAGCAGAGATCCTGTCAACTAGATAATCCCCTGTGAAGGCCTCATCGACATGACAGCCATTGGCACGATCAAACGATTAACGATCTAAGCGCATGGTCTAAAGTGCATGATGCAGGTGGAAGCACCTCTTCCAGTAGCTTAGTCGGTAGTAAAAAAAAAAAAAAAATCTATGGGAAAACTTCACAGACACATTCAGGGGACACCTTAGACATAAAGTACTTCTTTTAAAAAGAAGTTCTAGGGCACATTTAAGTTACAGAAGCACACATCTATCATAAACACAGGCTTTTAAACAATTACATAACAAAAATGAATATTTGGATGAATAAAAAGTTACTTTCAGGCGAAGTGTGCTACAAGTAAAGGGGAATAAAGTATAAACAGTAAACAGATTGTAACATTATTATAACAGTCACCTGCAAACTGAAGACATTTGTGCAGTCGGATTTGACAGCCGTGGTCGCAACCCGCAAAATGTCACGCAGATCGGTTATTCATATAACCAATTCAGGCATCGGTTATTCTGAACCTCAAGCAGTTTTGTTCAAGTTCATAAGAGAGAACGTCTGTTCGCAAAGATAAGTGGATACAAAGAGGCTCAACGTATTCTCTTGGCAAGTGCTCGCAGTTTGGGAAATCTTTCTTTATTTAGATAAAAGTCAATTCACGAGTTCACACAAATAATCAGATAGATAAATAATATGTGTATTTGGTGTGCTGTCCGAGGAGAGGTTTCCTTGCTCAGTATTTGGCCTGAACCAAGAGTACTCCTCTCATATTTCTGGATAGGAAAGTAGCCAGGTGAGTGTGAGGAGATGGGATGGTGGAGGGCTGTTGAAAACTGTAGAGAAACATAGGTGAGTCGACTATGTATATATATACTGTATCTCACAGAAGTGAGTAGACCCCTCACATTTTTGTAAATATTTTATTATATCTTTTCATGTGACAACACTGAAGAAATGACACTTTGCTACAATGTAAAGTAGTGAGTGTACAGCTTGTATAACAGTGTGAATTTGCTGTCCCCTCAAAATAACTCAACACACAGCCATTAATTGCTGGCCACAAAAGTGAGTACACCCCTAAGTGAAAATGTCCAAATTTGGCCCAATTAGCCATTTTCTCTCCCCAGTGTCATGTGACTCATTAGTGTTACAAGGTCTCTGGTGTGAATGGGCAGCTTGTGTGTTAAATTTGGTGTTATCGCTCTCACTCTCTCATACCGGTCACTGGAAGTTCAACATGGCACCTCAAATAACTCTCTGAGGATCTGAAAAAAATAATTTTTGCTCTACATAAAGATGGCGTAGGTGTAAGATTGAAAATATCTAAAGATATTTTAAAATGAACAAAGACATTTGATTTACTGTTTACTGGAAGGTGGAGGCACAAATGTGTTGATAGTGATCAAGCCCTATAGGCTAAAATGTATGTACATTGGGGGCTTACAAATTTTCACACTTTTAGTACTGTGGGGGAAGTTTTAATCTTCTGATTGGTCAGTTTGAATGTCTCATATCTGAGTTTCAGTCACATGGTCAAGGAAGAGATAAAAGAAAATTGTAACTGTTACTCTCTCTTTTTGATTCTTGGGAAGTTTTCAAGAAGGTTTAATTGTTCAAATAACATATTGTTTCATTTTAAAATATAAAAAATTGTAATCCTAAAGTGTTTTTCAAGTGTAATATTTCTGTAAAGGCTAGGGAGAGTCTCTCGGATGAAATTATAAATCACAAGAGTGTATTTTACAAAACAAAATGATTGATTTTCTTATAACTAAATATCTCATACCCCCAACATTAAGAGAAAAAAAAGCAGAGTGAGCCCACACTCACGAAAGAACTTCACAACACATGGAATTGGAGGTCACAAAGTGTTTTTGATATCACTCATACATTAACATTTACTAAATACCACTTATCCAAAATACATTGAATGAACATATTCAGGTTCATTAGCAGGATTATCTTTACATAAAAAAAAAACTATTTTACACCTAAAAAAGCTAAAATCTTATTTCCTTTATTTAACACTTTTGCTAGAGTACTAGAGGGAGTCCATTAGAGAACATTTGTGATTTTTATTTCCAAGCTACAGAAAAATGAAAGTTCATACATGCATTATGCATTTGAGAAAATCAATACTAAATTACAGAAAGTGCCAGTAGTCTAAATATGATATATTAAACAAAAGTAGCATAAAACATAAATAATTACAGTGTGTACTACATGTCATGAAAAAGTTGTATAAAAATAAAGCATATATCTTTGTTATGCACAGCTATTTAAAATATTGATGAAATACAAAAGCTTATCTTCTGTTCTTGTTCAATAAGGGGAAATGTCTTCTTGATCCTGTATACACAAACTCTGTGAAGAAAAATACATGGAATTTTCAGATACACACAAACATAAGAACAGGACATCGATGCTCAATTTTTAAATCGGCATGAAACAGAAATTGTGATCCACCTTTCTTCCCTCTTCTTCATCACTAATGGCTATAGAAACAAGAAAAATGTAGAATGGGTCTAGATTTTGTCCTTTGGGAATTGACTGGAAGTGAGCATTGCAGACTGGAAGAATGTTTCATTTGAGTGACAGTTACTGGAGGAGAGGGACTGAAAGTTGTCTAGCTATTGGACAATCTTATTTCATAATCCCTATTGCCATTGTACATCATATGAATGATATATATAATGTATTGCACACATATATAACAAATAAACCACTGCAATATTGTATTTTTTTATGGTTTTGTGCAAACATACTGTAAAACTTCATTCATACAATGTCTAAGTGACCCACAGGCACATACAATACTTACGTTTATAATAAGTTGTTGTAGATGGGGAAAAGAGGGTTGTCTCGTTCACAGCAAAGTTTACGAGCCCTCAAAACATCCCGCACACACTGATGGATATAAGCATATTGACACTGCAGAAGACAAGCCCGTCATATTAGTGTGCTAATAAACCAATTCATACATTTCATTAAAACTACAGTAATGATAAGCTACTACATGTTTAGTCAATTGATTTCTGATTGAAATCAGGTGTCTTAAGGCCTGTACACACCAAAGACGATAACAACAACAGTAACTATAACATTTTAATATTCATTCTCATTCTATGAAAATAGGGAAGTCCACATTATAACTATATCCAGGGAATCTGCAGGGTTTTAAAAATCACATTTAAGGATTTTAAAGACTTTTTTTTACAGCCTGCACAAATAAAATGAATACCATAGTTGAGTGGGGCAGGGGAATGTTTATGGTAACATTCTAAACAGTAAAATGATTCAACCATTTTTAACCCATTTTAGCCCACCGGCAACTATAGTTGCTGCAGTGTATGGTTGTCATTTTTCTTTTGTAAGTATTTTTCTAGATATTTTCCATGTTTTGTGTCTCAATGACATGGGATTTTGAGAACAAAAAAAATTTATTCACTTCCTTCCTGTGACATGAAGCTGTCAAATTCCAACCCCTACTTCCAGGAAGCATAGCAAAGGCAAACCCTCCCAAAGAAAAGTAATCTTCATGTTAATATTAAGAATTTTTTTTGACAGACATATATATATATATATGCAATCATGAGGGTCTCCAGAATCATCCAAACAAAAGTTTCTTGTATACTTAGTCAAAAGTACGAGCGGCAACTATAGTTGCCGGTGGGAAAATGACTTGTAAGTACATATATCATGGGGAAATGGGGTATACTGTGTTTAATGGGTTAATAAATCAAGCTTATTGGTCTTGTTTAGTGCTTTTTGCTTTCATAATATTTTATATTGTTATATATTATATATTGTTATTTGTTCATTTATTTTTTTAATGTATTTATTTTTAGTTTGTTTGTTATATGTGACCCTGGACTACAAATCCAGTAATAAGGGTCGATTTTATTAAATTAAGATTTATACATCATCTGAAAGCTGAATATATATAAGCTTTCCATTTATGTATGGTTTGTTAGGATAGGACATTTGGCCGAGATACAACTATTTGAAAATCTGGAATCTGAAGGTGCAAAAAAATTAAAATATTGAGAATTTGACCAAATGAAGTCCTTAACAATGTATACACTCACAAAAAGAATTTGTTATATATTTATGGTAGAAAATTTACAAAATATCCTCATTGAACATGATCTTTACTTAATATCCTAATGATTTTTGGCATTAAAGAAAAAAAATCAATAATTTTGACCCAAACAATGTATTGTTGGCTATAGCTACAAATATACCCGTGCGAATTATGACTGGGTTTGTGATCCAGGGTCACATATAGATGTAATTTTGATTTGATTCACAATGCTCTGTTGGAGCAACTTAATGGCTGCACTTTGTTCTGCACTATGTTCCACCACTTTGAAATAAAAGGATTTGTTATTTGTTTTGTTTTCATATTCAAGAGATTATAAGCTAGATGCAACTTTTTTGTGTTCGCATCGAATGTTCTTCAACTTTGATTGATCTGTTGATCTGTTGAAAGCAGCTAATTTGAGTTAGATGCCTAAATGTTATCCTCCTATTCAAATTTTACATTGAGAGGTGCATACAACATATTTGCCCACCGGCAACTATAGTTGCTGCACATTCAAACATGTCTTTTAAGAAAAGAAAAAAAAAAAACCTGGGGAAAATAAATGCAGAACATGTTCACATAGGACACTATTAACAGGACTATATGCATGAAACCATTCAGAAAAATTTGGGCACTAATGAGTTAAGGAATGAGTCAAAATTATAAATTATTATTTTATTTATCATTTAATATTTATGATTATATATGAGCAATATCACATGAGTAGGAGTGCGATATAGAGCCATATCACATGACAAGTGTGATATTGCTTTTATACAACAGTTCCACAGCACAATAAGTGTAAATAATAGGGCTGGGACAATAAATCGTTGCAATAAATCAAGAAATGATTCTGGATCGATTCTGAGATTTTCTGAATGCATTGCGATTCTTTCTTAAATCGATACTGAGTTCAGTTTATAACAGCAGATAGCACTGCTATAGAAACAGCAAATAAAATAATCCCTTTTAACCATTCATAAAGTTCGAAAGGTTGAAGCGAATTACAAGGGTGTTTGCAGTGGGCTGTTTACATTAATCTCGCATCATAAAAGCATTCTGAGGTGCAAGAACATTCTCAGACTCAGGCGAACACACGAGCGCTCTTCTTTGTGAGCATTTGAGCATGCGGTTAAAAACTAGCCTCGAGCGCCATCTGCTGTTACAAACTAAGCTCAGAATCGATTCAAGAGAGAATTGCAATGCATTCAGAAAATCTCAGAATCATTCCAGAATCATTTCTCGATTTATTTGAAATATTATTGTCCCAGCTCTAGTAAATAATTAAGAAACAACAACAGAGTACCTTTAAAAACCCTCTTTTGTGTGGAACTACTTCCTTTCGCCAATAATTAAAATCTCAAGTTTAGTTTAAAAGTTGAGCCCAAGTCTCCATTACTAATTGTCGTCACTTTAGAACTGTTGCTTTATTGAAGCTTATTCTGTTATGAAGAGAAGCCATGCTTCGGGTTTCCCAGTTACATCTGTAATTCCCATCTGTGGTTCCCAAACTTTTTCTGCCTGGCCCCTTGTTTGTAAAGACAAATATTTTCAATCCCCCCATCAAAGCCTATAGATGTAGAAAGACGGTTCACTCCTATTAGTTATGAATGAGAAAAACTGCAATGCGCAATATGGCAGAATACGTCCCACCTTCTAAGTAAAAGAGCCAACCGCTGATTGATAAAGTCATTGCGTCATTGCAGCGGCCGTTAGAAGCTCTGGTTCCCGTAGAAACCTGATACTCACGCTTATGACAGCACATGCGCATTGGCTCGTCTACCCAGAAAAATAAGCTATTTTAAATGCTATTTGAGCATAAGAAACAACATTTATGGAACATTATTGGCTGTTGGTGTTGGCGCTAACATAGTTATCTTTATAGTTATTGTTCTTGGTGTGAATGAGCATGTGATCTGTCCTGTGACAGATGGGTTTGGCTCAACTCTGAAAAATGTATCATCTCAGTTCCAGTGATGCCATTTGTAAATGTTGTTGATGTCACTACAGACAGATTCATACCTCAGTTTGTACCATATGTGAGCGATGCAGACGTAGATCAAACACACAGCCGTATATGTCCACTGTGCAGTTCCTGTCTAGCTGCTGTAAAACACGATCCAGCACAATGAAAGTGCCAGTTCGGCCCACACCAGCACTGAGAGAAAGAAAAACATTGTAAATATGATTTTGAGTGTGAACACCATGAAATGTCTTTCAAAGTTGTTTAGGAGGTGACACAGATACCTGCAGTGTACTGCAGTGACTCCAGGACTGGTTGTCCTGTCAATGTAATCTCTGACTGTGCGCACAAACTGAATGAGCGATTGGGTTGTCTCTGGTACTCCGTGATCTGGCCAAATGGTGTAATGGAACTGACGCACCATCCTGGGGTATCTCAACTGACCCTCCTGAAAAAAGACCTTGAACCATTATTTCAGAATTACTACTAGTTGCTATTTTATAGTCATTCGGTCATGCACTTTCTTTCTTCATACAAGAGCTTCTGTGTACTTGCGGCATCTAAATTGCAAATTACAGAATTACTTTCCAAAGAGATTTTGCAAACTGGTGAATCTTGCAAAGAAATGTCCAAATTCTATTTTGCATTAAAGGTGCAATGTGTACATTTTAGGAGGATCTATTGACAGAAATGCAATATAATATACATAACTATGTTTTCAGCAGTGTATAAAGACCTTACATAATGAACTGTTATGTTTTTACTACCTTAGAATGAGCCATTTCTATCTACATACACCGCGGGTCCCCTTACATGTTAATTCACCATTTTGCACCAGTAGTTTCTACAGTAGCCCTAAACGGACAAACTGCTCTAAAGGGCAAGTTTGCTTGACTGGCTACTCTCTGCTGTCTCAGATGATGACATCTTTGTCCTGTGTTGGCCACCGTAGCTTCTCTATATTGCAATTCACAACCTCACCTCTAGATGTCACTAAAATGTACACACTGCACCCTTAAGAAAATGAAACCTATTTTTTGGACCACTACAATAATTTCTGCACATTTTCATTTCCTCATATTTTCATTGTCATAACTGTAATGCAGTCATGCAAATATTTTATTGCATGTATATTTTATTTAAATCAGCATAAATTGAATTGAGCACAACAAATACAATTACAATCATGATGTATACTTAAAATACATTGATGTACAATGTATCCAACTGTACTTGACATTTGCATATACTAACTATAGTTAACATTTACTGAGTAAATGAGCAAAAATCAAACTGTAAACATAATGAAAATTATATCATGTTCCTAAAAACATTTTCTTTATTTAGATTTTTGTCTTTTGATTATAGTGAATAACCCAACAATTTACTTTTGAAAATAATCACACACTTCACCTTTAAGTAATGAATAATTATATTTATGTTGAATATATCCACTTATTTAACACTTACACACGATATCTTGAAGTCCCGAATTGTCCACTCTGGGAGGACCTTCTCAGAAAGCAGTTGCACCACAACATCACCATAATACAAAGGCTCACTGTCAATCGGCCAGTAACGATCACACTTCACCTGAATCATACACAAATCCACAAAAGTATGAGCTAATTTCTCTAGAAAAATTGTACTAAAATAAAGCCTCTTCACTATAAGTCAGTGCTGCATAGAGAAAGTTAAGAAAATAAGGGTCCAAGTTTGGACAGTGGAAAGTTCACTAACAATTTTAAGCTGTCAATTTTAAGGAAATTAGACCACTGATTATACAGTGGGTACGGAAAGTATTCAGACCACCTTAAATTTTTCACTCTTTGTTATATGGCAGCCATTTGCTTTTTTCCCCTCATTAATGTACACACAGCACCCCATATTGACAGAAAAACACAGAATTGTTGACCTTTTTGCAGATTTATTAAAAAAGAAAAACTGAAATATCACATGGTCCTAAGTATTCAGACCCTTTGCTGTGACACTCATATATTTAACTCAGGTGCTGTCCATTTCTTCTGATCATCCTTGAGATGGTTCTACGCCTTCATTTGAGTCCAGCTGTGTTTGATTATACTGATTGGACTTGATTAGGAAAGCCACACACCTGTCTATATAAGACCTTACAGACCTTACTTCTGAATACTTTCCGTACCCACTGTATATAAAGAATTTCAATTGTTGCATCCTGTCCATTTGAGTGGCTGCTGGTTTAATGAACTCTTCATAGGTAGTTTACTGTATGAACTATGTTTTTTTGTGAGATGAGTATTATGTGTTATGTATTATCTGCATGCTTGTTACCTCCCTGCTGCTAAACTAGTTTTCCCTATGGGGGATGATAAAAGTAAACAAACAAAAACAAACTCACCATGCCCCTCTCCACACACTGGGTTACCATTACAAGGCTGTGCACGTTTTGTTCCCACACCATACGCCAGAAATCATCTTTGGTGCCTGGGAGAGGCCCTTGTGTAGCAATATACTCCCATCTGAAATTGTTTCCCTGTGAAACAGATACAGAATACTTTTGAGCCTGTGGACAAAAAGGACCATTGACTGCTTTGAAGTTCATGAACAGGGTAAAAATATTTATTTATTCATTTTAAAAGAAATTGTTAGTAATTTCTATGAACTGCAGCACAAAACATTTGCATTTGCATGATGCTGCATCCATGCTGCTAGTTATCAGTATTAAATCCACAACCTCCATGATCCTCCACCTTTAATTACTAAACCATACAACTCACGATTCCACACAGTTTTTAGCCAATGAACCATCAAATGAAGAACATATTCAACTCACAGGTATGTAGTTAGCATTGATGTAGTCTGAGCAGGGGTCGTCCTCCAAACAAGACAGTCTTACCCGGGTTGAGTCATCTGCAAATAATCAGTAAAGTGGTAAATTAAAAGAGGGACTAAAAACTATCAGTAGTTCTTGTTTAATTTGAGCACACATAGTAAAGAATCATGAAATATACTCTAGGCTTGCCATAGTATACGGTAATAACACCATGGTATAGTATGGGTATAATCGCAGTTGGTAATTAATGATAATGATATTGAGAGAAAATATCCTGCATTTAAAGCTACGATATGTACATTTTCGCTGCTAGAGGTTGCCTATTCAAAACAAAGGCGTAGCTCGATGACACAGAGTTTGAGCGCGGAATCTTGGGAGAAGTCGCTTCAGTCCGCTTCTTCCGGTCAATGCGTATGAGCGCTGTTTTTGACTGTGTTGAAAATAATGTTATAACGTTGTATGTTCGCTCGGCGTCTGCTGCGAGACACTTGTTACACAATGCAGTAAGCTAGATCGATTTTAGAATATCATTCTAAATTCTGGGTGGCTTGTGTTGATAAATAGCATGCAATTAATTTTAAAACATATTGTATGACAGATTGTAATGCTGTATTACTTAGCCACTTGACAAAACAGTGTTTTTCACTGAGGCATGGTAAAGCATGGTACTCTCGGAAAATCAAGAAAACTAGATTTAAACAATAAGACTAAACGTGTTGAGCTATATAACAATAATTAGTTTTCTGTCTATGAATGTAACCAAACAGTTGTTGCCTTGTCTAATAAAACATGTAATATATTAACCCTTAAATGCATACCTCGGGTCTTTAGTGACCCGGGACGTCATTCGCTACCCTCCTCCTTGTTCATTTTTTAAAGTTAGACATCAACCTTCTTGGTATTCCTCAATCAATTCACTATAAAGAATATAACAAGAAAAAAATCATAAAATTATAAAAGAATGCCTATTTTTGTATTCATTTTTTGTAAAAATTGTATAGGGTCGCAAACGACCCGAGGTGTGTATGAGTGTACGCATATTTTATTCTGCACAACAATAATTTAATCTTAGATGATGGGATAAGTGCAATTCACCTTTATTCCACAAGGTGGCAATGTCAGATACACAAAGCTGAAGTGACAACTCATTCAAACACAACACGAAATAATAAGAAAAACATGAAATGGCTCAGCAATTTACTGCAGTGCAAGTACTGAACGCAATCAAATATGAGTGTAACTGTTACTGGATAGATCTGGTGAAGCTGTTAGCGATCGGAATAATGATTTTAAAGATGTTGAAAATTGCATAGTTTTGAGGATACGTTTGAGATCGTGAATGGGGTCAAATCTGTGACTAGCCTATATTGTGATCTAGCCTATTATTTGCTGAATGTACTGGGAAATTAGCTCTGATGAGGACAGTGATGATGGCAAAAAATATCTGCTCAAACGGAGCCCTTCCAAGCTCCAAAAGGTAACAAAATATGATTTATTTTATTCTTCTGTAGTTGTTACTCTAATATCAGAGGAGTTATATATTATCGCAACAGGTAGAGATCCTTCTGTGTTAGATATAGATCCGGGTCGATAAAGACCCGTATATGTAAGAATGATTGGCGAAACAGTCATGCATTTAAGGGTTAAAGCATCTTTGGTGTTTACATGGTTTCTACAAAATAAAACCGGAAACCGAGGGTAACGCGGATATGACGCAATTGACAGGCGACTCCCGGACACGTCCCGTTTCTTTGGTTAAAATCACAATTTTCTCACGAGTTACTAATAGTTGGAAACATTTTGGATATTGTAAATACTCTGAACAAAATATATAACACTGGCCTAGTGGAATCTTACATATTGTGCCTTTAAATAAGAATAAAAAAATATATTTTTCTAAATGTTGTTCATGCAATACCATGCAAATGCTCACTTGTTTCTGTGAAGGACACATGGAGTTCCTCAATCTTTCCACATCATTTTAAGTTAAACTAATTAAATTATTTATAATTTTAATACATTTAATAATTTATCATTTATTTGTATTCATTTTTAAAGTTTCATTTGAATTTTTAGTTACAAAAATTAGAATCATGATGCTTTTCGTCATTGTGTAGGAAACTGCAAAGCAAAAATGACCCCATAGGGCCCCATAATGACCCCTAGTGTCCAACCAGCACAAATTTTACTTATATAATTGATTTGTGAGCCTATTCCATATCAGTGTGAAACTTATGATATCATGGCAAGTCTAATATACTCAGAATGTAAATGTATATTTGCAATGTATATTTCTTACAATTTCATATGTCTCTACTTACAGGGTAGTATATTGTTGTATCGATTTTTGCTTCTGTTCCCAAGTAGACGTGCTGCAGTTTGAGTTTGAATCCGTCCCACGTCCTTTAGGCCCTTTTTACCGTCAGGTAAAGGATGATGCAAAACACCAAATTATATATACATTTTTGCTTATTGCTAATAAATTATTTAGATTAAAGTGGAAAGATGACTTGACTGGGCTTTCAAGTCTGCTACTGTACCATTACTGTGTTGATAGACACTATTTAGTGTTTAATTTAATTATATGCAGTGCATTACCTCAAACTCTTCAGATAGAAGGTAACTTGAATCAGCTTGAAGTTTAGCAAGATGGGACTCAAAGTGGGCTGCTTGGATTGGGCTAGTACATAATAGAGAAAATTCCAAATAATAACATTAATGCTTATAATGATAAATCATTAATATAAACAAAAATGAACTATTTTGGTACCTTCTTATGCCTGAGCACATCTGTGAGGTAGGCAAGGCCTTCCACATGCACATTTTCATCACTGGACTTTCCTGCACAGCTCTTAAAACACACAGACACAAATACATCAGCATAGTAACAAATAAGCTGGGTTAAAACAAGTGTGTGAGAGTGTACTCACATTTTGTGAGCCCTCTTTCTGTAAATCAGTAAGGCGGTCACAGCGAGCACCATAGCGACTAGAAATGTAGCAGCCGTGATTCCACCTGTAAGGCCATTTCGTGGCGCTGAGTGACGAAAACATAAATGACAAAAATCACATTATTTAAGAAAAATAAATAAATAAATAAAAAATAGGTTGGACACATGGGAAAATGTGTTCTTTTCTCAACAACCCTCAACTCAACTATGCTGTAGATTCTAAATGCTAAAAAGCACAAATATCGATAAAGATAACAGTGTCTTACCTGATAGAGTAAATAGTGGGAGGGAGAGGTAAGTGTCGGTGTAAAGGGGATGTGCAAATTCTCTGTTTTCTTCATCAAACAGTTGAGTGAAGGCACGAACACTTAATCTGAGACAATAGAGTGTGAATACATTTAGAATTACTTTATCTTAAACCTGCCTGAATTGAAACTTAACAATTAGTTCAGCTAAAAATTACAATTCGATTGTTAGCCCACCCTCATATTGTTCAAAACCTGTGACTTTCTTCTGTGGAACTTAAAAGGAGATGTTAAGCAGAATGTTCAGGCTGCCCTTAAGGAGCAGTCACATTTGCTGTTGCATCTCGTTAGGTGAAATGCAGTCAATTTAATAGGAATACACGTGTTCGGGTGTAATGTTGACTGCTCTCAGAGATAAGAGAAGGCAGGATCCAAGTGCAGGTGGACTTTATTTAAATAATAACAATAACCAAAATAAACCTAACACACACACACACAAACACACAAAAAAAAAAAAAAAAGCCAGGGAGCAGAACTGAGAACATCGACAAATCAACCAACAAATGACAATACCATACAATGTATAGTGCACTATATTAGGTGTCGGCCATTTTGTAGTAATGTCTGAATGAGTGAAGAACTTTATTATCCATGTCAAGTCGTCACTTTGCGCCAGCATGTTTCTACAGCAGGCCTAAATGGACATACACTCTACAGAGCGCATTTCATTACTATGTTGTTGTTCTTCTAAATCGTTTGTTTTTTTAGAGGCAGCTTGCATTGTCACTAAGTTGAATACACACGAGGAAGTAGTAGTAGTAGTCATATGGTTTATTAAAAGCAGTGACCATTCTTTTGTTAGAATTAGGGAGGGGTAAGCTGCCGTTGGTTGCAGTTCGCAATCTCACCACTAGATGTCACTAAAATTTACACACTGCACTTTTAATTCACGCTGGTTGTAATTTTTATCTTTTTTTAAATTTTGTTATTAATCATTATTTGATTATAACATTAAAACAGAGAGACAATGATATATAGATGAATTTTAAAACTAAATGGAATTATATAAACAAGGTAAAATTGTTTTATATTATTTATTTTTATTAAAATATATTTAGGCATTACAGGGTTAGTTCACCCAAAAATGAAAATTATGTAATTTATTACTCACCCTCATGTCGTTCCACACCTGTAAAACCTTCGTTCATCTACAGAACACAAATTAAGATTTTTGATGAAATCCAATGGGTCAGTGAGCCCTGCATTGACAGCAATAACACTCCCGGTCCCACTTTATATTAAGTGGCCTTAACTACTATGTACTTACATTTAAATTAATAATTTGATACAATGGACTTATTGTGTACATACATGTTTTCACATTGTACTTATATTTGAAAAACACATGCATGTAATTACATCTGTAATTAATTTCTGTAATAACATTTATAATTACACTGTTGACCCATCCCTTACACCTTACCCACACCCTTAAACCTACCCATACCACCAAAGATTTCCCTAACCTTACCCGTATCCACCTCAATAGCAGCAAAAGTGATTTGCAATTCTGAACCCAATTATGAACCCAATAAGTACATTGTACTTATTTTTGTTTTAAGTACATAGTAGTTAAGGCCACTTAATATAAAGTGAGACCACACTCCCTTTTTCAATGCCCAGAAAGCTACTAAAAACATATTTAAAACAGTTCATGTGACTACAGAGGTTCAACCTTAATATTATAAAGCAACGAGAATTCTTTTTGTGCGCCAAAATTAACAAAATAGCGATTTTATTCAACAATATCTAGTGATTTCAAAACACTGCTTCATGAAGCTTCGAAAGCTTTATGAATCTTTTGTTTCAAATCAGTGGTTCGAAGCATGCATCAAATTGCCAAAGTCAGTGAACTATTGAAGTTTCAAAACGCTTATGATGTAACAAAGCCTCGTTTACTGAAATCATGTTATTTTGGTGCTCTGAACCACTGATTCGTTCAGCTTCAAAGCTTCATGAAGCAGTGTTTTGAAATCATCCATCACTAGATATTGTGAAATAAAGTTGCTATTTTGTTATTTTTGGCACACAAAAAGTATTCTCGTCGCTTTATAATATTAAGGTTGAGCCACTGTAGTCACATAAACTGTTTTTAATTATGTTTTTAGTAGCTTTCTAGGCATTGAAAAAGGGAGTGTTATTGCAGGCCTCACTGAGCCATCGGATTTGATCAAAAGTATCTAAATTTGTGTTCTGAAGATGAACGAAGGTCTTACAGGTTTGGAACGACATGAAGGTGATTAATTAATTGCATAATTTTCATTTTTGGTTGAACTAACACTTTAACTCAATTTAACAGCTAAATGTTTTACTAATTTGTGGCATTGTTGTTAACTCACAACACTGTAAGGAAGAGATGATCATTTAATGAATCGGAAGTTTCAGGAGTTTCTTGTAAGCTTAATAAAGTTTCTCACTCAGAATTTGCTTACAAATTCACCGCGGTGACCAACAGAAACCTGCATGGGTTGAAAGTGACTTTTGTATGAGCTGTACTTCATACATCACTATGCTAGTGACAATGAACAAAATGCTTTTTTCTTTCTTTGCCCATGAAATATCACTAATGTGATTGTACCTATTATTCCATGCACTCAAAGTGAATGAATGTCAGTTATATAATATTTTTATGTAATCACTTTTTGGGTCATTTTTAGAATTAAGAAAAAGAGCACCATGAACATTCTGCTAAACATCTTTTCTGGTGTTCCACAGTAGAAGGAAAGTATGATGGTGAGTAAATGTTTGAAAAAACAGTTCCAGTGTGTTATTCACTAAAATTATTTCAATTTGCAATGTAAATGCTAAATGTCAAACTTGTTATGTTACATTGTACCATTTTTAAAACAAAGATACAATTCTTTGCACTAAAAGACATTGAAGTTTAAATGAATAAAGTTTGCAACCCTAAATGTAAGGTAGAAACTACAACAAATATCACATAAAACAATTCAGCAATACCGATATGATGTTCTGGGTTTGAGCGGCCCGTCACAGAGATGCGTCCCATGCTGGATAGATTCTGGATCCCATTTGCAAGGTCCCCCCAAACGTTTCATCCCTGCTCCGAGGTTTATCTCAAAAACACGGATTCTGCCGTCAGATCCCTCTGCACACAGGCTGTGAAAGTAGCCGGTCTGGTATGCTTTGATGGAGTGGTTTTGTCTGTAGTCCAAATAAGATGGCAGAGGATGTCTATGCTCTGGCATGACATTATCAACATCTGTAAATGAAATTTAAATGAGACATAATCAGGGACAAATAACAATAATATTTGCATAAATTCAAATTCAGGGAAAATTAAATTAATATGACTGGTACCATTTGACTCTGTGACGATTACTGTGAAGAAACGAATGGCTCCATTAACATCACTGAACCAGCTGCAGTTGAAATTAAACAGGATGGTGAAATGGGTGATGACAGAGGACCGCTCACTGACCCGTACTGTCACCGGTGGGATGGGGGGCCCTGAAAAACAAATATCAACCTGCTGAGATTCTGTCATAGCATTTTGACAACTTGAGTACATCTGAGGGATTCTTTATATACTAAATTAGTCAGTTAAAGGCTTAAGTATACTACATTTCTTTTAAAACTGGAACAGATTTTAAAACACCACCCAGACAGCAACATAGTGTGGCCCAGATCCGGCCCACATCTGATACATGTGGATTACACACAGACCATATGTGGGCCAGATCTGGGCCGACACTACATTGCTGTCGGGGTAGGCATCATACACTAAATAATAATAATAATAAGTTTGTTTTATATAGCACTTTTCTGCAAATACAATGTTGATTTACAATGAAATAACAAATAACATGACAGCGACCATAGAGAACACATACAGATGCAGATAAGAAAACATTATATGAATAAGATCAAAGACAAAAGTCTGAAAAATATGGCAAAAAGATATGTTTTAAAGGTGTAATGTATACAATTTGGGAGGATTTATTGACAGAAATGCGATATAATATACATAACTATGTTTGCAGTGGTACATAAAGACCTTACATAATGAACTGTTATGTTTTTATTACATTAGAATGAGCCATTTCTATCACATACAGATGTGCGTCCCCCCTCTATGTCAAGTCACCATTATTCTAAAGCAGCCCTAAATGGACAAACTGCTCTACAGAGCGCGTTTAGTCACTATGTTGTTCTTCTTCTAAATTGTTCATGTTTTTAGAGGCAGCTTGTATCGTCAACTACGCTGAATCCGCACAAAGTAGTAGTAGTAGTAGTAATCATCAGGTTTATTAGAAGTTAGGCAGCGCGTCAGTCTCATAATCTGAAGGTCGTGAGTTCGAGCCTCACACAGGGCAGGATGGTGCCTTTTGGCGCACGAGAGCGTTTAGACGAAAGAGCGGTTTCCTTTATTCCCTTTCGTGTGATCGTCCATTTCTCCTGGGGCCAAAAGGCTCTTCGGCTCCCCTGGAGGCCAAACAGCATGACATTCTGAGAAAATGTGTGTCTTTCCAATTATTCTAAAGCAGCCCTAAATGGACAAACTGCTCTACAGAGCGCGTTTAGTCACTATGTAAATCGTTCATGTTTTTAGATGCAGCTTGTATCGTCACTACGCTGAATCCGCACAAAGTAGTAGTAGTAGTAGTAGTAGTAGTAGTCGTCAGGTTTATTAGAAGCAGAGAACATTATTTGTTAAAAGTAAGAAGAAACCTCGCTGCTTCACACAAGCTACTCTCTGCTCTCTCAGACGTTGACATGTCGGCCAGACGGCCACCGTAGCTTCTCCGAAAGGGAGGGGTGCGAGGGGTGTGCGCCGTTAGTTGCAGTTTGCAACCTCACCACTAGAGGTTGCAAACTGCATTGGTAGCCCTGCAGCCAAACAATGTGAATTAGGAAATAGTTCCAATATCCTGAAAATAGTTGAATATACTTTTGAAGAGAATTGTTGCCTTTTGTTCATTAACTTGTTTAATTTGACTTTGGTGTACACTGGGTATTTTGCAAATTTGTCCTCCCATTTATTTCTTATCATGCCCGGTTTGAAAAAGCTAGGATGGTTATAATGATCTAGGCAACATCCAGCAGCTTTAAAAGCGTGACGTACAAGAGTAAACCAAGGAAATGAGTGCATAGAGGAGACAAGTCTACTTTTAAGAGGGCGTGAATGTCATGACTGAATGACTAAATGACTGAGGATCACACACTACCAAAATTTTCAACTTGTTCCAAAAACAACAAACTCACGCAATAACGTTCGGCTCGTTGCTAGGACACGCACGACAAAAGAAAACAATGTGTCTTAAAATCAGATCCCCTGACAGAATCTAAGTCTGAAACTAAAAAATCAGACTCTGTGATTTTCATGTTAACTCTGTCAACTCCGACTGCCCAAAACTGGCTCTGATCTCAGGCAACTAGCATTGACTCATCCAGACTGCAAATCTGTGCAAAAGTGTAATGTATTCCAGCCTTAACTCTGTAATACTTTGATTAAAATCATGAAAATCTGTGTTTTTGAAAAAGCCGTTTTATCTTGCACTGAGTGGGTTGCTCCTCATGATGATGTTGAGATCACCTTATACAGTAATATGCACCGACAAAGTGACCAGAAGTCATTCATGAGAGTTTGTGATTTCAGGTAGAACGAGCAAGCTTGTGTTCTACTGTCACTTACTGTCAATCATAGTGATAACGCTGTTCTTTGTGGTTGAACTCTGCTTGTCTCCAGATATCACTGTGATGTAAATGGTGTAGTTTCTGAAAGGTTCCAGCTTGTCGAAATGCTGCAAGAGAGTATTGTGTCCCAATGTATAATTGTACACCGGCGTCCTGGAACCCTGTTTGCGGCATTCCACAACATAAAAGTCATAATCGGACTCTGGAGGCATCCAGGAACAGGAGACAGAGGTGGAGCTCAGAGGGTAACAGTGGATGCTTGGAGTTGGATGTGGAGCTGTAGAGAAAAAAGAAATATCTTATAAACACTTATCTAAAGCAACTGGAATAAATTGAACTTTATAGAGTTTGTGAGCAAATATTCACAAAGTCACTCTCCAAAAACCTCCACCCGAACTTCTGAGGCCATCATATCTTTTTTTTAAATATTGCTGGCTCTTTGACAAATTGCTTTAGTTCCTCTTTTGTAAGTCCTTTGGTTAAAACCGTCTGCTAAATGCAAATGTAGCTAGATGTACATTTCTTTGCAGGTCATGTTTGTCTATCTAAAACCTCAATGCATAATCCAGAACTCACCCACACTTTTCTGTTCAAATTTTATACCCATTTTTTATCAACACTTGAACATTCTGAGCTCTATGACGCATATATAGGGCTGGAAGTCAATCCCAGAAAGAACAGATTCTTTTTCATTTCCTAGGTATTGACTGTGTTCATTATGTTAGTGATAAGTACTGCACATTCCAGAACAGCTGGGATAGGATTGGTTCACCCCAGTAACTGGTTCATCCCACTTTTGATTCTGTTCACCAAAAACAATAAGTACCACACACGTAAGACCTAAGTTTATTATCGGAACACAAATTAAGATATTTTTGATAAAATCCGATGGCTCAGTGAGGTCTGCATTGACAGCAAGATAATTAACACTTTCAGATCCCCAGAAAGCTACTAAAGACATATTTAAAACAGTTCAAGTGACTACAGTGGTTCAACTTTAACGTTATGAAGCGACAAGAATACTTTTTGTGAAATGACTTTATTTAACAATATCTGGTGATGGGCGATTTCAAAATACTGCTTCATGAAGCTTCGAAGCTTTACGAATCTTTTGTTTTGAATCAGTGGTTCAGAGCATGTATCAAACTGCCAAAGTCATGTGATTTCAGTAAACGAGGCTTCATTATGTCATAAGAGCTTTGAAACATTTCGAAATTTCAATGGTTCATGTGACTTTGGCAGTTTGATACATGCTCTGAACTACTGATTCGAAAGAAAAGATTCGTAAAGCTTTGAAGCTTCATCTGAAATCGCCCATCACTAGATAGTCGTTATTTTGTTTTTGCACACAAAAAGTATTATTGTCGCTTCATAACATTAAGGTTGTACCACTGTAGTCACATGAACTGTTTTAAATATGTCTTTCATAGCTTTCTGGGCATTGAAAGTGTAAATTATCTTGCTTTTAATGGAGGCCTCACTGAGCCATTAGATTTTAAAAAATATCTTAATTTGTGTTCTGAAGATTAACAATGGTCTTATGGGTGTGGAACGTCATGAGGATGAGTAATTAGCAGGGACGTGCACAGGAATTTTGAGGGGCAGTTGCTCTGGAGTGATGTCTGAGAGAGAGTATGTGAGAGAGACGCGTGAGTGAGAGACGCAGGGAAATTAAATGCAGCTGAATGTTTGCTCTATGAAAGACATTGACAAAGACGAAAATTAAGGACATTTAATCTATAATTTTATTTTATTTTAGTTAGTTTTGCCAAACACACATTACAGTTTTGGTTAGTTATCGTTTTTTTGTAATGCCTCGTTTTTATTTTTATTTCAGTTAACGACGATGTTTTTTCCCACCTAGTTTTCGTTTTTTCGTTCGTTTTCGTTAACGATTATAACCTTACTCACCTTTCCGACAACGTTAAGTCGTCTCACCCGACAACCGCGACAATCTCCTTCTAGTGCCGCTCATGCAGGCTCAGCTCAGCCGGTCGCGTGCAGCGCTGCAGCCACGTAAACAGAGTTTGCCCTTCCCCTACTGACTTTCACTTTCGGACGGGTGCCCGAATATGGAAGTGAATGAGGCTTTGCGGTTTTTTTTTTGTTTGTTTGTTTTTTTAATCTAGGCCTACGTGAAATTCTGCCTCCATTGTACGTTTTTTTTTTTTTCTCCACCTCGGAAGGGCAACGTGAGTCGAGAAGGGCATATGGGCAGTTGCCCGGGCAACCTGAGCAACCCCCCTGTGCACGTCCCTGGTAATTAGGGTATAAAAATCAGATTCCAAAAAAAAAAAAAAAAAAAAATTAAATCAGAGCCACATGCAAAAAAAAAACCCAAAACAAAACAAAAAAAACTTTACGATGTGGAACTGGCCACAAGTAACTTTCAACATGATCTGTTTTGTTAATCCTGGTGTGACCTCTAGTGGTTGATGAATCTGTACTCACGGGTTCTGACAGTGTGATAAACAGGACTGCTGTAGGTCACAGGACTAGGTGTCTTCCCACTGACAGTCCGAAGGCTGATATTATAGAGCCGGCCTGGATGAAGTCTTCTGAGTATACGCTGGGTGGAATTAAGACGAGAAACCTGAAGTGTGTCCTGAGGAATCCATGTCACTTCAAAATCATCATAGTCTCCTGTATAAGGGACATGCCACTTTATCTCCACTGAGCCGGTAGAGCTGCTGACGGACATTGAAGATGGTGGTGCAGGAACTGTTTTGATATAATAGCAAATAATTAGGAATAATTTAGCTTTCAAAACTGTTGTGCTTTGGTTGTGGTTTGATTTAAGCTAAATGTCCAAGCTGATGAAATATGTTGCTTTATATGATGCTGCTGAGCTCCAAAAAGTTCACAAATCAGAATAAAAGCATCATAAAAGTTTCATTAATATGACTTGGTCACTATATTTATATATAGTGTTCTGAAATTGTATGATACTTTAAAGGGTTAGTTCACCCAAAAATGAAATTTCTATCATTAAGTAGTCACCCTCTTGTTGTCCCACACCCATAAGACTTTGTCTTTGGAACACAAATTAAAATATTTTTGATGAACGCGGGCTCAGTGTTGCCCAGCCAATACTGAGCCCATGTAAACACTGAAGCTCTGCAATGAAAATACCATAGCAGTATGACGGGGGACAGACTAATTTGTTTAATAAAGTCATTATTTTTGTTTTGTTTTTGCGCACAAAAAAGTATTCTTGTCGCTTCTTAAGATTAAGTTTTTTTTTTTATCAATGTCTTTAGTACCTTTCTGGGCCTCAAAAAGGTGCAATGACATCCTATGTGTGGATCAGATACCCTCGGATTTCATCAAAAATATCTTAATTTGTGTTCTGAAGACAAACAAAGGGTTTGGGATGACATGGAGGATCAGAACCAAATTTAAGTGATTCACTAAAAAATGGGGGAAAAAATTAGTGGATTCTCAGCACTGAAGATATAGTTGCATATTTTTTTAAATATAGTAACATTTAAAATCTAAATGAAATTGGACCAACACTATGGCATTATATCAGTGATAATATGAAACGTAACTTTAGGGCTTTATGACTGACCTGTGCGCCCTACTGCAGTTGTAGTGTTGGTCAGATCTTCACTCCAAGTTTGAATCGTAGCAGGATAAAGCCGACCAGCTACTAGTCTGTGGAAGACCACCTGAGTGCTCTCTGGGCCCAAACGCTGCTCCAAGCCATCTACAGTGACTGAATATCCAGTAAGTGCTCCAGGACCACGTGACCAGCTCACAAGAAGACTGTCCATTTGACCCTGATTGTCAATATGTAGGTCTATGACTGAGGCAGGAGCTGGGAAAACAAACAAACAAGTTTTGTCAAACATAAAAAAAAAGAAAAGAAAAAAAGAATTAATTGAAATTGCTAACTGATAATAATTTGACAGCTTTTTAGTGACAATATCTTAATTTACAAAAGATTTGTTTAGTTATGTGCTTTTGGCTTTTCATTAGACAGATTAGAAAGAGCAAGAGTCAGAAATTACCTGCAATTAGGGGTTAAAGATAAAATAAAATAAAAAACTGAGAAAAATGACAAGAATAAATATGACCAGACTAGAGGCAAATGACTGTGCCCTGTAAATTGGATGGGAACGTCTCAGATTACGTATGTAACCTGGTTTCCTGAGAGGAGAATGAAAGGTTGCTTCCCATTGCCATGTCCCGGCTACTAGGGCTGGGACAATAAATCTTTGCAATAAATTAACAAATGATTATGGATTGATTCTGAAATTTTCTGAATGCACCGCGATTCTCTCTCGAATCAATTCTGAGCTTAGTTTGTAACAGCAGGTGGCGCTATAGGCTAGTTTTTAAGTTTACATTTTTGAGTTTACATTTTTTATTCTTTTGCAAGCTCCCATCGGTATTAAGTTTTACTTTTGTTAAAGAAATATATTTTACTTCAAATTTTAGTTCTTGTTGAAGTCTAATAATACATTTGATCCATTCATGGGGTTATAACCACTGAAACATGGTTATAGAAAACTTAAATAAACTATAAATTTGTCTCATAATTAATTGTGACAGGGTGTTTTTGGGGAGGGCAGGGACAAGCTGTGAAGCATTTTAACTAGTAAATAATTCTTAATTCTTTTTTTAATGTATTTTTTAATCAGAAAAGGTCTTACAAGAAGCATCAAAATACAAAATATGACATAAAAAATGTACCAACAAAGGTACACTAGAGGGGGCTTAATCGAAATCTACATATAAATATAAAAATTTACACATTTTTAAAATTTTAATTGCTTTTTGCTTTAAAGAATATCGTACAGAGTTAATATAATGTTCAAATTCTCTATTGAAAGATATAAAACAGGGTTTTTTGCAAGAAAACGTGCATTTATTAATATGAAATTTTGCCATTAAGAGTATAAGGTTATAAAAAGGTTATAAAGAGTATAATTTTTATAAATCTGGCTGCGCTTGTTTCTACAGTCCTCCATATGACCAAATACTAAATCTTTATTTTATTATTAAAATCATAAATATTTTGCCAAAATGGTCTTACAAATGTGCAGTGCCAAAACAGATGAATCACAGTTTCAGGGCAATTGTCACAGAAAGTGAATTTAACATCAATATAAAAAAAAAAAGTAATGCTTCACTGGGTAAATCCAATGCACAATTTTAAATGATACCTCTTTGACTTTGTTTGTAATAAAATTTTGGAAAACTTTTTCCAAGCAATATTGTCTGTCAACCGATTCCAATATGAGTAAATATAAGGCAAAGATACAATGTTTCAGAAATAATTCATAATTCATCCATATTGAGAAGAGCTTCATTATTCACCTGTACGTGCCCATATAGATGACTGACTGGTCAGCTTCCCACTCCTGCTGATGATCATCATCTTATACAGCATTCCTGGCAGTAGGTGTGTGAAGGACCAGTTCACAGCATCTTTTCCCAGTTTCTGAGACTGTTTCTTGTCCTGAATATATAGGTCAAGATCATACCCGTCCACCCAGCCCTCCGCTGAAGCCCAGCAGAATGAAAGTTCACTGCTTGTGTTGGAGCATACGCGTAGTTCAGTCACTGCTGCTGGACCTGAGGAGATTAGGAGAACAGGTTCTGTAATCTGTCTTGTCATCATTGACCAGTAAAGATTAGGAATGTGCATGTGCACAATAAGACCAGGAACAGTTTAATCTATCAACCTTTTAATTTTCAGTGACTGCTTTTTATAATGCTATTAAACTTTTCATTTGTATACTAAGAGTGAAAATACTACTACCACTTGTGAAAATACTACTAAAACGAATAAAAAAATTAAGAAAAGAAAGTAAATTTAGTCGATTTTTATTTTATGTTACTTTAAACACACAAACGGTGTCTTACGTGTTTGTCCCTTAGTGGTGACGTCTTTGCTTTTGGCAGTGCCACTGACTGTCTGAACGTGTGCTTTGTACCATCTTCCTGGAGTTAAATTCTTAAACAGGTAGCTGTTGTTATTGGCGGGCACAGAGGCGTTGGCAATCACTGTGTCATTGTCATCTAGTAACTGGAGATTGTATCCATCAGAAATACCCACAGCTGCCGTCCATCTCACCAACAGAGTGTGTGTGCTGAGTTCATTATCTGCCCGCAGACCGGTGACTGCGGAGGGGTCTGAAACACACGCACACATGACAACATTATGTAATGAATCAAATTCATGAAGTGTTGTCTTTCCTGTAGAAGTTCTTGTCCTAGCATGTAAACCACCATTAATATGTGTGTCTCTCACCAGTTCTGCCACTAGTTGTGCTGTTGCTCGTCTGTGTTCCACTGACCGACTGCACAGTAACTGAATACAGTTGACCAGGTTGTAGGTTGTGAAATTCTGTCTGTGTGATGTGTTTAGGGACATGTTTATAGTCCTGGACATGTGTTTCCCGAAACAGAAACACTGAGTAGAAGTCCATGTCTCCATCGCCAGAGGACCAAGAGGCTCTGAGGCTGTCGTCTGCAGTGCCAGCAGTCAGACGGACACTCCGAACCTGACTGGGCACTGGGTGGTATGAAGGGGGGGACAAAGGATATACAACTGTGATGATAATGATGCATCTTGAGAAAAAAATGTAAACACTTCAAAGGTAATAAGGCATGTAAAGTCACCATAAAATCAAAATTGACCATTCTTATCCTTATTAAATGTTTTTATTTTTATTTTAAAAATGTGCCTTTGTTGTTACACTACAGAAGCCCTGAACCGCATGGTGGGAAAAAAAGAAAGGAAAACTTCTGTTTATAACATCTTGTTATTTCGACATAACTCGTTATTTTGAGATATTAAGTTGCTATTTCAACATAATATCTCGTTATTTCGAGATATTAAGTCATTATTTCAACATAACATCTCGTTATTTCAACATAATATCTTGTTATTTCGCATATCTCGTTAATTCGACATAACTCGTTATTTCGAGATATTAAGTCGTTATTTCAACATATCTCGTTATTTCGACATATCTTGTTATTTCGACATATGTCGAAATAACGACATATGTTGAAATAATGAGATATTATGTTGAAATAATGAGATATCTCGTTATTTTGACATAATAACTCACTATTTCAACATAATCAGTCATTATTTTGACATAATAACTCGTTATTATATATCAAGTTTGATAAAAGACGCCACGAAAATTCAACGTCTTTAGTGGAGCAGCAGTAGCGAGTCGGCTCGCAGTCCTGGCTTTTACCTTGATCGCTGCAGGTTCGAATCTGCCTTTTGCCGAGCTCACTCTTCTCTATTTTTCCATCACATAACATATCAGAAAGGTACTTGTTTTCAATAAAAATGAAAATAATGTTCTAAAAGTGGAAATAAACTGCCTGACGAATGTTTAATAACATTAAAAGTATTTATTGGGTAGGGTTAGGGGAAGGTGTTGGGTGGGTTTTGAGTTATATAATAACGAGTTATGTCGAAATAAGTTATGATGTTGAAATAATGACTTGTGTCGAAATAACGGGATATTATGTCAAAATAACAGCTTATCTCGAAATAATGAGTCATGTTGAAATAAAGAGACATTATGTAGAAATAATGAGATAATATGTTGAAATAATGAGAAAAATTCTCTTCCCCCCCACCATGTGGTTCAGGGCTTCCGTAGTTACACCTCCTGTATGACTGTATTATAAATATACACTGCCCTCCAAAAGTTTGGAAACACCCCTAAGTGTGGTTTTGGACGAAATACATTTGGTGCAAATACAGTAACTTGACATTATCATTGTCAATTATCATTGACATTATCACAGACCACCAATAATAATTTTCATTTTGATTACATAATAATGGCAATAAATACATCTCAAAGTCAGATATGCCCCTTTGCCAGCTGTGATGCCTGGTTACTGGTTTAAACTTGGCCCAGGTTTGTAAAAGATTTTTGGGTCAGCAAACTTTAATAGCTTCAACAAATGATTGCCAATTAAGTTTAGAATACAATGAACCCATTAGAACCCAGTTTAGGTCAGATAGCTGCTAATGGTGGATATTTTGATGAATCGAAAATTTAATTTTTTTTTCTATGTATAAACTGTTTATATAATAAAACATGTTTTGTAGTTTGTGTTGTCCCTTATCAGTGCAAAATTATCACAAATTAAAAAGGATTCATGCCAATATTGTCCAAAACCTCACTTTTCTAGGGCGTTTCCAAACTTTTGTGTGTGTGTGTGTGTGTGTGTGTGTATGTATATATATATATATATATATATATATATATATATATATATATATATATATATATATATATATTGTATTGCAATGATTTAAATAAGCATAAATTTAAGGCGGTATAACAAACACTATGAGGTATATACAGTATATTTGAATACATGACATTTATATCACAATGCAAATGCAAAAGAAATATTCTTTAAAATATAATTTCTTACTTTATCTTTTGGAGCAAAATGTTTGAGAAATTTCATGAGATTACATTCAAGCAGTTGTACATGATCAATAAAAATCTTGCAGTACCTGTGCGGCCCTCAAGGATCTCGGCACGCTGGTATGACCCGCTGTGAGTAGACAGCACCATCTTGTAGAGACGGCCTGGTGTGAGCGTGGAGAACAGGTGTTCCCTAACTGTGCTGCTCAGATTCACAGCTGGTGACACCTGCGTGTCATTGAAGAGAATCTGAACCTCATAATTATCGACATCTCCTGGAGCAGACGTCCAGTTCACCCTCAAAAAACTGCATCCACACTCCATCAGGGACAAATTACCCACAGCACCCGGGACTGAAAAACACATGGGTGAAATAAAATGAATTTTATTGTAGTCCACTGATTACATCTTATACTAGAAAGTGAAAAACAACATAATTTATAAGCATCATAAATTGGAAAATCAAAATGTATTACAATAGGAACATACTGCAAGTTTTAAAGGTAACACCACAGTTTAAAATGTGTAATTTAATTTTTTTCTTTTTTTTTTTTCTGGCCCATTCATCACAATTTTGCTCTACACACCCCTGACATGTGTATGTAGATTGAGGAAGTGTGTTCTTAAAGGGTTAGTTCACCCAAAAATAAAATTATGTAATTTATTACTCACCCTCATGCCGGTCTACACCCGTAAGACCTTTGTTCGTCTTCGGAACACAAATCAAGATATTTTTAAGGAAATCCGATGGCTCAGTGAGGCCTCCATTGATAGCAAGTTAATGAACACTTTAAGTGCCCAGAAAGCTACTAAAAACATATTTAAAACAGTTCATGTGACTACAATGGTTCAACCTTATTATTATAAAGCAACGCAAATACTTTTGAGCACCGAAAAAACCAAAATAACGCCTTTTCAAAGATATTTAGTGATGGCCGATTTTAAAACACTGCTTCGAAGCTTTACAAATATTTTGTTTTGAATCAGTGGTTTGGAGTGCCAAAGTCACATGATTTCAGCAGTTTGGCAAATTGACTTGTGATCCGAACCACTGATTCAAAACTAAAGATTTGTAAAGCTTCAAAGCTTAATGAAGCAGTGTTTTGAAATCAGCCATCACTAGATATTGTTGAAAAGTAGTTATTTTGTTTTTTTGGTGCACAAAAATCATTCTCATCACTCTATAATATTAAGGTAGAACCACTTTAGTCACATGAACTGTTTTAAATATGTTTTTAGTAGCTTTCTGGGCACTGAAAATGTTAATTAACTTGCTGTCAATAGAGGCCTCACTGAGTCAACGGATTTCATCAAAAATATCTTAATTTGTGTTCCGAAAATGAATGAAGGTCTTATGGGTGTGGAAAGACATGAGGGTGAGTAATTAATTACATTATTTTCATTTTTGGGTGAACTAACCCTTTAACTTATGTTTAACTTTAACAAATCAATCAAAAGGGCAATACTGTTACTACAATACTGTTTAGTAAGACCATCTAACGTTGTTCTGTCCCTGTATGCAGAAAAACTGCACCTCTGAAAACTGCATATCCTTCTAAAACTATTAGAAATGAATAGCTGAATTTTATTTGTAACGACATGCCTGAGCTATTTAATAAAAATGTTTTTGTTTGTTCGGCTCATTTCACATTGATTTTTTGACTATTTCCTTACATCTCAACACGCTGCAGTTTTTTCTAAATATCTTGTATAAAAGTTATTGCAATGCCAAGTATTTTGTCTATGGAGGTAATCGCTGCATTGCTTACATAAAATCACACATGACAATTGATGAGGGGAGGGTGTAGATAATGGTGCAATGAAGTTCTTCAATCACAAAGCCAAACAATGGCCGTTTAGTTGCATTTTAGAAAGAGGTGAGGACCTCAAAGTGTTTGTGAGAGTAAAAATATTGGAGATGCGTTGCATTAGAGGTCAAATTAGTTGATGTGATACATGCAAATAGTTTGGAGTCTCATAAAACTTGTGTTCATGTGACATGATTTGTGATCAGTGATATTGATTTTGAATGAGAATTTGCCACAACATCAATGCTTGTTTCCTTATAATAGGGAAAACAGATGCTAAAACATAATGTCACTCACATGTTCGGCCATGTATAGAGATGGTAGAGTTGTACTGCCCACTCCAAGTGCTGATGGTCACAGTGTAGAGGCGTCCTGGAACCAAATCACTGAATACACACTCTCTTTGTGTCTTATTAAGCTTCTGACTTTGAAGACGTGTGCTGTTATACTCGATCGCCACTTCATAATAGTCATAATCCCCAGAGGCGTGATTCCAGTAAACCTTTAGAAAGTCATCTCTGGCTGAGTGGATAGCGGTGGGGTTTTGGACTGTGGATGGCTCTGAAAGAGGAAATAATGCAATTTAGTTCTCAGCGTAAAGTTAATATTGCAATATGGGGGACAGAGTAGATTAAAAAAAAAAAAAAAAAAAAAAAACTTTTAGAATTGAATTTATGATTGATGATTTTCATTACTTTAATGCAAATTTAGGGAAAAACACAATTAATTGTAATGGGAAAAAGTCATAATTCACATATAATTTAAAGGCTTAGTTCACCCAAAAATGAAAATTCAGTCATTAATTACTCACCCTCATGTTGTTCTACACCTGTAAGACCTTCGTTCATCTTCGGAACACAAATTAAGATATTTTTGATAAAATCCGATGGCTCAGTGAGATCTCCATTGCCAGCAAGTTAATTAACACTTTCAAATGCCCAGAAAGCTACTAAAGACATATTTAAAACAGTTCATGTGACTACAGTGGTTCAATCTTAATGTTATGAAGCGATGAGAATACTTTTGTACACCAAAAAAATAATAAAATAAAATAAAATAACGACTATATTCAACAATATCTAGTGATGGGTGATTTCAAAACACTGCTTCATGAAGCTTCGTAGCTTTACGAATCTTTTGTTTCAAATCAGTGGTTCGGACAATATTATCTGCCTACAATACCTGCACTTTTAGGACCGCAGCAGCTTCAGGACTGCATTTCTTGGACCCTAATTTTTGTGACAGCGCCATCTAGTTTAAATAATTAAACAGGGTTACCAATGGGTAAGTTTAGGGCTATGGGTTGGTTAGGACAATGTATAAATTAAACTTAATCAATTAAACAACTAAATCATTGCTAGCGTCCTAGAACTGCGGTCCTGAAAATGCAGCCTCCGGTATTACAGGCAGATGCTACTTGATTCAGAGCATGTATCAAACTGCCAAAGTCACGCCCCCCAGTGGTGAACCTTTGAAATTTCGGAACACTTGTGATGTAACAATGCCTCGTTTACTGAAATCACATGACTTTGGCAGTTTGATACACGCTTCGAACCACTGATTCGAAACAAAAGATTTGTAAAGCTTCGAAGCTTCATGAAGCAGTGTTTTGAAATCGCCCATCACTAGATATTGTTGAATAAAGTCGTTATAATGTTTTTTGGTGCACAATAAGTATTCTCATCACTTCATAACATTAAGGTTGAACCTCTGTAGTTACATTAAGTGTTTTAAATATGTCTTTAGTAGCTTTCTGGGCTTCTGAAAGTGTTCATTATCTTGCTGTCAATGCAGACTTCACTGAGCCATAGGATTTTATCAAAACTATCTTAATTTGTGTTCCAAAGATAAACAAAGGTCTTACGGGTGTGGAACGACATGAGGGTGAGTAATAAATGACATTATTTTCATTTTTGGGTGAACAAACCCTTTAGGATTTCCTTCATTTTGCAGTGACATATGATTTAAGAACTTTAAGAACTATAAGATGATAAAACAGAGCTACTATTATTTCTTACGTGTTCTCTCCTGTATAAACGTTTGGTTCCTGTAACTGCCGCTGTGTGTGGTGATGGAGATGGTGTACAGTCGGCCGGAAACCAGGCTTCTGAACACACACTCCGTGGTTGCTTTTGACGTAGCGAGTGTGTGTACGATCTTCTCATGGTCCTTCAACATCACCATGTAATTGTCCACATCTCCTTCTGCTGCCTTCCACAACACATTTAGAAAGTCTGGACCACTGTTAGTGACAGAGATGTCAGAAACAGCAGCGGGCACTGAAAACCACAGAGAGATAATAAATATAAATTATCAATAGGTTAGCCAAATAATGATAGTTTGAAATGCTTCTCAGAATTTCAATTATTTCTTTTTCAAACAAGCAAATAAATAATTTGTTTGAGCATCCTATAGTCAGAGTGTTACACTTTTAGAGAAGTCAATTTATAGTCAGCTTACTCATAGCTGACCATGTTGATTAAACTTGGAAATGACACATTATTCTAACAACACACGAATGTGGTGTAACGATAGCTTTTGAATCTGTTTAGGTTATATACATGGTAATATATAGAACGACCTAATCGTTCGTGACATGCATAGCTAGTAAGGGAAATAAGGTAAACTGAGTGAGTCGACAGACATAGAGAGCATACATGTTGTGTTAACTGTTGCACAGTTGTTAATAAAATGAACAGAATCGGAGAAACGCTTGTATTGCCTCGTCTGTATGTGTCGTCCTAACATTACACACAGGAAATGCAATAAACAAAGGTGCAGGAGTTAATTTAACACAAAACTCAAACAGGCAAGTAGCTGGAGCTGAGTACACAGGTGAGTATTTAAGGGTTAGTTCACCCAAAAATTTAAATTCTGTCATTGTTTATCCACCCTCATGTTGTTCCACACCCGTAAGACTTTTGTTCCTCTTCATAAAACAAATTAAGATATTTTTGATGACATTCTAAAGATACATGACTCGTCCATAGACAGCAATATAATCAACACTTTCAAGGTCCAGAAAGCTACTAAAGACATTTAAAACAGTTCATGTGACTATAAGGGTTCAAACTTAATGTTATGAAGCGATGAAAATACTTTTTGTGTGCCAAAACCCCCCCAAAATAACGACTTTATTCAACAATATCTAGTGATGGGTGATTTCAAAACACTGCGTCATGAAGCTTCGAAGCTTTACGAATCTTTTGTTTCGAATCAGTGGTTCAGAGCGTGTATAAAACTGCCAAAGTCATGTAAACCATTGACATTTCGAAACGGTTCGAAACACTTATGACGTAACGTCTCGGTTACGTATGTAACCCTCGTTCCCTGAAGGAGGAAACGGAGACGTACGTCAGTAGTGACCGACGAATTGGGATATCGCTTAGAGAGCCCTATCATCTTCGTGTAAACTAAAACAAGCCAATGGAATTGGCGTGCGATATTTGCATAATGCGCACCGCCCCCGACAGGTGTATATAAATAGGAAGCAGATGCAATCGCACTCTGTTTTTCGCTGAGGAGACAACTGGTGTCCACACTACAGCGAGGGTACAGAAACTGTGGCGACGGGACGTACGTCTCCGTTCCCTCCTTCAGGGAACGAGGGTTACATACGTAACCGAGACGTTCCCTTTCAGTCGGTCACGTTCGACGTACGTCAGTAGTGACTGACGAATTGGGATCCCAACTAAAGCGCCACAGTTACGAAACCCCTTCCAGTGCCCAGCACAAGCTCAGCCGCCCATAGCACCGGCTGGCGGTGAAGGGGGCGAGCTTACACCGAGAGAGTCTACTGCTGTCTAACCACTACCCACTAAGTAAACTAGACACACTGGGGAAGCGAACCCGTAAGGGACGCTGCGGAGACCACTACCTACCCAATGGGGGAGGAGTTTATGTGGGAAATACACACATGGACTGGCCCGGGGGGGCAGTACGCATATGGAGTCCCTGGGATGGCTCCACCTGGTTAGGGGGAGACTCATCTGACAGGTGACAGCAGAGCTGGCTCTGCTAAGGGAAAGACACGGACTCGGCCCGTAGGGAGTTTTAAACCGTGGAAAATACACATATGGGACCGCTCACGTAGAGGGGTCACGACATATGGGCCCCAGCCAACAGACAGCGTCAGCGACGGATGTAGGCCTGGCATCAGACACTCCGCAATGTCCGAGCCGAAGGGGGAGGCGGAGGAACTCGACAGGGTTCGCCAGCGGGGAACACGACTGGAGTGAAAGTATGCACGTATCCGGCCAGTGGCGGGAATGGCATTGCAAGCCGACACTTAGAGCGGGTACAACACGTCTACCGACTAGTGGATGCGAGTACACGCGAGGATACCGGCTCTACACGTAGGCTATAAAACCTAGCGAACGTGTTAAGTGTCGCCCAGCCCGCAGCTCTACAGATATCTGTCAGCGAGGCGTCATGAGCCAGCGCCCAGGAAGAGGCCACCCCTCTGGTGGAGTGGGCTCTCAACCCGAGCGGGCAAGGCACGCCCTGGGATTCGTACGCCAAGGCGATGGCATCCACTATCCAGTGGGCCATCCTCTGCTTGGAGACAGCCTTTCCCTTCTGCTGGCCTCCGTAACAGATGAAGAGCTGATCTGAGGTCCTGAAGCTTCGCGTTCTATCCACGTAAACGCGCAGAGCGCGGACGGGACAGAGCAAAGCTAGGGCTGGGTCTGCCTCCTCCGAGGGCAGCGCTTGCAGGTTCACTACCTGATCTCTGAAGGGAGTGGTAGGAACCTTGGGCACGTATCCAGGCCGGGGTCTCAGGATGACGTGAGAAGCACCGGGCCCGAATTCTAGGCACGTTTCGTCGACCGAAAATGCATGCAGATCCCCTACCCTCTTCAGGGAAGCCAATGCAACCAGAAGAACCGTCTTAAGAGACATTAGTTTCAGGTCGACTGATTGCAAAGGTGCGAAGGGATGACCCCGGAGAGCTGTGAGAACCAGGGTCAAATCCCAAGAGGGTACGGAGGAAGGGCGAGGAGGATTCAGTCTCCTGGCCCCCCTCAGGAATCTGACGATCAGATCGTGTTTCCCCAGGGACTTACCCTCAACTGCATGGTGATGTGCGGCAATAGCGGCAACATACACCTTGAGGGTGGAGGGAGACAGCCTTCGCTCCAACCCATCTTGCAGAAAGGAAAGCACGGATCCGACTGAACATGATCGGGGGTCCTCTCGGCGAGAGGCGCACCATTCGACGAACAGGTTCCACTTCAACGCGTAGAGATTCCTAGTGGAAGGAGCTCTAGCGGAAGTGATGGTGTCTACGACCGCTTGCGGGAGATCACTCAGAATCTCCGCATCCCATCCAGGGACCACACGTGGAGGTTCCACAGATCGGGACGCGGGTGCCACAGGGTGCCCCATCTCTGAGTCAGGGGGTCCTTCCTCAGAGGAATCGGCCAGGGAGGTGCTGTCGCGAGGAGAATGAGGTCTGAGAATCAGGTCCGAGTGGGCCAGTACGGAGCCACTAACAGAACCTGCTCCCCGTCCTCCCTGACCTTGCACATGAGTTGTGTGAGAAGGCTCACTGGGGGAAACGCATGTTTGCGCAGACCCGGGGGCCAGCTGTGTGCCAGGGCATCCGTGCCGAGCGTGCCACCGGTCAGGGAATAAAACCACTGGCGGAGGGCAGTTTCCGGGGAGGCAAACAGGACTACCTGGGCCTCGCCGAAACGCTGCCAAATCAGCTGGACCGCCTGGGGGTGGAGCCGCCACTCGCCCGCAAGTAGATGCTGCCGTGACAGCTCGTCGGCTGCACGGTTGAGCACACCTGAGACACGAGTGGCCCGAAGGGACCTCAGATCCTTCTGACTCCACAACAAGAGATGGCGGGCGAGTTGCAACATGCGACGGAAGCGTAGACCACCTTGACGGTAGGTGTACGCAACGGCCGCAGTGCTTAGTGAGCGGACTAGAACGTGCTTGCCTGACAACAGCTCCTTGAAGCGGGCCAGCGCAAGACGAACCGCTAGCAACTCGAGGCAATTGGTATGCCAATGCAGCTGAGGCCCCGTCCAAAGACCTGTCACTGCATGCCCGTTGTACGTGGCCCCCCATCCCGTGGCAGAGACATCTGTGGAGACCACAGCGTGCCTGGACACTCGTTCGAGGGGTACTCCGGCCAACAGGAACGAAGGGTCCAACCACCGGACAAGGGTGCGACGGCAGCTCGGTGTCACGGGGACACGGAGCGTGCCGCACTGCCACGCCCATCTCGGGACCCGGCCGCGGAGCCAGTGTTGAAGCGGTCTCATATGAAGCAATCCGAGCGGCGTTACCGCGGCTGCAGATGCCATATGCCCCAGGAGCCTCTGAAAATCTTTCAGTGGAGCCGCTGTCCTGCACTTGAGCGAGCTCAGGCAGTTCAACACCGACTGGACGCGCACCTCGGTGAGACGCGCAGTCCGTGCGACCGAGTCTAGCTCGAGACCGAAACAAGAGATCCTCTACCCGGGGGCGAGTTTGCTCTTGTCCCAGTTGACCTGAAGACCCAACCGGCTGGGAGCTACAACCATGTCGGGTAGGACTTTGTACTGACATGCCCGACCCTCGAACACAGACCGACCTAGGAAGGGTCTGTGTCGAGGCAGAATCGAGACATGAAAGTACGCGTCCTTCAGGTCTATTGCTGCAAACCAATCCTGGGGACGGTCCAGGATTGGCCGTAGCCCACCGCCCTTTTTCGGTACAATGAAGTAGGGGCTGTAGAACCCTGACTTCATATCGGCTGGAGGGACCGGCTTGATTGTATCCTTCGCCAGGAGGACAGCAACCTCCACCCGGAGAACAGGTGCACTGTCCAACGACACCTGAGTGAAGTGGACAGCCCTGAAGACCGGGGGACGCCGGGCGAACTGAATCGCATAGCCGAGTCTGATAGTACGAGTGAGCCCACTGGACAGGCTGGGGAGCGCTATCCACGCTTCCAGACACTGAGCCAGCGGGACCAAAGGCACCACAGACGCACCGGGGGTGGGGCAGCAAGGCAGAGAGGGACCCGACTCGGACGGCTTGAGGGCGGCCCGGAGTGGGGTCGGACTCTGCGAGGCAGCAGTGTGCATGGGAGACGGCGCACGGGACGCGGTCTGCACCATCACACTGCCACCTGCTGGCGAATGGGGAGGGAGCTGTCAGCGGCGAGGCGGAGTCTGGCACACTGGCAGACACCCCCTGTTGTGACCTGGAGTTTGAGGAAACTGCTCTTTTTGTGGCAAAGTGGGTACCGCTGGACTCCGGAGAGCCAGCGGCGGTAGATGGACAGCCGCCACAAAATCCCCCCCGGCCCTCCTCCGGGGGTGGGAGAGCAGATGGAATACTCTCCCAAAGGGCAGGAACCTTCCGCTCCAGGTCGCCCGTCTCAGGGCCGAGTTTTCCCCGACCGCTTGCCACCTGGCTGGCAGAGACGGGCTGGGCACCACGTCCGCGCCCGGCACCCTGCTGTTTGGCTGGTGTAGGCTGCTGCTTTGCCAACTTAGCAGGGGCGGAGGAAGACGCAGGCGGGCGCCCTCGGCGACAAGCGGGCTAAGGCTGAGCCACGGGCGGCTGGGTGGAGGCAGCAGCGGACCGCCGTGACATGACATGTCTGATAGCCTCAGCCGGCTTCTGTGCAGCGGAGGACTGTTGGGCACAGCTCTCCACCGCGTCGCCGAAAAGGCCGACCGGAGACACGGGGGAATCCAGGAACCGATGTTTGTCGGTCTCCCTCATGTCTGCCAAGGTCAGCCAGAGGTGGCGTTGCTGGGCTACCAGAGTAGACATCGCCTGGCCAACAGAACGCGCTGTCACCTTCGTTGCCCGGAGGGCAAGGTCAGTGGCAGCGCGCAGCTCCCCAAGCAGCTGTTGGTCAGGACCTTCCTGGGGCATCTGCGACAGCGCTTTTGCCTGATAGACCTGCAAAAGGGCCATCGCGTGCAGGGCAGAGGCAGCCTGCCCACAGGCACTGTAAGCTTTCTCAGTCAGACCGGCTGAGAATTCACAGGCCTGGGACGGGAGACGCGGCTCACCGCGCCAGCCAGCGGCCGTTGGACACAACTGCGTCGCAACAGACCGCTCGACTGGCGGGATCTTCGCGTACCCCCTGGCTAGCCCGCCGTCCAGGGAGGTGAAGGCGGACGAGGGACCAGGCCCTGTACAAGCCCCATGCGGAGCTTGCCAAGACCTGGTCACCTCATCGTGTACTTCCGGGAAGAAAGGCATTGGGGCGGGACGCTGGATTTGACCAGCGCGACCCCCCGCCAAGTACCAATCGTCCAACCGAGATGGGCCGGGACAGGGTGGAGGGTTCCACTCAAGCCCGACGCACAAGGCGGCCCGGGAGAGCACAGCCGTGAGCTCGGGATCTGACTCGGGCAACGCTACCGTCCCGGGCGGCAGCGCGTCCGAATCCTCCCCCGAGGACTCAGGCTCACCTTCCGATGCAGCGATCGACATCCGATCCGCCGCCAGCACACCAAAGGTAACGGCTGGACAGCCCGTAGAGGGCCCAGCGGAAACCAACGGTGGCACGATGGGTTGCGGTGCTGATGAGGCGGCAGGGGCCCGAGGAGCGTTTCCGCTCGGCGGGGAAGCCCTGACCGTAATCCTCCGGTCACCCTTCCTATACAGCGCCGTACCGTCATTCCGGTTCCCGGGGCCGGAAAAAACGGTCGTACGCGGCATAGGAGAGGGGACCCCCGCTTCCTGAGACTTCAGGAAGGAGAGTCTCGACCTCAGCATCGTGATAGTCATGTTCCCGCAATGGGAACATGAACCATCCACAAAAGCTGCTTCAGCGTGCAGAATGCCCAAACACGAGATGCAACGATTGTGCCCATCAGCAGGGACCAGGGAACGACCGCACCCATTAACGCACAGACGAAATGACATACTGTCAGGGTTTGTCTGTAAAGCTCTTTTAGAAGGGGAAGTCAACTCACTCGTGCTGAAGCACCCAGGGAGCGACGCGATGTGTCAGGTACACCACTCCCTGACACACCGAGGAACCGGCCCAAATCGCTACACACGCACACACTCTTTGTGTTGCTGTGAAAACAGCAGTTTTCGAGCTTATAGCTCAGCTCCTCGGAGACTCGCGACCTCGCTGAACGTGCCCTTTCACCAGCACTGAAAGCTCGCTGTAAATCCTCTTCTGAGGCAATGTTTTAGAATAAAACAAACGAAGAAAGGAGTCTTCTAAAACAGGACACCAGTGAATGGCTCCGAAGCGAAAGACAGAGTGCGATTGCATCTGCTTCCTATTTATATACACCTGTCGGGGGCGGTGCACATTATGCAAATATCGCACGCCAATTCCATTGGCTTGTTTTAGTTTACACGAAGATGATAGGGCTCTCTAAGCGATATCCCAATTCGTCGGTCACTACTGACGTACGTCGAACGTGACCGACTGAAAGGGAACAAAGACTTGTTTACTGAAATTATGTGACTTTGGCGGTTTGATACACGCTCTGAACCACTGATTAGAAACAAAAGATTTGTACAGCTTCGTAGCTTCATGAAGCAGTGTTTTGAAATCTCCCATCACTAGATACTGTTGAATAAAGCTGTTTCTTTTTGTTGTTGGTTTTTTTTTTTTTTTTTTGCACAAAATGTATTCTCGTCGCTTCATAACATTAAGATTGAACCACTGTAGTCACGTGGACTGTTTTAATGTCTTTAGTAGCTTTCTGAGCATTTGAAAGTGTCAATTATCTTGCTGTCAATGCAGGCCTCACTGAGCATTCAGATTTTATCAAAAATATCTTAATTTGTGTTCCGAAGATGAACGAAGGTCTTACAGGTGTGGAATGACATGAGGGTGAGTAATTAATGACAGAATTTTCATTTATGGGTGAACTAACCCTTTAAAACAGTTTTTATCAAATGTGAATAACATAGGCTTCTGAAATCAGTACTTTAGGTAATCAAAGCCAGTGATAGATAACTCCAGAACAGTCTTTTCAATAAACAGCGAACATAAACTTTAATTCATACTTCAAACTTGAAACTTCCGTAAATGGAAATGAAGTATCTCCAGTTAAACTCAAAATCCATATGCACAGGAAACTATTAAATCCAACAGAACATGAATTACACATGAACATGAGAATTACATGTTACATTAATTGAAATGTTTTGACTGAATATTTTCATGTGGTATATATACTGTCTAGCTACTGTAGAGTGTTCAACTGCCATCCATTGTTTGGGCCACTTCACAAGACTTCATTAAAACTGTCTGAAAATAAACAGAGCATTTGAGCCCAGCAGGATGTGTTTAAAATGACCCGCTCCTTTCATGCAGAGCTTCCTGACATTCCATAAATCCCCTTTGTATTGAACTGTGAATAGTTTTGCAGAGATGGTGTTGTGAATTTATTCTGTGGGAAAATAGTTAAGACGGGCAAAATATATAAGAGGAAATATAAATAAAATATATTTATACATACATTTTAAAATCTACATTATGTAATAGATATTTTGCATATTCTAAAATAACACATATAAACCAAACACGTTAAAATATATGTTTTTGTTATATGGGTTCATACAGTTTTCAATTAAATTCAATTCACATTTATTTGTATAGCGCTTTTCACAATACATATCATTTTAAAGCAGCTTTACAGAAAATGCATGCATCTACATCACTATTTAGAGATCTGTTATCAGAGGTGTTATGCATTTCAAAATTGTACATATACAAATCATGCAGTTAGGTAACAATGAATTAGTTTAAACAATGTACTAATTTAAAGCATAAACAATGAGCTCAATGAAGTAAAGAAAACACGTTAAAAAATGATTAGGATATAAAGAAAAATGATTGTTTTCAATTTTTTATTTTTTATTTATTATGAATGCATTAGAATCTCAATATACTGTAGAATAGGCATCAAAAAACATGTTAACAGTTGCGAAGACAAATTCCTGCTCAACAAGAGAGTGCATTATACAAACCCGATTCCAAAAAAGTTGGGACACTGTACAAATTGTGAATAAAAAAGGAATGCAATAATTTACAAATCTCATAAACTTATATCTTATACACAATAGATTATAGATAACATATCAAGTGTTGAAAGTGAGACATTTTGAAATGTCATGCCAAATATTGCCTCATTTTGGATTTCATGAGAGCTACACATTCCAAAAAAGTTGGGACAGGTAGCAATAAGAGGCCAGAAAAGTTAAATATACATATAAGGAACAGCTGGAGAACCAATTTGCAACTTATTAGGTCAATTTGCAACATGATTGGGTATAAAAAGAGCCTTTCAGAGTGGCAGTGTCTCTCAGAAGTCAAAATGGGCAGAGGATCACCAATTCCCCCAATGCTGCGGCGAAAAATAGTGGAGCAATATCAGAAAGGAGTTTCTCAGAGAAAAATTGCAAAGAGTTTGAAGTTATCATCATCTACAGTGCATAATATCATCCAAAGATTCAGAGAATCTGGAACAATCTCTGTGCGTAAGGGTCAAGGCCGGAAAACCATACTGGATGCCCGTGATCTTCGGGCCCTTAGACGGCACTGCATCACATACAGGAATGCTACTGTAATGGAAATCAAAACATGGGCTCAGGAATACTCCAGAAAACATTGTCGGTGAACACAATCCACCGTGCCATTCGCCGTTGCTGGCTAAAACTCTATAGGTCAAAAAAGAAGCCATGTCTAAACATGATCAAGAAGCGCAGGCGTTTTCTCTGGGCCAAGGCTCATTTAAAATGGACTGTGGCAAAGTGGAAAACTGTTCTGTGGTCAGACGGATCAAAATTTGAAGTTCTTTTAGGAAAACTGGGACGCCATGTCATCCAGACTAAAGAGACAACCCAAGTTGTTATCAGCGCTCAGTTCAGAAGCCTGCATCTCTGATGGTATGGGGTTGCATGAGTGCGTGTGGCAAGGGCAGCTTACACATCTGGAAAGGCACCATCAATGCTGAAAGGTATATCCAAGTTCTAGAACAACATATGCTCCCATCCAGACGTCGTCTCTTTCAGGGAAGACCTTGCATTTTCCAACATGACAATGCCAGACCACATACTGCATCAATTACAACATCATGGCTGCGTAGAAGAAGGATCCGGGTACTGAAATGGCCAGCCTGCATTCCAGATCTTTCACCCATAGAAAACATTTGGCGCATCATAAAGAGGAAGATGCGACAAAGAAGACCTAAGACAGCTGAGCAACTAGAAGCCTGCCATGAAATTTAAAATCAACTTATTTTTCCCTTAAAATGATAAATTTTCTCAGTTTAAACATTTGATATGTCATCTATGTTGTATTCTGAATAAAATATTGAAATTTGAAACTTTGCATTCTGTTTTTATTCAGAATTTGTATAGTGTCCCAACTTTTTTGGAATCGGGTTTGTAACTTATGGAGTGTATTATAACAATAGAAAGTGTGTACCTTGTTTTGTACACTTTTAGGGGCTGTTTACACGACAGTTTTCAACTAAACTTTTTATGTGTTTTGGCCATTCATTTACACGACAACGGCGTTTTAGTGGCCTGAAAACGCAAAACTTATGAAAACAGGGTATTAAAGTGTACTTTTTTTTTTTATGAAAACGGTCTCTATCATTTTCACAGATTCAAAACGTGAATCTGTGAAAATGATGACTTCGTGCACATGCGTACATGTTCAATCTATAGTGTTTCATCGCCATCTAATGGCCTGCCAGCAGAATACAGCGTTTTTAGCCATTTTCACGGATTTTTGTGAATGGGGATCGTTTTGACAATGGTGACATATCGTTGTCGTGTTAATGTACCCTTAAACACTTGTATTAATTTGAGTAATGCTTATTTCAACCAGGTTTAGCTGGGTTTTACATACTTTCAAACAGAATGTTACCTGTACGGCATTCAGCCTCGGCTAGGTTGGAGGTCTGTGATCCGCTGACAGTGGTAACCATTAACTTGTGTAAAGCACCGGGTCTGAGGAATGGGAGCAGGGTGGAGGTTGTGTTTGCTGGAACAGAAACATTGTGCACCGTCTGTTCGCCCCGTAACAGCAGCAAGTGGTAGAAATCCAGATCCCCAAGTGGTTTCTCCCAGCTGGCATTCAGACTGTCTGTATTTCCCTTGTTACTTAGTTTCAGGTGATTCACCTTTAAAGGCACTGAGAACACAGCAATTGATTACAAACAGATATTTTAATATTACATTTCCTTTACTAATAAACAGTTATGAAAATAAGACATAACTTAGAACTTTAGAAAGTAAACACAGTTATCACTAAACTAGGAAATCTGAGTAATCTTTCTTAGAAAATGACAAGGTAACCTTACATGTTCTTCCCCTTAGTGTAGCAGAACTATGAATGTTCTGTGTGATGGTGGTTACAGTAATGTCATACAGGCGACCAGGCATAAGAACGTTAAAGGTGCACTCTCTCATGTCACGGCTCAAGGTTCGTGTCTGAATAACTGTAGACGTGTTGCTTTGGAAAAGCTGAATGATGTAGCGATCACGGGATGATGAGCCAGAGGAGTGAGTCCACAGAGCGCTTAGGGAGGTCTCGTCTGAGTGACGGATGTGCAGCTGAGATACTGGCGGAAGACCTGAAAAGAAAAAGAAAGATGTTACATAACCCAAAATACCATTTTAAATAATGCAATGTTAGGAATAGCATACAACCATATTGAATTTCTTTCAATCAGTATTATTTTCAAAAATTGAGGTTATATGAAGTTTTACAATTTTACTGTAAATCAGTTAAGTTTATAATGCTATAAAATCACTTTAATTCATTCTTCCATTAAATCATAATTTTCTGTAATTGCCACCTTATGACAGAGAGTGAAATTTCATTTTCATTCATTTTGCCATTTCCTTTGCATTGATCTGAACAGATTCTTGTTTTTTAGATAATTTATAGTTATTAAGAGTATTGACAAATGGTTACCTATTTCCCCCTGGTAATAGACAGTATTAGCCAGGCCGCAGTTCTCTACACTGACTGCCATGCTGTACACTCTGCCAGACTGCAGATGTAACCCTGACAAGAGTATTTCCTTTGCCGTTCTGTTCACAGTTTGGTTAACCAGGATTTCACTTCCATTGGACAGCACCACACGTATGTGCTCCCATTCACCAGGAGGTGGTGTCCAGGTGATCTTTAGCATGCCACGATCAAAGAGGTTCTCCATCACCAGATCTGACACCTTCCCTGGTTCTAATAGGGAAAATCAATGTTAAATACAATTAATAAAATTAAACTATATAATAAATAGTTGGTATAATTATATAATAATATTATATAATTAAATAATTAAATAATTATATTAATTATATTAACAAGAGGCCTTTCAAAACCCTTTAAGGACTGTTTATATGACATTTTTTTCAACTTAAAATGGAAAACTTAATTACACCACAATGGCGTTTTGAAGGCCTAAAAATGCAAACTGTTGAAAATGGCTTTCAAAGCGCAAGATTTCGGAAAAAGAAAAAAACACTACCGTTATTATTTCTGTGTAAATACAAAATTTCTTTACAGAGTGACATCGCCAACTATTGGCCTGGCATCCATATTACAGCATTTTAGTCATTTTTGCAGATCCGTGTGAACTGTGATCGTTTCGACAATGTTGTCATCTGTACACAAAAAACGTGAAGGATTTTTTTTTCTGATTTTAGTACATCGTTGTTGTGTAAACATGCCATTAGTTTGTTGCTCTCCAGTGTGGATGAAAGAAAGGGGAATGGGTGTGAATTGTTTGTTTAAAATGAAATGCTGGAGAGTAGGGCAGAAAGAGAGGGGAGGAAACATAAGGAAATGCACTTCCCCTTTGTTCTTGTTTTTTTTGGTTCTCATTTGAGAGTACTTGAAGAGCTGAGCTGAGCTGTTCTTCTCTTAGGGTGAAATTTTAAGATCAGGGCTTACAACTTTCTACAATAAAGCAGCTCTCCAGAGTGTTCATGTTTTTACTCATGTCTGACCTTGACAGACTGAACAGAAGAAGATTTCCATGTTAAAGAAGACGGAGCCTCAGAGCCAACTTTTCTGGAAAGTTCACTTTGGCAAGCTGTTTTAAACTCCTAAAACATACTTTGTTTTGGTCTGATTTTGTTCAAAATGATGTTCTACCAGTTCATTCTTCGATTTCACTTAAAAGTATATTGTAGGTGTGCACTAATACAACATGTTCTCCAACCAATATGTGTATATAGGTCGTTTGTCACTTCCCTGAAATACGACCCATAGGAGCGTTTGCTAAAGTTGCATCCCTATCGACAACAGGACACTTTCATTTTAATGCATTGTTCCCTTTTATCTGCACCAATTTTTGGGTTTGGCGAAACTCAATTGGCAGAGCATTGCAATATCAATATGCAATCATGTGATCATGCGATCGTGGGTTCGATCCCAGGGAACGCATGTGCTCATAAAGTGTATGTGCACTATAAATCCTTAAGGGTAGGTTTAGGGATGGGGTGAGTGTAGTCGTTAATAAAAATAAAAAAATTGAATTTTGCTAAATGGAAATAGGACAAATGGTGTAAAAAGTCCACACATTGCATTTAAATTAACAAGCATTTTGATTGTTAACGACAGTCATACGTCATTTCATGACGACAGACGTAACACGCCACTGTCATTATTTTTATGCCAGCTAGAGGGCGCATGACTTTAAAACGTAAATATAGGTTGTAATAAGGTGCTTGAAAAACGACCTATAGGGTCGTATTTTTTTTTTTTTTTTGGAGGACAGTCTGAATACATCAGTGTTTTTCTGCTGGTGTTGTTGTTGTTAGCAAACAATGATGCTGCACCAAATTTGATGCATGCATATGAATGGGTTTTTCAGCTCTTTCAATCTAAAAAAGAAAAAAAGAGCAGCAGTTTGTGCAGAATGACCATGCTGAACATTGTAGGTGTGTGTTAGAAGTCAGGACTATTGTTTTTGTTGTTGTTTTGTTTTGTTGTGACTTCAGCAGGCAAAGTTTAAATCAAGTATGGCTAACACACTTCCAAACAACATGTCTCACAAAGATTATGTATTAGGTAAGAGCACAGAGAGTAGTCTTTTGTGGCATGGGCATCTACACTAAGAAAGCATTCTGGTTGAATTTCGTTTTACGATATATACCTATAGAAAGTGAATTAAAGCCAACCAGCACAAGATATACCTAATTTTCCCCTATGTAGTGTGCCTCCGCAAACTTTATAAATTAACAATTCACAATATTGAATGATTCTTAGAGCACTTACAGCATAAAATGAACTGATTTATCCAGCAACTTGTACTAACCAGTTTTTCCTGTGATCCATGTCTTATTAGAAAGTGTTCCACTCCTGGTGCTGACTGACACCTGGTAGCTCTTTCCAGGACTCAGACTGTCAAACACCACATCTGTACTACTAGGGGACAGGTCTTTCTCAATAGAGTTTGAACCAGGTAATGTCAGATTGACAAGGTAACTGTCCACATCACCCGAGGCTTTATCCCACAGAACCCTGAGGGTGTTTTGGTTGCCATTGTTCTCCACTCGGAGGTTAGAGACAGCAGCTGGGACTGTACGGGAAGAAGGAGAAATCAGTCACATTACTCACTAATGATGTTAAAGGGTTAGTTCACCCAAAAATGAAAATTATGTCATTAATGACTCACCCTCATGTCGTTCCAAACCTGTAAGACCTCCGTTCATCTTCAGAACACAATTTAAGATATTTTAGATTTAGTTCAAGAGCTTTCTGTCACTCCGTTGTAAATGTATGTACGGTAGACTGTCCATGTCCAGAAAGGTAATAAAAACATCATCAAAGTAGTCCATGTGACATCAGTGGGTTAGTTAGAAGTTTTTGAAGCATTGAAAATACATTTTGGTCCAAAAATAACAAAAACTACGACTTTATTCAGCATTGTATTCTCTTCTGGGTCTGTTGTCAATCCAGGTTCACGACTCCGCAGTGACACTGCTGATGTAAGACGCTGCTGACGTGTTAACCGGTGCGCCCGAGCTTCGTTTACAGTCTGAGGGAGACGCACGCTGTATTCAAGCTATTCTACATTGTTTGTATTTTGGTATTGCTATATTTTTTAAAATGGTGCGTAAGTGTGCATGTCGCGGATGTCCTAATCGCCAAAAACAACGACGTAAAAGTGCATTACCAATGCCGACAGATGAAAGGATTCAATGGAATCAATTCAATGGAATCAATTTAATGGAATCAATTCAATGGAATCAATTCAATGGAATGGAAAGGATTCCAGAAGAGAAGACAATGCTGAATAAAGTCGTAGTTTTTGTTATTTTTGGACCAAAATGTATTTTCGATGCTTCAAAAACTTCTAACTAACCCACTGGTGTCACATGGACTACTTTGATGATGTTTTTATTACCTTTCTGGACATGGACAGTCTACCGTACATACATTTTCAATGGAGGGCCAGAAAGCTCTCGGACTCGGATATCTTCAACTGTGTTTCGAAGATGAACGAAGGTCTTACGGGTTTGGAACGACATGAGGGTGAGTCATTAATGACATCTTTTTCATTTTTGGGTGAACTAACCCTTTAAAATGCTTGTTTAAAGTTAAAAAAAAAAAAAAAATCAGTTATTTTACAAAGTCTATTAGTTTCAGTTTTTCAATTTTCAATTATGGTTTTATTTTTTAATTTTTTTCTATCAGTGTGTTTTTTTTTATTTATATTTGTATCTCTATTTCTATTTCCATTAACATACATGGGTAAATTACTTGGCAGGGGACAACTTTGTGTATTTCTGTTTAAATTATTCCTTATTCACTTCAGATTATACACGCATCTGGTTCAGTATATGGTAGGTATATTTAAAAATTATGTAGACTTTTTACTGGTAACATAAGACATTTGGCATTATCAGGACCCACATATATTCCACCATTGCATTATTATACATTATATTCAACATTATATATAGTAATTTAATGTAGTACTGACACTAAACTTGTAAACTCTGTAAACTTGAATTTTTTCTCACACAGAAATTGTCATTGTCATGGATATTGTCACTATCCATGATACAATATTGTTGCATTTTTGTATTGTGATATATTGTGGCACGATATATTGTTACAGCCCGATATATTGTGTTACCTAGTGACATTGAGCTTAACGCCTGTATACTCCGTTTGCAGTGCATATGGGGTACATATTTTTTTGATATGCGCTGCTCACGCGCCGCTCACACTTGAAATCGGTGTGAAACGGCCATAAGCCTCGTTAAGACTATCAGTATAAATCCAATTTTTGTGTAAATCTGATCGAAATCCAGTCAGATTTAGCAAGTGTGAACGACAAAAAAATTACATGAAATGTAATATTTACAAATCCGTTTCGAGCTACGTTCATATGTGGTTTGAAATCCTATTCAAATCGCATTTCTGGAAATCCGCTTCAGTCTGACTGCTCTGATTGGATTTCGTATGGTTGACTTTCTAACGCCCTGTAAAATATAAACATCAGACGCGTTGTTATAGGAAACATGCTGAAAGTCACTGCAGACACAAGGTAGTGTTGTATAAAAAAGTGCTGAACAAGCAGAACATGACAATATAATGGAGAAATGTTTTGTTTTTTGTTACAGTATTTCGGAAAATGAAAGAGCAGCGAGGGATACACAAATTGGATCTGAGCAGTTGCAATACACAATGTGGACAGTCAATATTTTTAGATCAGATTCACATCGGATACACAAATAATCAGATATGGACTGACAGTTTGAACACAGCCTTAGTCCGTCAAATAAGGCACACAAATTCACTAAATTTAGGAATTTATAAGTAATGCAGCATGTTTTATGACTGAGACAGCATGACATAATGTAACATAGCACAAGGAGAAGTGACCTCTCAGTACTCAAAACAGGAAAGGGTGTTAACATCTGCTTAAAATATAGCAGAGGAATTCATACAGGCACAGATATATGAGCACAACCGACACACACACTCACAAAGAGAGTTGAAGGAAACATTTTAGTGTCTGTATTGGCAAATTTGTTAATTAATTTATTACTTGATGATCTAATACAAAATACCTGTTTGCGCTTGTCTAGACACTGAATTCTGTAGCTCTCCGAACTCTGTAATGATAGTGATGTTGTAGAGTCGTCCAGAAATAAGCCCTTTTATTGTATAAGAGGTGGTCGTGTTCACAACTGTTGCATTCCAGATTGAACCCATGCCATTGCTGTCTATGAGCATGATTCGATATTCCTCTATTTTGCCTGGACCAGGCTGCCATGAAACTTCCAGGCTGTTCACATCCCCAGAAACCCTGAGATTTTCCACTGCTGAAGGTCCTAACCAAAAGACATATAAAATACTGTCAATCATGTGAAACAATAAATAATAAAAAAAAAAAAAAATATATATATATATATATATATATATATATATATATATATATATATATATATATATATATATACACACATACACATATACAACCCAAATTCCGGAAATGTTGGTACGTTTTTGAATAAAATGAAAACTTTCAAGACTTTCAAATCACATGAGCCAATATTTTATTCACAATAGAACATAGATAACATAACAAATGTTTAAACTGAGAAATTTTACACTTTTATCCACTAAATGAGCTCATTTCAAATTTGATGCCTGCTACAGGTCTCAAAAAAGGTGGCACAGGGGCAGCAAAAAAAAGCAAGACATTTTGAAAAGATTCAGCTGGGAGAACAACTAATTAAATTAATCAATATCAGGTCTGTAACATTATTAGCTATAAAAGGGATGTCTTAGAGAGACAGAGTATCTCAGAAGTAAATACGGGCAGAGGCTCTCCAATCTGTGAAAGAGTGCATAAAAAGATTGTGGAATACTTTAAAAACAAAGTTCCTCAACGCAGGGGTGCCGATAGCAATTTTGGGTCCTATGAAAGAATTTGAGATTGGGGCCCCTACCACACCAAACATATAAGTCAACCTAGCTATCCAAAAACTTTGTCTGCAATTTAATAATAATGACCTATTACTTTTTCTATTGCTTTTGACCACTAGGTATCAGTATTTAGTCAGAGACCTCCCATGGCTGTAGCTAGCACTAGCAGATGATTTATTATGCAAATGTAAATGTAATAGAAAAAATACAGTACAGTAATCAAATATTCATATTCATACATTCTTAAACAAAACCAATTGTTTAGTCAAAAATTCAAGAAGGTCCATATTCTAGAGCTCTAACTTGTACTCAACCTTAAAATAGCATAGTTATTGTTATTGTTAACTATAGCATTTGTTACAATAAGCATTTGTTACAATAAGCATTTGTTACAATAAGGATACAATTACAGATAAGACCTTTTTTTCTTTCTTTCTTTTTATAGCATTTGTTATGAAAAGTGGCAACACAGTTTAGAAACGTCTCGGTTACATAGGTAACCCTCGTTCCCTGAAGGAGGGAACGGAGACGTACGTCGGACAGACCGACGAATAGGAATCTCGCTAGAGAGGCCAATCTACTTCGAGTGTAACTAAACGAGCCAATGCACATTGGCATGCAATCATATGCATCACCTGCTCGCCTCGCAGCGCGGGTATATAATGAGCAGCAGGTGCGTTGCATCTTCAGGTTTTCGCTGAGGAGCCGAACCCAGCAGGCGGCAGCATCAGCAGGACAACGCCTGTGGCGACGGGACGTACGTCTCCGTTCCCTCCTTCAGGGAACGAGGGTTACCTATGTAACCGAGACGTTCCCATTCAGTCGGTCACGTTCGACGTACGTCGGACAGACCGACGAATAGGAATCCCTACCAAAGCGCCACAGGGGCTGCCCTCTTCCAGCGCTCTGTCGTGAGCCACCTGAACCCCCTTGCCTAAGGACGGTGGGACCAGGCTCACGCAGAGAGGGTCGATCACTGTTGTTCCCAAAACCCACTCAGTGCGACAATTGGATAACGCTGGGAAAGCGTAGCCTTACATGCGATAAGGAACGCTGCGGAAGCCATATCCTTCCCCGAAGGAGTTATATGGATAAGTACATATGGACTAACCTTGTAGGTTGTACAACATATGGAAGAACTGGGGTGACTCCACTCGGTGAGAGATGGGTTCTCCCAGAGGGAAAGACACGGGCTTCGTTTAGGAGCAGCCGTGGAAAAAGCCATATGGGATCCCCGTAGGGTCACACATATGGAACCCAGCCTAAATCCGGTTCTCAAGGATACAACGGAGTATAGGCCTGGCGCCAGACGCTCCGCCACGTCGGCTGCCGAAGGGTAACCGGAGGACTCAACAGGGTCTGCCCGTAGGGACTCTCTGGAGAATAGAATGCGCATGTAGCGCAGCAAGCCGACACTAAGCCGGGGCCTCTCCGTGCCTCTGACCTGAGGCGAGAACACGGGAGGAGACCGGCTCGACACGAAGGCTATAGTATCTAGCGAACGTGTTAGGTGTCGCCCAGCCCGCAGCTCTACAAATGTCTGTTAGCGAGGCGCCACGAGCCAGCGCCCAGGAGGATGCCACACCTCTCGTGGAGTGGGCATGCAACCTGAGCGGGCAGGGCACGCCCTGAGCTTGGTAAGCCAGGGCGATGGCATCCACTATCCAGTGGGCCATCCTCTGCTTGGAGACAGCCTTTCCCTTCTGCTGGCCTCCGTAACAGACGAAGAGCTGGTCTGAGGTCCTGAAGCTTCGAGTTCTGTCTATGTACAGTCGCAAGGCGCGAACTGGACAGAGCAAAGCCAGGGCTGGGTCTGCCTCCTCCGAGGGCAGCGCTTGCAGGCTCACCACCTGATCCCTGAAGGGAGTGGTAGGAACCTTGGGCACATAGCCAGGCCGGGGTCTCAGTACCACGTGGCTGTCACCCGGCCCGAACTCTAGGCACGATTCGTCGACCGAAAATGACTGCAGGTCCCCTACCCTCTTGATGGAGGCCAATGCCACCAGCAGCAAAGTTTTCATAGAGAGAATCTTTAAGTCTGCTGACAGCAAAGGCTCAAAGGGAGCAATCTGGAGTGCTCTGAGCACCAGAGTAAGGTCCCAAGAGGGTATGGAGGGGGGACGAGGAGGATTTAACCGTCTCGCCCCCTAAGGAACCTGACGACCAGGTCGTGCTGACCAACAGATTTGCCATCTATGTGGTCGTGGTAAGCGGAGATAGCAGCAGAATGGACTTTGAGGGTGGAGGGGACAGCCTACGCTCCAACCCTTGCTGCAAGAAGGAAAGCACGACACCGATCGAGCATCTTCGGGGGTCTTCTCGGCGAGAAGAGCACCACTCGACGAACAGGTTCCACTTCGAGGCGTAAGCACGTCTCGTAGACAGTGCACGTGCCGAAGTGATGGTGTTAAGTACCTCGGGGGGTAAGTCACCTAGAACCTCCGCGTCCCGTCCAGGGACCAGACATGGAGTTTCCAGAGGTCTGGACGCGGGTGCCAAAGAGTGCCCCGTCTCTGAGAGAGGAGGTCCTTCCTCAGAGGGATGGGCCAGGGAGGGGCTGTCGCGAGGAGTGAGAGTTCTGGGAACCAGGTCCGGTTGGGCCAGTAAGGCGCAACTAACAAGACCTGCTCCTCGTCCTCCCTGACTTTGCACAGGGTCTGTGCAAGTAGGCTCACTGGGGGAAACGCATATTTGCGCAGGCCCCGGGGCCAGCTGTGAGCCAGTGCGTCTGTCCCGAGTGTTCCCTCGGTCAGAGAGTAAAACAACTGGCAGTGGGAGGTTTCTGGTGAGGCAAACAGGTCTACCTGAGCCTCTCCGAACTCTCTCCAGATCAGCTGAACCACCTGGGGGTGGAGTCGCCACTCTCCGGGCAGCGCAGCTCGTGATAGCTCGTCGGCCACACGGTTGAGCACACCGGGGACATGAATGGCGCGAAGCGACCTCAGATGCTTCCGACTCCACAGGAGGAGATGGCGGGCGAGTTGCGACATGCGACGGGAGCGTAGACCACCTTGGCGGTTGATGTACGCAACGGTCGCAGTGTTGTCCGTACGGACCAGTACATGCTTGTCGCGAAGCAGGCCTTTGAGGCGGCTCAGCGCAAGGCGTACTGCCAGCAACTCGAGGCAATTGATGTGCCAATGCAGATGGGGTCCCGTCCAAACCCCTGAGACTGCATGCCCGTTGTACGTGGCACCCCAGCCGGTGGCAGAAGCATCTGTGAAAACCACAGCATGCCGGGACACCTGTTCTAGGGGCACTCCTGCCCGGAGAAACAAAGGGTCCGACCACGGACTGAAGGTTCGGCGGCACTCCTGAGTGATTGGCACCCGGAACGTGCCGCGTTGCCACGCCCATCTCGGGACTCGGCCGTGAAGCCAGTGCTGAAGCGGTCTCATATGAAGCAGCCCGAGCGGTGTTACAGCCGCTGCAGCCGCCATATGCCCCAGGAGCCTCTGAAAAAACTTCAGTGGGACCGCTGTCCTGCCATTGAACGTATTCAGGCAGTTCAACACCGACCGAGCACGTTCCTCTGTGAGGCGTGCTACCCGTTCGACCGAATCCAACTCCATACCGAGAAAAGAGATCCTCTGCACTGGGGCGAGTTTGCTCTTCTCCCAGTTGACCTGAAGCCCCAACTGGCTGAGGTGCCTGAGCACTAAGTCCCTGTGTTCGCACAACTGATCCCGAGACTGTGCTAGAATGAGCCAGTCGTCCAGGTAGTTGAGAATGCGAACACCCTGTTCTCTCATGGGAACAAGGGCTCCCTCCACGACTTTCGTGAAGACGCGGGGAGACAGGGCCAGCCCGAAGGGTAAGACTCTGTACTGATATGCTCGACCTTCGAACGCGAATCTCAGGAATGGCCTGTGTCGCGGAAGAATCGAAACATGAAAGTACGCGTCCTTCAGGTCGATCGCTGCAAACCAATCTCGGGGACGGATGCACTCGAAAATGCGTTTCTGCGTAAGCATTTTGAACGGTAGCTTGTGAAGGCTCCGATTCAAAACTCGCAGGTCCAAGATCGGTCGTAACCCGCCGCTTTTCTTGGGTACAATGAAGTAGGGGCTGTAGAACCCTGACCTCAAATCGGCTGGAGGGACCGGCTCTATCGCGTCCTTCGCCAGTAGGACTGCAATCTCCGCACGCAGAACAGGGGCATCGACATCTTTCACTGAAGTGAAGACGACGCCCCTGAACTTGGGGGGACGCCGGGCGAACTGAATCGCATAGCCGAGCCTGATGGTCCGGAGGAGCCAGCGAGACGGACTGGGGAGCGCTAGCCAGGCTCCCAGAGACCGCACCAGCGGCACCAAGGGGACCACCGGCGTACCCGCCGCGGGGCAGCGAGGTGGAACGCAGGGACGCGGCCCGGGAGGCTCTCTGTGTGAGGCGGCCCGAAGCGGGGTCACAGTGTGCTGTGCAACACTTACCTGCCTCCACGGGTGGACAGAGGGAGCAGTCGAGGATTTGCTTACCTGCTGCTCGCTGCTGTCCGCTGGCGACAGAAGAGGTGGATGAGAGTGGTGAGGTTCTAGCCCTCCCACTGCTCTCCGAGCCCTCTTCGGACCCGGAGATAAAGGAAACTGCTCTTTTCTTGAAAATTTGGGTACCGCTGGCCGTTGAGCCAGCGGCGGAACAAAAGGAAACAACAAAAGATTCTCCACCCGGCCCTCCTCCGGGGGAAGGAGTGGTGCATTCACCACCTCCTGAAGAGCAGTCCCCTCCATCTCCGGGTCGCCCGTCCTAGGGCCGCTTGGACTTGGCCTTGCCACCCTTCTTCTTGGGGGGTGGCTGGACGGGCTGGGCGCCCCGCCCGCGACCGGCTCCACGGCGCCGCTTGGATGGAGGCTGCTGCTGCTGGGGCGCGGGAGCGGGGGCGGCTGCAGGGGCGCCCTCGGCGACGGGTAGTCTGAGGTGCCGCCGGCGGTGGAGGTGCAGCAGCTGACCGCCTCGGCAGGATGTGACTGATGGCCTCAGACTGCCTTTGTACAGCCGAGAACTGTTGGGCAAAGTTCTCGACCGCGTCGCCGAAAAGGCCGGTCTGGGACACGGGGGAATTAAGAAACCTGACCTTGTCGGTATCCCTCATGTCCGCAAGACACAGCCAGAGATGGCGTTCCTGGACCACCATAGTGGACATCGCACGACCCACTGACCGCGCCGTAACCTTCGTCGCTCGAAGCGCGAGGTCCGTCGCGGCACGAAGTTCCTGGAGAACTTGTGGATCATGACCACCCTCGTGCAGGTCCCTCAGTGCCTTGGCCTGATGGACCTGCAACAACGCCATAGCGTGTAAGGCAGAGGCAGCTTCCCCACAGGCCTGATAAGCCTTGCCGGTAAGATCCGACGAGTACTTACAGGCCCGGGAAGGGAGAGACGGCTCCCCCGCCAGGTGGAGTTAGGGCACAGTTGCATAGCAACGGCCCGTTCCACAGGGGGTATGCGCGTGTAACCCTTCGCTGCCCCGCCATCAAGGGTGGTGAGGGAGGAGGACCCACCGACACTGTTTCGGGCAGTAAAAGGTGCCGTCCACGTGCCCGTGAGCTCTTCATGCACCTCCGGGAAGAAGGGCACTGGGGTGGGGGGCTGAGAACCAGCCCTGGCCACCCCGAGATACCAGTCATCCAACCTCGAGGGTTCGGGACACGGTGGAGGATTCCACACGAGCCCGACCCTGTTGGCGGCCCGGGAAAGCATAGCCATCATTTCCGGGTCCGTGTCGGGCACAGTTGTCACCCCCGAAGGAGGCAACTGCGCCGACTCATCCTCCCCAGAAGTATCAGGCTCACCCTCCGATGCAGCGATCGACATCCGGTCGTCTGGGGAGCTCCGAAGGAATCGGATTGTACACACCTCTGGGGTGGTCCACCTAGTTCCGAGGGCAGCTCTACTGGCTGCGGAGCGCACGAGGTGGGAGGGTTCCTAGGGGGTTGGTTCCCCGAAGGAAGCGCGCTCACCGTTATCCTCAAGTCACCAGCCCCGCCGCTCGCAGCAACCCTCTGAGGAGGATTGGAACGAGGCGTCGGGACCGGGACTCCACCCCTTTGCAGAAAGTGGAGTCTCGACCGCAACTCCGCGATGGTCATCTTCCCACAATGGGTACATGACTCATCCACAAACGCTGCCTCAGCGTGCCTTAAGCCCAAGCACGCGATACAGCGCTGGTGACCATCCCGAGGCGCCAGGTAACGACCGCATCCAGAAACACACAAGTAGAACGACATCTTTAAAAAGACGCGAACTACTCGTGTTAGCTCTTTCAAGGACTGACTCTTTTAGGTGCTGAAGCACGCAGGGGAATAGCCGCTGCAGCACAGACAGGGAATGTGCAGCCTGTCGTGTGCACTCTCCTTGAAGGCGCTCCTCTTACCAGCTGTAACAACAGCTTTTTAGCGCTCTAGGCGCACCGTTTCACCAGCCGTGAGAACGGCCTTCACGCTGATTACAGCTTTGCTCAATCAAATTAAAGGCAAAAACAAAAACAAAAGGAGAATCGGCCCCGCTGCTGCGCTGTCCGCCTGCACCTCGCAACAAAGAGACGTCTTGAAGAGAGACTCGTTCACCACACTCGCTTTCAGTAGCTGTCTTCATAGAAGGTTTGGCTCCGAAGCGAAAAGCTGAAGATGCAACGCACCTGCTGCTCATTATATACCCGCGCTGCGAGGCGAGCAGCTGATGCATATGATTGCATGCCAATGTGCATTGGCTCGTTTAGTTACACTCGAAGTAGATTGGCCTCTCTAGCGAGATTCCTATTCGTCGGTCTGTCCGACGTACGTCGAACGTGACCGACTGAATGGGAACTATAGTTACAACATGCCACAGCTGTAATATAAATCTTTAGTGAAAAATGTATTCCCTTAGCAGATTATCTATCATAAATTCTACAACTGCATAAGAATGGCTTGTGCAAATATTAACAATTTTAGAGCATGCTGGTGAATGCGTTGATGGTGATTCGCGCCCCACTCATGCAAAATTAAACAATTGGGCTTCAGTCACAGTCATATTGCGCAGACAATTGATCCGTTCAGTTCATAAAGCTTATAAAAGCTCTGAACACGCGATGTACATTTAAATAATAGTCTGATGATTCTACGTTTCGGAGTGGGCATTCAGAGTACCGGCAACATGTGACAAGTGCCAGTGCGCGAGAAGTGCCGGTACTGTGTACTTCGAGCACTGACTGTTACTACTAATAAAACCGATCTCTGGGGGCCCCCAAAAGTGTGTGGGCCCTTAGAATCATCCTAACTTTCCCCCTCTTAGCAGCTCCCCTGCCTCAATGTCAAATTGCAAAGGCTTTGCAAATCTCATAATTTACAGTGCATAACATCATCAAAAGATTCAGAGAAACTGGAGAAATATCTCTGTGCGTAAGGGACAAGGCCAAAGACCTTTATTGGATGCCCGTGGTCTTCGGGCCATCAGATGACTCTGCATCACTCCACTTTTTACTTTTTACTCCACTACATTTGTGATGAGTAGTGCGATTACAAATTACATTTTTCATGGCAGCTAACTTTTTCTGCAGCAGTTTATTTTTGCTGTAAAGAAGCAATATCGCCATCTAAGGGCATTGAAGGTACTATATCTTGTGCATTTTGCTTTTACTCACCCAAAACTTGTCAACGAGGATACTTTACGTAAATGTGAGTGGATTAGCAGGTAGTTGCTGATCATAGATGTTTTATTTATTAGATGAGGAAATGACTGCAGCTAGTGATGGATGGATTTGAAAATGGTAAAACTCAACTGTTTAACTCTAGGAGAGTTGGAAAATGAGCCTATTTTTTAAAAAGTGGAGTGTTCCTTTAACATTGTTTTATTTATCCGCCATATTGACAAAACTGTTTTGAAGGATATCGGTTTACTTATGGCCTTTCTGTGCACTTGAGCTCAACTGAGACTTGAGAGTTGTAGATGTTTAAAAGTTGTTGTGTTGACCTTGATTTATTGCAACATTGAGATGTTCAGTTTTATTTTGATTTTAGAAAATGAACTTGATTTCTCATCTTATAAATCAATTGTTTCTTATTTTCACTGGTATGTCTCTCAGGACTAGTGCATCTCTGAGCCTACATTCAGCATGAGTAAAATACTTAAGTACTGTTAAAATCAGATACTTTACGGGGCAGTTTCCCGGACAGAGATTAAGCCTAGTCCTAGAATAAAATGGCCCTTTAAACCAGATTAATAGAAATCTGCTTTCTCTGTCATGGTTTAAAATAGTCGTAGACTTAGTCTAGTCCAGAGTTTAATAAGCTGATTTCCTGGAGGAAGACTAGAGCTACTCCAGGACTAAATTGAGGCTTAAATGAAACCTACCAGGAGGCAGGTTTAATTTCAGATTAATGTTGTGTATTAAAGAAGACTCATGTATTACTTGGAGTTGTTCACTTTATTTAAACAATTTATTTTGATTTAACACCATTGTTTCATGTTAAATTGACTTGAAATGGTTACTAGAACTCACTTGATGTTTTCATTTTGAAATAACATGTTTCAGTCAAGTAACCCAATCAAACAGGACTTTCACTTCCCATCATGCTTTGCACCGGGCTGAAATGGGAGAGTAAATGTTGAAAAAGTGTTATTTTATGCTATTTTTAGAAAGATGAGAATATGGAGAGATTTCTTACTGTTTAATGTTCTATTATGTAAATGTTTTTGTTATATTAATGTTTTTTGGAGATTACCGTTGTGGTGAAGTGTAGAGCTTGTGCTTGGGTTGAGGACCTGCTGACAAGACTTGCCTTTTTTTATATAATGAAACAACCACTATGATAGTGCTTTGGATCAAACCAGTATCATTTCTAGACTGCCAACACCGATAATCACATGTGTAAATAGTTATGTAAAGGACAAAACAAAAGCATTAATAATCCTATGATTATTATATAGAATTCATCTATTTAAAAATAATTCATTACAAACAGATTTCGAGGTATTTCTCTTTTTTTGCTTGTGTTTTTGTTTGTATTTGCTTTTTTTTTTTTTTTTTTTTGCTTGTATTTTGCTTGCTTTAAAATAAATGTCTCTTGTTTAGTTAAGTTTTTATACTGGAGTATTTTTTGCTGCCATTGTTTTCCTTGGATTTGCTTCTCAGTTTTACAGGCAACCTCTCTCATGCTAATTCAGATTTGCACAGTTGGTTTTAAATTAATCTGGTTTATTTTAATTCAAGACTCCATAGTCCAGGTTTTAGTAATCTGTACTTAATCTGTCCGGAAAGCCATTTTTTAAACCACGATTAACTATCCTGGATTAAGGCCTATCCTGGCTTAATTTAAACCCTGTCTGGGAAACCACCCCAAAGACTTTTACTCAAGTCATATTGGAATTGGTCACTTGTAATTTGTAGTGGAGTCATTTTCGATGTAAGGTATCAGTACTTTTACTTAAGTATTGTTTTCAGGTAGTCTTTACACTTCTGGTCTACACACCAAAAAGACACAAAATCAGTTTGTGGTCTCTTTGGATTTTGTTGCCTCAGACAGATGTTATCATAACAGTCCTTCTAATATGGCAGTGCTGTTATGCAGAAAGGAAAGGTGTGGACACAGTGGGTCCTGCTGTGAATAATTAGCAGTGGAATGTCTAACATTCTATATGTGAAAACACGATAGTGCTGCTGATTGCTTTTTTAAGAAAGCTCTTCCTGATGAGGTTTTGTTGAAAGTGTATTGTGAGAGAACAGGATAAGAAACCTTTAAGCCTGAAGGTCACATTCAGGCAACCTCTTCTAATGACTTTTTTCACCTTAAAAACCATATGTGTGTGTGTTAATTAACAAAATGGAATATTAAATAACTAAAATAGAAAAAGAAAATAGCACCCCAACCATTGTCTTTTGTTTTAATTATGGAAATCTGTACACAAGGAGCTTCTGTCTAGTATACCTTGAGATATTAATTTGCAAATTTACAGGTACATATTTGGACCACCTAAAATAAATTTTTCTAAGAACCTCAAGTTTCTAAGCCATTTTGCCAATTACTTAGTGTCACAGTAGCACTTTAATTTGTATGTAATTTTTACACACTTGCTTTGATATTTTGTTCTTAAATGCAATTATAAGTATAACCTACGTGTCCACATAAATTTGGGGGCCAATGTAAGTTATATAAGTGTCACTGTAATCAGACTGACCTCTGAGAGCTAATGCGTCTTTGTATATATTAGAACAAAAGAACAATGAGCCGGATGGGAGGGGAGAACAGTCTGAAAGAATTGACCTACAGTCAAACTCCTGTTTTGGAGTTTAGCCCAGATGCATATACACAGCACATTATCAGCACAATCCAACCTTTCCTCATATTTAGAAAAGCTTTTGATACTTGGCCATTTGGATTTACCAGGCACATAGCTCTAGATTTACATAATCTGTGAACATACATTTGAAAATTATTTCACATTGTATAAGTGAAATGTCCAATATATTTTTGTTCATTGTTGTTTACTGTTTGATCGAAATTTGATAATTAAACAATATCACGCAATCAAGCATTGTTGTTCTGATTATCTGCTGTGATTTAGTAATACAGATACAATTGACCACAGATACAAGCACTGATATTCAGAGCATGATTACGACAAGTGAGTTATTCCTTTTAGACAATAAACTAGAATAATAAGAAGTTAATATTGAGTAACTTACATTTTAGACAGAATATTACCAGAATATTTCCTATATTTGCTTCAGTAAAGAAAATAGTTCCAAGCAGCAGTTACTTAATGATATCTATTCCACCTTATGATGCAATGCACAGCATTGTTCTCATAAAGAAGATTTAAAGCTCAAAGGTATATCAATAATACCTTCACTGTGTAACAAAATCCAAATTTTATTAGTTTTTATGGACTACTGAATTTCTCCAATGCAGACAAATGTGCCAAGACATTTTGAAGAGCCTTTCTTGGCTAGATTTAAGGGTGTGGTGTTAAAACCTGGGAAATATTTCTGAAAGCAGATCATGCAACATACCTGGATACGAAAGTACCAACTTGTTCTATAAACATAACCTCCTCTGGAGCAGGGTTAATTTACTTCAGAGGTTTGGAGTGCTGCAGGTATGAAGAATTTTTGTTGGCAAAAACCCAGAATCGAGTTATTATTTAGCATTTCTTGTTCCATCATCCTGCAGTCAATGGATTTTTGGTTAAATGGCTGAAATAAACTCTGTGGTTAACATTTTATTCTATGACCAAATCTATCAGTAACATACTCTTGTGATTTTTTTATTTATTTTTTATTTATTTATTGATTTTTTTTAAGCTTTTACGCGTCTTGTTAATGAGTTCTTAAATGTGACTGCAGAGGTTGTCGGGGATAGGTAAACTTATGTACAATCTGCTCATGCAAACTTGCAAACAATCTATTTATTGAGGGCTTTTCACAATACACAAAAGGCAGCTACAGAAAATCATGATGTTACTGTTTATAACATCTTATCTTCATGCATTATAGTCGCATTTAGCAGATTAGAGGTGGTTGATAGTATAGTTTACATTTTGTGACGACACAAGCAATCAAGCAGTTGAGATAATGTATTTTACATACTATATATCGTCGTACATGAGTATCCTGGATGTATGCAGATAAAGTTGGATACAAATATATATCCAGTTTATATATATCCAGCCAAGATTTGCTAGTGTGTATATTGTTTTTAGGGCTGTGAATTAAATTATTTAATTATGGAAAAAAATAACGCATTAAAATTTTTAGCGCCTTTAACACACTTGCCCTGCCTCCAGACCTACATAGGTCATCTGACATTTCATACAGTCAGGGGCGTAGTTTGTGGGGGGTATTCAAATCCATCAGTTACAACCCCCCCAATATTTCAACATGACAATCATAGTAGATCTATATTAAAATATGTATAATTCATTTATTTTGTAACAATAATTTTGTTTCTAATTGAATATGTGTTTGTCATAATAAATTAGTCAAAAATACCCCCCCCTCCATTGAACCAATTGGTAACGCCCAACCAATGCGCATCACACCCTTCTCCAACACAATGCGAGTGGAGCTCTACTGTTTGAATGAAAGAGAGCGGGTAGCACCAAAAATGAAGAGAACCGCTGCCCAGCCGACTATATTAAACTTCTGTTCAAAGAGGGACGTTAAAAAAAATAAAGCATGTACTGAGAAGGAGGTATGAAAACATTGTAATAGCTAAGTACACTCCACATATATTTTAGCTAGCTAATCCATTGCAGTTTACCCATAACTATCAGTGTAACTGTAACCACTTACTAAAACAGCAGTCTATTTTGTTACTTCATTTTTCAATAGCGTCTTATCAATGACAAAAGTATTCACATCGGTGTTTGTCTTTTTCCTTAATTAATCTGACTTTTGAATGAATTGGCTGAATGAACGATTTAAAGCTGCAGTAGGTAACTTTTGAAAAATGTATTTTTTTACATATTTGTTAAACCTGTCATTATGTCCTGACCCTAGAATATGATACAGATAATCTGTGAAAAAATCAAGCTCCTCTGGCTCCTCCCAGTGGTCCTATTGCCATTTGCAGAAATACACCGCTCCCTGTAAGAAACAACCAATGAGAGTCAGGAGGAGTGTCTTAGCAGTGTCAATCAAGTTCGCGTGCGCGCTGATCTCACCCCTCTCATGCACAGCGCCAGCGCGTACAGGAGTTCAAATTCAAGATTACCGGTGTGCCGCAGCTTTGCTTATGGCGGAAAAACAATCCAAACTGCCAATTCCTTGAGTGGCAGCTGCTCACAAAATAAAGACGGGTAAACAGAAAAAGACAGATGACGATGATAAAAAAGCCAAAAAGAAAGAATTAGATAGAGCCCGAAATAAAACGAGAGTAAATATCGGAGTGGCTTTTCCGAGGTGGAGGGAGCTACGTGTCCTGAAAGGATTAAAAACCGATGCAGAGTCAGCCACATTTCTGCTTGACAAGTAAGTATCCCTGCTTGATTTGTTTCATTTTTTAAGAACTACACAACGAGAGCTACGTTCACACTGCAGGGCTTAATGCTCAATTCCGATTTTTTGAAAAAATTCGATTTTTTTGCAAGGCCGTTCACATTTTCAATTAAATGCGACCTTTTGTGATCTCCTGTGTGAACGTGAAATGACCCAAAAGTGACCCGCATGCGCAGAAGAGTACGCAACGGTCAACGACGTCACTCGTTGTTTGCGGAAGTAAACGGCCACCTTGTTTGTTCCAGGCTTTAACCTCCTTGTATTTGGCTCGGAGGCTTTTTATTTTTCGCTGGCATTGGAGCCAGGATCGTCTGTAACCACGCTCGGCCATTTTGCTGGAAATGTTTTCGTAAACCGCCCGGTTCCGATAAGAGCCCTCGAGATTGGCCTGAATAGAGCTGTCACCCCAAATATTAATTAAATCTGTGACCTCGCTTCCCTTCCATTGACTGGTCTCAGCAGCATCGTCCGCCATGGTTGTTGTTTATCTTCTCGTTCCCGCCTACTTCAACGCACAATTATGACATTTGTAGCGTATCAATGACGTACGGGTCGGATACATGTGGTCTGGCCGTTCAGACGGAGGTCGCATTTCAAAAGATCGGATACGTATCGGATTCAGGACCACATACCCAAGTGGCCTGGGTCACATTTGAAAAGATCGGATCTGTGTCGTTCAGACTGTCATGAAAAGATCAGATACAGGTCGCATAGGGGCAAAAAAATCGGAATTGGGTCGTTTCAGCCTGCAGTGTGAACGTAGCCTAAGATAATTTCAAAACAGGCCTGCCCGTCCCCTGCCTGATGCTTCCTCTTCTCCCTGCCCGTTGACTCCTAGAAGTCGCTGTAGGTGTGAATTCCTCGTCGGAGCCCATTGACTCGGTGTCAAAACTCTAGCCGCATAACATACAGATAAAATGTCACACACTGTGCAAAGCAACTATTGAAACCTACTAATTCACTGGCTTGTCATGTTGCTAAAATAATGTACTAGCAAACCTTATTTAGCATTACATATCGATAGAATAATTACTTGCATACTGTAACGTTAGTTACCGTTATATTATCATACTAGCTATTTATTACTTATAGAAATAGTGCAACGTCATATAGTTACATTACATGTATTGCAAAATACGTAATGTTTTGAGGACCAAGTTTGTAGTCAAAGTATGGGCAGGCCATAGTCAGTGTAAATCATATTGATGATGTTTCGTCTGTACCAGTGAATGTGCCATAACTGTTTATCCGCTTTACTAGCCTGCGCGTTCACGGCAGGCTCCGTTGCTGCTCCGTTGTGATGGGGGAGGAGCTGTGGAGGGAGGGCTGTAGCGCAGCAGAGAGCAAGGGGGAGTGACCTGTGAGTTGTGCTTGTTAAAATTTTCAGGCTAAGTCAAGGTTTTCTAAAAACTCCCTACAGCAGCTTTAAGTAGCTCACTCATTAAAACGTTGAATCGCTGCCACCTACTGGCGGTTTCAATATATAACATAATTTATTTCTTTTCAGAATCACTCCGTTATGTTAGAATTTGATGAATGGTTATACATAAATTCCATAAAGTTATGATAGATACAAAAAATAAAAAAATAACAGGCAGCATACCAACGCTCAATCCCCCCCAATGTTGAAACCAAATCTACGCCCTTGCATACAGTTGACTGATGATGAATATGATGCAGGGAAACTCACTGCGTGATATAGCCTATAGAATGCAGTTAGAATGACCATAAAATTCGAGATAAGAAAGGCAAAAGGTGATTTGATTTGAACGCTTTAAAGCGTACAACAACATTGGTAAGATAAGAATGTTCACTGCTAAATTCAAACATGCTCTCACACTTTGGCTGGCGATGAGCCAGAAATGGACATGCTCAGTGATTTTCATATTACAACTATTTGGTGTTTTCAACCACATAAAGTGTATTTTAAGTTTCATTTAAATAGGCTACGAGCCAAAAAATAAATTTTGTGAAATACAGAATGATGTGTATGGAAAGCGATAATAACAGGCTAATCCTTTCTTCAATTAAAATCTGATGATGTGTTTTATATCAGATACAAATTGTGCCTTTAACTATGAAGTTTATTCTTTTGTATTTTGGGAGAAATTGGTGAATTTAGGCTTTAATCTGACCCATCGCACGTTCAGTCGGCATGAAGCCCGCCACGCCCGCCCTTCTTCAGGAGCGCAATTTGAACTTAGCATTAGGATTACCCAAACTTTTATTTTTCCACTTCAAGCACTGAAAAGAACTACAACATGGCACTTAAGACAGGAAGTAAGACAAAAGTCCCAAAACCCACACAGAGCACATGTGACACTGGCACTACATCATTTTTTTATGTTCGGTCTCTCTGTCTTGTATAAAAATTAATCAATCAGTAATCAGTAAAAATGAAGCAAACAAATGAACAGTGTCCGGACATGTGATCTGACTGGGAATAAATAAAAAAGTTCATCCATGCTTTCTTGATGTTATAATCACAAGGAAGGCAATGCAAAGACTGTGTTTTTCCACAACTTGGCACATCAAACATCCTGTAATTTTCAGAGGCATCTGTAACATTTATTTTTGCTGGAGTAATTCTCCTGTGTTTGAGTCTTGTATTTACTACTATATGGCATGCATGAATCTGGGGATATGATTGAAAAATGGAAAAATCCTGTTGGCTTTGTTTGTGAGTTGGCCTACAAAAAACATCATCAGTGCAGAACTCTATGCAGTGCACGTGTACCTAATTGGTGGGACACCATTTATTTATTTTGCAATGGGAGGTTTTCTATATAATGTATTTATGTATTAATTATACACATACATCTCACCTTACAACAAACGTGGAGGCAAAATGCAAAACATAAACAATAAACTTAATTTTTACATATTAATCTTCCTTTTTAATTTATACATCATATCAAACAACTATTATACAAATAATATAAGTGCACAGCAATAAAAAAAATATTAAATATTGAAAGATTAAAAAAATTATTAGGTCTCACTTTATGAGTGTCTTTAACTAGTATGTTCTAACATTTAAATAAATTATTTGGTAGTATGCACTTATTGTGTACATACATATTTTTACATTCTATTTATATTTAAAAATACCTGCATATAAGTGTATACAGTATACAGCTGTAATTAATCTGCGTTGTTACAATCAAGCAAAAGAAGACGAAAGTATGGTCCATGGCTGTTTTTGACCATGGATTATGATATGTATGGCTTATCAGAGATAGGCAGTATTTATGATACATGTATTTCAAATACAGAATAGTATTTTGTAATTTGTATTTGATAGGGTTGATGAAAATAGCTTTAGTGTTTTGTATTTTTAAAATACTTTGTAAGAAGTCTACATGATGACATCATAAAAATGCAACCTCTGATTAGTGCTTTCTCAGTGGTTTCCCTAGACTTGTTCAGAACAGTTGTCAAGGTTTGGTGTTCATTTTAGCAGCCTATGCTAAATAGTTACATTTACATAGTTTTCTTGAAAACAATTATACCGAGCAGCAGCCCCCTATATTTATCATTAACAATCAAATGATTAAATAGTTATAAACTAGTTGCTATGAATACAGGTGCCATCAGTTGTCTTCTTATGAATGACTTGTTTGTCATTGAGTCTGTGTTGCTGATGCAAAGTAGGCCCTTTGTTACCAAACATCAAGTAACTAAATTAGGATACAATTATAAGCCATTTGCAAACTGTTAAAAAAAAAAAAAAAATTAAACTGTTGGTTACTTTAAAACAAAATTTAATCTGGGTGATCACAGGAATATGTTAATATTTGATCTGTTAAATCCAGCCGCTAGAGGTCACTTATTCAGTCCTTGATTTCGTGGAATCATGGGAGGTGTTGTCTTCACGTCTACAGCCAGTGCAAAAGAATAGTGCAGAAATCATGTTCATGTATGAGATTATTAACGTTACTATAGTATGAAGCAGAGCAGAGCCGAGTGATGTTGGAGCTGAACGAGACCGCTGGAGAGATTGATAATGAGAGACGAGCACGACACATGCCAGCGGGACTTTTATTATGCTGCGGTCGCCACTTCCGTTTTTTTGGTCTAGCGTATGTTGGGTAAAGCAGCGATGTTTATCATATTAGATACATTTGTGTGCTGAAAGTTGTTATAGTGCTACTCTGTGTGTTCACTCGACGGTTGCTATGAGACACTTGTTGCACACTGCAGTAAGATAGATCGATATTAGTCACGGTAAAACACGGTACTCACAGTAAATCAAGAAAATTAGATTTAAACAAGAAGCTATATAATTATGATTAGTTTTCAGTTTAAGAATGAATCCAAACAGTTCCTCATCTGTCTAATAAAACATATAATATGTTTTATTAGACAGATGAGGAATATAATGCATCTTTGGTGTTTCCATGGTTTCTACAAAATAAAACCAGAAATCGAGAGTAATGCAGGTATGATGTCATTGATGTTATTGTTCATGTCCTGGTTAAAATTGCTTATTTCTCTGGATTTAAACATTCTTGGAAACATTTGGGATACTGTAAGTACACAAGTCAGCAAAATATATAACACTCTTCTAGTGGTTTTTGAAAATTTTCACCTAAAAATCCTACATATTGTGCATTTAACTGGTTGCTTATGTCAGATTTATTGCATGACTCGAGCAGAGAAAAGTTGGTGCTATCAAACACTGTGTACTTAATCAACTGAGTCAGTGTAATGGCGAAGGGATAGATCAAATAGGTCAATTGATGGAAGGTTTGCGAAGAAATTTCATGCTCCCTTGTAAAAGTATTTTTTAGTATTTTTAAAATACAAAAATACAGTATTTTATTTTGATACATTTTGTGGCTGTTGCATTTTGTAGTTTATTTTGATACATTTAAAATTAAGATATTTTGTATTTTATTTTAAAATACATTTTGATGTATTTTTGCCAAAACCTGTGGCTTATTAAGTGTTCAAATTCAATGGCATTGGACAAAAATGCAATGATGAAGCTGTTAGAAATTAAATCTAATCTATAATGAAAAAGTCTTGACAAATATTATAATAGCACTTTTTCTCATTTAAAGTCACCAGTGCTTTGTCTTTATTTTATCTCATAAGTATTGTCACTTAGTGAAAAAACATCACATGGAGTCCAAACACTGATGAGTTACACATGCAAGTATAATAATTACTGTTTAGAGGTTTGTTCAGCGAGAAACAGCAATAGTGATTCTTGACTATCAGACTGAAAATTATGCAAAGAAGCAGAATTCTTACTAGTTGGCAGGGAGAGATTGTGTTGAGTCTGTTGGTTTTCACCAAACTTTGCTGTTATATCCAGGTGATGCCATGTTCCAGGATCTAAATTCTCAGTTTTGCATTCAAAATGTGAGGAATGTTCCTGGTCTTGATGACAATCTTTAGAGTCATTGTGTCTCTCCCTGACAGAAACTGTATATTTGCATTTCACATCTTCATTATCCAGCATGATTTGTATCGAGTCTGTGGTAGAAGTTGTTTTTACAACTTTGATGCTACATTCCCATGTGTCTGCCACCATGGTATTCTGAAAAAAAAAAAAAGTTGGAAATACTTTTACTGGACTGATAAAATAGCATGCAGAAGTCACATACTGAAAAGTATTTTTGTAAGAAATCAAGTTTAGTTTTTACAAGAGGACTATTATTATTATAACACATGTTAATTAAGACTTACCAATATTCCACATGCTACCCAAACAGCTACATGAATGGCTTTACTTCCCAGCATTGTTATTGATGGTTTTTAGATGTTTTTGTTTAATACACTGAATTCCAGTTGGAAAAGGCACATAATTCCTTGGTGTATAATCCAGGAGTTCTTTTAAAGTACTTTTCTGCAAAATCCAGTCTGGAGGACCTCTGTGGGAACTGCTCACTTTCACTCATTAGCCCACAACAATCAGGAACGTGTGAAGGAAAACAATTCTGTCTCTAAAGGATATCCTCAATCAAACGTCTACAGAAGCTTTGTTTTTGGTAGTTCAGTGGAGACGTGTTGTACAGTCTGTCTGATTGCAATCTTTTCCCTAAAAAAAAAAAAAAAAAACTTTACTAGACTAGTTAATAATAATAAAAAAAGTTTCTTCAACATAAACCATCCACTATAAGCTTGTTAGGTCATAAATGCCTGTGAACTGGAACTTTTGCTGGAACAATAGATGTCAATGACTTTGGGCTCCATGAACACTCAATACAGCCCAGCCCCACTTCCTTCCTGTGTCCTCAGTGCTCCTGCAGAAGGATGTGTTGAAAAGAAAAATTATCTACTAACAGGCTTGTAAACGTTCTTCCATCAAGAGAATTACATAAACTATTTTGTAGCACTTTATTTTAGTGTCCTTGTTACGTATGCGTAATTATGCATAATTACATGCAACTAACCCTAAATCAGTTACATTTTATTTTACAGTATGTGTAGTTACAGTGTACTTACAGAATACTTACTCTAGAAAGTACTGGTAATATGAAGTAACTACATGGGTTAAGGTTAGGTTTAGGGGTAGGTTCAGGGTTAGAACTTAGTTATAACCCAGTTATTGTAATTCCTCTAGAAAGTAATAAAAAAAAGTACATCTGAAACCTATGGAAGCCCGTTTCCGCCACAAAAAAAAAAAAAAAAAAAGCCACTAAAAAAAAAAGATGAATTGCGACTTTTTATCACGCAATTGTGACTTTATATCTCAGAATTCTGACTTTATAACTCGCAATTGTGAGATATAAACTCGCAATTGCGAGTTAAAAAGTCAGAATTCTGAGATAAAAAGTTGCAATTCATCTTTTTTTGTTGTTTTTTTGTTTTTTTAGTGGAGTTTTTTTTTGTTTTGTTTTTTTAGTGGCAGAAACGGGCTTCCATACGAAACAAACCTTAACCACAACCCAAGTTATATAGTTATATAGTATATACATGTTGTTAATTAATATTACTCAGTACTTAAATGTAAAGTTAATCTGTAATAAAGTGAAACCATGATATTCAATTATATTCATTTTCAAGATCATTTGTTAATTATAGATGTTTGAATGTAAAAAAAAAAAAAAAATCTTAAAAACCATTTTAGGAGGCATGCTGGGTCCGACATCAAGAACAATGCAGCATTGGCAGACACATCAAAGTCAGTCCATTGTATGTATTTATGACAGAGCCTTTTAAGGTACAATGCAGGGTTGAATTTGATTATACAACCTCATCTGAGTGGGGTTGTATAATCCAAAAATGGTGTTTTATTGGAAGGTGCAAAAATATTTACAGTGCAGGAGAAAACAATAGATAAAAAAAACTGAACAAAAAGAGAACAAAACAACAACAATGTGTTAATTTTGGCTAAACCAGATAGCCCAAGTTCACAGCACTGCTCAGTATGTGATTTCTCTGAGTCCACAATCAGAACTGAATGCATTCAGCAAGCAAGCCTATTTATATGCTGAAGTCCCACCTACAAGGCATACCATCAAAACAGAAACCAACTAAAAAGTTTATAACAATGAAATTAAATAATATAAACACCCAACACAACACTTAAACCTTCCAAACAGCTAATACAACAACCATTAACATAGAGAGTTTATCAGCAAATTATATGGAAAAAACTACTGTTCTTAAAATCTCCCCTCTCTGACATCACACCAAAATGGTAGCTTCCACAGGAAGTGATGTGGCAGTTGCTTTAAAAAGCAGTTTTACCTAGTGATGGGAAACCGAGGCTTTCTGAAGCATTTGAGGCTTTCATCAAATTGTGCCGAAAAACGGTTCATTACTTGAAGCTTTTAACACAGTGTGCATTAGTGACATCTGGTGGTCAGACTTGTTTTCTCCACCATATCTAAATCATCGCGGAGCAGATACGGTTTGGAAAAAGCATGTGAACAAAGCTTTGAAAATCCGTGACAGAATCACTCTTGTCTTGAATCAGTTCTATCAAATCTGATGTAATCTCATCAAAATTAATTTGTGACAATGAGACCACCACTCGTGCCATGTGTAACCTGGTCAACGGATTCACATATTGATCAATAATATAAAATATACAATTATGTGATCATAATTGATGTGAGTAGTTGAAAAAATATTTTGGGTGAGCTGTTTAACACTTATGTTCTGTTCAGGGCCTCTGAGACCCCAGCAATAAAACATGAATGCATTTTCCTTTTATGCATCAGCTGAAGCGACAATTTTTTCAAACCAGCTGTCTCAACTTTCCCATACTTCATGACGTTCGAAGCTTTAAACTTCATCAATCACGTGGTATTGTCATTTTGATAGAAGCATCGGTGGAGTGTGTGATACAATAGTGCTTTGAAAACCGTGTCGGAGCATCGAAGCCCCGTTATCAACCTTCCCATCACTAGTTTTACCTAGATTTTGGGTTTGGTTATACAGAGTGTGATCCGGGAAGTTTAACTGCAACAAGGTTCGTGGAAAATTTGTGGAAAAATAATGGTAAATATTACATGAATTATTGTGTGTTCTGGCATTTTGTTATTTAGGTCCCTGAAATTTACCCTGGAGAAGACAAAATAGGGAGGAAAGCTATTCCCTGTGGCTGAAACTGCACAGGCGAGGGTAATAAGCGACCCTTGCTCTGCAGAGGTTATTGACCCAATTTGCTTAAATCCTCGCCTGGCAATGACCCTGTTTGGTTTCTGGACAGTAGTGACGCCTGTGTCATCCATGTTCCAGATGTCACCTGGAGGAGACCTGTGCCTATGCATGACGATCTCTAGGTTGTTGAAGAAGGCTTTAACATTTTCTTTATTGAAACTTGTAGCACGAGCAAGGCTTGTGGCCTCTGGCTTCCTAATGGAAAGGGAAGGGTGTCTCTTCAAAAAGGCAGTAAACCAGTCACGGTCAGCTTGCTGTAGCTCGGACCAGGTCTCAGGCACCTTGATGTTATGTGATACAGCAAGCTGAAAGGCTAGCTTTTTAACCCCCCTGGCTGATAGGCCAAAGTAAATGTCGGCTGACTTGGACAGATACTTAACCAGCTCCTCTTCCAAATCTGGGGAAAATATTTGCCTGTTCCTGATGTAACCAACAGCTACGCCTAGCTCTTTCTTGCCTCCAATCTCATCCTGGCTGATCCTGTGGCAGTATCTGCTTAGTGTGCTGAATGGTATATTGAATTCCTTTGCTGTGCTCCTAATACTGTTTTGAGTCTTCACTTGTCTGGCACATGTGCCAACCAACCCCCAAATCAGTGTGTCAACCAACCCCATCCACACCTCTTTACTGACATGATGTTAGCCACATAACATAGCTCATCAGAAACTTGTAGATTTCCTGTCAAAATATAGATGATTCCTATCTCTATAAACTGAAATCCTTACATTTTATATATCTCTATCTATCACAGTTCTACAATATATTTAGTAGGGATAACTTTTTTTTGCTTTGAGACTCTAAAATACAAAAGTTTTCCTCACCTCAATAGTTAGTGACAATTGAATGATTTCAGTAAATGGGTGTGGTCTGGTCAAGAGGGCAGTCATTTTAATTTTAGATTTTTGTGGCAGCGCCCTCTAGTGTACTGGGATTTAACTGCGTGCCAACCAACCCTTGACCCAACCAGCCCCGCTCTCCCCTACACTAGGTATTTTGTCTCAGTCCTAGCTAGGGTGCATTTGTCTGGGCGGATGGTTAGACCATCATTCTTAATTCTCAACAGCCATGTCCTTCAGATGACCCAGACCTTCCTGCAAATTTTGACTGAAAATGATGTCAAGTATGCAGCAGCTAACTTCTCAGTCCCATGGAGGATCTGGTACATCATCCTTTGGAAGGTAAATGTTTTGTTCCTCCATTTCCTCCTCTCCCTCCATGGATCCCACAATCAAGCTGGCTGTTCCAGCTACTTCCTCCTAGCAGCAACAGGGCATTAAATAATGGCGCAAATACAAGTAAATTGACGAGCACAAACATTAGTAAATCATGTTGCGTGATTCATTTAAATATTCTCCTCCCATAAAAGAACGCTATAAAATTGAATACAATTTCATTTAATGAGATTCAGGTAAACTACTTGAAATAACACAGATTTTCTCAGAATGTCATGCTGTCTGCTCTCCAGAAGAGCTGAAGAGCCTTTTGGCCCCAGGAGAAATGGACAATCACATGAAAGGGAATAAAGAAAACCACACTTTTGTCTAAATGCTCTTGTGCACCAAAAGGCACCACCCTGCCCTATGTGAGGCTCAAACTCACATCTTTCAGATTGTGAGACTGACGCGCTGCCTAACTTCGAATCCAGCTAAAGACAACTTTTTGTAATATTTTGAATTTCATTATTTAAATAAACAATTTTTTTGAACGCATACTGTTCCAAGTTTAATAAAATATACATATGTACTTTGTTGTGTTTTTTGATATTCTTTCATACAAAATAAAATACACCAATGGAACTGTGTTATTGTTATTTAGTAGTTGTTGTAATATTGTACTGATTAAGTATTTTTTAAGTTACATTCAAACAAGACACTTGCAAATCTGTTATTTGTAATGATGCAACCCATACAATAGTAACTAATATGCTGAAAAATGTCTGTCACAGGAATAACAAAATGTACAAATTATCTTTTTATACACAAGTGTTATATTGTTGCAGTTTACTGATGAAATATAGTGTTATACATAATTAAAAGTCAAAAAGCAATCACTTGCCAATTTGTTTTTATTTTACAATCATGCCAACAGAACAGCAATGAATATTAAATTGAATAAAATTTTAAATAAGAAGTTTTCAAAATGAAATTAAAAGGTGAATAAAATGTTAAATAAGTTTTTTTAAATAATAACAAGTTTAATGAAAAGTTAAGTTTTCAAAAACAATAAATAAAAAGTTAAAGAAAATATTAAATGATTCTTAAAAAACAAAATGTAAATAAGTTAAATAATACTTAAAGTGTTAGTTCACCCAAAAATGAAAAAATTCTGTCATTTATTAATCACGCTCATGCCGTTCCAGACCCATAAGACCCTCGTTAATCTTCGGAACGCAAATTGAGATATTTTTGTTGAAATCTGATGGCTCCGTGAGGCATGCATAGGGAGCAATAACATTTCCTCTCTCAAGATCCATTAATGTACAAAAAAAATATTTTAAATCATTTCATGTGAGTACAGTGGTTCAATATTAATATTATAAAAGCAACAAGAATATTTTTGGTGCACCAAAAAAATAAAATAAATAAATAATGAATTGTTTAGTGATGGCCGATTTCAAAACACACCTTCAGGAAGCTGTGGAGCATAATGAACCAGGGTGAACTAACCCTTTAACACAAGTATTAACAATGGTGAACTCTATTAACAACTGTTCACACTAACCCTGTTACATATATACAATACGATACATATACAATACTACCCTGCACTGGCTATGTCCTGTTGCACTTATTTTGAATTGCCCGCACTTTTTACAGGAGTTCGCCTCTACAGTTCTCCTGTAGGGTCTCTTGGGCATGGCTCCTGGATTGGCAACTGGTGCAGCAGGCTATGAGCTGATGCCCTGTACAGCTGCTGGCTGTAACAGTGGCTGCATGATTGGCATTCCCTGGATCATCAGGACTCCTTGGACCATTGGGATTCCCTGGACCATCAGCATTCTTTGGACCATTTACACTCCCTGGAACATTGGCACACCCTGGAAACCTGTCGGTATAAGTAAATTTGGTACCATCTACAGTGATGCTTCAGGTGCTGATGGTATAACCAACATCTGGCTCTGCACTGGTGCCTTGGGTCTGAAAGGGGGTCGCCCAACAGAAGTCTGCCTCTGCTTTGCCTGTCTTGTTGTACTCTCTGGTAGCTTGTACTGGTGCTGGTCCCCTGGTTGTTCTTGCTCAGTGCCTAGGCATTTGGCAACCTGGAGAGGCTCCTGTGCTTCAGGGAGTGGTTGAGGCAACTGAATGCCCTGAACCAGCACAGAGAGCTCCTGCTTTTTCTGTCTGTTGTTATACCAATTCATCAGGGTGTTCTGGTTCACCTCCACCAGCTGCAGTGATGTTCCTCCCATCACCAAACTATTTCCAAGAACAAGCTGTCTAATCCTTCGATAGTCTTGGAGGATCAGAAACCATCTTGACTGGGTACCCTTGCCTTTTCTTTTGGGGCTGTTTGATGAATAATTCCATAATTCTGTTATTTTCCTGTTTATCACGCTAAAGCTGCTTTGACACATCTGTATAGTACGAAGAACTGTAAAAAAATAAAATAAATAAAGCTAACTTGACTTGATGCATATTTGCTGCTTACTAATGACGTTAGGCTGTACTTTTAAATGTAAAATATGTGGAAAGTCTGGATTTAAAGCACTAGATGTTAATTCAACTCTGTTTGAATTATTCTAGTTCATTTTAAAGACAAAGGAGTGGTTCTTACCATCTCTCTATCATCTTCATCATCATCATAATCCTGACCAGCATCTTCTGGCTCTGAGGGGAGAGGTGATATAGATGCTTCAGAGGGAACATGTTGGACAGAAATCCCTGAGGGTCCAGGGGATGGAGACTGTGTGAGGCCATGTGTGGGGTCAGGGACGAGTGAAGGGGATGAGGAGCCCATGATAGAGGTGGCACTGCTGGTGACCAGGGTGGAAGAACCCAGTGTCAGAGTGGAGGAGGGTGGTGAAGGAACAGTCTCCGGATCTGTAATGGTGTGATCCTCGCTGATGTCACAGAAGCCCTCATCTTCATCCCGCTCCTCCATACTGAGGTCATCAATGAGCTCTGCAGTCTGCTCAGAGTCTGGATTCATGTCCTGCAGTGCCTGACCAGTCTGCTGGAACAGATACTGCACCCCAATGAGCTCACCTGAAATAAAAACAATAAACACAATTAAATACATTGATGATTAAAAAAAAAGTTACTCTAAAAACTTTCTAAAAATAATAATGATTTCTCAGCAAAAAGACACATGAAGCACGATGTAATGGATGGGACGGGACAACGGTGTTGGAGATCCACGTGCAGGCTTTATTAATATGAGCGTAGTCGTACAGGCAGAGGTCAAACACCAGCGAACAGATACAAGAGGGCAAGGCAAAAGAGTAATCCAAAACACAGGCAGAGGTCAATACAGGCAGCAAACGATCATCATAAAAGGAATCAGTCCAGGGTCAAAAACACAGGCTAGACAGAACAAGGAACAGATGGAAATACACGAAAACAAGGCAGAAACAATACTCAGCAATGTGTGAGTGTTAGAGTGCAGTTTATAAAGTGTCACTGATGGGAAACCGGTGTGAGTGCATGATTGGTTCCTAGGTGGGGGATTGTGGGAAATGGAGTCCATATAACCAAGTATATTAACACAGACCCGGGGCACACATAACACACGAGCTGAAGGTGGACGTTTGTACAATTATAAAAGGCCTTTTAGTTGCTAAAAATATGGACTATCAATCAGTCAACAGAGGGCATGTTTTCAGAACTTTTGGTCATGTTGATAATTTAGAGGCTTTTTTGAAATTTGCATATAAAATATGATACAGTAGACTTTATAGGGTCAACTCTAATATATAAACTGAGATTACACAAATTGCAAATTCATTAACAATAACAAATTCTCTTACTAGTGTAACATGTAGGGGGACAAAATGTGGGGACTACTTTGCTGTTCACACAGTAAACACGTTCTCCTGTGTAGCAGCCTCCCAGTCCTGGTTCCACCTGTGTAGTCCCTCCACCAGATAAATCTGAAAGTTCAGCATGTTGGCACTGGTCCCTGTAAATAGACACAGTGTTTAGGGAGTGTTAAAGAAACACACAAAGACACTTAATGCTCTCTCTTTACACATGCACAGTGTGTGTAACCAAGACATACCTGGGATGAAATGGTTCAGGTGTAAATGAAGAGAGACTCTAGAGAAGTGGAGCCTCTGGCACATCTGAACCTGGTTTTCAGCTTGATCTCGCCCACCTCAGTGCAGCAGCCGCAGTCCACATACAAAACAGCAGGTGGATCCACACCAGCTTGCTGGTACCTTTTCAGCACACTTATGAGCACCTGACCAAACTCGTTGCCTACAGAGGTAAGCCAGAGACCCGTTCCCCTCGCTGTCCCAGCCAGCTTCTTAGTGATCTGCGGTGGATGACAGGAAGCATGCAGTGTAATGAAACATCACACCAGGTAGATTATGATACTCATGCTCTGATAATAATATAATTGCAAACAGCATAAATTAACAAAAATCCACTGCTAACCTTTTTAGTGGAATCCATCTTTAAGACTGATCCATACGTAGATGTTATCCTTGCATGGATTTCATCCAGCCTTGTCAGGATGTCTTGGCTGTATACTGTGAGCAGCCACTTGCATCTTGGCACCACTGTAGGCTCTGGAGGTTCCTGGAATTTTATTGCCAACACCCTGGGTCGGTTGAGTAAGTCCACACATTGGGTGGTGTACCGGGCCAGACACTGCAGCCACTCCTCGCTGTGGTTCTCACGCAGTTGTTTGATGATCCGTGTGGGACTGTTGCCTAGTCCACGCTCACGCAGGAGCCAGATGACCCACATATCACAGGCATAACTTAGGAAAAGCAAAATCCACACATTCATATATTTTACATATTTGATTTGTAAAGTAATTGCAAAAATATGTGATGATGGGTGTTGTGGCAAAAATCAACCCGACTCTACTGCATAAGAGACAAACATGTCCAATTGTCTTTAAAGGTTTTATTTCTTGCAAGAAAGGTCAGACAGGTCATACAGAAACACAAGTAGCTGCAGAGTGTAAAACCAAGAACGAAGGCTTCCCCTCACTTTTATATCTCTAACCTCCAAGGCCGAAGCCTCTGTCCTTTTACCATATTAGGAACATCTCTTAGTGGCTGTAACTTTCCACACATTGTTAGCACAGACATGTTTTTAACATACATCTTGCATGTCCCCATACCATATCTTGCTCTTTCTATTTCTAACATCTATGTTAACACTATGTTAAACATTACCACTTAAGCCAACATCATACCATGTTCCATAAGCATCATATTTCACAAGAATACAGGTAAAAAGCATATGAAAAATTCTGCTTATCATTCATTGATAATCAGTCACTACTTCTACTTCATTTCACATCACACTCTTAAGGGTTAACCACTAGTCATTCATATTCATCTTAAAGTATCATATATAGCAAATTTAAGTTGTTACGTCACATTTATGCTCTTCATCTCTGATCTTCATACAAACAACAAATTCAGATACATAACCCAATCATAGAACTAATGATAACATCCTTCATTTTACAGACATATATCATGCAAATTTAGGTTCTTTAACATCTTATCACAACAGATCCATTTTGTAGCCCACGATGTGTCATTGTCCAACCTCAGTGGTGATTTGGAATTCCTTGAGCTGGTTTCACTTGTACACAAACTTTAGACAGGATAGAAAACATTTCTTTGCAATAGTCCAACATGTCCTGTTCACACAATTCTGTTGATGCCACTCGTTGTTTAGCCCCTTCTATTCCCATAAATGGGTTCTTCCAACCTAATTTAAAATCTTCAGGCATATTTTCAGCCATACATTCGTTAGTTACCATCCCCCTTTTTGATGCATTGTTCATCAATTTATCATAGTGGCTGGAGACATGTTTCTCTAAACAACATTTGCCATCAACACTAAACTAAACACCATCTTTAATTCTTCAACCAGATTTCCTCCTCCGTGTCTGAACATGCTCTGTAAAGAGTTAGAAAAATCATGGTTCCCTTTCAGTCGGTCACGTTCGACGTACGTCAGTAGTGACCGACGAATTGGGATATCGCTAGAGAGCCCCTATCAGCTTCGAGAGAACTAAAACAAGCCAATGGAATTGGCGTGCGATATTTGCATAATGCGCAAATCCCCTAACAGGTGGATATAAAAAGGGAGGCAGATGCAATCGCACTCTGTCTTTCGCTTCGGAGCCTACCTGGTGTCCTGCGGCTGTTTGAACTTCAAGCCTCTGAAGAAGTTTCGACGCTTGTGTTGGTGTGACGACGCCTGCAGCGAGGTCGCGAGTTGGAGTGAGCCGGGTGGAAACATCTACTGTTTTCCCAGCGTTCCGCTGTAATTCCACTGGTTGGTCTGCGATTTGGTCTGGTTCCTCCTGTGTTTTTCTAAACACGTCGTGACGCTCCCTGTGTGTCTCGACTCAAAAGAGCTGAAGTTTTCCCTTCTAAAAGAGCTTCACAGACAGACACTGCGTCTTTTTCAAGATGTCATTCTGTCTGTGCGTTTCTGGAGGCGGTCGTTTCCTATCCTCTCTGACGGCCACGATCACTTTCTCTCATGTCTGCTTAGCGTGCTGAGACTGTGTTTGTGGGTGGTCATATTTTCTTATGGAAATATGTCCACGTCGGCGCGTTGTTTGCTCGCCTTTCTCGTAAGGGCTTGAGCGCTCAGCGCGCCGTGTGCCGTCGAATTGCCGGCTGACAGCGCGCGTTGCCACGGCAACCCTGCGCGCTGTCTGGCGCTCTAGATGCACGGTCGAGACTCGGCTGCCTTTAATGAGGTGGAGTCCCCTCACTTATTCCCCGATCTAGTTATTTTTCTGAATCAGAAAAGTGCTACTTTGGTTAATAAGCCTGGGTGACCAGAGGATCACAGTGGGGCAATACCCGCCGAGTCATTCTCCGTGGGCCCCCCACTCCTCTAGTGCATCGCAAACATGTTGTGACTATGTTCGTGGGTGGATCATGTTTAGATACATGGCCACGTCGGTGCCCAGGGTGCCGTGTGTCGTCCAGTTGGGCGGCCACGTTCACTGTCCAACATGGCTGGTAGCTTCTGCATGTGTTGCTGGTCCTCCTTAAAATAAATATGGAGGACCTAACATCTTAGTCAGGGCTCCAGCAGAGGATCAGATGTCGACTGCTACATTGGAGAGAGTATTGTTGGGCTCTGAACATGAAGATGAGGCTAAGCGTCCCACGGTTGTGGCGTGCTCATGCCGAATCGGATTCAGACTTGGCAACCATGCTTTCCCGGGCCCCTGGGGGTGTCGTGCGACGCGTACTCGCCTTGCCCCGCCCCCTGGTTTAGCCCGTATGTGCATGAAAAAACTTGGCAGTTTGTGGCCTTTTTTGGCGTTAATATGGAACGCCAAGAGGGTCATAATCTGCACTAAAAGTTTTTTTTTTTCTCTCTCACTACCCCCTAGGGTGGGGTGGCAGTGCTACGGGCACACCACCTCTGCCCTGCATGAGTCTTGGCCCCTGGCAAGTCTGCAGTAGGTCAAAGCACTCATTGCATGTGGGTAGTTCTGAGTCGGGGTTGAGCTACGCAGGATGCAAATCAAAGCGCAGGCCCCTGGCCAGACAATGTCCACCATGGTGGTCCAGAAACACCCCTGGCGAGTCTTGCTGGGATGTGCCGTCGTCAAAGTGTGCTTTCTCGATGCGCTCATCTCACAAACTGGCCTTGAACCCAGCCCGCTCAACCCGCAGTCACCTGACTAGCGGGAGACGGTCCTGGAGATATGGCGACCTGGAGCTGACGTAAACGGTTCTTTCTCCCCCGGAGGAGGGCCGGGTGGAGAATTGGTCTGTTCCGCCGCTGGCTCTCCGGAGTCCAGCGGTACCCACTAAGAACTGTTTTCTGATCCTCTACGTCCCAAGAGTGTGGCTGGCGATGTGCAGCGCCCCGCGTTGCTACTGTTGCACCTGTTCTCCGAGTGGAGATTGCTGTCCTCCTGGTGAGGGATACAATCGAGCCGGTCCCTCCAGCCGATTTGAAGTCAGGTTCAGCCCTACTTCATTGTACCCTTAAGGGCGGTGGGCTATGGCCAATCCTGGATCTGCGCGTCTTGAACCGGTACCTTCAGGCTGCCGTTTAAGGTGCTCATGCAGAAGCGCATTTTCGAGTGCGTCCGTCCCGGGGTTTGGTTTGCAGCATTCGACCTGAAGGATGCATACTTTCATGTCTCGATTCTGCGCTCGGGTCGAGCATGTCAGTACAAACTCCTACCCTTCGGGCTGGCCCTGTCGCTCCACGCCTTACACGGTTGCGGAGGTGGCCATTGTTCCCCTCAAGGAACAGGGCGTTTGCATTCTCGACTGCCTCGACGACTGGTTGTTCCTGGCCAGCTCGCGGGTTGTGCGTACAGAGGGAGATGGTTTAGCTCACCTCAGCCTGTTGGGTCTTTGGGTCAGCTGGGACAAGAGCAAACTCGCCCCCGGGCAGAGGATCTCTTTTCTCAGTCTCGAGCTAGACTCGGTCGCCTGGATTGTGCGCCTCTCTGAGGAGTGCGTCCAGTCGGTGTTGAACTGCCTGAGTTCGCTCAAGCGCAGGATGGCGGCCCCACTGAAAGACTTCAGAGGCTCCTGGGGCATGTGGCATCTGCAGCCGCGTTTCGCCGCTCAGGTTGCTCCATATGAGGCCGCTTCAACACCGGCTCCGCGACTGGGTCCCGAGATGGCCGTGGCAGCGCAGCACGCTCAGTGTCCTCGTGACACGGAGATGCCGCCCTACCCTCATCCGGTGGTCGGACCCTTTGTTCCTGCGGGCGGGAGTACCCCTTGGACGCTGTGGTCCACACAGATGCCTCTACCACCGGATGGGGGGCCATGTACAACAGGCATGCGGTTTCGGGTCTTGGACGGGGCCTCGACTGCATTGGCATATCAATTGCCTCGAGTTGCTAGCAGTATGTCTTGCACTGGGCCGCTTCAAGGAGCTGCTGTCAGACAAGCACGTACTGGTCCGCTCGGACAAGCACGGCGGCCGTTGCGTACATCAACCATCAGGCTGGTCTACGCTCCCGTCGCATATCGCAACTCGCCTGCCATCTCTTGCTATGGAGTCAGAAGCATCTGAGGTCGCTTCAGGCCACTCATGTCCCAGGTGTGCTTAACCGTGCAGCCTACGAGCTCTTACGGCAGCCTCCACTTGCGGGCAAGTGGCGGCTCCATCCCCAGGCGGTCCAGCTGATCTGGCACTACTTCGGCGAGGCCCAGGTAGTCCTGTTGCCTCCCCAGGAACTGCCCTCGGCCAGTGGTTTTCCCTGACCGGCGAGTCGCTCGGCACGGATACCCTGGCACTCAGCTGGCCCCGGGGCCTACGCAATATGCGTTTTTCCCCCAGTGAGCCTTCTCGCACAGCTCCTGTGCTAGGTCAGGGAGGATGAGGAGCAGGTCTTGTTAGTGGCTCCATATTGGTCACTCGGACCCGGGTTTCGGACCTAATGCTCCTCACGACAGCCCCTCCTTGGCCGATTCCTCTGAGGAAGGACCTCCTGACTCAGAGATGGGGCTTCCTATGGCACCCGCGTCCCGACCTGTGGAACCTCCACGTGTGGTCCCTGGACGGGATGCGGAGGTTCTGGGTGATCTCCCGCAGGCGGTCGTAGACACCATCACTTCCGCTAGAGCTCCTTCACGAGGAGCCTCTATGCGTTGAAGTGGAACCTATTCGTTGAATGGTGCTCCTCTCGCAAGATGAGAGGACCCCCGATCATGCTCGGTCAGATCTGTGCTTTCCTTCCTGCAAGAGGGCTTGGAGCGAAGGCTGTCTCCCTCCACCCTCAAGGTGTATGTTGCCGCTTCGCTGCACATCTCCATGCAGTTGATGGCAAGCCCTGGGGAAACACGGTCTGATCATCAGGTTTCTGAGGGGGGCGAGGGGACTGATTCCTCCTTGCCCACCCTTCTTACCCTCTAGGGATCTCACCTTAGTTCTTAGCTAACTTCGGCGTCATCCCTTGAGCCTTTGCAATTAGTCGAGTTAAAAGTACTGTCTCTTAGACCGTCCTCCTGGTTGCATTGGCCTCATGTTAAGAGGGTAGGGGACCTGCACGCATTTTCGGTCGACGAATCGTGCCTGGAATTTGGGCCTGGGGATTCTCACGTCTTCCTGAGACCCCGGCCTGGATATGTGCCCAAGGTTCCTACCACTCCCTTCAGAGATCAGGTAGTGAACCTGCAAGCGCTACCTTCGGAGGAGGCAGACCCAGCCCTAGCTTCGCTCTGTCCAGTTCGCGCCCTGCGTGTTTACGTGGATAGAACTTGAAGCTTAGGACCTCAGATCAGCTCTTTGTCTGTTACGGAGACCAGCAGAAGGGAAAGGCTGTCTCCAAGCAGAGGATGGCCCACTGGTTAGTGGATGCCATCGCCCTGGCTTATGTCCCCAGGACGTGCCTTGCCCGTTCGGGTTGAGAGCCCACTCCACCTGAGGAGTGGCCTCTTCCTGGGCGCTGGCTCATGGCGCCTCGCTGACAGATTGTAGAGCTGTGGGTTGGGCGACACCCAACACGTTTGCTAGGGTTTTTAGCTTACGTGTAAGCTGGTTCTTCCCGTGTACTCGCTTCCACCAGCCGGTAGACGCGTTGAACCTGTGCTCGTGTCGGCTTGCAATGCCACTCCCGCCCCCTGGGCAGGATATGTGCATCTGTTGACTCCAGTCGTGTTCCCCGTTCGGTGAATCCTGTCGAGTTCCTCCACCTCCACCTTCGGCTCGGGCATTGCGGAGTGTCTGATGCCAGACCAACATCCATCTTCGATGTTGTCTGTTGGTTGGGTTCCATATGTTGCAATCCCTCTACGTGAGTGATTCCATATGTGTATTGTCCACGGTTACTCCCTACGGTGAGCCCGTGTCTTTCCCTTAGCAGAGCTTCTGCTTTCTCCTGTCAGATGAGTCTCCCCCTACTCAGGTGGAGCCATCCCAGGGACTCATATGCGTTCTGCCCTGCGGGCCAGTCCATATGTTTTCCATGTAAATTCCTTCCCCTCTGGGTAGGTAGTGGTTTCCGCAGCGTTCCTTACGGGTTCGCTTCCCCAGTGTAGTCTAGTTTACTTAATGGGTATATCGGAACAGCAGTAGACTTCCCGGCGTAAGCTCGCCCCCTTCTCCGTCCCCTTGGTGCGACGGGCGGCTAGAGCCTGCGCTGGGCACTGGAAGGGGTTTCGTAACTGTGGCGTTTTAGTTGGGATCCCAATTCGTCGGTCACTACTGACGTACGTCGAACGTGACCGACTGAAAGGGAACGTCTCTGTTACGTATGTAACCCTCGTTCCCTGAAGGAGGGAACGGAGACGTACGTCCCGTCGCCACAGTTTCTGTACCCTCGCTGCAGTGCGGACACCGGTTGTCTCCTCAGCGAAAAACAGAGTGCGATTGCATCTGCCCCCCTTTTTATATCCACCTGTTAGGGGAGGTGCGCATTATGCAAATATCGCACGCCAATTCCATTGGCTTGTTTTAGTTCTCTCGAAGCTGATAGGGGCTCTCTAGCGATATCCCAATTCGTCGGTCAGTACTGACGTACGTCTCCGTTCCCTCCTTCAGGGAACGAGGGTTACATACGTAACCGAGACGTTATTTTCAGATAACAGATTACACACAATCTCCTGTGTCTGCTCCAGCACGTCCTAAAGAAACAGAAGCTTTTTTTATTAGTTTGGACACAAACAAAAATTCAAACCACAGCACCTCAAAGATTGTCTTCTACCTCAAACCAATAACAGGCACCTGTGTAGATAGTCACAGTTGACTTCGACCCCACCTTGACTTCTCCCTTGTATTCTGTCATAAAAGCTCCTAACTTCTCACTGTAACTCATATTGTCACTCTTTTCAACCCAGTCTGTAGTCTCAAACAGGACCACTTTATTCTTATGTTTAGCTCAAAATTTAGCAGGTACCTCAGCCAATGCTGGGTGTACATCTAAAGCGCAATTGTTTACTGTGCAATGATTTTCTTTACTCTGTTTTTCAATTGATATTAAAATTCTTTCAGTCAGTCTACCCCCTCCAGTGAGGGTCACAATCTCATGTGCATATACCAAAGAGTCCTGAAACTAACACTTCACATTCCATGGTCACAACTTATCCTTTGCTCTTCCAGTCTGTTGTTTTGTCTCTGAAGACAGAGCCATCTACAAACAACACGTCCTCACAGTTATCAAATGGTTTGTCTAGCAGGTCAAGTCATGGTGTACAGACTTGATCAAGGATAGTCAAACAACAATGATGTTCCTTCTCATTATCCTTTGTTCTGTGAAGGTTACTGGGCTCTCTGGATAATTTTGTTTACTGCCAGTGTGTCACTGTTTCTCTGCCGTCAGGTCTACATTTTTACATTTAGCATTGTGATCACACATAGCTGACAGTGTTTAAATTCAGACCCCAAGTTAAATTTAGACAAGGGGTTTTAACTCATGGATGGCAATCTTAAATTCACAATTCCAATTTTCCATAAATACTTAAACTTACTCATCCAGAGAGTAATTCAAATCAACATCATAAATGACAAAAGTAGTCATAATTAGCATTGGTAGACAGAGCTGGATAAACAATCTACTTAAAGCTCGTCCCATGTTCTGTATCGTCTTTTCATCAGATTCAATCAAAATATCTGCTTCTCAAAATTTCTCATTTCACTTAACCCATCTGTAATGATAAAACGCTCATTCACACTAGGTTAATGACATATACACTCTCTATGGGGACAGAATATTTCCCCAAACTAACACATACAAAACATAAAGTCCAGTCACTCTCACACTCACTCACACTCACTCACACTAGACACACATGACTATAAACTGCTCACTTTCAAAGTTGCTTTTGGTGTTAATTCTAAAAACACATCTTTAAACTTCACATTTTTCTGTAGATAGTTTTTTACATGATCTTTTATCCAGTCTCAGAGCATCTCTGTTGATTTATAATAGCAGACTGATAACAGACAGAGTATCCTTGCCTCTACCCCAGCCGTCTCTCTCTCTCTTCACAAATAATCACTTCAGCAGCCTCTCAAGACTGGAACTTAGACTGAATTTAATATCAAATTACTATACATAACCCTTGGTCAAATGTAAAATGTTTTAACTTTCAAATAAAGAAAACATTACCACCATCTAAAATATGTTATGCTAGTAGCCGTTTCTGAGGTTATCATTAGTTTAAATGCTGAATGCACTTAACTTTCTCTTGAATCTGCAAAATCAGTCTTCATCTTTAACACCACCATGCCTTGGAATTATCCTCTGCCATGTCTAATGACCTGCAGGAGTAAAAACTATGATAGAGACACATTAGTTCAAAATCACACAGCCTCATGAATTCAGGGATTCATCATAATTTTATTTATTTATTTATTTATTTTTATTTAACCCTTATTTAACCAGGTAAAGACTCACTGAGATCAAAAATCTCTTTCACAGGAGTGACCTGGCCAAAATGGCAGCAATACAAATAGTTTCATCACAAGTTTACATCATACATACAGAATTAAAAAACACAGAATTAAAAACAATTACATTTCACTGCATCATCTTCCATTTGCCGGATAATTGTTTTAAATTGATCTAAAGAAAGCCAATTTTTAAAGCTCAGTTTCGATTGAAGGTGATTCCAATCATACGGGGCTGCATACACAAAGGCTTTCTTACCAAATTCAGATTTAACAAATGGAACAAAATAATTAAAACAATTTTGTGAACGTAGTAAATATTTCGTAACAGATTTCTGTTGAAGAAGACAAGAAAGATACGAGGGCCTCATCCCCAAGATGGCTTTGTAGATGATTAAGTACCAGTGTATTTTTCTCCTACTAGGCAAAGATGGCCAACCCACTCTACTGTACAAGGTGCAATGATGAGTTGAAGATTTACAATTAGATATAAATCTAAGAGCACCATGGTAAACAGCATCTAAAGAAGAGAGAAGATATAATGGAGCAAACTGGTACACTACATCGCCATAATCAAGTACAGATAAAAAAGTGGCAGAAACTAATTGCTTTCTTGCATCAAATGACATACAAAATTTGTTCCTAAAATAAAACCCAAGCTTAATTTTCAGTTTTTTCTTCAGCTGTGTGATATGAGGACCAAAAGATAATCTATATCATCAACAATAATTCCAAGATATTTGTACACTTTTACTAATTCAATCTTGATACCTTGTGTGGTCTGTAGAGAAATTAAATTACCTTCGAGTTTTTCGAACCTGAGAATACCATGTACTTGGTTTTATCACTATTCAAAACAAGTTTTAAACTGGAGAACCGTGACTGAAGTTTATGTAACCCAGAGTGATTACAAATAGAAACAAGATTAAGAAAAAATGGTAGGCCAGAGGAGTTACTTAAAAATAAAAGAAAAAGTAGATTAATAACTAAACGCATAAATGCAAAGTTAAAACTTTTCATAAATGATCAAAAAGAGTGTTTTCTTTTATTTTTCTTGTTATTTTGTTATGTTGAAAATGTAAAATTAATGTACATAGTTGAATGTTATGTTGCCTTTAAGAGAATATGAGGTGGAGTTCACTGTCGACCTATCAGGAGAGAGACAACGTGAAGCAAGTGGATGACGTCACCAGCGCGCGAGAGAGGAAGAGAGAGAGGAGCTGGAAACAGAAAGATCGGCGTAGATCATTCTGACTGAAAATACTAGTGATTTCAAACCGAAACCAGATAAAACAGCTAGAAAAACATTGATTTTTCTTTGAACTGAACTTTATTTTGTTTCTTGAGTGATTTTGAGTTATTTTTGAGTGTTTTTTCAACGTGAACACAGCGATGACGCAGTTTGAGCTCATCACCACAAGAAACATGGCGAGCCTCCCAGCAAATCTTGATTACGACGGAATCGTCGAGTTATTTCAATAGATTCTCTGGAAGTTTTCTCCGGACGGAGGAAAACAATCTGTGAGTGAACAGACATTGAACTCTTTGTTTCCTATATGAGATATTCTGTTCAATACGACAGAAGAAGGCCTGGATCATTACATCTAACGTCTCATTCAGTTTTGGTTGATTGTTCAACACAACGGTAGGCCTGGATTATTGCTTCTAACGTCTCAATCGGGTATGGTCGATTGGTTTTCTTTGAATTCAGAGACTGGTATTTGAAAATACATTACTGAATTTATTGGTGTTTGAACTGTTTGCACATTAACAGTTGAATTGTATTTTTTTTTTTTTGTTTAATTATTCTTTACCTGTATTTTAATTTGAAGAAAAGACTTATTGGGTGAAATATTTGAAATGCAAGTTGTTTTTTTTTTTTTTTTTTGCTAAACTGTCTATTTGAATATCAGATTCAAATTGAAAGATAAATAGGAAAAAGAGAATTTAAATTAGTAATACTAAATATACTAAACTATAATGAATATATTGAACTAGAAGTAATATACTACAAGACTAAATTTCAAAAAGATTTAAAAGGAATTAATCCTAAAAGGAAAAGAGATTAAAGAAGGATAAATAACAGGTCATTCTAATAAAGAAACATACTCAGAGCCCAGTTTATTTATTTTCTTGCATTTATTGTCAATCAGTAATTTTATTGTTATTTTGTTGATCATCAATCTTTTCATTAGTTTCTGCTTTTACCTGAAAGAAAAACAGTTTGTTAATTCATTTCATTTATCGTTTGCTATAAATTTTATCTATATAATTAGACCTTACCTTTGTTGGCTGTCTGTTCTTTCAATCTCTCACCACTGCTCCTTATGAACCTAGAGGTACTGGTCCATGTTTCCTCTTTTTTTCATTCACCTGGGTGTCCATTCAGACGCGGTGTCCTGGTGACCTGAAGGAGGCGGTACAGTTTTGGCGAGCCAGCCCGGAGTAGTGAGTAGAGAGATATCTTAATAACAGAACAGACACATTTAAAGAGACATTGCACTATAAGAATGGAAGTCATTGATCAAGAGAATGTTAAGGTTCCAAACTCACTTATTGTGAGTGGTATTACAAATACCGAGAGAGATAACGATCTGACTGAGCATCTCAGCAAATATGGATGCATTGGCAGGATTGTTCGCATTGACAACCCTGAGTCCCCATATCACAAAAATGTGATAATTGAGTATGAGAGTGGAAGTGCACTGAAGAGCTTAGAGCCTCAGCTGCCATTCATTTTTGAAAGCCCACATCAGCCCAATCTCAAGTATGAGATTAAAGCTTTGTCCAGTATTTATGTGCAAACAGTCACTAGTAGCGCTACCAAGGGCTATATGGAGGAATTGAAGCGCATTGCAAAGCTGAGTGGTAAATCTTTTGAGGAACTCTTAAATGAGGAGCTTTCAAAATGCAGAGAACCTGTATCTCAAAATGAAGATGAATCTGGAAGAACTGTTCAACCACCTACTAATGCGAATGCCATGCCAGAGATCCAAACGGATTTTCCCAGAGTCAGTCCAGCTCAAGGGAACCGTGAAACACTCACTGATTCTGCATTTGTTCCATTAACCAGAATGCCTATTCCTAATGTGAATCCCCCAGAAGTACAGCGTGTTGTAGTTGAGCACATTGTGAAGAGTGAAGATGCTGCTTCTAACATGCATGCTCCTCTCAAGCTAAAGTTCTTTTCTGGGAGGTCCCCTCGTCCAGGGAATGAGGTGGATTATGATACATGGCATAACAGCGTTGAACTCATGCTACAAGATCCTGCTGTTTCTGATCTAGTCAGATCACGAAAAATTCTTGACAGCCTTTTGCCTCCAGCAGCAGACATTGTTCGGACACTGGGTACACATGCTACACCCAGAGCATATCTTGATCTATTAGATTCAGCTTTTGGAACCGTGGAAGACGGCGATGAGTTGTTTGCTAAATTCTTGAACACTCTGCAGGACGCTGGAGAGAGACCATCCCAGTTCTTACAACGTCTGCAAGTAGCTTTGACACTAGCCATAAGAAGAGGTGGTGTATCCTCAAGTGAGGCTGATCGACACTTGCTGAGACAGTTTTGTAGGGGTTGTTGGGACAATGCCCTCATTTCAGAGTTTCAGCTTGAACAAAAGAAAACGGATCCGTTCTCAGAACATTTGCTGCTGTTGCGTACAGCCGAAGACAAACAAAGCACAAAAGAGTTCCGTATGAGAAAGCATCTTGGTACATCCAAGCAGCGCACTACATCTTACTCCTTGTATGCTTCCTCGGATGAGGTGGTGTCAGCTCAAACTTCAGTTTCTGACTTGAAGAAACAAATTTCAGTGCTTCAGGGACAGGTTGAGAGTTTAAAGAAGGCCAAAGAGCAAACCAAGGATTCTCATGAGAGTATGGTTCGTGATTTGCAAAAACAAGTAGCAGAGTTGCAAAGTCAGATTGTTGCTGTTAAGCCAACTAAGTCTGCAAATGGTAAACATGCTGCAAAGATGACCAAATCACAGTCTGTGCAAACAAACCTAAATGAACTTTCCCACAGCTTTTCTTCTAAGCAGACTAATCCTAAACCATGGTACTGCTTCCGCTGTGGCGAGGATGGCCACATTGTCTCTACTTGTGATAATGCTGCAAATCCTGCTCTGGTAGCATCCAAAAGGAAGCTTCTGAAAGAAAGACAGGCTACCTGGGAGACTACTCGGGGGTCATGCCGTCCTGCCCCTTTAAACTAGAACCAGCTCCAGTTATGGGACAAACGGGGGCTGAGAAATGTATCAGGGGTCCCGATGATTATAAAAGCAGAAGCTCCAATTGGCACGTTCGCACTAGAAACAAACTATTTGTTCTTCCCAAAGGATTAGTTGGGGCAAAGTGCACAGCTGAAGTTATTATTGCAGGGCAAAATTGCAATTGTCTTCTCGATACAGGCTCACAGGTGACCACTGTTTCGCAGCCATATTATGAGAAGAATCTGTCCCACTTTGAAATTAAACCTCTTGAACATCTTCTTGAGGTGGAAGCAGCAAATGGTCAGCTCGTACCTTACCTTGGGTATATTGAAATTGATGTTGTGTTCCCCAAGGATTTCCTTGGAGCAGAGACCAAAATTTCCACTCTTGGAAACCACTTTTTTTATTAGTTTGGACACAAACAAAAATTCAAACCACAGCACCTCAAAGATTGTCTTCTACCTCAAACCAATAACAGGCACCTGTGTAGATAGTCACAGTTGACTTCGACCCCACCTTGACTTCTCCCTTGTATTCTGTCATAAAAGCTCCTAACTTCTCACTGTAACTCATATTGTCACTCTTTTCAACCCAGTCTGTAGTCTCAAACAGGACCACTTTATTCTTATGTTTAGCTCAAAATTTAGCAGGTACCTCAGCCAATGCTGGGTGTACATCTAAAGCGCAATTGTTTACTGTGCAATGATTTTCTTTACTCTGTTTTTCAATTGATATTAAAATTCTTTCAGTCAGTCTACCCCCTCCAGTGAGGGTCACAATCTCATGTGCATATACCAAAGAGTCCTGAAACTAACACTTCACATTCCATGGTCACAACTTATCCTTTGCTCTTCCAGTCTGTTGTTTTGTCTCTGAAGACAGAGCCATCTACAAACAACACGTCCTCACAGTTATCAAATGGTTTGTCTAGCAGGTCAAGTCATGGTGTACAGACTTGATCAAGGATAGTCAAACAACAATGATGTTCCTTCTCATTATCCTTTGTTCTGTGAAGGTTACTGGGCTCTCTGGATAATTTTGTTTACTGCCAGTGTGTCACTGTTTCTCTGCCGTCAGGTCTACATTTTTACATTTAGCATTGTGATCACACATAGCTGACAGTGTTTAAATTCAGACCCCAAGTTAAATTTAGACAAGGGGTTTTAACTCATGGATGGCAATCTTAAATTCACAATTCCAATTTTCCATAAATACTTAAACTTACTCATCCAGAGAGTAATTCAAATCAACATCATAAATGACAAAAGTAGTCATAATTAGCATTGGTAGACAGAGCTGGATAAACAATCTACTTAAAGCTCGTCCCATGTTCTGTATCGTCTTTTCATCAGATTCAATCAAAATATCTGCTTCTCAAAATTTCTCATTTCACTTAACCCATCTGTAATGATAAAACGCTCATTCACACTAGGTTAATGACATATACACTCTCTATGGGGACAGAATATTTCCCCAAACTAACACATACAAAACATAAAGTCCAGTCACTCTCACACTCACTCACACTAGACACACATGACTATAAACTGCTCACTTTCAAAGTTGCTTTTGGTGTTAATTCTAAAAACACATCTTTAAACTTCACATTTTTCTGTAGATAGTTTTTTACATGATCTTTTATCCAGTCTCAGAGCATCTCTGTTGATTTATAATAGCAGACTGATAACAGACAGAGTATCCTTGCCTCTACCCCAGCCGTCTCTCTCTCTCTTCACAAATAATCACTTCAGCAGCCTCTCAAGACTGGAACTTAGACTGAATTTAATATCAAATTACTATACATAACCCTTGGTCAAATGTAAAATGTTTTAACTTTCAAATAAAGAAAACATTACCACCATCTAAAATATGTTATGCTAGTAGCCGTTTCTGAGGTTATCATTAGTTTAAATGCTGAATGCACTTAACTTTCTCTTGAATCTGCAAAATCAGTCTTCATCTTTAACACCACCATGCCTTGGAATTATCCTCTGCCATGTCTAATGACCTGCAGGAGTAAAAACTATGATAGAGACACATTAGTTCAAAATCACACAGCCTCATGAATTCAGGGATTCATCATAATTTTATTTATTTATTTATTTATTTTTATTTAACCCTTATTTAACCAGGTAAAGACTCACTGAGATCAAAAATCTCTTTCACAGGAGTGACCTGGCCAAAATGGCAGCAATACAAATAGTTTCATCACAAGTTTACATCATACATACAGAATTAAAAAACACAGAATTAAAAACAATTACATTTCACTGCATCATCTTCCATTTGCCGGATAATTGTTTTAAATTGATCTAAAGAAAGCCAATTTTTAAAGCTCAGTTTCGATTGAAGGTGATTCCAATCAAACGGGGCTGCATACACAAAGGCTTTCTTACCAAATTCGGATTTAACAAATGGAACAAAATAATTAAAACAATTTTGTGAACGTAGTAAATATTTCGTAACAGATTTCTGTTGAAGAAGACAAGAAAGATACGAGGGCCGCATCCCCAAGATGGCTTTGTAGATGATTAAGTACCAGTGTATTTTTCTCCTACTAGGCAAAGATGGCCAACCCACTCTACTGTACAAGGTGCAATGATGAGTTGAAGATTTACAATTAGATATAAATCTAAGAGCACCATGGTAAACAGCATCTAAAGAAGAGAGAAGATATAATGGAGCAAACTGGTACACTACATCGCCATAATCAAGTACAGATAAAAAAGTGGCAGAAACTAATTGCTTTCTTGCATCAAATGACATACAAAATTTGTTCCTAAAATAAAACCCAAGCTTAATTTTCAGTTTTTCCTTCAGCTGTGTGATATGAGGACCAAAAGATAATCTATATCATCAACAATAATTCCAAGATATTTGTACACTTTTACTAATTCAATCTTGATACCTTGTGTGGTCTGTAGAGAAATTAAATTACCTTCGAGTTTTTTCGAACCTGAGAATACCATGTACTTGGTTTTATCACTATTCAAAACAAGTTTTAAACTGGAGAACCGTGACTGAAGTTTATGTAACCCAGAGTGATTACAAATAGAAACAAGATTAAGAAAAAATGGTAGGCCAGAGGAGTTACTTAAAAATAAAAGAAAAAGTAGATTAATAACTAAACGCATAAATGCAAAGTTAAAACTTTTCATAAATGATCAAAAAGAGTGTTTTCTTTTATTTTTCTTGTTATTTTGTTATGTTGAAAATGTAAAATTAATGTACATAGTTGAATGTTATGTTGCCTTTAAGAGAATATGAGGTGGAGTTCACTGTCGACCTATCAGGAGAGAGACAACGTGAAGCAAGTGGATGACGTCACCAGCGCGCGAGAGAGGAAGAGAGAGAGGAGCTGGAAACAGAAAGATCGGCGTAGATCATTCTGACTGAAAATACTAGTGATTTCAAACCGAAACCAGATAAAACAGCTAGAAAAACATTGATTTTTCTTTGAACTGAACTTTATTTTGTTTCTTGAGTGATTTTGAGTTATTTTTGAGTGTTTTTTCAACGTGAACACAGCGATGACGCAGTTTGAGCTCATCACCACAAGAAACATGGCGAGCCTCCCAGCAAATCTTGATTACGACGGAATCGTCGAGTTATTTCAATAGATTCTCTGGAAGTTTTCTCCGGACGGAGGAAAACAATCTGTGAGTGAACAGACATTGAACTCTTTGTTTCCTATATGAGATATTCTGTTCAATACGACAGAAGAAAGCCTGGATCATTACATCTAACGTCTCATTCAGTTTTGGTTGATTGTTCAACACAACGGTAGGCCTGGATTATTGCTTCTAACGTCTCAATCGGGTATGGTCGATTGGTTTTCTTTTGAATTCAGAGACTGGTATTTGAAAATACATTACTGAATTTATTGGTGTTTGAACTGTTTGCACATTAACAGTTGAATTGTATTTTTTTTTTTTTATTTGTTTAATTATTCTTTACCTGTATTTTAATTTGAAGAAAAGACTTATTGGGTGAAATATTTGAAATGCAAGTTGTTGTTTTTTTTTTTTTGCTAAACTGTCTATTTGAATATCAGATTCAAATTGAAAGATAAATAGGAAAAAGAGAATTTAAATTAGTAATACTAAATATACTAAACTATAATGAATATATTGAACTAGAAGTAATATACTACAAGACTAAATTTCAAAAAGATTTAAAAGGAATTAATCCTAAAAGGAAAAGAGATTAAAGAAGGATAAATAACAGGTCATTCTAATAAAGAAACATACTCAGAGCCCAGTTTATTTATTTTCTTGCATTTATTGTCAATCAGTAATTTTATTGTTATTTTGTTGATCATCAATCTTTTCATTAGTTTCTGCTTTTACCTGAAAGAAAAACAGTTTGTTAATTCATTTCATTTATCGTTTGCTATAAATTTTATCTATATAATTAGACCTTACCTTTGTTGGCTGTCTGTTCTTTCAATCTCTCACCACTGCTCCTTATGAACCTAGAGGTACTGGTCCATGTTTCCTCTTTTTTTAATTCACCTGGGTGTCCATTCAGACGCGGTGTCCTGGTGACCTGAAGGAGGCGGTACAGTTTTGGCGAGCCAGCCCGGAGTAGTGAGTAGAGAGATATCTTAATAACAGAACAGACACATTTAAAGAGACATTGCACTATAAGAATGGAAGTCATTGATCAAGAGAATGTTAAGGTTCCAAACTCACTTATTGTGAGTGGTATTACAAATACCGAGAGAGATAACGATCTGACTGAGCATCTCAGCAAATATGGATGCATTGGCAGGATTGTTCGCATTGACAACCCTGAGTCCCCATATCACAAAAATGTGATAATTGAGTATGAGAGTGGAAGTGCACTGAAGAGCTTAGAGCCTCAGCTGCCATTCATTTTTGAAAGCCCACATCAGCCCAATCTCAAGTATGAGATTAAAGCTTTGTCCAGTATTTATGTGCAAACAGTCACTAGTAGCGCTACCAAGGGCTATATGGAGGAATTGAAGCGCATTGCAAAGCTGAGTGGTAAATCTTTTGAGGAACTGTTAAATGAGGAGCTTTCAAAATGCAGAGAACCTGTATCTCAAAATGAAGATGAATCTGGAAGAACTGTTCAACCACCTACTAATGCGAATGCCATGCCAGAGATCCAAACGGATTTTCCCAGAGTCAGTCCAGCTCAAGGGAACCGTGAAACACTCACTGATTCTGCATTTGTTCCATTAACCAGAATGCCTATTCCTAATGTGAATCCCCCAGAAGTACAGCGTGTTGTAGTTGAGCACATTGTGAAGAGTGAAGATGCTGCTTCTAACATGCATGCTCCTCTCAAGCTAAAGTTCTTTTCTGGGAGGTCCCCTCGTCCAGGGAATGAGGTGGATTATGATACATGGCATAACAGCGTTGAACTCATGCTACAAGATCCTGCTGTTTCTGATCTAGTCAGATCACGAAAAATTCTTGACAGCCTTTTGCCTCCAGCAGCAGACATTGTTCGGACACTGGGTACACATGCTACGCCCAGAGCATATCTTGATCTATTAGATTCAGCTTTTGGAACCGTGGAAGACGGCGATGAGTTGTTTGCTAAATTCTTGAACACTCTGCAGGACGCTGAAGAGAGACCATCCCAGTTCTTACAACGTCTGCAAGTAGCTTTGACACTAGCCATAAGAAGAGGTGGTGTATCCTCAAGTGAGGCTGATCGACACTTGCTGAGACAGTTTTGTAGGGGTTGTTGGGACAATGCCCTCATTTCAGAGTTTCAGCTTGAACAAAAGAAAACGGATCCGTTCTCAGAACATTTGCTGCTGTTGCGTACAGCCGAAGACAAACAAAGCACAAAAGAGTTCCGTATGAGAAAGCATCTTGGTACATCCAAGCAGCGCACTACATCTTACTCCTTGTATGCTTCCTCGGATGAGGTGGTGTCAGCTCAAACTTCAGTTTCTGACTTGAAGAAACAAATTTCAGTGCTTCAGGGACAGGTTGAGAGTTTAAAGAAGGCCAAAGAGCAAACCAAGGATTCTCATGAGAGTATGGTTCGTGATTTGCAAAAACAAGTAGCAGAGTTGCAAAGTCAGATTGTTGCTGTTAAGCCAACTAAGTCTGCAAATGGTAAACATGCTGCAAAGATGACCAAATCACAGTCTGTGCAAACAAACCTAAATGAACTTTCCCACAGCTTTTCTTCTAAGCAGACTAATCCTAAACCATGGTACTGCTTCCGCTGTGGCGAGGATGGCCACATTGTCTCTACTTGTGATAATGCTGCAAATCCTGCTCTGGTAGCATCCAAAAGGAAGCTTCTGAAAGAAAGACAGGCTACCTGGGAGACTACTCGGGGGTCATGCCGTCCTGCCCCTTTAAACTAGAACCAGCTCCAGTTATGGGACAAACGGGGGCTGAGAAATGTATCAGGGGTCCCGATGATTATAAAAGCAGAAGCTCCAATTGGCACGTTCGCACTAGAAACAAACTATTTGTTCTTCCCAAAGGATTAGTTGGGGCAAAGTGCACAGCTGAAGTTATTATTGCAGGGCAAAATTGCAATTGTCTTCTCGATACAGGCTCACAGGTGACCACTGTTTCGCAGCCATATTATGAGAAGAATCTGTCCCACTTTGAAATTAAACCTCTTGAACATCTTCTTGAGGTGGAAGCAGCAAATGGTCAGCTCGTACCTTACCTTGGGTATATTGAAATTGATGTTGTGTTCCCCAAGGATTTCCTTGGAGCAGAGACCAAAATTTCCACTCTTGGAAACCACTTTTTTTATTAGTTTGGACACAAACAAAAATTCAAACCACAGCACCTCAAAGATTGTCTTCTACCTCAAACCAATAACAGGCACCTGTGTAGATAGTCACAGTTGACTTCGACCCCACCTTGACTTCTCCCTTGTATTCTGTCATAAAAGCTCCTAACTTCTCACTGTAACTCATATTGTCACTCTTTTCAACCCAGTCTGTAGTCTCAAACAGGACCACTTTATTCTTATGTTTAGCTCAAAATTTAGCAGGTACCTCAGCCAATGCTGGGTGTACATCTAAAGCGCAATTGTTTACTGTGCAATGATTTTCTTTACTCTGTTTTTCAATTGATATTAAAATTCTTTCAGTCAGTCTACCCCCTCCAGTGAGGGTCACAATCTCATGTGCATATACCAAAGAGTCCTGAAACTAACACTTCACATTCCATGGTCACAACTTATCCTTTGCTCTTCCAGTCTGTTGTTTTGTCTCTGAAGACAGAGCCATCTACAAACAACACGTCCTCACAGTTATCAAATGGTTTGTCTAGCAGGTCAAGTCATGGTGTACAGACTTGATCAAGGATAGTCAAACAACAATGATGTTCCTTCTCATTATCCTTTGTTCTGTGAAGGTTACTGGGCTCTCTGGATAATTTTGTTTACTGCCAGTGTGTCACTGTTTCTCTGCCGTCAGGTCTACATTTTTACATTTAGCATTGTGATCACACATAGCTGACAGTGTTTAAATTCAGACCCCAAGTTAAATTTAGACAAGGGGTTTTAACTCATGGATGGCAATCTTAAATTCACAATTCCAATTTTCCATAAATACTTAAACTTACTCATCCAGAGAGTAATTCAAATCAACATCATAAATGACAAAAGTAGTCATAATTAGCATTGGTAGACAGAGCTGGATAAACAATCTACTTAAAGCTCGTCCCATGTTCTGTATCGTCTTTTCATCAGATTCAATCAAAATATCTGCTTCTCAAAATTTCTCATTTCACTTAACCCATCTGTAATGATAAAACGCTCATTCACACTAGGTTAATGACATATACACTCTCTATGGGGACAGAATATTTCCCCAAACTAACACATACAAAACATAAAGTCCAGTCACTCTCACACTCACTCACACTAGACACACATGACTATAAACTGCTCACTTTCAAAGTTGCTTTTGGTGTTAATTCTAAAAACACATCTTTAAACTTCACATTTTTCTGTAGATAGTTTTTTACATGATCTTTTATCCAGTCTCAGAGCATCTCTGTTGATTTATAATAGCAGACTGATAACAGACAGAGTATCCTTGCCTCTACCCCAGCCGTCTCTCTCTCTCTTCACAAATAATCACTTCAGCAGCCTCTCAAGACTGGAACTTAGACTGAATTTAATATCAAATTACTATACATAACCCTTGGTCAAATGTAAAATGTTTTAACTTTCAAATAAAGAAAACATTACCACCATCTAAAATATGTTATGCTAGTAGCCGTTTCTGAGGTTATCATTAGTTTAAATGCTGAATGCACTTAACTTTCTCTTGAATCTGCAAAATCAGTCTTCATCTTTAACACCACCATGCCTTGGAATTATCCTCTGCCATGTCTAATGACCTGCAGGAGTAAAAACTATGATAGAGACACATTAGTTCAAAATCACACAGCCTCATGAATTCAGGGATTCATCATAATTTTATTTATTTATTTATTTATTTTTATTTAACCCTTATTTAACCAGGTAAAGACTCACTGAGATCAAAAATCTCTTTCACAGGAGTGACCTGGCCAAAATGGCAGCAATACAAATAGTTTCATCACAAGTTTACATCATACATACAGAATTAAAAAACACAGAATTAAAAACAATTACATTTCACTGCATCATCTTCCATTTGCCGGATAATTGTTTTAAATTGATCTAAAGAAAGCCAATTTTTAAAGCTCAGTTTCGATTGAAGGTGATTCCAATCAAACGGGGCTGCATACACAAAGGCTTTCTTACCAAATTCGGATTTAACAAATGGAACAAAATAATTAAAACAATTTTGTGAACGTAGTAAATATTTCGTAACAGATTTCTGTTGAAGAAGACAAGAAAGATACGAGGGCCGCATCCCCAAGATGGCTTTGTAGATGATTAAGTACCAGTGTATTTTTCTCCTACTAGGCAAAGATGGCCAACCCACTCTACTGTACAAGGTGCAATGATGAGTTGAAGATTTACAATTAGATATAAATCTAAGAGCACCATGGTAAACAGCATCTAAAGAAGAGAGAAGATATAATGGAGCAAACTGGTACACTACATCGCCATAATCAAGTACAGATAAAAAAGTGGCAGAAACTAATTGCTTTCTTGCATCAAATGACATACAAAATTTGTTCCTAAAATAAAACCCAAGCTTAATTTTCAGTTTTTTCTTCAGCTGTGTGATATGAGGACCAAAAGATAATCTATATCATCAACAATAATTCCAAGATATTTGTACACTTTTACTAATTCAATCTTGATACCTTGTGTGGTCTGTAGAGAAATTAAATTACCTTCGAGTTTTTTCGAACCTGAGAATACCATGTACTTGGTTTTATCACTATTCAAAACAAGTTTTAAACTGGAGAACCGTGACTGAAGTTTATGTAACCCAGAGTGATTACAAATAGAAACAAGATTAAGAAAAAATGGTAGGCCAGAGGAGTTACTTAAAAATAAAAGAAAAAGTAGATTAATAACTAAACGCATAAATGCAAAGTTAAAACTTTTCATAAATGATCAAAAAGAGTGTTTTCTTTTATTTTTCTTGTTATTTTGTTATGTTGAAAATGTAAAATTAATGTACATAGTTGAATGTTATGTTGCCTTTAAGAGAATATGAGGTGGAGTTCACTGTCGACCTATCAGGAGAGAGACAACGTGAAGCAAGTGGATGACGTCACCAGCGCGCGAGAGAGGAAGAGAGAGAGGAGCTGGAAACAGAAAGATCGGCGTAGATCATTCTGACTGAAAATACTAGTGATTTCAAACCGAAACCAGATAAAACAACTAGAAAAACATTGATTTTTCTTTGAACTGAACTTTATTTTGTTTCTTGAGTGATTTTGAGTTATTTTTGAGTGTTTTTTCAACGTGAACACAGCGATGACGCAGTTTGATCACCACAAGAAACATGGCGAGCCTCCCAGCAAATCTTGATTACGACGGAATCGTCGAGTTATTTCAGTAGATTCTCTGGAAGTTTTCTCCGGACGGAGGAAAACAATCTGTGAGTGAACAGACATTGAACTCTTTGTTTCCTATATGAGATATTCTGTTCAATACGACAGAAGAAGGCCTGGATCATTACATCTAACGTCTCATTCAGTTTTGGTTGATTGTTCAACACAACGGTAGGCCTGGATTATTGCTTCTAACGTCTCAATCGGGTATGGTCGATTGGTTTTCTTTTTGAATTCAGAGACTGGTATTTGAAAATACATTACTGAATTTATTGGTGTTTGAACTGTTTGCACATTAACAGTTGAATTGTATTTTTTTTTTTTTTTTGTTTAATTATTCTTTACCTGTATTTTAATTTGAAGAAAAGACTTATTGGGTGAAATATTTGAAATGCAAGTTGTTTTTTTTTTTTTTTTTTTTGCTAAACTGTCTATTTGAATATCAGATTCAAATTGAAAGATAAATAGGAAAAAGAGAATTTAAATTAGTAATACTAAATATACTAAACTATAATGAATATATTGAACTAGAAGTAATATACTACAAGACTAAATTTCAAAAAGATTTAAAAGGAATTAATCCTAAAAGGAAAAGAGATTAAAGAAGGATAAATAACAGGTCATTCTAATAAAGAAACATACTCAGAGCCCAGTTTATTTATTTTCTTGCATTTATTGTCAATCAGTAATTTTATTGTTATTTTGTTGATCATCAATCTTTTCATTAGTTTCTGCTTTTACCTGAAAGAAAAACAGTTTGTTAATTCATTTCATTTATCGTTTGCTATAAATTTTATCTATATAATTAGACCTTACCTTTGTTGGCTGTCTGTTCTTTCAATCTCTCACCACTGCTCCTTATGAACCTAGAGGTACTGGTCCATGTTTCCTCTTTTTTTTTAATTCACCTGGGTGTCCATTCAGACGCGGTGTCCTGGTGACCTGAAGGAGGCGGTACAGTTTTGGCGAGCCAGCCCGGAGTAGTGAGTAGAGAGATATCTTAATAACAGAACAGACACATTTAAAGAGACATTGCACTATAAGAATGGAAGTCATTGATCAAGAGAATGTTAAGGTTCCAAACTCACTTATTGTGAGTGGTATTACAAATACCGAGAGAGATAACGATCTGACTGAGCATCTCAGCAAATATGGATGCATTGGCAGGATTGTTCGCATTGACAACCCTGAGTCCCCATATCACAAAAATGTGATAATTGAGTATGAGAGTGGAAGTGCACTGAAGAGCTTAGAGCCTCAGCTGCCATTCATTTTTGAAAGCCCACATCAGCCCAATCTCAAGTATGAGATTAAAGCTTTGTCCAGTATTTATGTGCAAACAGTCACTAGTAGCGCTACCAAGGGCTATATGGAGGAATTGAAGCGCATTGCAAAGCTGAGTGGTAAATCTTTTGAGGAACTCTTAAATGAGGAGCTTTCAAAATGCAGAGAACCTGTATCTCAAAATGAAGATGAATCTGGAAGAACTGTTCAACCACCTACTAATGCGAATGCCATGCCAGAGATCCAAACGGATTTTCCCAGAGTCAGTCCAGCTCAAGGGAACCGTGAAACACTCACTGATTCTGCATTTGTTCCATTAACCAGAATGCCTATTCCTAATGTGAATCCCCCAGAAGTACAGCGTGTTGTAGTTGAGCACATTGTGAAGAGTGAAGATGCTGCTTCTAACATGCATGCTCCTCTCAAGCTAAAGTTCTTTTCTGGGAGGTCCCCTCGTCCAGGGAATGAGGTGGATTATGATACATGGCATAACAGCGTTGAACTCATGCTACAAGATCCTGCTGTTTCTGATCTAGTCAGATCACGAAAAATTCTTGACAGCCTTTTGCCTCCAGCAGCAGACATTGTTCGGACACTGGGTACACATGCTACACCCAGAGCATATCTTGATCTATTAGATTCAGCTTTTGGAACCGTGGAAGACGGCGATGAGTTGTTTGCTAAATTCTTGAACACTCTGCAGGACGCTGGAGAGAGACCATCCCAGTTCTTACAACGTCTGCAAGTAGCTTTGACACTAGCCATAAGAAGAGGTGGTGTATCCTCAAGTGAGGCTGATCGACACTTGCTGAGACAGTTTTGTAGGGGTTGTTGGGACAATGCCCTCATTTCAGAGTTTCAGCTTGAACAAAAGAAAACTGATCCGTTCTCAGAACATTTGCTGCTGTTGCGTACAGCCGAAGACAAACAAAGCACAAAAGAGTTCCGTATGAGAAAGCATCTTGGTACATCCAAGCAGCGCACTACATCTTACTCCTTGTATGCTTCCTCGGATGAGGTGGTGTCAGCTCAAACTTCAGTTTCTGACTTGAAGAAACAAATTTCAGTGCTTCAGGGACAGGTTGAGAGTTTAAAGAAGGCCAAAGAGCAAACCAAGGATTCTCATGAGAGTATGGTTCGTGATTTGCAAAAACAAGTAGCAGAGTTGCAAAGTCAGATTGTTGCTGTTAAGCCAACTAAGTCTGCAAATGGTAAACATGCTGCAAAGATGACCAAATCACAGTCTGTGCAAACAAACCTAAATGAACTTTCCCACAGCTTTTCTTCTAAGCAGACTAATCCTAAACCATGGTACTGCTTCCGCTGTGGCGAGGATGGCCACATTGTCTCTACTTGTGATAATGCTGCAAATCCTGCTCTGGTAGCATCCAAAAGGAAGCTTCTGAAAGAAAGACAGGCTACCTGGGAGACTACTCGGGGGTCATGCCGTCCTGCCCCTTTAAACTAGAACCAGCTCCAGTTATGGGACAAACGGGGGCTGAGAAATGTATCAGGGGTCCCGATGATTATAAAAGCAGAAGCTCCAATTGGCACGTTCGCACTAGAAACAAACTATTTGTTCTTCCCAAAGGATTAGTTGGGGCAAAGTGCACAGCTGAAGTTATTATTGCAGGGCAAAATTGCAATTGTCTTCTCGATACAGGCTCACAGGTGACCACTGTTTCGCAGCCATATTATGAGAAGAATCTGTCCCACTTTGAAATTAAACCTCTTGAACATCTTCTTGAGGTGGAAGCAGCAAATGGTCAGCTCGTACCTTACCTTGGGTATATTGAAATTGATGTTGTGTTCCCCAAGGATTTCCTTGGAGCAGAGACCAAAATTTCCACTCTTGGAAACCACTTTTTTTATTAGTTTGGACACAAACAAAAATTCAAACCACAGCACCTCAAAGATTGTCTTCTACCTCAAACCAATAACAGGCACCTGTGTAGATAGTCACAGTTGACTTCGACCCCACCTTGACTTCTCCCTTGTATTCTGTCATAAAAGCTCCTAACTTCTCACTGTAACTCATATTGTCACTCTTTTCAACCCAGTCTGTAGTCTCAAACAGGACCACTTTATTCTTATGTTTAGCTCAAAATTTAGCAGGTACCTCAGCCAATGCTGGGTGTACATCTAAAGCGCAATTGTTTACTGTGCAATGATTTTCTTTACTCTGTTTTTCAATTGATATTAAAATTCTTTCAGTCAGTCTACCCCCTCCAGTGAGGGTCACAATCTCATGTGCATATACCAAAGAGTCCTGAAACTAACACTTCACATTCCATGGTCACAACTTATCCTTTGCTCTTCCAGTCTGTTGTTTTGTCTCTGAAGACAGAGCCATCTACAAACAACACGTCCTCACAGTTATCAAATGGTTTGTCTAGCAGGTCAAGTCATGGTGTACAGACTTGATCAAGGATAGTCAAACAACAATGATGTTCCTTCTCATTATCCTTTGTTCTGTGAAGGTTACTGGGCTCTCTGGATAATTTTGTTTACTGCCAGTGTGTCACTGTTTCTCTGCCGTCAGGTCTACATTTTTACATTTAGCATTGTGATCACACATAGCTGACAGTGTTTAAATTCAGACCCCAAGTTAAATTTAGACAAGGGGTTTTAACTCATGGATGGCAATCTTAAATTCACAATTCCAATTTTCCATAAATACTTAAACTTACTCATCCAGAGAGTAATTCAAATCAACATCATAAATGACAAAAGTAGTCATAATTAGCATTGGTAGACAGAGCTGGATAAACAATCTACTTAAAGCTCGTCCCATGTTCTGTATCGTCTTTTCATCAGATTCAATCAAAATATCTGCTTCTCAAAATTTCTCATTTCACTTAACCCATCTGTAATGATAAAACGCTCATTCACACTAGGTTAATGACATATACACTCTCTATGGGGACAGAATATTTCCCCAAACTAACACATACAAAACATAAAGTCCAGTCACTCTCACACTCACTCACACTAGACACACATGACTATAAACTGCTCACTTTCAAAGTTGCTTTTGGTGTTAATTCTAAAAACACATCTTTAAACTTCACATTTTTCTGTAGATAGTTTTTTACATGATCTTTTATCCAGTCTCAGAGCATCTCTGTTGATTTATAATAGCAGACTGATAACAGACAGAGTATCCTTGCCTCTACCCCAGCCGTCTCTCTCTCTCTTCACAAATAATCACTTCAGCAGCCTCTCAAGACTGGAACTTAGACTGAATTTAATATCAAATTACTATACATAACCCTTGGTCAAATGTAAAATGTTTTAACTTTCAAATAAAGAAAACATTACCACCATCTAAAATATGTTATGCTAGTAGCCGTTTCTGAGGTTATCATTAGTTTAAATGCTGAATGCACTTAACTTTCTCTTGAATCTGCAAAATCAGTCTTCATCTTTAACACCACCATGCCTTGGAATTATCCTCTGCCATGTCTAATGACCTGCAGGAGTAAAAACTATGATAGAGACACATTAGTTCAAAATCACACAGCCTCATGAATTCAGGGATTCATCATAATTTTATTTATTTATTTATTTATTTTTATTTAACCCTTATTTAACCAGGTAAAGACTCACTGAGATCAAAAATCTCTTTCACAGGAGTGACCTGGCCAAAATGGCAGCAATACAAATAGTTTCATCACAAGTTTACATCATACATACAGAATTAAAAAACACAGAATTAAAAACAATTACATTTCACTGCATCATCTTCCATTTGCCGGATAATTGTTTTAAATTGATCTAAAGAAAGCCAATTTTTAAAGCTCAGTTTCGATTGAAGGTGATTCCAATCATACGGGGCTGCATACACAAAGGCTTTCTTACCAAATTCAGATTTAACAAATGGAACAAAATAATTAAAACAATTTTGTGAACGTAGTAAATATTTCGTAACAGATTTCTGTTGAAGAAGACAAGAAAGATACGAGGGCCTCATCCCCAAGATGGCTTTGTAGATGATTAAGTACCAGTGTATTTTTCTCCTACTAGGCAAAGATGGCCAACCCACTCTACTGTACAAGGTGCAATGATGAGTTGAAGATTTACAATTAGATATAAATCTAAGAGCACCATGGTAAACAGCATCTAAAGAAGAGAGAAGATATAATGGAGCAAACTGGTACACTACATCGCCATAATCAAGTACAGATAAAAAAGTGGCAGAAACTAATTGCTTTCTTGCATCAAATGACATACAAAATTTGTTCCTAAAATAAAACCCAAGCTTAATTTTCAGTTTTTTCTTCAGCTGTGTGATATGAGGACCAAAAGATAATCTATATCATCAACAATAATTCCAAGATATTTGTACACTTTTACTAATTCAATCTTGATACCTTGTGTGGTCTGTAGAGAAATTAAATTACCTTCGAGTTTTTTCGAACCTGAGAATACCATGTACTTGGTTTTATCACTATTCAAAACAAGTTTTAAACTGGAGAACCGTGACTGAAGTTTATGTAACCCAGAGTGATTACAAATAGAAACAAGATTAAGAAAAAATGGTAGGCCAGAGGAGTTACTTAAAAATAAAAGAAAAAGTAGATTAATAACTAAACGCATAAATGCAAAGTTAAAACTTTTCATAAATGATCAAAAAGAGTGTTTTCTTTTATTTTTCTTGTTATTTTGTTATGTTGAAAATGTAAAATTAATGTACATAGTTGAATGTTATGTTGCCTTTAAGAGAATATGAGGTGGAGTTCACTGTCGACCTATCAGGAGAGAGACAACGTGAAGCAAGTGGATGACGTCACCAGCGCGCGAGAGAGGAAGAGAGAGAGGAGCTGGAAACAGAAAGATCGGCGTAGATCATTCTGACTGAAAATACTAGTGATTTCAAACCGAAACCAGATAAAACAGCTAGAAAAACATTGATTTTTCTTTGAACTGAACTTTATTTTGTTTCTTGAGTGATTTTGAGTTATTTTTGAGTGTTTTTTCAACGTGAACACAGCGATGACGCAGTTTGAGCTCATCACCACAAGAAACATGGCGAGCCTCCCAGCAAATCTTGATTACGACGGAATCGTCGAGTTATTTCAATAGATTCTCTGGAAGTTTTCTCCGGACGGAGGAAAACAATCTGTGAGTGAACAGACATTGAACTCTTTGTTTCCTATATGAGATATTCTGTTCAATACGACAGAAGAAGGCCTGGATCATTACATCTAACGTCTCATTCAGTTTTGGTTGATTGTTCAACACAACGGTAGGCCTGGATTATTGCTTCTAACGTCTCAATCGGGTATGGTCGATTGGTTTTCTTTTTGAATTCAGAGACTGGTATTTGAAAATACATTACTGAATTTATTGGTGTTTGAACTGTTTGCACATTAACAGTTGAATTGTATTTTTTTTTTTTTTTTGTTTAATTATTCTTTACCTGTATTTTAATTTGAAGAAAAGACTTATTGGGTGAAATATTTGAAATGCAAGTTGTTTTTTTTTTTTTTTTTTTTTGCTAAACTGTCTATTTGAATATCAGATTCAAATTGAAAGATAAATAGGAAAAAGAGAATTTAAATTAGTAATACTAAATATACTAAACTATAATGAATATATTGAACTAGAAGTAATATACTACAAGACTAAATTTCAAAAAGATTTAAAAGGAATTAATCCTAAAAGGAAAAGAGATTAAAGAAGGATAAATAACAGGTCATTCTAATAAAGAAACATACTCAGAGCCCAGTTTATTTATTTTCTTGCATTTATTGTCAATCAGTAATTTTATTGTTATTTTGTTGATCATCAATCTTTTCATTAGTTTCTGCTTTTACCTGAAAGAAAAACAGTTTGTTAATTCATTTCATTTATCGTTTGCTATAAATTTTATCTATATAATTAGACCTTACCTTTGTTGGCTGTCTGTTCTTTCAATCTCTCACCACTGCTCCTTATGAACCTAGAGGTACTGGTCCATGTTTCCTCTTTTTTTTAATTCACCTGGGTGTCCATTCAGACGCGGTGTCCTGGTGACCTGAAGGAGGCGGTACAGTTTTGGCGAGCCAGCCCGGAGTAGTGAGTAGAGAGATATCTTAATAACAGAACAGACACATTTAAAGAGACATTGCACTATAAGAATGGAAGTCATTGATCAAGAGAATGTTAAGGTTCCAAACTCACTTATTGTGAGTGGTATTACAAATACCGAGAGAGATAACGATCTGACTGAGCATCTCAGCAAATATGGATGCATTGGCAGGATTGTTCGCATTGACAACCCTGAGTCCCCATATCACAAAAATGTGATAATTGAGTATGAGAGTGGAAGTGCACTGAAGAGCTTAGAGCCTCAGCTGCCATTCATTTTTGAAAGCCCACATCAGCCCAATCTCAAGTATGAGATTAAAGCTTTGTCCAGTATTTATGTGCAAACAGTCACTAGTAGCGCTACCAAGGGCTATATGGAGGAATTGAAGCGCATTGCAAAGCTGAGTGGTAAATCTTTTGAGGAACTCTTAAATGAGGAGCTTTCAAAATGCAGAGAACCTGTATCTCAAAATGAAGATGAATCTGGAAGAACTGTTCAACCACCTACTAATGCGAATGCCATGCCAGAGATCCAAACGGATTTTCCCAGAGTCAGTCCAGCTCAAGGGAACCGTGAAACACTCACTGATTCTGCATTTGTTCCATTAACCAGAATGCCTATTCCTAATGTGAATCCCCCAGAAGTACAGCGTGTTGTAGTTGAGCACATTGTGAAGAGTGAAGATGCTGCTTCTAACATGCATGCTCCTCTCAAGCTAAAGTTCTTTTCTGGGAGGTCCCCTCGTCCAGGGAATGAGGTGGATTATGATACATGGCATAACAGCGTTGAACTCATGCTACAAGATCCTGCTGTTTCTGATCTAGTCAGATCACGAAAAATTCTTGACAGCCTTTTGCCTCCAGCAGCAGACATTGTTCGGACACTGGGTACACATGCTACACCCAGAGCATATCTTGATCTATTAGATTCAGCTTTTGGAACCGTGGAAGACGGCGATGAGTTGTTTGCTAAATTCTTGAACACTCTGCAGGACGCTGGAGAGAGACCATCCCAGTTCTTACAACGTCTGCAAGTAGCTTTGACACTAGCCATAAGAAGAGGTGGTGTATCCTCAAGTGAGGCTGATCGACACTTGCTGAGACAGTTTTGTAGGGGTTGTTGGGACAATGCCCTCATTTCAGAGTTTCAGCTTGAACAAAAGAAAACGGATCCGTTCTCAGAACATTTGCTGCTGTTGCGTACAGCCGAAGACAAACAAAGCACAAAAGAGTTCCGTATGAGAAAGCATCTTGGTACATCCAAGCAGCGCACTACATCTTACTCCTTGTATGCTTCCTCGGATGAGGTGGTGTCAGCTCAAACTTCAGTTTCTGACTTGAAGAAACAAATTTCAGTGCTTCAGGGACAGGTTGAGAGTTTAAAGAAGGCCAAAGAGCAAACCAAGGATTCTCATGAGAGTATGGTTCGTGATTTGCAAAAACAAGTAGCAGAGTTGCAAAGTCAGATTGTTGCTGTTAAGCCAACTAAGTCTGCAAATGGTAAACATGCTGCAAAGATGACCAAATCACAGTCTGTGCAAACAAACCTAAATGAACTTTCCCACAGCTTTTCTTCTAAGCAGACTAATCCTAAACCATGGTACTGCTTCCGCTGTGGCGAGGATGGCCACATTGTCTCTACTTGTGATAATGCTGCAAATCCTGCTCTGGTAGCATCCAAAAGGAAGCTTCTGAAAGAAAGACAGGCTACCTGGGAGACTACTCGGGGGTCATGCCGTCCTGCCCCTTTAAACTAGAACCAGCTCCAGTTATGGGACAAACGGGGGCTGAGAAATGTATCAGGGGTCCCGATGATTATAAAAGCAGAAGCTCCAATTGGCACGTTCGCACTAGAAACAAACTATTTGTTCTTCCCAAAGGATTAGTTGGGGCAAAGTGCACAGCTGAAGTTATTATTGCAGGGCAAAATTGCAATTGTCTTCTCGATACAGGCTCACAGGTGACCACTGTTTCGCAGCCATATTATGAGAAGAATCTGTCCCACTTTGAAATTAAACCTCTTGAACATCTTCTTGAGGTGGAAGCAGCAAATGGTCAGCTCGTACCTTACCTTGGGTATATTGAAATTGATGTTGTGTTCCCCAAGGATTTCCTTGGAGCAGAGACCAAAATTTCCACTCTTGGAAACCACTTTTTTTATTAGTTTGGACACAAACAAAAATTCAAACCACAGCACCTCAAAGATTGTCTTCTACCTCAAACCAATAACAGGCACCTGTGTAGATAGTCACAGTTGACTTCGACCCCACCTTGACTTCTCCCTTGTATTCTGTCATAAAAGCTCCTAACTTCTCACTGTAACTCATATTGTCACTCTTTTCAACCCAGTCTGTAGTCTCAAACAGGACCACTTTATTCTTATGTTTAGCTCAAAATTTAGCAGGTACCTCAGCCAATGCTGGGTGTACATCTAAAGCGCAATTGTTTACTGTGCAATGATTTTCTTTACTCTGTTTTTCAATTGATATTAAAATTCTTTCAGTCAGTCTACCCCCTCCAGTGAGGGTCACAATCTCATGTGCATATACCAAAGAGTCCTGAAACTAACACTTCACATTCCATGGTCACAACTTATCCTTTGCTCTTCCAGTCTGTTGTTTTGTCTCTGAAGACAGAGCCATCTACAAACAACACGTCCTCACAGTTATCAAATGGTTTGTCTAGCAGGTCAAGTCATGGTGTACAGACTTGATCAAGGATAGTCAAACAACAATGATGTTCCTTCTCATTATCCTTTGTTCTGTGAAGGTTACTGGGCTCTCTGGATAATTTTGTTTACTGCCAGTGTGTCACTGTTTCTCTGCCGTCAGGTCTACATTTTTACATTTAGCATTGTGATCACACATAGCTGACAGTGTTTAAATTCAGACCCCAAGTTAAATTTAGACAAGGGGTTTTAACTCATGGATGGCAATCTTAAATTCACAATTCCAATTTTCCATAAATACTTAAACTTACTCATCCAGAGAGTAATTCAAATCAACATCATAAATGACAAAAGTAGTCATAATTAGCATTGGTAGACAGAGCTGGATAAACAATCTACTTAAAGCTCGTCCCATGTTCTGTATCGTCTTTTCATCAGATTCAATCAAAATATCTGCTTCTCAAAATTTCTCATTTCACTTAACCCATCTGTAATGATAAAACGCTCATTCACACTAGGTTAATGACATATACACTCTCTATGGGGACAGAATATTTCCCCAAACTAACACATACAAAACATAAAGTCCAGTCACTCTCACACTCACTCACACTAGACACACATGACTATAAACTGCTCACTTTCAAAGTTGCTTTTGGTGTTAATTCTAAAAACACATCTTTAAACTTCACATTTTTCTGTAGATAGTTTTTTACATGATCTTTTATCCAGTCTCAGAGCATCTCTGTTGATTTATAATAGCAGACTGATAACAGACAGAGTATCCTTGCCTCTACCCCAGCCGTCTCTCTCTCTCTTCACAAATAATCACTTCAGCAGCCTCTCAAGACTGGAACTTAGACTGAATTTAATATCAAATTACTATACATAACCCTTGGTCAAATGTAAAATGTTTTAACTTTCAAATAAAGAAAACATTACCACCATCTAAAATATGTTATGCTAGTAGCCGTTTCTGAGGTTATCATTAGTTTAAATGCTGAATGCACTTAACTTTCTCTTGAATCTGCAAAATCAGTCTTCATCTTTAACACCACCATGCCTTGGAATTATCCTCTGCCATGTCTAATGACCTGCAGGAGTAAAAACTATGATAGAGACACATTAGTTCAAAATCACACAGCCTCATGAATTCAGGGATTCATCATAATTTTATTTATTTATTTATTTATTTTTATTTAACCCTTATTTAACCAGGTAAAGACTCACTGAGATCAAAAATCTCTTTCACAGGAGTGACCTGGCCAAAATGGCAGCAATACAAATAGTTTCATCACAAGTTTACATCATACATACAGAATTAAAAAACACAGAATTAAAAACAATTACATTTCACTGCATCATCTTCCATTTGCCGGATAATTGTTTTAAATTGATCTAAAGAAAGCCAATTTTTAAAGCTCAGTTTCGATTGAAGGTGATTCCAATCAAACGGGGCTGCATACACAAAGGCTTTCTTACCAAATTCGGATTTAACAAATGGAACAAAATAATTAAAACAATTTTGTGAACGTAGTAAATATTTCGTAACAGATTTCTGTTGAAGAAGACAAGAAAGATACGAGGGCCGCATCCCCAAGATGGCTTTGTAGATGATTAAGTACCAGTGTATTTTTCTCCTACTAGGCAAAGATGGCCAACCCACTCTACTGTACAAGGTGCAATGATGAGTTGAAGATTTACAATTAGATATAAATCTAAGAGCACCATGGTAAACAGCATCTAAAGAAGAGAGAAGATATAATGGAGCAAACTGGTACACTACATCGCCATAATCAAGTACAGATAAAAAAGTGGCAGAAACTAATTGCTTTCTTGCATCAAATGACATACAAAATTTGTTCCTAAAATAAAACCCAAGCTTAATTTTCAGTTTTTCCTTCAGCTGTGTGATATGAGGACCAAAAGATAATCTATATCATCAACAATAATTCCAAGATATTTGTACACTTTTACTAATTCAATCTTGATACCTTGTGTGGTCTGTAGAGAAATTAAATTACCTTCGAGTTTTTTCGAACCTGAGAATACCATGTACTTGGTTTTATCACTATTCAAAACAAGTTTTAAACTGGAGAACCGTGACTGAAGTTTATGTAACCCAGAGTGATTACAAATAGAAACAAGATTAAGAAAAAATGGTAGGCCAGAGGAGTTACTTAAAAATAAAAGAAAAAGTAGATTAATAACTAAACGCATAAATGCAAAGTTAAAACTTTTCATAAATGATCAAAAAGAGTGTTTTCTTTTATTTTTCTTGTTATTTTGTTATGTTGAAAATGTAAAATTAATGTACATAGTTGAATGTTATGTTGCCTTTAAGAGAATATGAGGTGGAGTTCACTGTCGACCTATCAGGAGAGAGACAACGTGAAGCAAGTGGATGACGTCACCAGCGCGCGAGAGAGGAAGAGAGAGAGGAGCTGGAAACAGAAAGATCGGCGTAGATCATTCTGACTGAAAATACTAGTGATTTCAAACCGAAACCAGATAAAACAGCTAGAAAAACATTGATTTTTCTTTGAACTGAACTTTATTTTGTTTCTTGAGTGATTTTGAGTTATTTTTGAGTGTTTTTTCAACGTGAACACAGCGATGACGCAGTTTGAGCTCATCACCACAAGAAACATGGCGAGCCTCCCAGCAAATCTTGATTACGACGGAATCGTCGAGTTATTTCAATAGATTCTCTGGAAGTTTTCTCCGGACGGAGGAAAACAATCTGTGAGTGAACAGACATTGAACTCTTTGTTTCCTATATGAGATATTCTGTTCAATACGACAGAAGAAAGCCTGGATCATTACATCTAACGTCTCATTCAGTTTTGGTTGATTGTTCAACACAACGGTAGGCCTGGATTATTGCTTCTAACGTCTCAATCGGGTATGGTCGATTGGTTTTCTTTTTGAATTCAGAGACTGGTATTTGAAAATACATTACTGAATTTATTGGTGTTTGAACTGTTTGCACATTAACAGTTGAATTGTATTTTTTTTTTTTTATTTGTTTAATTATTCTTTACCTGTATTTTAATTTGAAGAAAAGACTTATTGGGTGAAATATTTGAAATGCAAGTTGTTGTTTTTTTTTTTTTTGCTAAACTGTCTATTTGAATATCAGATTCAAATTGAAAGATAAATAGGAAAAAGAGAATTTAAATTAGTAATACTAAATATACTAAACTATAATGAATATATTGAACTAGAAGTAATATACTACAAGACTAAATTTCAAAAAGATTTAAAAGGAATTAATCCTAAAAGGAAAAGAGATTAAAGAAGGATAAATAACAGGTCATTCTAATAAAGAAACATACTCAGAGCCCAGTTTATTTATTTTCTTGCATTTATTGTCAATCAGTAATTTTATTGTTATTTTGTTGATCATCAATCTTTTCATTAGTTTCTGCTTTTACCTGAAAGAAAAACAGTTTGTTAATTCATTTCATTTATCGTTTGCTATAAATTTTATCTATATAATTAGACCTTACCTTTGTTGGCTGTCTGTTCTTTCAATCTCTCACCACTGCTCCTTATGAACCTAGAGGTACTGGTCCATGTTTCCTCTTTTTTTTTAATTCACCTGGGTGTCCATTCAGACGCGGTGTCCTGGTGACCTGAAGGAGGCGGTACAGTTTTGGCGAGCCAGCCCGGAGTAGTGAGTAGAGAGATATCTTAATAACAGAACAGACACATTTAAAGAGACATTGCACTATAAGAATGGAAGTCATTGATCAAGAGAATGTTAAGGTTCCAAACTCACTTATTGTGAGTGGTATTACAAATACCGAGAGAGATAACGATCTGACTGAGCATCTCAGCAAATATGGATGCATTGGCAGGATTGTTCGCATTGACAACCCTGAGTCCCCATATCACAAAAATGTGATAATTGAGTATGAGAGTGGAAGTGCACTGAAGAGCTTAGAGCCTCAGCTGCCATTCATTTTTGAAAGCCCACATCAGCCCAATCTCAAGTATGAGATTAAAGCTTTGTCCAGTATTTATGTGCAAACAGTCACTAGTAGCGCTACCAAGGGCTATATGGAGGAATTGAAGCGCATTGCAAAGCTGAGTGGTAAATCTTTTGAGGAACTGTTAAATGAGGAGCTTTCAAAATGCAGAGAACCTGTATCTCAAAATGAAGATGAATCTGGAAGAACTGTTCAACCACCTACTAATGCGAATGCCATGCCAGAGATCCAAACGGATTTTCCCAGAGTCAGTCCAGCTCAAGGGAACCGTGAAACACTCACTGATTCTGCATTTGTTCCATTAACCAGAATGCCTATTCCTAATGTGAATCCCCCAGAAGTACAGCGTGTTGTAGTTGAGCACATTGTGAAGAGTGAAGATGCTGCTTCTAACATGCATGCTCCTCTCAAGCTAAAGTTCTTTTCTGGGAGGTCCCCTCGTCCAGGGAATGAGGTGGATTATGATACATGGCATAACAGCGTTGAACTCATGCTACAAGATCCTGCTGTTTCTGATCTAGTCAGATCACGAAAAATTCTTGACAGCCTTTTGCCTCCAGCAGCAGACATTGTTCGGACACTGGGTACACATGCTACGCCCAGAGCATATCTTGATCTATTAGATTCAGCTTTTGGAACCGTGGAAGACGGCGATGAGTTGTTTGCTAAATTCTTGAACACTCTGCAGGACGCTGAAGAGAGACCATCCCAGTTCTTACAACGTCTGCAAGTAGCTTTGACACTAGCCATAAGAAGAGGTGGTGTATCCTCAAGTGAGGCTGATCGACACTTGCTGAGACAGTTTTGTAGGGGTTGTTGGGACAATGCCCTCATTTCAGAGTTTCAGCTTGAACAAAAGAAAACGGATCCGTTCTCAGAACATTTGCTGCTGTTGCGTACAGCCGAAGACAAACAAAGCACAAAAGAGTTCCGTATGAGAAAGCATCTTGGTACATCCAAGCAGCGCACTACATCTTACTCCTTGTATGCTTCCTCGGATGAGGTGGTGTCAGCTCAAACTTCAGTTTCTGACTTGAAGAAACAAATTTCAGTGCTTCAGGGACAGGTTGAGAGTTTAAAGAAGGCCAAAGAGCAAACCAAGGATTCTCATGAGAGTATGGTTCGTGATTTGCAAAAACAAGTAGCAGAGTTGCAAAGTCAGATTGTTGCTGTTAAGCCAACTAAGTCTGCAAATGGTAAACATGCTGCAAAGATGACCAAATCACAGTCTGTGCAAACAAACCTAAATGAACTTTCCCACAGCTTTTCTTCTAAGCAGACTAATCCTAAACCATGGTACTGCTTCCGCTGTGGCGAGGATGGCCACATTGTCTCTACTTGTGATAATGCTGCAAATCCTGCTCTGGTAGCATCCAAAAGGAAGCTTCTGAAAGAAAGACAGGCTACCTGGGAGACTACTCGGGGGTCATGCCGTCCTGCCCCTTTAAACTAGAACCAGCTCCAGTTATGGGACAAACGGGGGCTGAGAAATGTATCAGGGGTCCCGATGATTATAAAAGCAGAAGCTCCAATTGGCACGTTCGCACTAGAAACAAACTATTTGTTCTTCCCAAAGGATTAGTTGGGGCAAAGTGCACAGCTGAAGTTATTATTGCAGGGCAAAATTGCAATTGTCTTCTCGATACAGGCTCACAGGTGACCACTGTTTCGCAGCCATATTATGAGAAGAATCTGTCCCACTTTGAAATTAAACCTCTTGAACATCTTCTTGAGGTGGAAGCAGCAAATGGTCAGCTCGTACCTTACCTTGGGTATATTGAAATTGATGTTGTGTTCCCCAAGGATTTCCTTGGAGCAGAGACCAAAATTTCCACTCTTGGAAACCACTTTTTTTATTAGTTTGGACACAAACAAAAATTCAAACCACAGCACCTCAAAGATTGTCTTCTACCTCAAACCAATAACAGGCACCTGTGTAGATAGTCACAGTTGACTTCGACCCCACCTTGACTTCTCCCTTGTATTCTGTCATAAAAGCTCCTAACTTCTCACTGTAACTCATATTGTCACTCTTTTCAACCCAGTCTGTAGTCTCAAACAGGACCACTTTATTCTTATGTTTAGCTCAAAATTTAGCAGGTACCTCAGCCAATGCTGGGTGTACATCTAAAGCGCAATTGTTTACTGTGCAATGATTTTCTTTACTCTGTTTTTCAATTGATATTAAAATTCTTTCAGTCAGTCTACCCCCTCCAGTGAGGGTCACAATCTCATGTGCATATACCAAAGAGTCCTGAAACTAACACTTCACATTCCATGGTCACAACTTATCCTTTGCTCTTCCAGTCTGTTGTTTTGTCTCTGAAGACAGAGCCATCTACAAACAACACGTCCTCACAGTTATCAAATGGTTTGTCTAGCAGGTCAAGTCATGGTGTACAGACTTGATCAAGGATAGTCAAACAACAATGATGTTCCTTCTCATTATCCTTTGTTCTGTGAAGGTTACTGGGCTCTCTGGATAATTTTGTTTACTGCCAGTGTGTCACTGTTTCTCTGCCGTCAGGTCTACATTTTTACATTTAGCATTGTGATCACACATAGCTGACAGTGTTTAAATTCAGACCCCAAGTTAAATTTAGACAAGGGGTTTTAACTCATGGATGGCAATCTTAAATTCACAATTCCAATTTTCCATAAATACTTAAACTTACTCATCCAGAGAGTAATTCAAATCAACATCATAAATGACAAAAGTAGTCATAATTAGCATTGGTAGACAGAGCTGGATAAACAATCTACTTAAAGCTCGTCCCATGTTCTGTATCGTCTTTTCATCAGATTCAATCAAAATATCTGCTTCTCAAAATTTCTCATTTCACTTAACCCATCTGTAATGATAAAACGCTCATTCACACTAGGTTAATGACATATACACTCTCTATGGGGACAGAATATTTCCCCAAACTAACACATACAAAACATAAAGTCCAGTCACTCTCACACTCACTCACACTAGACACACATGACTATAAACTGCTCACTTTCAAAGTTGCTTTTGGTGTTAATTCTAAAAACACATCTTTAAACTTCACATTTTTCTGTAGATAGTTTTTTACATGATCTTTTATCCAGTCTCAGAGCATCTCTGTTGATTTATAATAGCAGACTGATAACAGACAGAGTATCCTTGCCTCTACCCCAGCCGTCTCTCTCTCTCTTCACAAATAATCACTTCAGCAGCCTCTCAAGACTGGAACTTAGACTGAATTTAATATCAAATTACTATACATAACCCTTGGTCAAATGTAAAATGTTTTAACTTTCAAATAAAGAAAACATTACCACCATCTAAAATATGTTATGCTAGTAGCCGTTTCTGAGGTTATCATTAGTTTAAATGCTGAATGCACTTAACTTTCTCTTGAATCTGCAAAATCAGTCTTCATCTTTAACACCACCATGCCTTGGAATTATCCTCTGCCATGTCTAATGACCTGCAGGAGTAAAAACTATGATAGAGACACATTAGTTCAAAATCACACAGCCTCATGAATTCAGGGATTCATCATAATTTTATTTATTTATTTATTTATTTTTATTTAACCCTTATTTAACCAGGTAAAGACTCACTGAGATCAAAAATCTCTTTCACAGGAGTGACCTGGCCAAAATGGCAGCAATACAAATAGTTTCATCACAAGTTTACATCATACATACAGAATTAAAAAACACAGAATTAAAAACAATTACATTTCACTGCATCATCTTCCATTTGCCGGATAATTGTTTTAAATTGATCTAAAGAAAGCCAATTTTTAAAGCTCAGTTTCGATTGAAGGTGATTCCAATCAAACGGGGCTGCATACACAAAGGCTTTCTTACCAAATTCGGATTTAACAAATGGAACAAAATAATTAAAACAATTTTGTGAACGTAGTAAATATTTCGTAACAGATTTCTGTTGAAGAAGACAAGAAAGATACGAGGGCCGCATCCCCAAGATGGCTTTGTAGATGATTAAGTACCAGTGTATTTTTCTCCTACTAGGCAAAGATGGCCAACCCACTCTACTGTACAAGGTGCAATGATGAGTTGAAGATTTACAATTAGATATAAATCTAAGAGCACCATGGTAAACAGCATCTAAAGAAGAGAGAAGATATAATGGAGCAAACTGGTACACTACATCGCCATAATCAAGTACAGATAAAAAAGTGGCAGAAACTAATTGCTTTCTTGCATCAAATGACATACAAAATTTGTTCCTAAAATAAAACCCAAGCTTAATTTTCAGTTTTTTCTTCAGCTGTGTGATATGAGGACCAAAAGATAATCTATATCATCAACAATAATTCCAAGATATTTGTACACTTTTACTAATTCAATCTTGATACCTTGTGTGGTCTGTAGAGAAATTAAATTACCTTCGAGTTTTTTCGAACCTGAGAATACCATGTACTTGGTTTTATCACTATTCAAAACAAGTTTTAAACTGGAGAACCGTGACTGAAGTTTATGTAACCCAGAGTGATTACAAATAGAAACAAGATTAAGAAAAAATGGTAGGCCAGAGGAGTTACTTAAAAATAAAAGAAAAAGTAGATTAATAACTAAACGCATAAATGCAAAGTTAAAACTTTTCATAAATGATCAAAAAGAGTGTTTTCTTTTATTTTTCTTGTTATTTTGTTATGTTGAAAATGTAAAATTAATGTACATAGTTGAATGTTATGTTGCCTTTAAGAGAATATGAGGTGGAGTTCACTGTCGACCTATCAGGAGAGAGACAACGTGAAGCAAGTGGATGACGTCACCAGCGCGCGAGAGAGGAAGAGAGAGAGGAGCTGGAAACAGAAAGATCGGCGTAGATCATTCTGACTGAAAATACTAGTGATTTCAAACCGAAACCAGATAAAACAACTAGAAAAACATTGATTTTTCTTTGAACTGAACTTTATTTTGTTTCTTGAGTGATTTTGAGTTATTTTTGAGTGTTTTTTCAACGTGAACACAGCGATGACGCAGTTTGATCACCACAAGAAACATGGCGAGCCTCCCAGCAAATCTTGATTACGACGGAATCGTCGAGTTATTTCAGTAGATTCTCTGGAAGTTTTCTCCGGACGGAGGAAAACAATCTGTGAGTGAACAGACATTGAACTCTTTGTTTCCTATATGAGATATTCTGTTCAATACGACAGAAGAAGGCCTGGATCATTACATCTAACGTCTCATTCAGTTTTGGTTGATTGTTCAACACAACGGTAGGCCTGGATTATTGCTTCTAACGTCTCAATCGGGTATGGTCGATTGGTTTTCTTTTGAATTCAGAGACTGGTATTTGAAAATACATTACTGAATTTATTGGGGTTTGAACTGTTTGCACATTAACAGTTGAATTGTATATTTTTTTTTTTTTGTTTAATTATTCTTTACCTGTATTTTAATTTTAAGAAAATAATTATTGGGTGAAATATTTGAAATGCAAGTTGTTTTTTTTTATTTTTTTTGCTAAACTGTCTATTTGAATATCAGATTCAAATTGAAAGATAAATAGGAAAAAGAGAATTTAAATTAGTAATACTAAATATACTAAACTATAATGAATATATTGAACTAGAAGTAATATACTACAAGACTAAATTTCAAAAAGATTTAAAAGGAATTAATCCTAAAAGGAAAAGAGATTAAAGAAGGATAAATAACAGGTCATTCTAATAAAGAAACATACTCAGAGCCCAGTTTATTTATTTTCTTGCATTTATTGTCAATCAGTAATTTTATTGTTATTTTGTTGATCATCAATCTTTTCATTAGTTTCTGCTTTTACCTGAAAGAAAAACAGTTTGTTAATTCATTTCATTTATCGTTTGCTATAAATTTTATCTATATAATTAGACCTTACCTTTGTTGGCTGTCTGTTCTTTCAATCTCTCACCACTGCTCCTTATGAACCTAGAGGTACTGGTCCATGTTTCCTCTTTTTTTAATTCACCTGGGTGTCCATTCAGACGCGGTGTCCTGGTGACCTGAAGGAGGCGGTACAGTTTTGGCGAGCCAGCCCGGAGTAGTGAGTAGAGAGATATCTTAATAACAGAACAGACACATTTAAAGAGACATTGCACTATAAGAATGGAAGTCATTGATCAAGAGAATGTTAAGGTTCCAAACTCACTTATTGTGAGTGGTATTACAAATACCGAGAGAGATAACGATCTGACTGAGCATCTCAGCAAATATGGATGCATTGGCAGGATTGTTCGCATTGACAACCCTGAGTCCCCATATCACAAAAATGTGATAATTGAGTATGAGAGTGGAAGTGCACTGAAGAGCTTAGAGCCTCAGCTGCCATTCATTTTTGAAAGCCCACATCAGCCCAATCTCAAGTATGAGATTAAAGCTTTGTCCAGTATTTATGTGCAAACAGTCACTAGTAGCGCTACCAAGGGCTATATGGAGGAATTGAAGCGCATTGCAAAGCTGAGTGGTAAATCTTTTGAGGAACTCTTAAATGAGGAGCTTTCAAAATGCAGAGAACCTGTATCTCAAAATGAAGATGAATCTGGAAGAACTGTTCAACCACCTACTAATGCGAATGCCATGCCAGAGATCCAAACGGATTTTCCCAGAGTCAGTCCAGCTCAAGGGAACCGTGAAACACTCACTGATTCTGCATTTGTTCCATTAACCAGAATGCCTATTCCTAATGTGAATCCCCCAGAAGTACAGCGTGTTGTAGTTGAGCACATTGTGAAGAGTGAAGATGCTGCTTCTAACATGCATGCTCCTCTCAAGCTAAAGTTCTTTTCTGGGAGGTCCCCTCGTCCAGGGAATGAGGTGGATTATGATACATGGCATAACAGCGTTGAACTCATGCTACAAGATCCTGCTGTTTCTGATCTAGTCAGATCACGAAAAATTCTTGACAGCCTTTTGCCTCCAGCAGCAGACATTGTTCGGACACTGGGTACACATGCTACACCCAGAGCATATCTTGATCTATTAGATTCAGCTTTTGGAACCGTGGAAGACGGCGATGAGTTGTTTGCTAAATTCTTGAACACTCTGCAGGACGCTGGAGAGAGACCATCCCAGTTCTTACAACGTCTGCAAGTAGCTTTGACACTAGCCATAAGAAGAGGTGGTGTATCCTCAAGTGAGGCTGATCGACACTTGCTGAGACAGTTTTGTAGGGGTTGTTGGGACAATGCCCTCATTTCAGAGTTTCAGCTTGAACAAAAGAAAACTGATCCGTTCTCAGAACATTTGCTGCTGTTGCGTACAGCCGAAGACAAACAAAGCACAAAAGAGTTCCGTATGAGAAAGCATCTTGGTACATCCAAGCAGCGCACTACATCTTACTCCTTGTATGCTTCCTCGGATGAGGTGGTGTCAGCTCAAACTTCAGTTTCTGACTTGAAGAAACAAATTTCAGTGCTTCAGGGACAGGTTGAGAGTTTAAAGAAGGCCAAAGAGCAAACCAAGGATTCTCATGAGAGTATGGTTCGTGATTTGCAAAAACAAGTAGCAGAGTTGCAAAGTCAGATTGTTGCTGTTAAGCCAACTAAGTCTGCAAATGGTAAACATGCTGCAAAGATGACCAAATCACAGTCTGTGCAAACAAACCTAAATGAACTTTCCCACAGCTTTTCTTCTAAGCAGACTAATCCTAAACCATGGTACTGCTTCCGCTGTGGCGAGGATGGCCACATTGTCTCTACTTGTGATAATGCTGCAAATCCTGCTCTGGTAGCATCCAAAAGGAAGCTTCTGAAAGAAAGACAGGCTACCTGGGAGACTACTCGGGGGTCATGCCGTCCTGCCCCTTTAAACTAGAACCAGCTCCAGTTATGGGACAAACGGGGGCTGAGAAATGTATCAGGGGTCCCGATGATTATAAAAGCAGAAGCTCCAATTGGCACGTTCGCACTAGAAACAAACTATTTGTTCTTCCCAAAGGATTAGTTGGGGCAAAGTGCACAGCTGAAGTTATTATTGCAGGGCAAAATTGCAATTGTCTTCTCGATACAGGCTCACAGGTGACCACTGTTTCGCAGCCATATTATGAGAAGAATCTGTCCCACTTTGAAATTAAACCTCTTGAACATCTTCTTGAGGTGGAAGCAGCAAATGGTCAGCTCGTACCTTACCTTGGGTATATTGAAATTGATGTTGTGTTCCCCAAGGATTTCCTTGGAGCAGAGACCAAAATTTCCACTCTTGGAAACCACTTTTTTTATTAGTTTGGACACAAACAAAAATTCAAACCACAGCACCTCAAAGATTGTCTTCTACCTCAAACCAATAACAGGCACCTGTGTAGATAGTCACAGTTGACTTCGACCCCACCTTGACTTCTCCCTTGTATTCTGTCATAAAAGCTCCTAACTTCTCACTGTAACTCATATTGTCACTCTTTTCAACCCAGTCTGTAGTCTCAAACAGGACCACTTTATTCTTATGTTTAGCTCAAAATTTAGCAGGTACCTCAGCCAATGCTGGGTGTACATCTAAAGCGCAATTGTTTACTGTGCAATGATTTTCTTTACTCTGTTTTTCAATTGATATTAAAATTCTTTCAGTCAGTCTACCCCCTCCAGTGAGGGTCACAATCTCATGTGCATATACCAAAGAGTCCTGAAACTAACACTTCACATTCCATGGTCACAACTTATCCTTTGCTCTTCCAGTCTGTTGTTTTGTCTCTGAAGACAGAGCCATCTACAAACAACACGTCCTCACAGTTATCAAATGGTTTGTCTAGCAGGTCAAGTCATGGTGTACAGACTTGATCAAGGATAGTCAAACAACAATGATGTTCCTTCTCATTATCCTTTGTTCTGTGAAGGTTACTGGGCTCTCTGGATAATTTTGTTTACTGCCAGTGTGTCACTGTTTCTCTGCCGTCAGGTCTACATTTTTACATTTAGCATTGTGATCACACATAGCTGACAGTGTTTAAATTCAGACCCCAAGTTAAATTTAGACAAGGGGTTTTAACTCATGGATGGCAATCTTAAATTCACAATTCCAATTTTCCATAAATACTTAAACTTACTCATCCAGAGAGTAATTCAAATCAACATCATAAATGACAAAAGTAGTCATAATTAGCATTGGTAGACAGAGCTGGATAAACAATCTACTTAAAGCTCGTCCCATGTTCTGTATCGTCTTTTCATCAGATTCAATCAAAATATCTGCTTCTCAAAATTTCTCATTTCACTTAACCCATCTGTAATGATAAAACGCTCATTCACACTAGGTTAATGACATATACACTCTCTATGGGGACAGAATATTTCCCCAAACTAACACATACAAAACATAAAGTCCAGTCACTCTCACACTCACTCACACTAGACACACATGACTATAAACTGCTCACTTTCAAAGTTGCTTTTGGTGTTAATTCTAAAAACACATCTTTAAACTTCACATTTTTCTGTAGATAGTTTTTTACATGATCTTTTATCCAGTCTCAGAGCATCTCTGTTGATTTATAATAGCAGACTGATAACAGACAGAGTATCCTTGCCTCTACCCCAGCCGTCTCTCTCTCTCTTCACAAATAATCACTTCAGCAGCCTCTCAAGACTGGAACTTAGACTGAATTTAATATCAAATTACTATACATAACCCTTGGTCAAATGTAAAATGTTTTAACTTTCAAATAAAGAAAACATTACCACCATCTAAAATATGTTATGCTAGTAGCCGTTTCTGAGGTTATCATTAGTTTAAATGCTGAATGCACTTAACTTTCTCTTGAATCTGCAAAATCAGTCTTCATCTTTAACACCACCATGCCTTGGAATTATCCTCTGCCATGTCTAATGACCTGCAGGAGTAAAAACTATGATAGAGACACATTAGTTCAAAATCACACAGCCTCATGAATTCAGGGATTCATCATAATTTTATTTATTTATTTATTTATTTTTATTTAACCCTTATTTAACCAGGTAAAGACTCACTGAGATCAAAAATCTCTTTCACAGGAGTGACCTGGCCAAAATGGCAGCAATACAAATAGTTTCATCACAAGTTTACATCATACATACAGAATTAAAAAACACAGAATTAAAAACAATTACATTTCACTGCATCATCTTCCATTTGCCGGATAATTGTTTTAAATTGATCTAAAGAAAGCCAATTTTTAAAGCTCAGTTTCGATTGAAGGTGATTCCAATCAAACGGGGCTGCATACACAAAGGCTTTCTTACCAAATTCGGATTTAACAAATGGAACAAAATAATTAAAACAATTTTGTGAACGTAGTAAATATTTCGTAACAGATTTCTGTTGAAGAAGACAAGAAAGATACGAGGGCCGCATCCCCAAGATGGCTTTGTAGATGATTAAGTACCAGTGTATTTTTCTCCTACTAGGCAAAGATGGCCAACCCACTCTACTGTACAAGGTGCAATGATGAGTTGAAGATTTACAATTAGATATAAATCTAAGAGCACCATGGTAAACAGCATCTAAAGAAGAGAGAAGATATAATGGAGCAAACTGGTACACTACATCGCCATAATCAAGTACAGATAAAAAAGTGGCAGAAACTAATTGCTTTCTTGCATCAAATGACATACAAATTTGTTCCTAAAATAAAACCCAAGCTTAATTTTCAGTTTTTCCTTCAGCTGTGTGATATGAGGACCAAAAGATAATCTATATCATCAACAATAATTCCAAGATATTTGTACACTTTTACTAATTCAATCTTGATACCTTGTGTGGTCTGTAGAGAAATTAAATTACCTTCGAGTTTTTTCGAACCTGAGAATACCATGTACTTGGTTTTATCACTATTCAAAACAAGTTTTAAACTGGAGAACCGTGACTGAAGTTTATGTAACCCAGAGTGATTACAAATAGAAACAAGATTAAGAAAAAATGGTAGGCCAGAGGAGTTACTTAAAAATAAAAGAAAAAGTAGATTAATAACTAAACGCATAAATGCAAAGTTAAAACTTTTCATAAATGATCAAAAAGAGTGTTTTCTTTTATTTTTCTTGTTATTTTGTTATGTTGAAAATGTAAAATTAATGTACATAGTTGAATGTTATGTTGCCTTTAAGAGAATATGAGGTGGAGTTCACTGTCGACCTATCAGGAGAGAGACAACGTGAAGCAAGTGGATGACGTCACCAGCGCGCGAGAGAGGAAGAGAGAGAGGAGCTGGAAACAGAAAGATCGGCGTAGATCATTCTGACTGAAAATACTAGTGATTTCAAACCGAAACCAGATAAAACAGCTAGAAAAACATTGATTTTTCTTTGAACTGAACTTTATTTTGTTTCTTGAGTGATTTTGAGTTATTTTTGAGTGTTTTTTCAACGTGAACACAGCGATGACGCAGTTTGAGCTCATCACCACAAGAAACATGGCGAGCCTCCCAGCAAATCTTGATTACGACGGAATCGTCGAGTTATTTCAATAGATTCTCTGGAAGTTTTCTCCGGACGGAGGAAAACAATCTGTGAGTGAACAGACATTGAACTCTTTGTTTCCTATATGAGATATTCTGTTCAATACGACAGAAGAAAGCCTGGATCATTACATCTAACGTCTCATTCAGTTTTGGTTGATTGTTCAACACAACGGTAGGCCTGGATTATTGCTTCTAACGTCTCAATCGGGTATGGTCGATTGGTTTTCTTTGAATTCAGAGACTGGTATTTGAAAATACATTACTGAATTTATTGGTGTTTGAACTGTTTGCACATTAACAGTTGAATTGTATTTTTTTTTTTTTATTTGTTTAATTATTCTTTACCTGTATTTTAATTTGAAGAAAAGACTTATTGGGTGAAATATTTGAAATGCAAGTTGTTGTTTTTTTTTTTTTTGCTAAACTGTCTATTTGAATATCAGATTCAAATTGAAAGATAAATAGGAAAAAGAGAATTTAAATTAGTAATACTAAATATACTAAACTATAATGAATATATTGAACTAGAAGTAATATACTACAAGACTAAATTTCAAAAAGATTTAAAAGGAATTAATCCTAAAAGGAAAAGAGATTAAAGAAGGATAAATAACAGGTCATTCTAATAAAGAAACATACTCAGAGCCCAGTTTATTTATTTTCTTGCATTTATTGTCAATCAGTAATTTTATTGTTATTTTGTTGATCATCAATCTTTTCATTAGTTTCTGCTTTTACCTGAAAGAAAAACAGTTTGTTAATTCATTTCATTTATCGTTTGCTATAAATTTTATCTATATAATTAGACCTTACCTTTGTTGGCTGTCTGTTCTTTCAATCTCTCACCACTGCTCCTTATGAACCTAGAGGTACTGGTCCATGTTTCCTCTTTTTTTTAATTCACCTGGGTGTCCATTCAGACGCGGTGTCCTGGTGACCTGAAGGAGGCGGTACAGTTTTGGCGAGCCAGCCCGGAGTAGTGAGTAGAGAGATATCTTAATAACAGAACAGACACATTTAAAGAGACATTGCACTATAAGAATGGAAGTCATTGATCAAGAGAATGTTAAGGTTCCAAACTCACTTATTGTGAGTGGTATTACAAATACCGAGAGAGATAACGATCTGACTGAGCATCTCAGCAAATATGGATGCATTGGCAGGATTGTTCGCATTGACAACCCTGAGTCCCCATATCACAAAAATGTGATAATTGAGTATGAGAGTGGAAGTGCACTGAAGAGCTTAGAGCCTCAGCTGCCATTCATTTTTGAAAGCCCACATCAGCCCAATCTCAAGTATGAGATTAAAGCTTTGTCCAGTATTTATGTGCAAACAGTCACTAGTAGCGCTACCAAGGGCTATATGGAGGAATTGAAGCGCATTGCAAAGCTGAGTGGTAAATCTTTTGAGGAACTGTTAAATGAGGAGCTTTCAAAATGCAGAGAACCTGTATCTCAAAATGAAGATGAATCTGGAAGAACTGTTCAACCACCTACTAATGCGAATGCCATGCCAGAGATCCAAACGGATTTTCCCAGAGTCAGTCCAGCTCAAGGGAACCGTGAAACACTCACTGATTCTGCATTTGTTCCATTAACCAGAATGCCTATTCCTAATGTGAATCCCCCAGAAGTACAGCGTGTTGTAGTTGAGCACATTGTGAAGAGTGAAGATGCTGCTTCTAACATGCATGCTCCTCTCAAGCTAAAGTTCTTTTCTGGGAGGTCCCCTCGTCCAGGGAATGAGGTGGATTATGATACATGGCATAACAGCGTTGAACTCATGCTACAAGATCCTGCTGTTTCTGATCTAGTCAGATCACGAAAAATTCTTGACAGCCTTTTGCCTCCAGCAGCAGACATTGTTCGGACACTGGGTACACATGCTACGCCCAGAGCATATCTTGATCTATTAGATTCAGCTTTTGGAACCGTGGAAGACGGCGATGAGTTGTTTGCTAAATTCTTGAACACTCTGCAGGACGCTGAAGAGAGACCATCCCAGTTCTTACAACGTCTGCAAGTAGCTTTGACACTAGCCATAAGAAGAGGTGGTGTATCCTCAAGTGAGGCTGATCGACACTTGCTGAGACAGTTTTGTAGGGGTTGTTGGGACAATGCCCTCATTTCAGAGTTTCAGCTTGAACAAAAGAAAACGGATCCGTTCTCAGAACATTTGCTGCTGTTGCGTACAGCCGAAGACAAACAAAGCACAAAAGAGTTCCGTATGAGAAAGCATCTTGGTACATCCAAGCAGCGCACTACATCTTACTCCTTGTATGCTTCCTCGGATGAGGTGGTGTCAGCTCAAACTTCAGTTTCTGACTTGAAGAAACAAATTTCAGTGCTTCAGGGACAGGTTGAGAGTTTAAAGAAGGCCAAAGAGCAAACCAAGGATTCTCATGAGAGTATGGTTCGTGATTTGCAAAAACAAGTAGCAGAGTTGCAAAGTCAGATTGTTGCTGTTAAGCCAACTAAGTCTGCAAATGGTAAACATGCTGCAAAGATGACCAAATCACAGTCTGTGCAAACAAACCTAAATGAACTTTCCCACAGCTTTTCTTCTAAGCAGACTAATCCTAAACCATGGTACTGCTTCCGCTGTGGCGAGGATGGCCACATTGTCTCTACTTGTGATAATGCTGCAAATCCTGCTCTGGTAGCATCCAAAAGGAAGCTTCTGAAAGAAAGACAGGCTACCTGGGAGACTACTCGGGGGTCATGCCGTCCTGCCCCTTTAAACTAGAACCAGCTCCAGTTATGGGACAAACGGGGGCTGAGAAATGTATCAGGGGTCCCGATGATTATAAAAGCAGAAGCTCCAATTGGCACGTTCGCACTAGAAACAAACTATTTGTTCTTCCCAAAGGATTAGTTGGGGCAAAGTGCACAGCTGAAGTTATTATTGCAGGGCAAAATTGCAATTGTCTTCTCGATACAGGCTCACAGGTGACCACTGTTTCGCAGCCATATTATGAGAAGAATCTGTCCCACTTTGAAATTAAACCTCTTGAACATCTTCTTGAGGTGGAAGCAGCAAATGGTCAGCTCGTACCTTACCTTGGGTATATTGAAATTGATGTTGTGTTCCCCAAGGATTTCCTTGGAGCAGAGACCAAAATTTCCACTCTTGGAAACCACTTTTTTTATTAGTTTGGACACAAACAAAAATTCAAACCACAGCACCTCAAAGATTGTCTTCTACCTCAAACCAATAACAGGCACCTGTGTAGATAGTCACAGTTGACTTCGACCCCACCTTGACTTCTCCCTTGTATTCTGTCATAAAAGCTCCTAACTTCTCACTGTAACTCATATTGTCACTCTTTTCAACCCAGTCTGTAGTCTCAAACAGGACCACTTTATTCTTATGTTTAGCTCAAAATTTAGCAGGTACCTCAGCCAATGCTGGGTGTACATCTAAAGCGCAATTGTTTACTGTGCAATGATTTTCTTTACTCTGTTTTTCAATTGATATTAAAATTCTTTCAGTCAGTCTACCCCCTCCAGTGAGGGTCACAATCTCATGTGCATATACCAAAGAGTCCTGAAACTAACACTTCACATTCCATGGTCACAACTTATCCTTTGCTCTTCCAGTCTGTTGTTTTGTCTCTGAAGACAGAGCCATCTACAAACAACACGTCCTCACAGTTATCAAATGGTTTGTCTAGCAGGTCAAGTCATGGTGTACAGACTTGATCAAGGATAGTCAAACAACAATGATGTTCCTTCTCATTATCCTTTGTTCTGTGAAGGTTACTGGGCTCTCTGGATAATTTTGTTTACTGCCAGTGTGTCACTGTTTCTCTGCCGTCAGGTCTACATTTTTACATTTAGCATTGTGATCACACATAGCTGACAGTGTTTAAATTCAGACCCCAAGTTAAATTTAGACAAGGGGTTTTAACTCATGGATGGCAATCTTAAATTCACAATTCCAATTTTCCATAAATACTTAAACTTACTCATCCAGAGAGTAATTCAAATCAACATCATAAATGACAAAAGTAGTCATAATTAGCATTGGTAGACAGAGCTGGATAAACAATCTACTTAAAGCTCGTCCCATGTTCTGTATCGTCTTTTCATCAGATTCAATCAAAATATCTGCTTCTCAAAATTTCTCATTTCACTTAACCCATCTGTAATGATAAAACGCTCATTCACACTAGGTTAATGACATATACACTCTCTATGGGGACAGAATATTTCCCCAAACTAACACATACAAAACATAAAGTCCAGTCACTCTCACACTCACTCACACTAGACACACATGACTATAAACTGCTCACTTTCAAAGTTGCTTTTGGTGTTAATTCTAAAAACACATCTTTAAACTTCACATTTTTCTGTAGATAGTTTTTTACATGATCTTTTATCCAGTCTCAGAGCATCTCTGTTGATTTATAATAGCAGACTGATAACAGACAGAGTATCCTTGCCTCTACCCCAGCCGTCTCTCTCTCTCTTCACAAATAATCACTTCAGCAGCCTCTCAAGACTGGAACTTAGACTGAATTTAATATCAAATTACTATACATAACCCTTGGTCAAATGTAAAATGTTTTAACTTTCAAATAAAGAAAACATTACCACCATCTAAAATATGTTATGCTAGTAGCCGTTTCTGAGGTTATCATTAGTTTAAATGCTGAATGCACTTAACTTTCTCTTGAATCTGCAAAATCAGTCTTCATCTTTAACACCACCATGCCTTGGAATTATCCTCTGCCATGTCTAATGACCTGCAGGAGTAAAAACTATGATAGAGACACATTAGTTCAAAATCACACAGCCTCATGAATTCAGGGATTCATCATAATTTTATTTATTTATTTATTTATTTTTATTTAACCCTTATTTAACCAGGTAAAGACTCACTGAGATCAAAAATCTCTTTCACAGGAGTGACCTGGCCAAAATGGCAGCAATACAAATAGTTTCATCACAAGTTTACATCATACATACAGAATTAAAAAACACAGAATTAAAAACAATTACATTTCACTGCATCATCTTCCATTTGCCGGATAATTGTTTTAAATTGATCTAAAGAAAGCCAATTTTTAAAGCTCAGTTTCGATTGAAGGTGATTCCAATCAAACGGGGCTGCATACACAAAGGCTTTCTTACCAAATTCGGATTTAACAAATGGAACAAAATAATTAAAACAATTTTGTGAACGTAGTAAATATTTCGTAACAGATTTCTGTTGAAGAAGACAAGAAAGATACGAGGGCCGCATCCCCAAGATGGCTTTGTAGATGATTAAGTACCAGTGTATTTTTCTCCTACTAGGCAAAGATGGCCAACCCACTCTACTGTACAAGGTGCAATGATGAGTTGAAGATTTACAATTAGATATAAATCTAAGAGCACCATGGTAAACAGCATCTAAAGAAGAGAGAAGATATAATGGAGCAAACTGGTACACTACATCGCCATAATCAAGTACAGATAAAAAAGTGGCAGAAACTAATTGCTTTCTTGCATCAAATGACATACAAAATTTGTTCCTAAAATAAAACCCAAGCTTAATTTTCAGTTTTTTCTTCAGCTGTGTGATATGAGGACCAAAAGATAATCTATATCATCAACAATAATTCCAAGATATTTGTACACTTTTACTAATTCAATCTTGATACCTTGTGTGGTCTGTAGAGAAATTAAATTACCTTCGAGTTTTTTCGAACCTGAGAATACCATGTACTTGGTTTTATCACTATTCAAAACAAGTTTTAAACTGGAGAACCGTGACTGAAGTTTATGTAACCCAGAGTGATTACAAATAGAAACAAGATTAAGAAAAAATGGTAGGCCAGAGGAGTTACTTAAAAATAAAAGAAAAAGTAGATTAATAACTAAACGCATAAATGCAAAGTTAAAACTTTTCATAAATGATCAAAAAGAGTGTTTTCTTTTATTTTTCTTGTTATTTTGTTATGTTGAAAATGTAAAATTAATGTACATAGTTGAATGTTATGTTGCCTTTAAGAGAATATGAGGTGGAGTTCACTGTCGACCTATCAGGAGAGAGACAACGTGAAGCAAGTGGATGACGTCACCAGCGCGCGAGAGAGGAAGAGAGAGAGGAGCTGGAAACAGAAAGATCGGCGTAGATCATTCTGACTGAAAATACTAGTGATTTCAAACCGAAACCAGATAAAACAACTAGAAAAACATTGATTTTTCTTTGAACTGAACTTTATTTTGTTTCTTGAGTGATTTTGAGTTATTTTTGAGTGTTTTTTCAACGTGAACACAGCGATGACGCAGTTTGAGCTCATCACCACAAGAAACATGGCGAGCCTCCCAGCAAATCTTGATTACGACGGAATCGTCGAGTTATTTCAGTAGATTCTCTGGAAGTTTTCTCCGGACGGAGGAAAACAATCTGTGAGTGAACAGACATTGAACTCTTTGTTTCCTATATGAGATATTCTGTTCAATACGACAGAAGAAGGCCTGGATCATTACATCTAACGTCTCATTCAGTTTTGGTTGATTGTTCAACACAACGGTAGGCCTGGATTATTGCTTCTAACGTCTCAATCGGGTATGGTCGATTGGTTTTCTTTTTGAATTCAGAGACTGGTATTTGAAAATACATTACTGAATTTATTGGTGTTTGAACTGTTTGCACATTAACAGTTGAATTGTATTTTTTTTTTTTTTTGTTTAATTATTCTTTACCTGTATTTTAATTTGAAGAAAAGACTTATTGGGTGTAATATTTGAAATGCAAGTTGTTGTTTTTTTTTTTTTTTTTTTGCTAAACTGTCTATTTGAATATCAGATTCAAATTGAAAGATAAATAGGAAAAAGAGAATTTAAATTAGTAATACTAAATATACTAAACTATAATGAATATATTGAACTAGAAGTAATATACTACAAGACTAAATTTCAAAAAGATTTAAAAGGAATTAATCCTAAAAGGAAAAGAGATTAAAGAAGGATAAATAACAGGTCATTCTAATAAAGAAACATACTCAGAGCCCAGTTTATTTATTTTCTTGCATTTATTGTCAATCAGTAATTTTATTGTTATTTTGTTGATCATCAATCTTTTCATTAGTTTCTGCTTTTACCTGAAAGAAAAACAGTTTGTTAATTCATTTCATTTATCGTTTGCTATAAATTTTATCTATATAATTAGACCTTACCTTTGTTGGCTGTCTGTTCTTTCAATCTCTCACCACTGCTCCTTATGAACCTAGAGGTACTGGTCCATGTTTCCTCTTTTTTTTTAATTCACCTGGGTGTCCATTCAGACGCGGTGTCCTGGTGACCTGAAGGAGGCGGTACAGTTTTGGCGAGCCAGCCCGGAGTAGTGAGTAGAGAGATATCTTAATAACAGAACAGACACATTTAAAGAGACATTGCACTATAAGAATGGAAGTCATTGATCAAGAGAATGTTAAGGTTCCAAACTCACTTATTGTGAGTGGTATTACAAATACCGAGAGAGATAACGATCTGACTGAGCATCTCAGCAAATATGGATGCATTGGCAGGATTGTTCGCATTGACAACCCTGAGTCCCCATATCACAAAAATGTGATAATTGAGTATGAGAGTGGAAGTGCACTGAAGAGCTTAGAGCCTCAGCTGCCATTCATTTTTGAAAGCCCACATCAGCCCAATCTCAAGTATGAGATTAAAGCTTTGTCCAGTATTTATGTGCAAACAGTCACTAGTAGCGCTACCAAGGGCTATATGGAGGAATTGAAGCGCATTGCAAAGCTGAGTGGTAAATCTTTTGAGGAACTCTTAAATGAGGAGCTTTCAAAATGCAGAGAACCTGTATCTCAAAATGAAGATGAATCTGGAAGAACTGTTCAACCACCTACTAATGCGAATGCCATGCCAGAGATCCAAACGGATTTTCCCAGAGTCAGTCCAGCTCAAGGGAACCGTGAAACACTCACTGATTCTGCATTTGTTCCATTAACCAGAATGCCTATTCCTAATGTGAATCCCCCAGAAGTACAGCGTGTTGTAGTTGAGCACATTGTGAAGAGTGAAGATGCTGCTTCTAACATGCATGCTCCTCTCAAGCTAAAGTTCTTTTCTGGGAGGTCCCCTCGTCCAGGGAATGAGGTGGATTATGATACATGGCATAACAGCGTTGAACTCATGCTACAAGATCCTGCTGTTTCTGATCTAGTCAGATCACGAAAAATTCTTGACAGCCTTTTGCCTCCAGCAGCAGACATTGTTCGGACACTGGGTACACATGCTACGCCCAGAGCATATCTTGATCTATTAGATTCAGCTTTTGGAACCGTGGAAGACGGCGATGAGTTGTTTGCTAAATTCTTGAACACTCTGCAGGACGCTGGAGAGAGACCATCCCAGTTCTTACAACGTCTGCAAGTAGCTTTGACACTAGCCATAAGAAGAGGTGGTGTATCCTCAAGTGAGGCTGATCGACACTTGCTGAGACAGTTTTGTAGGGGTTGTTGGGACAATGCCCTCATTTCAGAGTTTCAGCTTGAACAAAAGAAAACGGATCCGTTCTCAGAACATTTGCTGCTGTTGCGTACAGCCGAAGACAAACAAAGCACAAAAGAGTTCCGTATGAGAAAGCATCTTGGTACATCCAAGCAGCGCACTACATCTTACTCCTTGTATGCTTCCTCGGATGAGGTGGTGTCAGCTCAAACTTCAGTTTCTGACTTGAAGAAACAAATTTCAGTGCTTCAGGGACAGGTTGAGAGTTTAAAGAAGGCCAAAGAGCAAACCAAGGATTCTCATGAGAGTATGGTTCGTGATTTGCAAAAACAAGTAGCAGAGTTGCAAAGTCAGATTGTTGCTGTTAAGCCAACTAAGTCTGCAAATGGTAAACATGCTGCAAAGATGACCAAATCACAGTCTGTGCAAACAAACCTAAATGAACTTTCCCACAGCTTTTCTTCTAAGCAGACTAATCCTAAACCATGGTACTGCTTCCGCTGTGGCGAGGATGGCCACATTGTCTCTACTTGTGATAATGCTGCAAATCCTGCTCTGGTAGCATCCAAAAGGAAGCTTCTGAAAGAAAGACAGGCTACCTGGGAGACTACTCGGGGGTCATGCCGTCCTGCCCCTTTAAACTAGAACCAGCTCCAGTTATGGGACAAACGGGGGCTGAGAAATGTATCAGGGGTCCCGATGATTATAAAAGCAGAAGCTCCAATTGGCACGTTCGCACTAGAAACAAACTATTTGTTCTTCCCAAAGGATTAGTTGGGGCAAAGTGCACAGCTGAAGTTATTATTGCAGGGCAAAATTGCAATTGTCTTCTCGATACAGGCTCACAGGTGACCACTGTTTCGCAGCCATATTATGAGAAGAATCTGTCCCACTTTGAAATTAAACCTCTTGAACATCTTCTTGAGGTGGAAGCAGCAAATGGTCAGCTCGTACCTTACCTTGGGTATATTGAAATTGATGTTGTGTTCCCCAAGGATTTCCTTGGAGCAGAGACCAAAATTTCCACTCTTGGAAACCACTTTTTTTATTAGTTTGGACACAAACAAAAATTCAAACCACAGCACCTCAAAGATTGTCTTCTACCTCAAACCAATAACAGGCACCTGTGTAGATAGTCACAGTTGACTTCGACCCCACCTTGACTTCTCCCTTGTATTCTGTCATAAAAGCTCCTAACTTCTCACTGTAACTCATATTGTCACTCTTTTCAACCCAGTCTGTAGTCTCAAACAGGACCACTTTATTCTTATGTTTAGCTCAAAATTTAGCAGGTACCTCAGCCAATGCTGGGTGTACATCTAAAGCGCAATTGTTTACTGTGCAATGATTTTCTTTACTCTGTTTTTCAATTGATATTAAAATTCTTTCAGTCAGTCTACCCCTCCAGTGAGGGTCACAATCTCATGTGCATATACCAAAGAGTCCTGAAACTAACACTTCACATTCCATGGTCACAACTTATCCTTTGCTCTTCCAGTCTGTTGTTTTGTCTCTGAAGACAGAGCCATCTACAAACAACACGTCCTCACAGTTATCAAATGGTTTGTCTAGCAGGTCAAGTCATGGTGTACAGACTTGATCAAGGATAGTCAAACAACAATGATGTTCCTTCTCATTATCCTTTGTTCTGTGAAGGTTACTGGGCTCTCTGGATAATTTTGTTTACTGCCAGTGTGTCACTGTTTCTCTGCCGTCAGGTCTACATTTTTACATTTAGCATTGTGATCACACATAGCTGACAGTGTTTAAATTCAGACCCCAAGTTAAATTTAGACAAGGGGTTTTAACTCATGGATGGCAATCTTAAATTCACAATTCCAATTTTCCATAAATACTTAAACTTACTCATCCAGAGAGTAATTCAAATCAACATCATAAATGACAAAAGTAGTCATAATTAGCATTGGTAGACAGAGCTGGATAAACAATCTACTTAAAGCTCGTCCCATGTTCTGTATCGTCTTTTCATCAGATTCAATCAAAATATCTGCTTCTCAAAATTTCTCATTTCACTTAACCCATCTGTAATGATAAAACGCTCATTCACACTAGGTTAATGACATATACACTCTCTATGGGGACAGAATATTTCCCCAAACTAACACATACAAAACATAAAGTCCAGTCACTCTCACACTCACTCACACTCACTCACACTAGACACACATGACTATAAACTGCTCACTTTCAAAGTTGCTTTTGGTGTTAATTCTAAAAACACATCTTTAAACTTCACATTTTTCTGTAGATAGTTTTTTACATGATCTTTTATCCAGTCTCAGAGCATCTCTGTTGATTTATAATAGCAGACTGATAACAGACAGAGTATCCTTGCCTCTACCCCAGCCGTCTCTCTCTCTCTTCACAAATAATCACTTCAGCAGCCTCTCAAGACTGGAACTTAGACTGAATTTAATATCAAATTACTATACATAACCCTTGGTCAAATGTAAAATGTTTTAACTTTCAAATAAAGAAAACATTACCACCATCTAAAATATGTTATGCTAGTAGCCGTTTCTGAGGTTATCATTAGTTTAAATGCTGAATGCACTTAACTTTCTCTTGAATCTGCAAAATCAGTCTTCATCTTTAACACCACCATGCCTTGGAATTATCCTCTGCCATGTCTAATGACCTGCAGGAGTAAAAACTATGATAGAGACACATTAGTTCAAAATCACACAGCCTCATGAATTCAGGGATTCATCATAATTTTATTTATTTATTTATTTATTTTTATTTAACCCTTATTTAACCAGGTAAAGACTCACTGAGATCAAAAATCTCTTTCACAGGAGTGACCTGGCCAAAATGGCAGCAATACAAATAGTTTCATCACAAGTTTACATCATACATACAGAATTAAAAAACACAGAATTAAAAACAATTACATTTCACTGCATCATCTTCCATTTGCCGGATAATTGTTTTAAATTGATCTAAAGAAAGCCAATTTTTAAAGCTCAGTTTCGATTGAAGGTGATTCCAATCAAACGGGGCTGCATACACAAAGGCTTTCTTACCAAATTCGGATTTAACAAATGGAACAAAATAATTAAAACAATTTTGTGAACGTAGTAAATATTTCGTAACAGATTTCTGTTGAAGAAGACAAGAAAGATACGAGGGCCGCATCCCCAAGATGGCTTTGTAGATGATTAAGTACCAGTGTATTTTTCTCCTACTAGGCAAAGATGGCCAACCCACTCTACTGTACAAGGTGCAATGATGAGTTGAAGATTTACAATTAGATATAAATCTAAGAGCACCATGGTAAACAGCATCTAAAGAAGAGAGAAGATATAATGGAGCAAACTGGTACACTACATCGCCATAATCAAGTACAGATAAAAAAGTGGCAGAAACTAATTGCTTTCTTGCATCAAATGACATACAAAATTTGTTCCTAAAATAAAACCCAAGCTTAATTTTCAGTTTTTTCTTCAGCTGTGTGATATGAGGACCAAAAGATAATCTATATCATCAACAATAATTCCAAGATATTTGTACACTTTTACTAATTCAATCTTGATACCTTGTGTGGTCTGTAGAGAAATTAAATTACCTTCGAGTTTTTCGAACCTGAGAATACCATGTACTTGGTTTTATCACTATTCAAAACAAGTTTTAAACTGGAGAACCGTGACTGAAGTTTATGTAACCCAGAGTGATTACAAATAGAAACAAGATTAAGAAAAAATGGTAGGCCAGAGGAGTTACTTAAAAATAAAAGAAAAAGTAGATTAATAACTAAACGCATAAATGCAAAGTTAAAACTTTTCATAAATGATCAAAAAGAGTGTTTTCTTTTATTTTTCTTGTTATTTTGTTATGTTGAAAATGTAAAATTAATGTACATAGTTGAATGTTATGTTGCCTTTAAGAGAATATGAGGTGGAGTTCACTGTCGACCTATCAGGAGAGAGACAACGTGAAGCAAGTGGATGACGTCACCAGCGCGCGAGAGAGGAAGAGAGAGAGGAGCTGGAAACAGAAAGATCGGCGTAGATCATTCTGACTGAAAATACTAGTGATTTCAAACCGAAACCAGATAAAACAACTAGAAAAACATTGATTTTTCTTTGAACTGAACTTTATTTTGTTTCTTGAGTGATTTTGAGTTATTTTTGAGTGTTTTTTCAACGTGAACACAGCGATGACGCAGTTTGATCACCACAAGAAACATGGCGAGCCTCCCAGCAAATCTTGATTACGACGGAATCGTCGAGTTATTTCAGTAGATTCTCTGGAAGTTTTCTCCGGACGGAGGAAAACAATCTGTGAGTGAACAGACATTGAACTCTTTGTTTCCTATATGAGATATTCTGTTCAATACGACAGAAGAAGGCCTGGATCATTACATCTAACGTCTCATTCAGTTTTGGTTGATTGTTCAACACAACGGTAGGCCTGGATTATTGCTTCTAACGTCTCAATCGGGTATGGTCGATTGGTTTTCTTTTTGAATTCAGAGACTGGTATTTGAAAATACATTACTGAATTTATTGGTGTTTGAACTGTTTGCACATTAACAGTTGAATTGTATTTTTTTTTTTTTTTTGTTTAATTATTCTTTACCTGTATTTTAATTTGAAGAAAAGACTTATTGGGTGAAATATTTGAAATGCAAGTTGTTGTTGTTTTTTTTTTTTTTTGCTAAACTGTCTATTTGAATATCAGATTCAAATTGAAAGATAAATAGGAAAAAGAGAATTTAAATTAGTAATACTAAATATACTAAACTATAATGAATATATTGAACTAGAAGTAATATACTACAAGACTAAATTTCAAAAAGATTTAAAAGGAATTAATCCTAAAAGGAAAAGAGATTAAAGAAGGATAAATAACAGGTCATTCTAATAAAGAAACATACTCAGAGCCCAGTTTATTTATTTTCTTGCATTTATTGTCAATCAGTAATTTTATTGTTATTTTGTTGATCATCAATCTTTTCATTAGTTTCTGCTTTTACCTGAAAGAAAAACAGTTTGTTAATTCATTTCATTTATCGTTTGCTATAAATTTTATCTATATAATTAGACCTTACCTTTGTTGGCTGTCTGTTCTTTCAATCTCTCACCACTGCTCCTTATGAACCTAGAGGTACTGGTCCATGTTTCCTCTTTTTTTTAATTCACCTGGGTGTCCATTCAGACGCGGTGTCCTGGTGACCTGAAGGAGGCGGTACAGTTTTGGCGAGCCAGCCCGGAGTAGTGAGTAGAGAGATATCTTAATAACAGAACAGACACATTTAAAGAGACATTGCACTATAAGAATGGAAGTCATTGATCAAGAGAATGTTAAGGTTCCAAACTCACTTATTGTGAGTGGTATTACAAATACCGAGAGAGATAACGATCTGACTGAGCATCTCAGCAAATATGGATGCATTGGCAGGATTGTTCGCATTGACAACCCTGAGTCCCCATATCACAAAAATGTGATAATTGAGTATGAGAGTGGAAGTGCACTGAAGAGCTTAGAGCCTCAGCTGCCATTCATTTTTGAAAGCCCACATCAGCCCAATCTCAAGTATGAGATTAAAGCTTTGTCCAGTATTTATGTGCAAACAGTCACTAGTAGCGCTACCAAGGGCTATATGGAGGAATTGAAGCGCATTGCAAAGCTGAGTGGTAAATCTTTTGAGGAACTCTTAAATGAGGAGCTTTCAAAATGCAGAGAACCTGTATCTCAAAATGAAGATGAATCTGGAAGAACTGTTCAACCACCTACTAATGCGAATGCCATGCCAGAGATCCAAACGGATTTTCCCAGAGTCAGTCCAGCTCAAGGGAACCGTGAAACACTCACTGATTCTGCATTTGTTCCATTAACCAGAATGCCTATTCCTAATGTGAATCCCCCAGAAGTACAGCGTGTTGTAGTTGAGCACATTGTGAAGAGTGAAGATGCTGCTTCTAACATGCATGCTCCTCTCAAGCTAAAGTTCTTTTCTGGGAGGTCCCCTCGTCCAGGGAATGAGGTGGATTATGATACATGGCATAACAGCGTTGAACTCATGCTACAAGATCCTGCTGTTTCTGATCTAGTCAGATCACGAAAAATTCTTGACAGCCTTTTGCCTCCAGCAGCAGACATTGTTCGGACACTGGGTACACATGCTACGCCCAGAGCATATCTTGATCTATTAGATTCAGCTTTTGGAACCGTGGAAGACGGCGATGAGTTGTTTGCTAAATTCTTGAACACTCTGCAGGACGCTGGAGAGAGACCATCCCAGTTCTTACAACGTCTGCAAGTAGCTTTGACACTAGCCATAAGAAGAGGTGGTGTATCCTCAAGTGAGGCTGATCGACACTTGCTGAGACAGTTTTGTAGGGGTTGTTGGGACAATGCCCTCATTTCAGAGTTTCAGCTTGAACAAAAGAAAACGGATCCGTTCTCAGAACATTTGCTGCTGTTGCGTACAGCCGAAGACAAACAAAGCACAAAAGAGTTCCGTATGAGAAAGCATCTTGGTACATCCAAGCAGCGCACTACATCTTACTCCTTGTATGCTTCCTCGGATGAGGTGGTGTCAGCTCAAACTTCAGTTTCTGACTTGAAGAAACAAATTTCAGTGCTTCAGGGACAGGTTGAGAGTTTAAAGAAGGCCAAAGAGCAAACCAAGGATTCTCATGAGAGTATGGTTCGTGATTTGCAAAAACAAGTAGCAGAGTTGCAAAGTCAGATTGTTGCTGTTAAGCCAACTAAGTCTGCAAATGGTAAACATGCTGCAAAGATGACCAAATCACAGTCTGTGCAAACAAACCTAAGTGAACTTTCCCACAGCTTTTCTTCTAAGCAGACTAATCCTAAACCATGGTACTGCTTCCGCTGTGGCGAGGATGGCCACATTGTCTCTACTTGTGATAATGCTGCAAATCCTGCTCTGGTAGCATCCAAAAGGAAGCTTCTGAAAGAAAGACAGGCTACCTGGGAGACTACTCGGGGGTCATGCCGTCCTGCCCCTTTAAACTAGAACCAGCTCCAGTTATGGGACAAACGGGGGCTGAGAAATGTATCAGGGGTCCCGATGATTATAAAAGCAGAAGCTCCAATTGGCACGTTCGCACTAGAAACAAACTATTTGTTCTTCCCAAAGGATTAGTTGGGGCAAAGTGCACAGCTGAAGTTATTATTGCAGGGCAAAATTGCAATTGTCTTCTCGATACAGGCTCACAGGTGACCACTGTTTCGCAGCCATATTATGAGAAGAATCTGTCCCACTTGGAAATTAAACCTCTTGAACATCTTCTTGAGGTGGAAGCAGCAAATGGTCAGCTCGTACCTTACCTTGGGTATATTGAAATTGATGTTGTGTTCCCCAAGGATTTCCTTGGAGCAGAGACCAACATTTCCACTCTTGCTTTGGTCACTGCTGATATCAGTGGTAGTGCGCAGTCTTCTGTACTTATAGGCACAAACACTCTTGACTTAGCCTATGAGAGTCAGTCTGAGTCAGAAATTCTGTCATCTTGTCAGACTTTACCTTATGGGTTCAGAGCCATTCTGAATGTACTTGGACAAAGATTGAAGCAAAAGTCCAATAGCATTATTGGGTCTGTGCGAATTTTGGGTACAAAGCCTGAAGTTGTTCCCGCTGGACGAACTCTTGTTCTTGAAGGCTCAATCAGTACACAGGAGCCGTCTTCTGATAAATGGGTCTTAATGGAATCTCCTACTGAGTCTTCTTTGCCAGGAGGTCTTTTGTGTGCCTCTTGTCTTGTCGCATTTCCTTCTAAGACAGCTCGGAAAATCCCAGTGATCCTGAAAAATGAAACGGAGCATGACATTTTAGTTCCTGCAAAAAGTGTCATTGCAGAATTACATTCTCTGCAAAGTGTGATCACGAAAGAAGTAGTAGTGGACAGTGGCAATCATATGAAAGCTGCCCGGCCTTTCGCTATTGATTTCGGTGATTCACCAATACCTGAGGAGTGGAAGGACAGGATTTCACAAAAACTATGGTCAATGCCAGAAGTTTTTGCCCTTCATGATCTTGACTTTGGTAGAACTGATAAGGTGACACATCATATAAGGCTACATGATGAAACCCTGTTTAAACATAGGGCTCGACCAATACACCCTCAGGATTATGATGCAGTTCGCAAGCATCTGCAGGAATTACTAGATGCTGGTGTCATTCGGGAATCGGAGTCCTCTTTTTCCTCACCCATCGTAGTTGTTCGGAAGAAAAATGGGGATGTCCGACTTTGCATCGATTATCGTAAACTCAATCTGCAAACCATCAAAGATGCTTATGCTCTGCCAAACTTAGAGGAGACTTTTTCTGCTCTCACTGGTTCTCGTTGGTTTTCCATTCTTGATCTCAAGTCTGGTTACTACCAGATTGAGGTAGAGGAGTCAGATAAGCATAAGACCGCTTTTGTCTGCCCTCTCGGATTTTGGGAGTTCAACAGAATGCCACAGGGGGTCACAAATGCTCCCAGTACTTTTCAAAGACTCATGGAGAGGTGCATGAGTGATATCCATTTGAAAGAGGTTGTTGTTTTTATCGACGATTTGATAGTGTTTTCGGACACATTGGAAGAACACGAGCGCAGGTTGTTGAGGGTGTTGCAACGACTGAAAGAGTATGGATTAAAGCTCTCTCCAGAAAAATGTAAATTTTTCCAAGCTTCAGTAAAGTATCTGGGACATATTGTGTCTAGCAATGGTATGGAGACAGATCCTGAAAAAGTCGAGGTGCTGAAATCTTGGCCAGTCCCAAAGAACCTGAAAGAACTACGTTCATTCTTGGGGTTCTCAGGGTATTACAGGAGGTTTATCCGAGATTATGCCATGATTGTGAAGCCTTTGAATGATTTGACATCTGGGTATCCACCACTCCGAAAGGGCTGTAAATTCAAAGAAAGGAAAGACTACCATAATCCCAAAGAGCCCTTTGGTAGCCGTTGGTCTGCAAGTTGTCAGCAGGCATTTGAAGCGATCATTGAAGCACTTACTACTGCTCCAGTGCTTGGTTTCGCTGATCCGAAACTTCCATATGTCCTCCACACAGACGCAAGCACTGTAGGGTTAGGAGCGGCCTTATATCAAGAGCAAGATGGCCAATTGAAAGTAATTGCCTATGCCAGTCGTGGTCTTTCTCACAGTGAGGCCCATTACCCAGCTCACAAACTGGAGTTTTTGGCCCTTAAGTGGGCGGTCACCGAGAAGTTCAATGATTATCTGTACGGTAACCAGTTCACCGTTGTTACCGACAGTAATCCGTTGACATACATATTGACCTCAGCAAAGCTGGATTCTACGAGCTACAGATGGCTCTCAGCTCTTTCAACTTTTTCTTTTAAATTACAGTACAGAGCTGGGAAACAGAATCTGGATGCTGATAGTCTGTCCAGACTTCCTCAGGGTGGATGGAGAAATGATGTCACGTCTCAGAAGGAGCAAGAGCGAATCCGTCAATTCACTTTGAATCACTTGCTTGATGATGTTCACACTGTTCCTGCTGAGGTTATTCAGGCCATATGCGACAAGCACATTGTCCATCACAGTTCAGTTGATTGTGGTGATCTTCCTTTTGCTTTGGTTGAATCCCTTGCTATGCATGTTAATGCAATTCCATGCAGTTTTGATCAGAATCAGGGTTGTGAAAATCTTCCTGAAGTCCCAACATTTGGAGAGAATGATTTGATGGAAAAGCAAAGATCTGACCCCATCATCCGTGAGATAATTCACCAAATAGAGACTGGTGAAACAATTCCTCCTCCTGTAAGGAAAGAACTTCCTACCCTTCCATTGCTGATGAGGGAGTTAAAGAAGCTGGAGTTGCATAACGGAATCCTCTATCGGAGAAGACAGGAGGGAGAGCAGATTCAATATCAGTTGGTTCTTCCTGAATCTTTGCGTGGATTGGTTCTTACCTGTTTACATGATGAGATGGGACATTTGGGCATCGAGCGCACACTGGATCTTGCAAGGTCAAGGTTCTATTGGCCTAGAATGGTTGCAGATGTGGAGAGAAAAATCAGAACATGCCCCAGATGTGTGTGTCATAAGTCCTTACCTGAGAAAGCTGCTCCTTTGGTCAATATCCAAGTGACTCGTCCCCTTGAACTGGTGTGCATGGACTATTTGTCTATTGAGCCAGATTCCAAGAATACCAAGGATGTGCTAGTTATCACTGATTTCTTTACCAAGTATGCGGTTGCTGTTCCTACTTCCAATCAGAAGTCGCGTACTGTGGCTAAAGCTCTTTGGGAGAATTTCATAGTTCCTTATGGGATCCCTGAAAAGTTACATAGCGACCAGGGAGCTGACTTTGAGTCAAAGACTATTAAAGAGCTTTGTCAACTGATGGGAATTCACAAGATCAGAACAACCCCGTACCACCCCAGGGGGAATCCAGTTGAACGATTCAATCGTACTCTCCTAAGTATGCTTGGAACGCTTAAAGAGTGTGATAAGGTGCATTGGAGTAGTTTTGTGAAGCCCCTCGTACATGCATATAACTGTACCAAACATGATTCTACTGGGTTTACCCCATATGAATTAATGTTTGGGAGGCAGCCGCGCTTGCCTATAGACTTGGTTTTTGATGTTCCTCAGAACAGAGAGCAGTTTAAGACACATTCACAATATGTGCGTGATTTGAAGTCTAGGTTGCAAGGAACTTATGACTTAGCAATGAGAAATGCTGCTAAAGTTGGAGAGAGGAACAAAACTCGTTTTGACAAGCATGTTCTTGAATCTACTCTGGATATTGGAGATAGGGTTCTAGTTAGGAATGTACGCTTAAGGGGTAAACATAAACTGGCGGACAAGTGGGAATCACTTGTATATGTTGTTGTGAACAGGGCAGGTGATCTTCCTGTATACACTGTTAAGCCAGAAGGTAAAGATGGTCCTTCGAGAACTCTTCATAGAGATCTTTTACTACCTTGTGAATTGTTGCAGTTACCTGAAGAGGTAGTTGATTTGTCCAGGTCCCGTAAGCGTCCGCCAACTCGTAGAAATCCGAGCAATGAGGTACAAGAGCAGCCAAAATCTGACTCTGATGATGATAGTTGTTTAGAACTGCTGTACCGAGATCCTGTAAACTGCACAAATACCAGATTCATTGAGGTCTATGAAACTGAAAAAGGGTCACAGAATGATGTTCCCTCAATCTCTGTTGTTCAGGACATTGATAACATTCCAACTGAGGACTTGGCTGTCTTGTCACCTGGGCCAGAGCATTCTACAATTGAAAGTGTACCTACCTTAAATTACTTACCTGTTGATGATCCAGAGGTAAATGAAAATTTACCTGCAGTTGCTTCTGACACGCCCACTGATCAGAGCATGCCTGTAAAAGAAACAGAAAAAGTCTGTGAACATGAATCTTCACAAGAGCAAACTGAAAATGATGGCAGTTTCATCAGAAAGTCTAATAGAGTTAGACAGAAACCACGAGTGTTCACTTACCCTGAATTGGGTAATCCTTTGGTTTCAATAGTACAGTCTCTGTTTCAGAGTCTTAGTACAGCTGTGACTGAATCTATTATGGACAGCAGTTTTACCAATTCATCTGAACCTGTGGTAACACAACCTGTTAGTTGCATGCACAGGGACGTGCATAGAGTTAACGGGGGAGGGTGTAACCCAGAGTGATTACAAATAGAAACAAGATTAAGAAAAAATGGTAGGCCAGAGGAGTTACTTAAAAATAAAAGAAAAAGAAAAAGTAGATTAATAACTAAACGCATAAATGCAAAGTTAAAACTTTTCATAAATGATCAAAAAGAGTGTTTTCTTTTATTTTTCTTGTTATTTTGTTATGTTGAAAATGTAAAATTAATGTACATAGTTGAATGTTATGTTGCCTTTAAGAGAATATGAGGTGGAGTTCACTGTCGACCTATCAGGAGAGAGACAACGTGAAGCAAGTGGATGACGTCACCAGCGCGCGAGAGAGGAAGAGAGAGAGGAGCTGGAAACAGAAAGATCGGCGTAGATCATTCTGACTGAAAATACTAGTGATTTCAAACCGAAACCAGATAAAACAGCTAGAAAAACATTGATTTTTCTTTGAACTGAACTTTATTTTGTTTCTTGAGTGATTTTGAGTTATTTTTGAGTGTTTTTTCAACGTGAACACAGCGATGACGCAGTTTGAGCTCATCACCACAAGAAACATGGCGAGCCTCCCAGCAAATCTTGATTACGACGGAATCGTCGAGTTATTTCAGTAGATTCTCTGGAAGTTTTCTCCGGACGGAGGAAAACAATCTGTGAGTGAACAGACATTGAACTCTTTGTTTCCTATATGAGATATTCTGTTCAATATGAAAGAAGGAGGCCTGGATCATTACATCTAACGTCTCATTCAGTTTTGGTTGATTGTTCAACACAACGGTAGGCCTGGATTATTGCTTCTAACGTCTCAATCGGGTATGGACGATTGGTTTTCTTTTTGAATTCAGAGACTGGTATTTGAAAATACATTACTGAATTTATTGGTGTTTGAACTGTTTGCACATTAACAGTTGAATTGTATTTTTTTTTTTTATTTGTTTAATTATTCTTTACCTGTATTTTAATTTGAAGAAAAGATTTATTGGGTGAAATATTTGAAATGCAAGTTGTTGTTTTTTTTTTTCTTGCTAAACTTTCTATTTGAATATCAGATTCAAATTGAAAGTACGGTTCAAACGGTTCAAATAAATAATTAAAATACTAAAAGATAAATAGGAAAAAGAGAATTTAAATTAGTAATACTAAATATACTAAACTATAATGAATATATTGAACTAGAAGTAATATACTACAAGACTAAATTTCAAAAAGATTTAAAAGGAATTAATCCTAAAAGGAAAAGAGATTAAAGAAGGATAAATAACAGGTCATTCTAATAAAGAAACATACTCAGAGCCCAGTTTATTTATTTTCTTGCATTTATTGTCAATCAGTAATTTCATTGTTATTTTGTTGATCATCAATCTTTTCATTAGTTTCTGCTTTTACCTGAAAGAGAAACAGTTTGTTAATTCATTTCATTTATCGTTTGCTATAAATTTTATCTATATAATTAGACCTTACCTTTGTTGGCTGTCTGTTCTTTCAATCTCTCACCACTGCTCCTTATGAACCTAGAGGTACTGGTCCATGTTTCCTCTTTTTTTTTAATTCACCTGGGTGTCCATTCAGACGCGGTGTCCTGGTGACCTGAAGGAGGCGCTACATTTATACAGGGCTTGCTGGCCAGAAGAAGCACTACAGTACATAAGCGTATCATCTGAGTAAAAATGAAAGTTAACATCTTGAATGTCATAATCGAGACTGTTTATATAAATAGTGAATAACAGAGGCCCCAGCACAGATCCTTGGGGAACACCTTTAACAGTCTCCAGTGAGTCGGATAAATTACATTCAATTTGTACACGTTGGGTTCTTCTACATAAATAATGTTTGAACCAGAGGATAACAGATCTTGATAGACCAACGCTTTTCAATCTATGCAGCAAAATTTTGTGATCCACCGTATCAAAAGCTTTTGATAAATCAATAAAAAGAGAGGCACAAAATTCACGATAATCAATTGATCCCACAATATCATTCATAACTTTCAGGACAGCTGTTGTAGTACTATGTTTTTTGCGAAACCCAGATTGATTAACAGACAGCACTTTGTTTGTATTCAAGTAACAAGTTAACTGTTCGCTAATACAACTTTCTAATATCATTGTTAAAACACAAAGCTTTGATATTGGTCTATAATTGTTTAATTCCGCAGAATCTCCTCCCTTTAACAATGGAACAACAAAAGCTGATTTCCAGATTTCAGGAACGACACCACAATTTAATGAGAGATTAAAAATGTAAGTTAAAGGGGATGTGATAATATCTGCAGTTAATTTTAAAAACAGAGATTCCACACAATCAGGACCTGGTGATTTATTTGTGTCTAATGATCTAAGTGCTTTATAAACATCTGAATTTGTAATTTGTTTAAATCTAAACTCCTGCTTTTTAAAGCGACTTTCTGCATTAATGAAATCTGTATCAGGACATGTAGTATTTTTACATTTAAATAGACAACCGGAAGCAACAAAATGCTTATTAAAACAATTGAGCATTTGCTCTTTATCAGAGATACTAGAAGAATCCGTATTTATACACAAAGGAAACCTAGAGATATTTTTACGGCCTGTTAACAGTTTTATATTCTGCCAAAAAATTTTACGATTATTTGAGTTAACAGCAAAATAATCAGCCTTGGCTTTTCTGACAGCAACTGTACATCTATTTCGAAGCTGCCTAATGCAGATCCAGTCAGAGCTTGAGTCCGTTAGTCTAGCTTTGGCCCAAGCAACATCACGCTCACGAATAAGAGCAGATAGGGCTTCAGAAAACCAAGGATTGTCCCTACCTTTGATACGAAATCTTTTAAAAGGGGCGTGCTTATTGACAGACGATATAAAGCCATCATAAAAATATTTCCAGGCAGACTCAACGTCAGGGATGAGAAAAATCCTATCCCAATTATAATGTGCTACATCGAAAAGAAAACCTTGCTCATTAAAATGACACAAACATCGTCTCGTGATAATACGTGGCTTATGTTTAGGTAGTTTGGTATCTCTGACTGTGGCAATGACGCAGTGATCACTGACATCATTCGCAAATAAAGAGGCTAAAGAGTATTTATGGGGAGCATTAGTAAAAATAAGATCAAGTAATGTGGACTTTTTGTGATCCTTTAAGTTAGGTCTAGTAGGTGTCTCTACTAACTGAAAGAGGTTCAGTGTGTCACAAATTGATTTAAAACTATCAGACCTTGACTGAAGCCAATTCATATTAAAATCTGCTAGAAGAACAAGCTCCTTATAGTTTAAAGAAGTCACCGCATGCATCAGCGAGGAAATGGCATCTTTACTAGCTGATGGAGGTCTGTAACATCCTACTACAGTAAGATGTAAAGTTTTAGAGACAATAAGGTTTAAAGCTAGTAGTTCGTATTTTTTAACTACAGATTCAGAGAATAATAGTGTAACTTCAAATCTATCCTTCACGTAAACTGCTACCCCTCCTCCCCTCTTAGGTCTATCAACCCTGAAAACAGTGTAACCATTAATGTCTATTTCTTTATCCGAAACCGTCTTATTAAGCCATGTTTCAGATATTACTAAGACATCAGGGCTTGTATTTTTTGCCCAAATGCGCACCAAGTCCAGTTTTGGAAGCAAGCTTCTCACATTCATGTGAATAAAACCCAGGCCTGATCTAGATTTAAAATCAGCAGGAACTTTAGAAGTGAGATCGGAATCATTATAATGACCAGGGTTTGGTGAAATATTTCCAGATATTAATAACATAAGAATTATAAAACTCTGTCGTCTTTCTTTATCACTTACGCATCTAACAGACGAATTTAAACAAGTGAAGTGGTTAACAATGCAGTACTCATTATTTGTTAGAACAGATGCAGAATCATCATAAACAAAATTTGAGAAAGTTAACTTCAATTTGAAATCCCAAAGGATATGAACATTTGTGTATACACCATAACCTGACCAATTTGTCAGTTTTAAAACAACAGGGATTTCATGATATGAAGAGAAGACTGGGTCATACGTGTAACTGATGTTTCCCTGATTAAATATCAAGACAAATAAAACCACCAGAGTATTGCAGCTCAAAGTTACACTCAACATTGTCCGTCGAAAATCCACAGCTATCAGCCTTGATAGTAGTAAATTCAAGTCCTTCCTCGCTGATGTGTAATTCAAGGTACTTCAAATCGTCCTAATCCCACGAAACGCTGCCCAGCGCCACGATGCGATAAGAGGGATCCACGCCAAAACCAGACCACAATGCGCGGGAGAGACAAAAAGAGGATCACCATCAAAACAACAGTAGGCAGGTAGCAAATGGACTAAGCCACTTGGGCTACTGTAAAAAATAAGCACTTTCCTTTAATGAAGAAATGGAGAGAGACTCAATCCAATAAACCCGAATGGGCCTGCGTCTTCCCTTCGTTCGGAGTGACAACAAATCCCAGCGCAGTCGGCAGACAAGGCCTTCACCACGTCAAGATAAAGTCTCTCGCCACTTAAAATATAAAGAGAGCGATCCTCGGAGATAAAAGAACGATTTTCAGAAATAAAAGACAAACTAAAAACAACTTAAGACAGGCGTACACACAGACACAGATACACACGTGCTGCCATCTTGGAATGTAGAGTCATATGTCCTAATGCTTAGTCCTAAACTTCTATACAGTTCTTGCCAATAGGGCAACCAACATCATGTTACTAAATTTTACTCTGGTCCCCCCAGAAATTACGGACAATCACCTCATGGTCTCAGTCGGCTCTTGAAAGCTCATTCCCATCAGCTCTATATCAATACTCTTTTCCTCAGGGTCTTGTCCCCTGGCATAGTTGCTTGTCACAATGAAAAACAAGCCCTCTTAGGAATGCGGTTTCTGGTGAGTGGTATAGAGGAGCATTTTTGGGTCAGACTGCTGTTCTTCTCACAGGTCATTCCCACTTTTGATGCTGCTGGCCTCACAGACATCACTCCACTCTCATACCCATCTCACATAAACACCTCCCTCCAGGGTAGATGCCCAGTGGCGGCAGTAACCCCCTGCCTTAGGTTGTCCTCTGTCTGGCCAAAGAGGATCTTACCCATCATTGAGAAATCTCCTCATGCACACTGGTACCCGCTCTTTCCCATTCCAGATCTTTGACAGTTTTCTTCAACAGAATCAGGTGTTTTCTGGAGTTAGGGAAGTTGCATTCAAGAGCCACCAGAGCCATTGGACTGCCTAATAGTGTTAAAACATGGAGACATGTTAATGACAGCAGTATTTAATCACTGAAACCATTAGACTGTGCATTATCTCAGCAGCAACATATCAGTGCTGAGATTATACTCTGTGAATTTAATTCTCACAACTGTCCATTCAGTGTAATGTTCTGCCACATCTGTACCTGGAGCCATCGGCCCTGCACATGGTGGTGACAAAGATCAGACAAAAAGTTACTGGTCATAGAAGAAATTCATCAAAATATTCACTTCTGTCCTTCAAGGTCTATATTACCAATTTAAAGACCTCTTTACACTCATTGAGTTTTCCTTTAACAAATTCAACAGTTAATTTCCCTCTTCATGGCAATCATTTCTTTTGACATCTCTGTGTCCATGAATTTCAGCTGAGACACTGTGCTTCACTATAAATAGCTTGTTATCACTTATGACACAAGCTCAGATAGCAGCTTTTAGCTGACTTTGAGTGAGAGAGAGACTGAGGATTTCAGGACTGGTCCTCTGCCTTTTATAACTTTTAACATCAAACTTTATCTACTGTCTTTTGACTCTGGCCTAGCTCAAGACTTTGCCAGAAATGACATTCATTTCCCAAAAAAAAAACACAACTATGTTTATATTTGTCTTTTACTCACACATCATGGAAATTAGAGATTACAAATTTCCAGTCAGGTTGAGTTTCTGTTACAACTGGCAGTCCCATTTTTGCCATTTAAACTTTTGACCATCAGAAACCAAACATTTAGGCATTAAAGGTCCTAAATCATTTTAGTTATTTTACATTGTGATAGCGATGCGCTCATCACATAAAAACATACTTGAGACTGTTCAACTATTTTTTTTCCCACAAAGTGAAACATTCTTTCAGAATTTTCATTTTCAATTTCATAAAATTAATTTTTACTGCTATATTTCCCTTCATCATAGCCACTTATCTCACTATCAAATAGTTAGTCTGCAGATGCAAAACATATTTATCAAATAGTTAGTCTGCAGGTGCAGAACATATTATCAATATGTTTTCTACTGTTTTGCAGAACCACAATGTTATTTTAACCATATTTCAACTACTAGGTTGCACTGACAGCCTTATAGCTGCTTTCTCCTTCAACCGTTCTTATATTGTAGTTCTCTAGACATCTAATGTCATGCATCCATTTAATGGATGAATAAACAAAACTTTTGTAATTTACATTCACATCGAACTTCTTCCCTACATGCCAATTCTTTCTGCATTCACCTTCTTTCCCTTCTGTCTTCTTCCTCTAGTCTACAATCTATTGTATGCTAACATTTCACACACACACCGCTCTCACACAAACACAACATCCCCAGTTCTCTTCAACTCATTCCCTTATGACCTTAAGTCTTATGACCACTCAACATTCCCTCTTCTGGAAAATCATAACTTTTCTATATCTAACATGCATCTTTGGCCATACAATTTTCTCATTTGATAAAACACTGGTGCAACATATTTTGCAACACCCCCTATCACTTCACTTTTCCTGTTTCCTACTCTTCCAAATTTTACCAAATCACACTTACTCTTAATTCCCCATAAAATTTAAATTTATCTCTTACCAGAGAGACGTGTAGCCACCTGGGTTCGTTTTCTGATTCCCGTGGTGTCCCCCTCTGGACCCTGGCGGTCGGCCCCTCATCACTTAATCTATTCGGGGTAGGGCTGAGACTACTATTAAGTCCAGGATGATCAGTCACTATCCGCTCTCGGGTCCAAAAGGCACATCCAAGGAATCCCACTTCCTGACACCAAATTGTTGAGGCAAAAAATCAACCCGACTCTACTGCATAAGAGACAAACATTTCCAATTGTCTTTAAAGGTTTTATTTCTTGCAAGAAAGGTCAGACAGGTCATACAGAAGCACAAGTAGCTGCAGAGTGTAAGACCAAGAACGAAGGCTTCCCCTCACTTTTATATCTCTAACCTCCAAGGCCGAAGCCTCTGTCCTTTTACCATATTAGGAACATCTCTTAGTGGCTGTAACTTTCCACACATTGTTAGCACAGACATGTTTTTAACATACATCTTGCATGTCCCCATACCATATCTTGCTCTTTCTATTTCTAACATCTATGTTAACACTATGTTAAACATTACCACTTAAGCCAACATCATACCATGTTCCATAAGCATCATATTTCACAAGAATACAGGTAAAAAGCACATGAAAAATTTAAATTTCCATAACAATGGGCTATCAACTGGATGTTGAATGAAAATGTACTTACTTCCGCGTGAGTATGACATGAAAATCAGAGCGATGGCCCAGATCCAGCTGTTGCAGGACAGTCAGACTCCAGGACACTTGGTACAGATGAGGGTTTCTGTGACCATGTTGTCCACAGGCGGGATTGGGACAGACAACCTTGACCCTCCACAGCTTGTATGGCATCCACAGCAAACAGTGATTATTGCTACAATAAAACTGGTAACTTTGTATTAACCACTACTGTCATCCAAAAAGGAATGAAATTACATATTCTTAAAGCCAGTGTAATATGTAAAACATCAACAGCAGGAAAGCTTCTCCTGTCATTTTACTAACAATATCTCTTTATTTTTAAATATTTTAAACATCTGAATGTTAACAACCATTAATTGCTTATAATTCCTTAAATATAATATCAAGTTGATGCTTAGAGGAGCCAAGCACAGACATTATGACTTTACTTTGTTGTTGTTTTTCAGCTTGAAAGTGTTTTAGGAAGCTACTGGTTATCGCATTCAAAATGTCAGGGAAATAGGATAAAATTGATACATTTGTTCTGTTTTTAGAAATGTGTCAGCTGCTAGCGCTATTTTGTGTGACTAGTGAGTTGTGGCAGTTAATATGCAAATTCAATTACCTTTTTAGACCAACAAAATTTGAAATTACTTACCGAGAAAATACTGCAAGACTCTGCAGGACTGGTCACATCTAGAGTGGTTCTTGGGACAAAGGCTGGAGCTCCAGGGTCTTGTGTCTGTACAATCATGCAGTGAAATATAAAATATGTTTATGTATATATATAACAAGAGAAACAGTCAAACATAACTGTCCAATAATTTTAACTCATCCTAGATTAAATTATACAGTACTGTTCAAAAGTCTGGGGGCAGTAAGATTTTTTGTTTTTGAAAGAAGATTAAAATACAGTCAAAAGCCTGAATACTGGGAAATCGATTTTTGAAGGAAGCATGGATGTATCCTTAGCTGCCTTTGATATCCCACAATCCTGTGCTTTCCATTCTGTGACAGTTGAGCTGTCAAGAAAGATGGCGTCCGAAAGTTTCGTTTGCTGCTCATTTTGTGTATAAATGTACGATTTTGACCAACATATTTCAATTTTGATATCATTTCTATTGATAAATTACTACTGTAATAATTAAATATTTGTTTCGTTTTCACCAAAGCTCTCACTATATTGCTGTAGATCCTTAAACTGTTACGCTGCCTCAGAAGTCTGTCCAAAATAAATTTCGTGAGGTGCCTTCCTGCACAAACACTGCCATACAAGTCATTCTCTTATAAGACAGCGAGGCAACAAGACAGCTACCTAGGTTTACAGATGCAGCCAGAGTGTGCTCTCACTAACAATCCATTGCATCCACTGTAATCCATCATAGAGGCAATGCCGTAAGTTCATCTATGTGACGTTAGACATGTTAAAGATTATATATTTGTAAGGATTTTGTTAAAAAGATGATGTTTGATAAGTTATGTGTTAAAAACAAGCTAACTGTGATGCTAATAGCCATTATAGCTGCTACTACAGCGTGAACAGCTGTGATTGTTACAGACATTTATAATTGTATGATTAATCAAGACATAGACATTGAATATTGTTGTATTGTTTTATTACAGTTTTCACGGCAACATGTCAATGACAAAGAGTGACAGTAAATGATCAACCTTATTACGACTAAACACCAAGTTAAACCGTAGCCAATGAAGACAAAGTTTCAACACACTGCACGAGAACACTACAATGGTAAGATTTCCTGGAATATGTTTCTAAAAAGTTCACAGTAGTGGACTGTGTCTTCATAGAATGCAATGTGGATTATGCCAGTATACTTACAGAGACAGTGGTGCTTGGTTATTGGGGCACTGGACACTGCTGCGCTGGGTTGATCATCAGCCTGAGATGGTCTCCTAGCCACACTTAGATTTGGCTTTGCTGCAGCAATGTGGGACTCATCAAATCTTGGCTTGGTAAACTAAAATAGGGTGTGTTGTAACAGCACAATAACAAAAAAATATAATTACATTTTTGGTAAATGAGAAAATATATATTGTTCCTTGTTGAAAATTTCTAAATATCTATTAACTGTAACTAAAGGAAATGCTTTCTTGCTGTTCTTTTTTTTTGTACATTTTTTTTGTGTGTATTACCATCCCCTGTTACTTACACAGATTGAAATAAGCACAGTTAGAATAGAAAAATGTGTGGGAAGGCATTACTAGACTGTGAGTATATTGTAATTGAAAATGTACCTTTTAAAGGTGCCTTAGATTCAAAAATTGAATTTACCTTGGCATTGTTAAATAACAAGAGTTCAGTACATGGAAATGACATACAGTAAGTCTCAAACTCCATTGTTTCCTCCTCCTTATATAAATCTCATTTGTTTAAAAGATCTCCAAAGAACAGGCGAATCTCAACATAACACCGACTGTTATTTGCATATGCCAGCCCATGTTCCCAACATTATGAAAGGTATTAGACAAGGGCAGCCAGTATTACAGTTTTTTACGATTGCTTAAGCACAATTTTGAAAGCAGGGCCCGGTTTGTCAAAAAACTACACACAATTAACACAACCCTACACCAAAGTAGCACAACACTTCAGATCATTTGCAAAATGAAACACTTCATTCAAAACTTTACATTAATTTAACAAAACCCAACTTTGACACCGTATGGAACACACATGGTTCATACATTCTGATTCTGTTTGATTCATTTACACACTGCTGTGCCCAATCTTAAACACTTGTAACTTTTATACTTTTCTAATTATATAGGCTGGGTTTGATTTTTTCAGAGATATTGTTAGAGTAAAGTATATATATATATATATAACACAAGATCAGTACTGCACATTGATGAAAATATTTATTTCTCACCACATTGTAAAACCATTCAATACATCAATGCCTTTCCAAAGGTTATATTTTGCACTGAAAATTAGAACATATTCTAAATATAATATATTACACAAACAAAAATATTTGTGGAGACAAAACACCAAAGCATCATCTATTGGCCTAGCTGGATCTGGCCATAGCGCTTCATCCACATCTCAGGCAAGACAGCGAGGGAAGAATCTTCTTGAAAGGTGAATCCATCCTTGCACAGATCCTGCATCAGGTCAGGCCTTCTCCATGGCTTGAATGAGGCTTTGTAAGCCTTCAATGCCAAAAAAAACAACAAACAAACAAACAAACAAAAAACTCCTCAATGGGTTTAAGGAAGGGACCGTATGGTGGGATGTATTGGAGTGAAAATTGTGGATGCTAATGAAACCAGTTTTTTGACCAGGGCAGATAGGTGGAAATTTAAATCGTCCCATATGACAATGTATCTCATCTGCTCTGCATCCATTTGGTCTTCTGCTGTGACGATTTTGTGCTTTTGATTTCTGTCTAAAATGTGAATATGTGGGCCGTGTTGTAAGAGCCTAAGTTGGCATGCAGGTGGAGGACCACATTCTGTGTGATTGCAACATACATTGGGATGTTACCACCACGTTGGCCCGGGACATTCAAAATGATTCAAAATTATGTTTCTCCCTCTCCCTCTTACTGCAACATTGCCACTCATAAACTCACATTTTGCCTTTTTATAGTACTATAGCACCTGATTGTTGAGTTTACAGTTAAGCACCCAAGTGTCTTCACACCTGACGGCTGTGTTTGATCAATTGGTTTATAGGTGTGGTATTTTGGAGAGCAGTGTCTTGAAATGGCAAAGAAGTGACATTATGTTTGATTTCTGTGTCTAATGTAGAGAAGTGTGTTTAGTTTTTTTCAATTGCTTAAGCACAATTTTGAAAACGGCCCGTTTTTTTTAAATCCCTTCACACAATTAGCACAACACTACACCAAAGTAGTACAACACCTCAAATAATTTGCAACTTTTGTCAAAACTATACAATGTCTTATAAAAACCTTATTTTGTTGTCATAACACAACCATCATATGGTCCGATTCTGTTTGAATCAGTTAAACACTCCTGTGCTCAACCTAAAACACTTTTAGCATTTACACTGAGAAAGTGTAAAAATAAATTCACCAACACCACATGACACCAATTGTGCAGACTAATGAAAATATTTATTTCTATTCATGTCCTCAAGTCAGTCAATACTGAACATTTCAACAAAACATTCATAACAAAACATTTTCCAGTTTTCATACAGAACATTACTGAATGAACCATTGTACTGTAAGATTACAGTAATACTGTAACAATATACATATCCAGTTCAGTACTGAATTAAAATCCACCTAGCTGGATCTGGCCACAGGGCCTCGTCAACATCACAGGATATATTTTCATTTGCAAGGCAACGTGGGAAGAATCTTTTTGAGTGACGAATCCACCCTTGTATGGATGCTGGTTCAATTTGATCACATGCTTCCTCCATAGCTTGAATGAGGGGCATCTGGACATAGGGCCGGAGATCATAAACCTTCCACCGCCATGTTGAGAAGAACTCCTCGATGGGGTTCAGGAAGGGGGAGTATGGTGGTAGGTATTGAACTGTGAATTGTGGGTGTTGTTGAAACCAGTTTTGGACCAGAGCAGAACGATGGAAAGCTACATTGTCCCAGATGACAATGTATTGCATCTGGTCCCTTTGGTTTGCTGCTGTGATAATCTGTAATCTATCTAAAAATGTAAGAATGAGGTCAGTGTTGTAAGGACCCAAGTTGGCATGGCGGTGGAGGACCCTATTCTGTGTAATGGCAGCACAAAGGGTAATGTTACCCCCACGTTGCCCTGGTACATTGACAATAGCCCTGTGGCCGATGATGTTTCTTCCCCTTCTTCGTACTGTTGTCAGGTTAAATCCAGCCTCATCAATGTAAATAAACTCATGCGGTACTTCCTCTGCATCCATTTGCAAAACTCTCTGAAATACAGCAAAATATCACATTGTGTAGATCAATATACTGTAGGTCTGCTGTACAGTAAAATTACATGTACAGTAAAAAGGATATGTGTGCAGTACACAATACAGTCAGTGAACAAAACGTACCACCACATATTCACGCCGCAGGACTTTCACCCTGTCAGAATTTCTTTCAAATGGCACTTTATACAGTTGTTTCATCAGAACTTGATGTTTTTTAAGGATTCGGGCTATTGTTGACAGAGAGACCTGTTGGACATTATTGAAAATTTGGTGATCATTGACAATATGGGCTTGAATTTCTCCAAGTCTGATTGCATTATTGGCCAAAACGAGGTTTATGATCTCTCTCTCTTGCTCCTGTGTGAATATGGGGACCCTCCCTCCTTGGTGTTCTCGACGTTCAATCCTATGTTGGCCAAACAAAATACATGAAGCTTACTGTAAAATGATACACGAATACATACCAAAACTGTTGATATAGTACATGCATTAAGCTATAGATTTTCTGTTGACAGAAGATAAGTTTCTCACCTGTGCTCTTGACGAAATGTCCGAACTATTGATGCCACCGTGTACCTGCTTAGGTTAGGCTGTACTCTCAGTCCAGCCTCCCTCATTGTTAGTCCGTGGTTTATTACATGGTCCACAATTGTAGCACGAATTTCATTACACAGATTTGGTTGTCTTCTTCTTTGTGCATGTCCTACCCCTCCTCCAGGTCTTCCTCTCCCTCTCCCTCTTCCTCTTCCTCTTCCTCTTGCTCTCCCTCTTCCTTCACCTTGTTCTCTATGGATTCCACCTCTCATCTGGATTCCCCCTCTCATCTGGATTCCCCTTCTCATCGGGATTCCTCCTCTCATCCGCACTCTCCCTCTTCCTCTGACACCGTCCATTTTTGTTGAAGACAGGTGAACTTACCTATTGCCTTTTTATAGTGCTTAAACCTGATTGGTGTGTCTACAATTAAGCACCAGTGTGTGTGCACACCTGGTGGCTGTGTTTAACCAATTGGTTCATGGGGTGTGTTCATTTGAAAGCCTTTTCTTTGAAATTGCAAGGAAATGACATCATGATAAATTTCTGTGTCAAATGCATATAAGCGTGTTTAGTGTTTTGCAAATCACTGTGTGTAATGTTTTGCAAAAAGTGTGAAGCTGACAATGTGCTTACAGTTGTGCAAATCTAGGTCGGTGTTTTGCTCCTTGAGTGTAAGGTTTTGCTAATTGTGGGGAAGTTTTAATTTTAGTGTGTAAGCAATTGAAAAAAACTGTAGGTTCTTACAACACGGCCCACATATTCACATTTCAGACAGACTGCACAAAATCATCACAGCAGAAGACCAAATGGATGCAGAGCAGATGAGATACATTGTCATATGGGGACAATGTAAATTTCCACCTATCTGCTCTGGTCCAAAACTGGTTTCATTAGCATCCACAATTTTCACTCCAATACATCCCATACAGTCCCTTCCTTAAACCCATTGAGTTTTTTTGTTTGTTTTTTTGGCATGGAAGGTTTACAATCTCCAGCCCTATGTCAGGATGTGCCTCATTCAAGCCATGGAGAAGGTGCTAATTACAGTTTTTTCCAATTGCTAACACACAATTTTTCAAACTAGTCTGGTTTTATCAAAACACTTAACACAATTCACAAAACCACACACCCAAACTGCAAAATACCTCATATATCCTGCAAAATGAAGCACTGCAACCGAAACTACACAGAGCATTATCAAAATCAAACTTTTGCATGAAATGGCACACACTTCATTCATATTACCAGATTTTTGCCTAACCACCTACACACTGTTGGGCATAATGAAAAGCACCCCCATCTTTAGTATGCTTTGCCATAATACTAAAATATGTATCAGATTGTTCACATGCACAGAAATATTTGCAGATACACACACATGCTGTTGCAACATTTTTATTTTTTTTCCTTCACTACAGTAAACAAGTCAGTACAACATAAGCACAGCAGATATATTTACATGGGACTGAACAAAAATATTCTTACAAAAAAAGTAAACTGAAAAAGAAAATTTCTGAAAAAAAATATATTACAGTAAAAAACAAACAAAAAAAAAAGGCAAGAAAAATAATTAGGCAGCATCTTGCCGCACAGCCGGGTCTGGCCACAACGCCTCGTCAACATCACAGGCAATATCTTCCCTTGCCAGACATCGAGGGAAGAAGCGCCTTGAGTGCCTTATCCATCCCTGAATTGCACCCACATCAATCTCATCACATGCCTCTTCCATGGCCTGCACAAGAGGCATGCGCACAAAGGGCTGCCGGTCGTATACCTTCCACCGCCATGCCGAAAAGAATTCTTCTATGGGGTTCAGAAATGGTGAGTATGGTGGGAGGTATTGCACGAGAAATGTTGGGTGGTCAGCAAACCAGTTTTGGACTGGGGCTGCACAATGAAAGCTCACGTTGTCCCATACTACAACGTACCGGTTTCTTTGATGGTCTGCATCATTCATACGCTCTGGTGGTATGAGAATGTTGTGAAGTCTGTCCAGAAATGTGAGAATATGGGCTGTGTTGTATGGTCCAAGTTTGGCATGACGGTGGAGGACACCATGCATATTGGAGATGGCAGCGCACATTGTGATGTTCCCACCACGTTGGCCAGGAACATCTATAATGGCTCTGTGGCCAATGAGGTTTCTCCCTCTTCTTCTGGTCTTTGCTAGGTTGAATCCAGCCTCATCTATAAAGATGAACTCATGTGGGATTGCATGAGCATCCATTTCCAGTACTCCCTGAAAACAAAGAACAAAAATCACTCAATATGGTGTTATCCAGTACACTGGGAAACAATGTTGTGTGTAGTGTACTGCAGTCAATATAGTACTTACATCCACATATGCTCGTCTGAACTCTTTGTTTCTTTGAGAGTTTCTCTCAAACGGCACCTTATAAAGTTGTTTCATTCTGATTTGGTTTCGCTTGAGAATGCGAGCCAATGTGGACAGACTAACTCGTTGAATGTTGTTGAATAAGGTGTTGTCTTGGATGATGTGGCTTTGAATTTCTCGTAATCTGATTTCATTATTTTCCAAAACCAAATTTACAATGGCAGCTTCCTGTACCCCGGTGAACATTTGGCCCCTTCCTCCACCATGGTGTCGTCTCTCAGTCCTTTAGAAAAAATAAAATAAAAATATATATAGGGCTTGGACAATGCAGCCTAAATATTTTCCCCCACAGTAGAGTACATTGTACAGGAAACTTGTACAGTTCATGAATGGCTGATGTCATACACTAAGTAAACAGGTGTCACCCAACTGATACACTATGACATGGGGTATACTACATGTGTACTACATGAAATTTTGGTTACATACCTGTTCTCCAGTCTAAAGGTCCGGATGACAGAGGCGACAGTAAAACGGCTCAAGTTTGGCTGCACTCTCTGTCCAGCCTCACGCATTGTCAACCCATGGTTGATGACATGATCTACTAAGGTTGCTCTGATTTCATTTGAAAGTGTTTGTCTTCTTTGGCCATGAACTCCTCTACCTGCTCTACCCCTACCTCTCACTCTTCCTCCCCCTCTTATTCTCAACCTCCCTCTTCCTCTTCCTCTCTCTGCAATGTCTTCCATTTTTGTTGTAAAAAAAAAAGGTTCTCACCTGTGGTCTTTTCATAGTGCTTACATCCTGATTGAAGTGTTAACAATTAACCACTGAGGTGTTTGGCCAGGTGGCACATGTAATTGGCCAATTAGCTCATGTAGTGTCATTTTGAATGGCAGTGTTTTGAAATGGCAAACATGTGACTTTATGTCAGATTGTTGTGTCTTATGCAGAGAACTGTATTTAGTGAATTTAAAAAGTGCTATTTTGAAATGCAAAATGTGTGTAAAACAGAAAAGGTGTTTAGACTTTTGGAGACTTGAGAAGAAGTTTTGTTCTCTGTGTGTCAGTTTAAATAATTGTGCTGTGCATGTCATTTTAGTGTGTTAGCAATTGGAAAAAACTGTAATGCAGGGTGTGTGCAAGGATGGATTCACCTTTCAAGAAGATTCTTCCCTCACTTGCAAGAGAGGGCATTGCCTGTGATGTGGATGAAGCACTATGGCCAGATCCAGCTAGGCGAAGAGATAATGTATAGTATGTTTACTGTAGTATTTTCTGTACAATATTGTCAGTTTTTTCAGATTATTTTTTATGTTTGTTGTTGTTATTTACTGTAATTGTAACCTGTACTGGATACAGTATTTTACATTTGTCTGTTGTTTGCTGAGCAAACAGTGTTATGCACACTACTTTAGTAGCATGACAACTGGGACATGTTTTGTTGTGATTCTCCATGTTGAATGATTTGGGTATGGAGAGAAATCAATGATATTTTCCTCAGTCTGGAGCATTGGTCTTGTGTAGTGTTTTGTGAACTATTGTATAGTTGCACTTTCTCCGTGTACTTCATTTACAGTACTCTAACCACTGAGAATTAGACCTGCTAAAAGTGTTTTAGGTTAGCAACAGCAGTGTGTAACTGGTTTAAAAAGATTAAAGTCATATGAAATGTGTGTTTCGTATGGTAACAAAATATTGTTTTTATAAAGTTGTGTATAGTTTTGACAAAAGTGTTCCATTTTGCAAATGATCTGAAGTGTTGTGCTACTTTGGTGTAGGGTTGTGTTAATTGTGTGTAGTGTTTTGACAAACTGGGCCCTGTTTTCAAAATTGTGCTTAAGCAATCGTAAAAAACTGTAATATGAACTTAATCTGTGATACATTTGAAATTAATTACAAATAGAATGCACTTAAGCGATAAAAACATTACATTTAATTCACACTTAAGTGTGTTCTTTTTAAGTATATTATTTGTGCAATAAGTACACTTTATAAAAGTATACTAAAGTGCACTTTTTTTCACAAGGGTGAGGCTGAGAATGTGCTTATAGTTGTGCAGATCTAGCTTTGTGTTTTGCTCCTTGAGTGTAAGGTTTTGCTAATTGTGGGAAAAGTTTAATTTTAGTGTGTAAGCAATCGTAAAAAACTGTAACGTCTGGATGTGCAGAGCTGAATCAACAGACTAGGTAAGCAAGCAAGGACAACAGCAAAAAATGGCAGATGGAGCAATAATAACTGACATGATTCATGATAACATGATATTTTTAGTGATATTTGTAAATTGTCTTTCTAAATGTTTCGTTAGCATGTTGCTAATGTACTGTTAAATGTCGTTAAAGTTACCATCGTTTCTTACTGTATTCACAGAGACAAGAGCCGTTGCTATTTTCATTTTTTAAATTTAGTCTGTATAATGCATAAGCACAACTTCATTCTTTATAAATCTCTCCAACAGTGTAGCATTATCCGTTAGCCACGGAGCATAGCCTCAAACTCATTCAGAATCAAATGTAAACATAAAAATAAACACTGTACTTAAGATCCATTTTGAGGGTTATATTAGCTGTTTGAACTTTTTTTATGTTGTTTAAGGCACTTGGGGTGTGGAGCACCATATTTAAAGGGCCACACACCCTGAATCGGCTCATTTCTAATTATGCCCCAAAATAGGCAGTTAAAAAAATGAATTAAAAAAAATCTATGGGGTATTTTGAGCTGAAACTTCACAGACACATTCAGGGGACACCTTAGACTTAAATTACATCTTTTTTGAAAAAGTTCTAGGGCACCTTTAAAAATGACAAAATCAAAACTAGTTTGCATATTGTAAGAAAAAGCATTTATTACAGTTTTTTACAATTACTTAAGCACAATATTAAAAACAAGGCTCATTTTATCAAAACACTACACACAATTCACAGATCCACACACAAATGGCAGAACACCACAGATCTTTTGCAAAATGAAACACTTCATTCAAAACTTTACATTAATTTAACAAAACCCAACTTTGACACTGTATGGAACACATGGTTCATACATTCTTATTCTGTTTGATTAATTTACATACTGTTGTGCTCAATCTTAAACACTTGTAACTTTTATACTTTTCTAATGATATAGTCTGGGTTTGATTTTTTTTCAGAGATATTGTTAGAGTATAGTACATTACTTTTTTTCAATTGCTTAAGCACAATTTTGAAAACAGGGCCCGGTTTTTCAAAACCCTTCACACAATTAGCACAACACTACACCAAAGTAGCACAACACCTCAGATCATTTGCAAAATGAAACACTTTTGTCAAAACTATACAATGTCTTATAAAAACCTTATTTTGTTGTCATAACATAAACACAACCATCATATGGTCTGACTCTGTTTGAATCAGTTTAACACTCCTGTGCTCAACCTAAAACACTTTTAGCATTTACACAGAAAGTGTAAAAATAAATTCACCAACACCACATGACACCAATTGTGCAGACTGATGAAAATAATTTATTTTCATGTACTCAAGTCAGTCAATACTGAACAAATATTCATAAAACATTTTCCAGTTTTCATATATTATTACTGAACATACCATTGTACTCTAAGCTTACAGTAATACTGTAACAAATTACATATCCAGTTCAGTACCGAAAAAAAAACAAACAAAAAAAAAAACTAAACATCTCTCCGCCTAGCTGGATCTGGCCACAGGGCTTCGTCAACATCTAAGGCTATATTTTCACTTGCAAGGCAACGTGGGAAGAATCTTTTGGAGTGACGAATCCACCCTGGTATGGATGCTGCTTCAATTTGAACACATGCTTCCTCCATAGCTTGAATGAGGGCCATCTAGACACAGGGCCGGAGATCATAAACCTTCCACAGCCATGCTGAGAATAACTCCTTGATGGAGTTTAGGAAGGGAGAGTATGGTGGAAGGTATTGAACTGTAAATTGTGGGTGTTGATGAAACCAGTTTTGGACCAGAGCAGAACGATGGAAATCTACATTGTCCCAGACGACAATGTATTGCATCTGGTCCCTTTGGTTTGCTGCTGTGATAATATTGTGTAATCTGTCTAAAAATGTAAGAATGAGGTCAGTGTTGTAAGGACCCAAGTTGGCAAGGCGGTGGAGGACCCTATTCTGTGTAATGCCAGCACAAAGGGTAATGTTACCCCCATGTTGCCCTGGTACATTGACAATAGCCCTGTGGCCAATGATGTTTCTTCCCCTTCTCACTGTTGTCAGGGTAAATCCAGCCTCATCAATGTATATGAGCATCCATTTGCAAAACTCTCTGAAATATCACATGGTGTAGATCAATATACTGTAGGTCTGCTATACAGTAAAATTACATGTACAGTAAAAAGGTTATGTGTGCAGTACACAATAATACAGTCAGTGAACAAAACGTACCACCACATATTCACGCCGCAGGACTTTCATCCTGTCTGAATTTCATTCACTTGGCACTTTATACAGTTGTTTCATCAGAACTTGATGTTTTTTAAGGATACAGGCTATTGTTGATAGAGAAATTTAAGCCCATATTGTCAATGATCACCAAATTCTCAGTAATGTCCAACAGGTCTTTCTATGTCTGATTGCATTATTGGCCAAAACGAGGTTTATGACAAAACAAAAGCATTATTTTAAATGAAAAAATAGAAAAAATATCTAAGCATCATCTCTTGTTCTAGCTAGAAGAAGGGAAGAAAAGGGGGGAAGAAGAAAATGAGAAGGGGAAGAAGAGAAAGAAAAAATGAAGAAAAGAAAGGGTGAAATGTGACGTTTACAGCTATTCCTTCCTTAGCATTTGAGTTGATCGACAACTTCCGGTTTCTTCGTGTGGAAAAACTGCCCATTTATATTTATACTGTTTTCTATTGCAGGTGCTCACCAAGACCGGGTTCAAATCCAGCTAAAGACAACTTTTTGCAAAATTAATTAATTTTGTTTTAATTTCATTGAATGCATACTGTTCCCAGGTTAATAAAATATACAAATGTCCTTTGTTTGTTGTTTTATATATATATATATATATATATATATATATATATATATATATATATATATATATATATTCATGAAAAATAAAAATATTCCAATGTACTTTATTTGTTGTGTTTTTTTTTTAATATATTCTGTGGCCAAGTGGTCTAAATATACAATGTTTCTATTTTGTTAAAAAATTTAATGGCCCCTTTAAGAAATCTCCTCTCTTTCTCTCTTCTCGCGATACTGTTTGCGTGATTTGGATGCGTGTGCGCGACCAGAGAAGCTATTCTCATCTGTACATGAAAGCAGCACCATGTGGTAGTGTTTGCATTGCATCTAATCAGATGCAGTTTCATCATCTTTCTCGGTAAACATTACTCTAACATGTTAATATGTATAAATAAGCATTGAAATGGAGTCCAAAAGAGTGTTTGATGTTTATATTTCAGTCGATGCTTTTGGATCGAGTGTCTGACGAGGGAACCTCGTGGCAAATAGTAAATAGCAAATAGTAAATTTGATAAGTGTTTCGAAGCAATGTTTATTTGATAATATATATATGTGCATATATATCTGTTATAGATGTGATAAAAGCCATTTTCTGATTGATTCTGATTTATTTTTCTTATGGTTCATGGTTAATATGTGAATGTGGCTTTGCTAATGTGCTCTTATTTTTCTTCTGTACCTCAGCCACTGCCGTATTCCAGTCTGTATTAACGTTTAAGGTTTTTTTTTTTTTTTTTTTTTTTTTAATAATTTGGTTATTTCCGGTGGACTTTCCTGTGGTTTTTTTTTTTTTTTTTTTTGTTAGTCTTTCACCTTGCATCATACTGTATTTCAGTGGTTGCATTTCTTTATCTGAATATTATCTAGTTGATTGGAAGTGATACTTATTATTATTGTAAACTTAACTTTGCAACAATTGATTGTCATTTCTCAGAATTTGATTTCTTAAATTGTGGATAAGAGTTTTTTGTATGGTGTAATTAGTGAAATCTTCAATTATTCAAAATCACCTTTTGTAAGCTTGTTTATTCAAGTTTTGCTCCCATTGACCGCTGTCATTATTTGAACAGCAGTCAGATTAAACAAACCCCAAGTTTTGAAAAGCATAATTTTGCTTCCGGTGTGTGATATATAAAATATACCAATGGAACCGTTTTATTATTTAGTAGTTGTCATATTATTGTACTAAATAAGCATTTTTTAAAAGGTTACATTCAAACTTGCAAATCTGTTATTTGTAATGAATAAAGATGCAACCCATAAAATAGTAACTAAAATGTCTGTCACAAGATTAAAAAAAGGTACAAATTATCTTATTATACACAAATGTTATACACAAATGTCAAATATTGTTGCAGTGTATGAAATAGTGAGGTTGTGAGCTGATGCCCTGTACAGCTGTTGGCTGTAACACTGGTTGCATGACTGGCATGACCGTCGGGATTCCCTGGAACATTGGCACACCCTAAAAACCTGCAGGTATAAGCAGATTTGGTACCATTTGCAGTGATGCTCCAGGTGTTGATGGTGTAACCAACATCTGGCTCTGCACGTCGGCACAAATGATGTTCGACTTCGCCAGTTGGAGATCACTAAAATTAACATTAAAGAGGTGTGTGAACTCGCAAATTCAATGTCAGCAAAAGTAATTTGTTCTGGCCCTCTTCCTGTTCGTCGGAGTGATGAGATAGTTAGCAGGTTATCATCACTCAATGGCTGGCTGTCTAAGTGGTGTGCGCAGAATAATATAGGTTTCATAGACAATTGGAAAAGCTTTTGGGGCAGACCTGATCTGTTGAAAAGAGATGGTATTCATCCCTCCCGGGATGGTGCTGCTCTTCTATCTAGAAATTTGGCAAATAGTCTTAGAGCTGAAACATGACAAACCAGGGCCCAGATCAGGACGCAGACAAACTGGCTAAAACGACCGTCTGCTAGCCGCCTCACGTCACAGAACTCAAATAATTCACAGCACATAGAAACTCTTTCACCTAGATATTATCACATAGAGACTGTGTCTGTACCTCGAACTAGTAAATACAAAAAACTTCCGAAACCTTAATTGATGTTCAAAAAATGAACATCACAGATAAATCAGATAAACAAATGATAAAGCTTGGGTTACTGATTATTAGATCTATTTCTTCAAAAGCACTTTGTGAATTGTAAATGAAATTATCACAGACAATAAACTAGACTTGCTGTGTTTGACAGAAACCTGGCTAAAACCAGATGATTACATTACTTTAAATGAATCTAGTCCTCAAGGTTATGATTATCGACACAATCCTCGACAGAAAGGCAAAGGGGGAGGTGTTGCTGTAATTTATAGTAATATATTCAGAATCACTCAAAAGAATTTCAAATATAATTCCTTTGAAGTGATGGTGCTTTATGTAACATTATGTAAGTTGACATTTGTGCTGGCTACTGTATACAGGCCACCAGGGCACCATACTGACTTTATCAAAGAATTTGCTGATTTCCTATCAGAGTTAGTACTGGCTGCGGATAAAGTCCTTGTTGTTGGTGATTTTAATATCCATGTAGATAATAATAAAGACGCATTTGGATTGGCATTTGCAGACATTTAAAACTCTATTGGAGTTAGACAACACGTGTCAGGACCCACTCATTGTCGTAATCATACCCTAGATCTAATACTGTCGCATGGAATTGATATTGATGCTGTTGAAATTCTACAGCAGAGCGATGATATATCAGATCATTATCTAGTGTATAATACAATTAGCCAAGGCTGCAAAACCACCACCCAGCCATAAATATTGTAGAACCATCACGTCTACCACTAAAGATTGCTTTATAAATAATCTCCCCGAGCAGTTTCATTGCCTTAGTATACCTGACAACTTAGAAGAACTCGATGCTGCAACAGAAACTATTGGCTCTCTCTTTTCCAGCACATTAGATGCAGTCGCTCCTTTACGTCTAAAGAAGATTAAGGAAACTAATCCAACGCCGTGGTATGATGAGCACACTCGGGCTCTAAAACGAGCTGTTAGAAAAGCTGAACTTAGTTGGAAGAAAACAAAACTAGAAGTTTTTCGCCTTTCGTGGAAAGAAAAAATTGAGTACAGAACGGCTATAAGAAATGCTAGATCTACTTATTTTTCAAATCTCTTAATAGAAAACAAACATAATCCTAGGTATTTATTTGACACAGTGGCTAAATTAACTAGAAACAGAGATTCAACTGCTGACGTTTCCATAGAGCACAGCAGTAATGACTTTATGAACTTCTTTACTTGCAAGATTGATAATATTAGAGAGAAAATTAAAAACATGCAACCGTCTACAGTTTCGCTTCAGACAGTGCACTGTAGTGTCCCTGAGGTAAAACTAGAATCATTCGCCGCTATAGGAGAGGAAGAATTATCTAAACTTATCAAATCATCAAAATCAACAACATGTATGTTAGACCCAATGCCGACTAAACTACTGAAAGAAATGCTTCCAGAGGTCGTAGGTCCACTTCTTGATATAATTAATTCATCCTTAACACTAGGATACGTGCCAAAAACCTTTAAGCAGGCTATTATTAAACCTCTTATTAAAAAACCTCAACTAGATCCGAGAGATTTAGTAAATTACAGGCCAATCTCGAATCTACCTTTTCTGTCAAAGATACTAGAAAAGGCAGTTTCAACACAACTGTGTTCCTTTTTAGAAAGAAATGGAATCTGTGAGGATTTCCAGTCAGGATTTAGACCAAACCATAGTACTGAGACTGCTCTCGTTAGAGTTACAAACGATCTACTCTTATCATCCGATCGTGGCTGTATTTCTCTATTAGTGTTATTAGATCTCAGTGCTGCTTTTGACACTATCGATCACAACATTCTTCTAAAAAGACTTGAAAACTATATTGGCATTAGTGGAATTGCTTTGGCATGATTCAAATCGTACTTATCTGACCGTTATCAGTCTGTAGTAGTTAATGAAGAGATGTCGTATCGATCACAGGTTAAATATGGAGTACCACAAGGCTCAGTACTAGGACTGTTGCTTTTCACTCTGTACATGCTGCCCTTAGGAGAGATAATTAGGAAGCATGGTGTTAGTTTTCACTGCTACGCTGACGATACTCAGCTCTATATTTCCTCGCGCCCTGACGAAACCTACAAATTCACAAAACTAACAGAATGCATAGCTGACATTAAAAACTGGATGACAAGAAATTTCTTATTAAATTCAGAAAAAACTGATATCCTAATCTTTGGACCAAAAACTTCCTCACGAAAAAACCTTGAATACTCTCTAACACTTGACGGGTGCTCCATTAAATCTTCGTCCTCAGTTAGGAACCTGGGTGTGCTCTTTGATACCAATCTTTCATTTGAAAGTCATGTTTCTAGTATCTGTAAAAACCGCCTTCTTCCATCTAAAAAATATATCTAAATTACGGCATATGCTCTCAATGACAAATGCGGAACAGTTGGTTAATGCATTCATGACCTCAAGACTAGATTATTGTAACGCTCTACTGAGTGGTTGTTCTGCTCGGCTTTTAAACAAACTACAGTTGGTCCAAAATGCGGCAGCTAGAGTTCTTACTAGAACCAGAAAGTATGACCATATTAGCCCAGTTCTGTCAACATTACATTGGCTCCCTATTAAACATCGTATAGATTTTAAAATCTTGCTACTTACTTATAAAGCTCTAAATGGTTTAGCTCCCCAGTACCTAAGTGAGCTCTTAATGCATTATAGTCCTTCACGTTTATTGCGATCTCAGAATTCAGGCCAGTTGATAATACCCAGAATATCAAAATCAACTGAAGGCGGCAGATCCTTTTCCTATTTAGCACCTAAACTCTGGAACAAAAACATTAACATTTTTCAAATCTGTTAAAGGATTGTTACGCTGCAACATTTAGGTCGGCCGGAACCGAGAACATTTCCTATAACACTAGATATACCTGTACATCAGAATAAGAATGGCATCTCCGCTAATATCTGTCTCTCTGCTCATCCTGAGGTTTGCCGGGTGCTGGATTCAGGCCGTATCCAGATCAGATGGAGAACCTGTGTCTGGACCTGACTACAACGTAGCCCAGGAGACAATGGGCCTACAGACCCAGCTCTGGCTGCATCTATAATTCAGATTTTTAATCCCCGTATCCGCTTACATATATTTATATATAATCTATTTTTAATCTGTATAATAAAAATGTATAATTCAGATTTTGATCTCCATATCCATTTACATATATATATCTTCCAAGGGTTTTTTTCCCTCCTAGGACTTTTTTCCCAGTGCTAGCACGCTGGGTTTTTCTCCTAGGGTTTTTTTTCCACCCCTGGGAGTCAGCCGACATTGGCTTAATGTAGCACCATCTTGTATATGTTACATATTACCACACTTGGTTGTACATCTTATTTTTAACCACTTCCCTTTTTCTGTGCTTCTAATATGTAAAGCTGCTTTGAACAATTACCAATTGTAAAAGCGCTATATAAATAAATTTGACTCGACTTGACTTGGTGCCTTGGGTCTGAGAGGGGTCCGCCCAGCAGAAGTCTGCCTCTGCTTTGCCTGACCTGCTGTGCTCTCTGGTAGCTTGTACTGGTGCTGGTCCCCTGGTTGTTCTGGCTCAGTGCATAGGCGTTTGGCAGCCTGGAGAGGCTCCTGAGATTAAGGAGGGGTTGAGGCAACTGAATGCTCTGAAGCAGCACAGACAGCTCCTGTTTTTTCTGTCTTTTATGCCAATTAATCAGGGTGTTCTGGTTCACCTCCACCAGCTGCAGTGATGTTCCTCCTAAAGCTGCCTAATCCTTCGATAGTCTTGCAGGATCAAAGACCATCTTGAGAGGGTTCCCTTGCCCTTTTTTGTGGGGCTTGGGTGGATAGAGCAAAGCCTGATGAAGATCGTCTCCACCAGACAGCAACAGTCAGGCCACTGAGCAGGTGCACTGCTTGCACCCAGCACACATCTGGTGGTGCTCTCTACTCAAGGGTGAGTGGGCCTCTTTGGTACCCTGTAGCGTCCACTCAGCAGTCTCCTTTGGTATCGAGATGCGTAGACCACACGTTGTTTGCCCCGTACATCCAGGTTCTGCCAAAGTCCAATAATGGTGTTGGCTTCCTGATTGGTCAGGCTGAGAGCTGTGTGATTCCGAAGCTACATCAGATATTCCGCCAGCCTGTCCACATGTTGGAATCCTGGCACATTTTGGTAGTCAACAGCCTGTTTAAAAACACAAAAACATAATAAAATAATTATTAGGGATGTCCCGATCACGTTTTTTTGCCCTCGAGTCCGAGTTCGAGTCATCTGATGCTGCAAGAAAACACCACAGCAATAAAACTGTTTGAAAATGTATTTCTAAACCCACTGTAAATGTTTCTCTTTGTGAGGTTTGGTTCAGAGTTGCTGAAATGCATCTTTATGCACAATTGCCAGCGTGCACGGAGAGCTTCTTGAGACTCCAGAGACACCAGCAGCTTCAAATACCTGTTTGCTGCTCAACACTGGCTTTTTTTATAGCTGCCCTTTTAATACAATTAATTTTTTTGACAGGAACTTTCATTAATAAGTCTTTATCTGACTGAGTTCTGCTGTGCTCTAAATCACTCACAAATCTTATGATAATTCGATAATTTCCATTCAGTTTTCAGAAAATATTAGTTGTTTTCATGCCTTTTGCACAACATTGCACCATTTCATGCTTTTCATCTTCAGAAAGATCTTTCTTCCTCCCCATATTGCATGAGAACTGTGACTTGCTTAATAATGTGGAACAACCTAGGTAGGGTTTCCATAGACCTGGCAAATTATTTTGTCTGAGATTGATACCAGTTATCTAAAAAGACATGGATAAATAAACAAACAAACATTTTCTTAGAAAAACTAAAATCTGAATGTTTATTCTACTGAAATCTTACTGATATGTCACTTGCATAATAATTTGGAACGCAGTGTATAATACATAAAAAAGAATAAAGAAGAGCAAAAAAACAGATCCAGGAACAGTTCTTTTCAGGTTTTTCAGGTATCTAACAGTAGTTTTCACGTACAGAAAATGGATAAAGTAATCAAATATAAAATATCACTGCATATCTTTACTGTATAAAATAAAGATTAATCATTATTGAAGTTACAAAAACTATTCAGTCAAGAGCAGTGAGTGATTTCTTTGTTATTTTTTGTTTGATTTAACATTAAAAACAGGCAGCAGGAATAGTTTTTTTCCCTATAAGACATCTACGATCCAGTACATATAACGTTACAGTTACACATGCGCTGTCTTTCTCGACTAATATACGTTCACTTAAGACATAACCGACTATGTATGCTAGGATACTCGCTAAGACGGGCATGTTGACATAATTTTTGTATGAATGTGGCTCATCTTCATCCCACTCCTCCACACTGAGGTCATCAATGAGCTCTGCAGTCTGCTCAGAGTCTGGATTCCTGTCCTGCAGTGCCTGACCAGTCTGCTGGAACAGATACTGCACTCCAATGAGCTCACCTGAAATAAAAACAATAAACACAATTAAATACATTGAGGACTGAGAGACGTACAATTAAATACATTGAGGACTGAGAGACGTACAAATAAATGTTTCTCAAAAGCCTGATGATCATATTTGCTATTTACTTGTAACATGATTTTTCTAATCAAGTAAACCTAAGTTGCTTCAGTCCAGTAAATGTTCATCAAATATTACTAACAATATAAAATTTATTCTAACAATTACTCTGAAAATCAATAAAGATTTCACAGCAAAAAGATACACGAAGCACCAACTGAAGGTAAAATATTGTACAATTATAATAAAAGGCCTTTTACATGATAAAAAATATGGACTAGCAATCAGACGACAGAGGGCATGTTTCCAGAAGTTTTGGTCATGTTGATAATTAAGGGGCCTTTAGAAATTTGCATTTCAAATATGATATAGTAGACTTTATACGGTCAATTGTAATATATACCCAGGTGAAAAAAAAGTACATTTCTATAATGTACAAAAAGTGCTCTATTTTTGCGAACTAATTTTGTACTTAATATAGTAAAAATTCTTCTTTAGTACTTCTTAAGAACATCTAAGTGTACTCAACTGTGCTATTTTAAGACAGCATGAAATATGTGCTTTTAATGTGCTTTTAATATACTATCTCTGTATTTAAATAATATATTTAGATACTACTTATAGTACATTTGAACCCATAGCGTACTACAAGTGTTAACTAAATATATTTTTTAAATACAGAGATAGTATATTAAAATCACATTAAAAGTTATTTCATCCAGCCTTGTCAGGATGTCTTGGCTGTATACTGTGAGCAGCCACTTGCAGCTTGGCACCACTGTAGGCTCTGGGGGTTCCTGGAATTTTATTGGCAACCGCCCGGGTCGGTTGAGGAAGTCCACACACTGGGTGGTGTACCGGGCCAGACGCTGCAGCCACTCCTCTCTGTGGTTCTCATGCAGTTGTTTGATGACCCGTGTGGGACTGTTGCCTAGTCCACGCTCACGCAGGAACCGAATGACCCGCATATCACAGGCATACCTTAGGAAAAGCAAAATCCCTACATTTATACATTTTACATATTTGATTTGTAAATCATTTGCAAAAATATGTGACGATGGGCTATCAACTGGATGTGGAATGAAAGTGTACTTACTTCCGTGTGAGGATGACCCGAAACTCAGAGCGATGGCCCAGATCCAGCTGTTGCAGGACAGTCTGACTCCAGGACACATACAAGGCTTTACACTTGGTACAGATGAGGGTTTCTGTGACCATGTTGTACATCCTATTGATGTCTAAAACCTGCCATGCCCTTTTGAGCAGACTGCCTCCTGTGAGTTGATGCTGTCCGCAGGCATGATTGGGACAGAGAACCTTGACCCTCCACAGCTTGTATGGCATCCACAGCAAAAGCGCATGACAAAAAAATCTGTCTGGAGCTGGAGCCTGATTTTATGTAAGAACTGGCTGTGGTGGGTAATAAAGTGGATTGCCAGCAGGCTTTTTAAAATGGGGCCCAAAGGGAAAACCAGAGCTTCGTGACAGCCTACAGCTCTGGTTTTCCCTTTGGGCCCCATTTTAAAAAGCCTGCTGGCAATCCACTTGTGATCCTCTGGTGGCAATGTCTCCGACCACAAACGATGAAGTCGAACTGCAGATGAAGCTTGCAATAATGCCCCCGAAGGAGCAGTCTGTGAAGGCAAAAGACAAAACATTTAGTCTAGCAAGGTAATTTGTTTAATAAGAGCTTTATTTCTCCAAGACTACCCTCACATAAAATTATTATGGTAATTATGGGTTTCACCTAAATACCATTGGTATAACAATGATTATCGCTACAATAAAACTGGTAACTTTGTATTAACCACTACTGTCATCCAAAAAGGAATGAAATGACATAAATATTCTTAAAGCCAGTGTTATATATAAAACATCAACAGTAGGAAAGCTTCTCTTCTGTCATTTTACTAACAATATCTCTCTCTATCTATTTTTAAATATTTTAAATATATGAATGTTAACAAGCATTAATTGTTTACAATTTTTAAAATATAATATCAAGTTGATGCTCAGAGGAGCCAAGCGCAGACATGACTTTACTTTGTTGTTGTTTTTCAGCTTGAAATTGTTTTAGGAAGTTACTGGTTATCACATTCAAAATGTCAGGGAAATAGGATAAAAAAGAGCCAAAAAAAGAGATTTAACTCAGACTGAAAAGTCAAAAATTATTAAATACTCATGAGAAGGATGCAATACTAATGCAATACTAGAAATTGCAAAGTTAAAGCATGACCAAGGGACAGCAAAATGCTCATTGGGTCAGCAGGGTCATACAAAAACAGGTGGAAAACAAAAGACACATGTTAACTGCATTAAAGACGCATGTTAACTGGTGTGGGAGTTCACTTTTAGTCCATCTCTTATCCTGAAATGTCCGTCTTGCAGAGATGGACTAAAAGTGAACTCCCACACCTTACTGCCAGATTTTAGAAGATAAATTCTTCAAACAGGGGTACAAGAGAATGTGGTGCTGGTCCTTCAGGAGTCACTCTCAAGCTGTCTATAAGGCCTTAGAAAAACCCAGTCTTCATGTATTTTATAACACTTCAGCTTGTGATTCTTATTAAGAGCAGGTCATTTTTTAGGATTCTTTACCTAACCTAAGTCTCTCAGATCCTGACACCTTTCACTTCTGGAGACTCCAGGTAGGTTGCAGTTCTGGAAAATGGTGGCACTGGAGACTAAAGGGTTACTGATGGTTTCACACTTAATTCTTTACCTTAATTCTTAATTATTTTGCAGTTCACATGTGTCTTTTCTTTTCCACTTGTTTTTGTATGACCCCGCTGATCCAATGAGCATTTTGCTGTCCCTTGGTCATGCTTTAACTTTGCAATTTCTAGTATTGCATTAGTATTGCGTCCTTCTCATGAGTATTTAATAACTTTTGACTTTTCAGTCCGAGTTAAATCTCTTTTTTGGCTCATTTTGCCTGTAAAAGAAAATCTGCCTAATAATTCTGCACACCTGAATAAAAGGCGTTTTTCATTTCCAGCCTGAACAATTATATATCACTTATAAATGATTAAAAACAATATTGATAGTTGTTAAGATTGATGTGGATTGGAATTGGTAAAATGTGCTTGGAAATAAAAAAATATGATCAGAAAATCAACTTGCCTAATTGTTACAATATATGCCAGACGGAGACAGCAGGTAAAAGTTTAGGTTGTTTATTGGACACAAGCAGAGGTATACCGGATAACAGATAAGTGAATGGCAATGGTTGAAGGGATAGTAGAATGAATGGATGATAATACTGTCCTTTGTATTTGCAGGAAGATCACAGAAGCTGGCTGGAGATGACACTGGCAGATGACACTCACACACAGACTTGGAACACAGGAGAGAACACAGGAGAGAACACAGGAGAGAACACAGGAGAGAACACAGGAGAGAACACTGGAGAGAACACTGGAGAGAACACAGGAGAGAACACAGGAGAGAACACAGGAGAGAACACTGGAGAGAACACTGGAGAGAACACTGGAGAGAACACTGGAGAGAACACTGGAGAGAACACTGGAGAGAACACTGGAGAGAACACTGGAGAGAACACTGGAGACAGGTAGATATCGACAGGAGTCCTTGAGGTAAGCACAGAGGTAAGTTCCTGTAATGCAAACGAGACTGGACAATGTGGCTGTGTGTGTGAGTGTCTCTTGTAGTGCTGGTGATGATCGTGCTGATGAGGTGCAGGTGGCAGTGATTAGTACTCAGGGAAAGGTGTACGTTGTGATTGGTGGGTGCTGGAGCCTGGTGTGTCTGTTACACTAATAATTCTGCACACAGTGTATAGCAAGAGAAACAGTCGAACATAACTGTCCTATAATTTTAACTCGTCCTAGATTAAATTATACAGTACTGTTCAAAAGTCTGGGGGCAGTAAGATTTTTTGATTTTGAAAGAAGATTAAAATACATTCAAAAGCAGGAATATTGGGAAATAATATTGCAATTTTAAAATCGCTGCTTATTTGAATCTGTTTTCGAATGCATTTAACACATCATTGCTGAATAAAAGTGTCAATTTCTTTAAAAAAAAAATTACTGAGCCCACCAACCTTTGAGCAGTAGTAAAATATGTTTAATTAAAACATTATATATTACTGTATAATATTGCTCTTACTTCATTATGGTAAGATTTCCTGGAATATGTTTCTAAAAAGTTCACAGTAGTGGAATGTGTCTTCATAGAATGCAATGTGGATTGTGCCAGTATACTTACAGAGACAGTGGTGCTTGGTATTGGGGCACGGGACACTGCTGCGCTGGGTTGGCCATCAACCTGAGATGGTCTCCTAGCCACAGTTAGATTTGGCTTTGCTGCAGCAATGTGGGACCCACCGAATCTTGGCTTGGTGAACTAAAATAGGACAAAACAATTTCAATAAAAAGAAAAATGTGATGTAACAGCACAATAACAAAAATTAATTACATTTTTGGTAAATGAGAAAATATCTATTGTTCCTTGTTGAAAATATCTAAATATCTGTGAACTATAATTTATTATTTAACTAAAGGAATTGCTTACTTGCTGTATGTTTTTTTGTACATTTTATTGCGTGTGTATTACCACACTGTTACAGTTTTTTACAGACGCTAGGACACATTTCTCAATACTTAGGTCACTTTTGCAAAACTCTTCACACAGTTCTCCTAACCAACTTTCATCTTGGCAAAGCAGTTCATTTCACATTCAAAATGCACTACAACTACCAAATCACTGTATTCAGGTCTCAAATCATGTTATTCTTTCAGAACACTAGCAAAGGTTGACAGCCGACAAACACACTTTGTCACCCACAAAACAATGACATGAAAAACAATAACAACATGTAGCATTATACAATGTTTTCTTATGTAAAACAAGGACACATCTCTGTTTATAATTCACTGCAATATATGTTACTGGAATGAATCATACATGATGCAGAATTTGTCAATTTTTTATGTCGTTTATTTACAGTTTTTTACAGACGCTAGGACACATTTCTCAATACTTAGGTCAGTTTTGCAAAACTCTTCACACAGTTCTCCTAACCAACTTTCAGCTTGGCAAAGCAGTTCATTTCACATTCAAAATGCACTACAACTACCAAAACACTTTATTCAGGTCTCAAATCAACTCATTCTTCCAGAGCACTAGCAAAGGTTGACAGCCGACAAACACACTTTGTCACCCACAAAACAATTACCTAAAAAACACTAACAACATGTAGCATTATACAATGTGTAAAACAAGGACACATTTCTGTTTATAATTCACTGCAATATATGTTACTGGAATAAATCAGACATGATGCAGAATTCGTCGACATTTTATGTCGTTTATTTATTTGTATTTATTTTTATATTTTTGCATTTTTTTGAGTAATTACAAAATACAAGAATTTGTATACACACCATCCACTGATGCAGATAGAATTCAATTGTTTTTTATAGCATTTAATTTTAAGATATATTTCATTAAAATATATTTCATTAAAATATTACTGTAGGAATGTAGCAAATTGCTTTCTTATTCAGTTTTGTATTTGTATTAATGCAGCTGCTTACCTCTCTTCAGTCTCAGCTGTTTCAGCATCCCCCCACCTCCCCAAACTCCACCTTCATTTCAGGTACCTTGCCCTATGTAATCACATCCTATATTTATTCACTGGGGGGTGTATCAGAGCTCGAGTTGAAGATGCTTCATCGAGCCCCTCCTCAGTGGACAGCAAGCCAAATTAGCTAACCTAATATCCTAAAGATTATATGGGCAAACAAACTCGTTAATTGTTTTGAACATAAGTTTAACAGTTTTGAAAACAGTATGTAAGCATGTGCAAATTGGCATGTACGTACAAAGAGTTTTGGCAGTTGTTGTGTCTGAGTGAGAAAAGAATTCATGAAATTTGAGAGATGTAGTCATTGAATGCATTTTGTGCCAAAGCAATGATAATTGATCCTCAGTTTAGCCCACATAGACTTCTGTTGTGCTCACTGTGTGAAGAGTTTTGCAAAAGTGACCTAAGTATTGAGAAATGTGTCCTAGCGTCTGTAAAAAAATGTAAGCACCCAAGTGTCTTCACACCTGACGGCTGTGTTTGATCAATTGGTTTATAGGGGTGGTATTTTGGAAAGCAGTGTCTTGAAATGGCAAAGAAGTGACATTATGTTAGATTTCTGTGTCTAATGTAGAGAAGTGTGTTTAGTGTTGTGCAAAACAATGTGTGTAGTGTTTTTCAAAAAGTGTGAGGCTGAGAATGTGCTTATAGTTGTGCAAATTTAGCATTGTGTTTTGCTCCTTGAGTGTAAGGTTTTGCTAATTGTGGGAAAAGTTTAATTTTAGTGTGTAAGCAATCGTAAAAAACTGTAAACCTTAACAAGAGCACTGCGACGACACGGCCACGCATTACAGGAACAGGAGAGCAATACCACGACTGCGTTTATACCACACTAGTCCTACAAAAACACTGGATTTCAAGGGCATTGCGCGTCCAACGATTTCAGAGGACGCCACGCAATTTAATGAGATTCAGGGAAACTACTTGAAAAAGACACACGTTTTCTCAGAATGTCATGCTGTCTGGCCTCCAGGGGAGCCGAAGAGCCTTTTTGGCCCCAGGAGAAATGGCCGATCACACGAAAGGGAATAAAGGAAACCGCTCTATCGTCTAAATGCTCTCGTGCGCCAAAAGGCACCACCCTGCCCCGTGTGAGGCTCGAACTCACGACCTTCAGATTATGAGACTGACGCGCTGCCTAACTGCGCCAACGAGGCATGTGCTTAGGCTGGGCTGAGCGGTGAAGCACTAGCTTCCAGTTATCATCTGCCATTCGGTGGAGGTCCAAAAATACTGCTCGCCCTCATTCCTCGTGTCAGGATGGCCGAGCGGTCTAAGGCGCTGCGTTCAGGTCGCAGTCTCCCCTGGAGGCGTGGGTTCGAATCCCACTTCTGACAAGGCTAACCTTTGGCTGTGGGCTCAGGCTGGAGTCTTTAACCCTCTGGCGAGTTGATTTTAAACCTTAACAAGAGCACTGCGACGACACGGCCACGCATTACACGAACAGGAGAGCAATACCACGACTGTGTTTATACCACACTAGTCCTACAAAAACACTGGATTTCAAGGGCATTGCGCATCCAACGATTTCAGAGGACGCCACGCAATTTAATGAGATTCAGGGAAACTACTTGAAAAAGACACACGTTTTCTCAGAATGTCATGCTGTCTGGCCTCCAGGGGAGCCGAAGAGCCTTTTTGGCCCCAGGAGAAATGGACGATCACACGAAAGGGAATAAAGGAAACCGCTCTATCGTCTAAATGCTCTTGTGCGCCAAAAGGCACCACCCTGCCCCGTGTGAGGCTCGAACTCACGACCTTCAGATTATGAGACTGACGCGCTGCCTAACTGCGCCAACGAGGCATGTGCTTAGGCTGGGCTGAGCGGTGAAGCACTAGCTTCCAGTTATCGTCTGCCATTCGGTGGACCTCCAAAAATACTGCTCGCCCTCAGCCCTCGTGTCAGGATGGCCGAGCGGTCTAAGGCGCTGCGTTCAGGTCGCAGTCTCCCCTGGAGGCGTGGTTTCGAATCCCACTTCTGACAAGGCTAACCTTTGGCTGTGGGCTCAGGCTGGAGTCTTTAACCCTCTGGCGAGTTGATTTTAAACCTTAACAAGAGCACTGCGACGACACGGCCACGCATTACACGAACAGGAGAGCAATACCACGACTGCGTTTATACCACACTAGTCCTACAAAAACACTGGATTTCAAGGGCATTGCGCGTCCAACGATTTCAGAGGACGCCACGCAATTTAATGAGATTCAGGGAAACTACTTGAAAAAGACACACGTTTTCTCAGAATGTCATGCTGTCTGGCCTCCAGGGGAGCCGAAGAGCCTTTTTGGCCCCAGGAGAAATGGACGATCACACGAAAGGGAATAAAGGAAACCGCTCTATCGTCTAAACGCTCTCGTGCGCCAAAAGGCACCACCCTGCCCCGTGTGAGGCTCGAACTCACGACCTTCAGATTATGAGACTGACGCGCTGCCTAACTGCGCCAACGAGGCATGTGCTTTGGCTGGGCTGAGCGGTGAAGCACTAACTTCCAGTTATCGTCTGCCATTCGGTGGAGGTCCAAAAATACTGCTCGCCCTCAGCCCTCTTGTCAGGATGGCCGAGCGGTCTAAGGCGCTGCGTTCAGGTCGCAGTCTCCCCTGGAGGCGTGGGTTCGAATCCCACTTCTGACAAGGCTAACCTTTGGCTGTGGGCTCAGGCTGGAGTCTTTAACCCTCTGGCGAGTTGATTTTAAACCTTAACAAGAGCACTGCGACGACACGGCCACGCATTACACGAACAGGAGAGCAATACCACGACTGCGTTTATACCACACTAGTCCTACAAAAACACTGGATTTCAAGGGCATTGCGCGTCCAACGATTTCAGAGGACGCCACGCAATTTAATGAGATTCAGGGAAACTACTTGAAAAAGACACACGTTTTCTCAGAATGTCATGCTGTCTGGCCTCCAGGGGAGCCGAAGAGCCTTTTTGGCCCCAGGAGAAATGGACGATCACACGAAAGGGAATAAAGGAAACCGCTCTATCGTCTAAACGCTCTCGTGCGCCAAAAGGCACCACCCTGCCCCGTGTGAGGCTCGAACTCACGACCTTCACATTATGAGACTGACGCGCTGCCTAACTGCGCCAACGAGGCATGTGCTTCAGCTGGGCTGAGCGGTGAAGCACTAGCTTCCAGTTATCGTCTGCCATTCGGTGGACCTCCAAAAATACTGCTCGCCCTCAGCCCTCATGTCAGGATGGCCGAGCGGTCTAAGGCGCTGCGTTCAGGTCGCAGTCTCCCCTGGAGGCGTGGGTTCGAATCCCACTTCTGACAAGGCTAACCTTTGGCTGTGGGCTCAGGCTGGAGTCTTTAACCCTCTGGCGAGTTGATTTTAAACCTTAACAAGAGCACTGCGACGACACGGCCACGCATTACACGAACAGGAGAGCAATACCACGACTGCGTTTATACCACACTAGTCCTACAAAAACACTGGATTTCAAGGGCATTGCGCGTCCAACGATTTCAGAGGACGCCACGCAATTTAATGAGATTCAGGGAAACTACTTGAAAAAGACACACGTTTTCTCAGAATGTCATGCTGTCTGGCCTACAGGGGAGCCGAAGAGCCTTTTTGGCCCCAGGAGAAATGGACGATCATACGAAAGGGAATAAAGGAAACCGCTCTATCGTCTAAACGCTCTCGTGCGCCAAAAGGCACCACCCTGCCCCGTGTGAGGCTCGAACTCACGACCTTCACATTATGAGACTGACGCGCTGCCTAACTGCGCCAACGAGGCATGTGCTTCAGCTGGGCTGAGCGGTGAAGCACTAGCTTCCAGTTATCGTCTGCCATTCGGTGGACCTCCAAAAATACTGCTCGCCCTCAGCCCTCATGTCAGGATGGCCGAGCGGTCTAAGGCGCTGCGTTCAGGTCGCAGTCTCCCCTGGAGGCGTGGGTTCGAATCCCACTTCTGACAAGGCTAACTTTTGGCTGTGGGCTCAGGCTGGAGTCTTTAACCCTCTGGCGAGTTGATTTTAAACCTTAACAAGAGCACTGCGACGACACGGCCACGCATTACACGAACAGGAGAGCAATACCACGACTGCGTTTATACCACACTAGTCCTACAAAAACACTGGATTTCAAGGGCATTGCGCGTCCAACGATTTCAGAGGACGCCACGCAATTTAATGAGATTCAGGGAAACTACTTGAAAAAGACACACGTTTTCTCAGAATGTCATGCTGTCTGGCCTCCAGGGGAGCCGAAGAGCCTTTTTGGCCCCAGGAGAAATGGACGATCACACGAAAGGGAATAAAGGAAACCGCTCTATCGTCTAAATGCTCTTGTGCGCCAAAAGGCACCACCCTGCCCCGTGTGAGGCTCGAACTCACGACCTTCAGATTATGAGACTGACGCGCTGCCTAACTGCGCCAACGAGGCATGTGCTTAGGCTGGGCTGAGCGGTGAAGCACTAGCTTCCAGTTATCATCTGCCATTCGGTGGAGGTCCAAAAATACTGCTCGCCCTCATTCCTCGTGTCAGGATGGCCGAGCGGTCTAAGGCGCTGCGTTCAGGTCGCAGTCTCCCCTGGAGGCGTGGGTTCGAATCCCACTTCTGACAAGGCTAACCTTTGGCTGTGGGCTCAGGCTGGAGTCTTTAACCCTCTGGCGAGTTGATTTTAAACCTTAACAAGAGCACTGCGACGACACGGCCACGCATTACACGAACAGGAGAGCAATACCACGACTGCGTTTATACCACACTAGTCCTACAAAAACACTGGATTTCAAGGGCATTGCGCGTCCAACGATTTCAGAGGACGCCACGCAATTTAATGAGATTCAGGGAAACTACTTGAAAAAGACACACGTTTTCTCAGAATGTCATGCTGTCTGGCCTCCAGGGGAGCCGAAGAGCCTTTTTGGCCCCAGGAGAAATGGACGATCACACGAAAGGGAATAAAGGAAACCGCTCTATCGTCTAAATGCTCTTGTGCGCCAAAAGGCACCACCCTGCCCCGTGTGAGGCTCGAACTCACGACCTTCAGATTATGAGACTGACGCGCTGCCTAACTGCGCCAACGAGGCATGTGCTTAGGCTGGGCTGAGCGGTGAAGCACTAGCTTCCAGTTATCGTCTGCCATTCGGTGGACCTCCAAAAATACTGCTCGCCCTCAGCCCTCGTGTCAGGATGGCCGAGCGGTCTAAGGCGCTGCGTTCAGGTCGCAGTCTCCCCTGGAGGCGTGGTTTCGAATCCCACTTCTGACAAGGCTAACCTTTGGCTGTGGGCTCAGGCTGGAGTCTTTAACCCTCTGGCGAGTTGATTTTAAACCTTAACAAGAGCACTGCGACGACACGGCCACGCATTACACGAACAGGAGAGCAATACCACGACTGCGTTTATACCACACTAGTCCTACAAAAACACTGGATTTCAAGGGCATTGCGCGTCCAACGATTTCAGAGGACGCCACGCAATTTAATGAGATTCAGGGAAACTACTTGAAAAAGACACACGTTTTCTCAGAATGTCATGCTGTCTGGCCTCCAGGGGAGCCGAAGAACCTTTTTGGCCCCAGGAGAAATGGACGATCACACGAAAGGGAATAAAGGAAACCGCTCTATCGTCTAAACGCTCTCGTGCGCCAAAAGGCACCACCCTGCCCCGTGTGAGGCTCGAACTCACGACCTTCACATTATGAGACTGACGCGCTGCCTAACTGCGCCAACGAGGCATGTGCTTCAGCTGGGCTGAGCGGTGAAGCACTAGCTTCCAGTTATCGTCTGCCATTCGGTGGACCTCCAAAAATACTGCTCGCCCTCAGCCCTCATGTCAGGATGGCCGAGCGGTCTAAGGCGCTGCGTTCAGGTCGCAGTCTCCCCTGGAGGCGTGGGTTCGAATCCCACTTCTGACAAGGCTAACCTTTGGCTGTGGGCTCAGGCTGGAGTCTTTAACCCTCTGGCGAGTTGATTTTAAACCTTAACAAGAGCACTGCGACGACACGGCCACGCATTACACGAACAGGAGAGCAATACCACGACTGCGTTTATACCACACTAGTCCTACAAAAACACTGGATTTCAAGGGCATTGCGCGTCCAACGATTTCAGAGGACGCCACGCAATTTAATGAGATTCAGGGAAACTACTTGAAAAAGACACACGTTTTCTCAGAATGTCATGCTGTCTGGCCTCCAGGGGAGCCGAAGAGCCTTTTTGGCCCCAGGAGAAATGGACGATCACACGAAAGGGAATAAAGGAAACCGCTCTATCGTCTAAATGCTCTTGTGCGCCAAAAGGCACCACCCTGCCCCGTGTGAGGCTCGAACTCACGACCTTCAGATTATGAGACTGACGCGCTGCCTAACTGCGCCAACGAGGCATGTGCTTAGGCTGGGCTGAGCGGTGAAGCACTAGCTTCCAGTTATCGTCTGCCATTCGGTGGACCTCCAAAAATACTGCTCGCCCTCAGCCCTCGTGTCAGGATGGCCGAGCGGTCTAAGGCGCTGCGTTCAGGTCGCAGTCTCCCCTGGAGGCGTGGTTTCGAATCCCACTTCTGACAAGGCTAACCTTTGGCTGTGGGCTCAGGCTGGAGTCTTTAACCCTCTGGCGAGTTGATTTTAAACCTTAACAAGAGCACTGCGACGACACGGCCACGCATTACACGAACAGGAGAGCAATACCACGACTGCGTTTATACCACACTAGTCCTACAAAAACACTGGATTTCAAGGGCATTGCGCGTCCAACGATTTCAGAGGACGCCACGCAATTTAATGAGATTCAGGGAAACTACTTGAAAAAGACACACGTTTTCTCAGAATGTCATGCTGTCTGGCCTCCAGGGGAGCCGAAGAACCTTTTTGGCCCCAGGAGAAATGGACGATCACACGAAAGGGAATAAAGGAAACCGCTCTATCGTCTAAACGCTCTCGTGCGCCAAAAGGCACCACCCTGCCCCGTGTGAGGCTCGAACTCACGACCTTCACATTATGAGACTGACGCGCTGCCTAACTGCGCCAACGAGGCATGTGCTTCAGCTGGGCTGAGCGGTGAAGCACTAGCTTCCAGTTATCGTCTGCCATTCGGTGGACCTCCAAAAATACTGCTCGCCCTCAGCCCTCATGTCAGGATGGCCGAGCGGTCTAAGGCGCTGCGTTCAGGTCGCAGTCTCCCCTGGAGGCGTGGGTTCGAATCCCACTTCTGACAAGGCTAACCTTTGGCTGTGGGCTCAGGCTGGAGTCTTTAACCCTCTGGCGAGTTGATTTTAAACCTTAACAAGAGCACTGCGACGACACGGCCACGCATTACACGAACAGGAGAGCAATACCACGACTGCGTTTATACCACACTAGTCCTACAAAAACACTGGATTTCAAGGGCATTGCGCGTCCAACGATTTCAGAGGACGCCACGCAATTTAATGAGATTCAGGGAAACTACTTGAAAAAGACACACGTTTTCTCAGAATGTCATGCTGTCTGGCCTCCAGGGGAGCCGAAGAGCCTTTTTGGCCCCAGGAGAAATGGACGATCACACGAAAGGGAATAAAGGAAACCGCTCTATCGTCTAAACGCTCTCGTGCGCCAAAAGGCACCACCCTGCCCCGTGTGAGGCTCGAACTCACGACCTTCAGATTATGAGACTGACGCGCTGCCTAACTGCGCCAACGAGGCATGTGCTTCAGCTGGGCTGAGCGGTGAAGCACTAGCTTCCAGTTATCGTCTGCCATTCGGTGGACCTCCAAAAATACTGCTCGCCCTCAGCCCTCATGTCAGGATGGCCGAGCGGTCTAAGGCGCTGCGTTCAGGTCGCAGTCTCCCCTGGAGGCGTGGGTTCGAATCCCACTTCTGACAAGGCTAACCTTTGGCTGTGGGCTCAGGCTGGAGTCTTTAACCCTCTGGCGAGTTGATTTTAAACCTTAACAAGAGCACTGCGACGACACGGCCACGCATTACACGAACAGGAGAGCAATACCACGACTGCGTTTATACCACACTAGTCCTACAAAAACACTGGATTTCAAGGGCATTGCGCGTCCAACGATTTCAGAGGACGCCACGCAATTTAATGAGATTCAGGGAAACTACTTGAAAAAGACACACGTTTTCTCAGAATGTCATGCTGTCTGGCCTCCAGGGGAGCCGAAGAGCCTTTTTGGCCCCAGGAGAAATGGACGATCACACGAAAGGGAATAAAGGAAACCGCTCTATCGTCTAAACGCTCTCGTGCGCCAAAAGGCACCACCCTGCCCCGTGTGAGGCTCGAACTCACGACCTTCACATTATGAGACTGACGCGCTGCCTAACTGCGCCAACGAGGCATGTGCTTCAGCTGGGCTGAGCGGTGAAGCACTAGCTTCCAGTTATCGTCTGCCATTCGGTGGACCTCCAAAAATACTGCTCGCCCTCAGCCCTCATGTCAGGATGGCCGAGCGGTCTAAGGCGCTGCGTTCAGGTCGCAGTCTCCCCTGGAGGCGTGGGTTCGAATCCCACTTCTGACAAGGCTAACCTTTGGCTGTGGGCTCAGGCTGGAGTCTTTAACCCTCTGGCGAGTTGATTTTAAACCTTAACAAGAGCACTGCGACGACACGGCCACGCATTACACGAACAGGAGAGCAATACCACGACTGCGTTTATACCACACTAGTCCTACAAAAACACTGCATTTCAAGGGCATTGCGCGTCCAACGATTTCAGAGGACGCCACGCAATTTAATGAGATTCAGGGAAACTACTTGAAAAAGACACACGTTTTCTCAGAATGTCATGCTGTCTGGCCTACAGGGGAGCCGAAGAGCCTTTTTGGCCCCAGGAGAAATGGACGATCATACGAAAGGGAATAAAGGAAACCGCTCTATCGTCTAAACGCTCTCGTGCGCCAAAAGGCACCACCCTGCCCCGTGTGAGGCTCGAACTCACGACCTTCACATTATGAGACTGACGCGCTGCCTAACTGCGCCAACGAGGCATGTGCTTCAGCTGGGCTGAGCGGTGAAGCACTAGCTTCCAGTTATCGTCTGCCATTCGGTGGACCTCCAAAAATACTGCTCGCCCTCAGCCCTCATGTCAGGATGGCCGAGCGGTCTAAGGCGCTGCGTTCAGGTCGCAGTCTCCCCTGGAGGCGTGGGTTCGAATCCCACTTCTGACAAGGCTAACCTTTGGCTGTGGGCTCAGGCTGGAGTCTTTAACCCTCTGGCGAGTTGATTTTAAACCTTAACAAGAGCACTGCGACGACACGGCCACGCATTACACGAACAGGAGAGCAATACCACGACTGCGTTTATACCACACTAGTCCTACAAAAACACTGGATTTCAAGGGCATTGCGCGTCCAACGATTTCAGAGGACGCCACGCAATTTAATGAGATTCAGGGAAACTACTTGAAAAAGACACACGTTTTCTCAGAATGTCATGCTGTCTGGCCTCCAGGGGAGCCGAAGAGCCTTTTTGGCCCCAGGAGAAATGGACGATCACACGAAAGGGAATAAAGGAAACCGCTCTATCGTCTAAATGCTCTTGTGCGCCAAAAGGCACCACCCTGCCCCGTGTGAGGCTCGAACTCACGACCTTCAGATTATGAGACTGACGCGCTGCCTAACTGCGCCAACGAGGCATGTGCTTAGGCTGGGCTGAGCGGTGAAGCACTAGCTTCCAGTTATCGTCTGCCATTCGGTGGACCTCCAAAAATACTGCTCGCCCTCAGCCCTCATGTCAGGATGGCCGAGCGGTCTAAGGCGCTGCGTTCAGGTCGCAGTCTCCCCTGGAGGCGTGGGTTCGAATCCCACTTCTGACAAGGCTAACCTTTGGCTGTGGGCTCAGGCTGGAGTCTTTAACCCTCTGGCGAGTTGATTTTAAACCTTAACAAGAGCACTGCGACGACACGGCCACGCATTACACGAACAGGAGAGCAATACCACGACTGCGTTTATACCACACTAGTCCTACAAAAACACTGGATTTCAAGGGCATTGCGCGTCCAACGATTTCAGAGGACGCCACGCAATTTAATGAGATTCAGGGAAACTACTTGAAAAAGACACACGTTTTCTCAGAATGTCATGCTGTCTGGCCTCCAGGGGAGCCGAAGAGCCTTTTTGGCCCCAGGAGAAATGGACGATCACACGAAAGGGAATAAAGGAAACCGCTCTATCGTCTAAACGCTCTCGTGCGCCAAAAGGCACCACCCTGCCCCGTGTGAGGCTCGAACTCACGACCTTCAGATTATGAGACTGACGCGCTGCCTAACTGCGCCAACGAGGCATGTGCTTTGGCTGGGCTGAGCGGTGAAGCACTAGCTTCCAGTTATCGTCTGCCATTCGGTGGAGCTCCAAAAATACTGCTCGCCCTCAGCCCTCTTGTCAGGATGGCCGAGCGGTCTAAGGCGCTGCGTTCAGGTCGCAGTCTCCCCTGGAGGCGTGGGTTCGAATCCCACTTCTGACAAGGCTAACCTTTGGCTGTGGGCTCAGGCTGGAGTCTTTAACCCTCTGGCGAGTTGATTTTAAACCTTAACAAGAGCACTGCGACGACACGGCCACGCATTACACGAACAGGAGAGCAATACCACGACTGCGTTTATACCACACTAGTCCTACAAAAACACTGGATTTCAAGGGCATTGCGCGTCCAACGATTTCAGAGGACGCCACGCAATTTAATGAGATTCAGGGAAACTACTTGAAAAAGACACACGTTTTCTCAGAATGTCATGCTGTCTGGCCTCCAGGGGAGCCGAAGAGCCTTTTTGGCCCCAGGAGAAATGGACGATCACACGAAAGGGAATAAAGGAAACCGCTCTATCGTCTAAACGCTCTCGTGCGCCAAAAGGCACCACCCTGCCCCGTGTGAGGCTCGAACTCACGACCTTCAGATTATGAGACTGACGCGCTGCCTAACTGCGCCAACGAGGCATGTGCTTTGGCTGGGCTGAGCGGTGAAGCACTAACTTCCAGTTATCGTCTGCCATTCGGTGGACCTCCAAAAATACTGCTCGCCCTCAGCCCTCTTGTCAGGATGGCCGAGCGGTCTAAGGCGCTGCGTTCAGGTCGCAGTCTCCCCTGGAGGCGTGGGTTCGAATCCCACTTCTGACAAGGCTAACCTTTGGCTGTGGGCTCAGGCTGGAGTCTTTAACCCTCTGGCGAGTTGATTTTAAACCTTAACAAGAGCACTGCGACGACACGGCCACGCATTACACGAACAGGAGAGCAATACCACGACTGCGTTTATACCACACTAGTCCTACAAAAACACTGGATTTCAAGGGCATTGCGCGTCCAACGATTTCAGAGGACGCCACGCAATTTAATGAGATTCAGGGAAACTACTTGAAAAAGACACACGTTTTCTCAGAATGTCATGCTGTCTGGCCTCCAGGGGAGCCGAAGAGCCTTTTTGGCCCCAGGAGAAATGGACGATCACACGAAAGGGAATAAAGGAAACCGCTCTATCGTCTAAACGCTCTCGTGCGCCAAAAGGCACCACCCTGCCCCGTGTGAGGCTCGAACTCACGACCTTCAGATTATGAGACTGACGCGCTGCCTAACTGCGCCAACGAGGCATGTGCTTCAGCTGGGCTGAGCGGTGAAGCACTAGCTTCCAGTTATCGTCTGCCATTCGGTGGACCTCCAAAAATACTGCTCGCCCTCAGCCCTCATGTCAGGATGGCCGAGCGGTCTAAGGCGCTGCGTTCAGGTCGCAGTCTCCCCTGGAGGCGTGGGTTCGAATCCCACTTCTGACAAGGCTAACCTTTGGCTGTGGGCTCAGGCTGGAGTCTTTAACCCTCTGGCGAGTTGATTTTAAACCTTAACAAGAGCACTGCGACGACACGGCCACGCATTACACGAACAGGAGAGCAATACCACGACTGCGTTTATACCACACTAGTCCTACAAAAACACTGCATTTCAAGGGCATTGCGCGTCCAACGATTTCAGAGGACGCCACGCAATTTAATGAGATTCAGGGAAACTACTTGAAAAAGACACACGTTTTCTCAGAATGTCATGCTGTCTGGCCTACAGGGGAGCCGAAGAGCCTTTTTGGCCCCAGGAGAAATGGACGATCATACGAAAGGGAATAAAGGAAACCGCTCTATCGTCTAAACGCTCTCGTGCGCCAAAAGGCACCACCCTGCCCCGTGTGAGGCTCGAACTCACGACCTTCACATTATGAGACTGACGCGCTGCCTAACTGCGCCAACGAGGCATGTGCTTCAGCTGGGCTGAGCGGTGAAGCACTAGCTTCCAGTTATCGTCTGCCATTCGGTGGACCTCCAAAAATACTGCTCGCCCTCAGCCCTCATGTCAGGATGGCCGAGCGGTCTAAGGCGCTGCGTTCAGGTCGCAGTCTCCCCTGGAGGCGTGGGTTCGAATCCCACTTCTGACAAGGCTAACCTTTGGCTGTGGGCTCAGGCTGGAGTCTTTAACCCTCTGGCGAGTTGATTTTAAACCTTAACAAGAGCACTGCGACGACACGGCCACGCATTACACGAACAGGAGAGCAATACCACGACTGCGTTTATACCACACTAGTCCTACAAAAACACTGGATTTCAAGGGCATTGCGCGTCCAACGATTTCAGAGGACGCCACGCAATTTAATGAGATTCAGGGAAACTACTTGAAAAAGACACACGTTTTCTCAGAATGTCATGCTGTCTGGCCTCCAGGGGAGCCGAAGAGCCTTTTTGGCCCCAGGAGAAATGGACGATCACACGAAAGGGAATAAAGGAAACCGCTCTATCGTCTAAATGCTCTTGTGCGCCAAAAGGCACCACCCTGCCCCGTGTGAGGCTCGAACTCACGACCTTCAGATTATGAGACTGACGCGCTGCCTAACTGCGCCAACGAGGCATGTGCTTAGGCTGGGCTGAGCGGTGAAGCACTAGCTTCCAGTTATCGTCTGCCATTCGGTGGACCTCCAAAAATACTGCTCGCCCTCAGCCCTCATGTCAGGATGGCCGAGCGGTCTAAGGCGCTGCGTTCAGGTCGCAGTCTCCCCTGGAGGCGTGGGTTCGAATCCCACTTCTGACAAGGCTAACCTTTGGCTGTGGGCTCAGGCTGGAGTCTTTAACCCTCTGGCGAGTTGATTTTAAACCTTAACAAGAGCACTGCGACGACACGGCCACGCATTACACGAACAGGAGAGCAATACCACGACTGCGTTTATACCACACTAGTCCTACAAAAACACTGGATTTCAAGGGCATTGCGCGTCCAACGATTTCAGAGGACGCCACGCAATTTAATGAGATTCAGGGAAACTACTTGAAAAAGACACACGTTTTCTCAGAATGTCATGCTGTCTGGCCTCCAGGGGAGCCGAAGAGCCTTTTTGGCCCCAGGAGAAATGGACGATCACACGAAAGGGAATAAAGGAAACCGCTCTATCGTCTAAACGCTCTCGTGCGCCAAAAGGCACCACCCTGCCCCGTGTGAGGCTCGAACTCACGACCTTCAGATTATGAGACTGACGCGCTGCCTAACTGCGCCAACGAGGCATGTGCTTCAGCTGGGCTGAGCGGTGAAGCACTAGCTTCCAGTTATCGTCTGCCATTCGGTGGAGCTCCAAAAATACTGCTCGCCCTCAGCCCTCATGTCAGGATGGCCGAGCGGTCTAAGGCGCTGCGTTCAGGTCGCAGTCTCCCCTGGAGGCGTGGGTTCGAATCCCACTTCTGACAAGGCTAACCTTTGGCTGTGGGCTCAGGCTGGAGTCTTTAACCCTCTGGCGAGTTGATTTTAAACCTTAACAAGAGCACTGCGACGACACGGCCACGCATTACACGAACAGGAGAGCAATACCACGACTGCGTTTATACCACACTAGTCCTACAAAAACACTGGATTTCAAGGGCATTGCGCGTCCAACGATTTCAGAGGACGCCACGCAATTTAATGAGATTCAGGGAAACTACTTGAAAAAGACACACGTTTTCTCAGAATGTCATGCTGTCTGGCCTCCAGGGGAGCCGAAGAGCCTTTTTGGCCCCAGGAGAAATGGACGATCACACGAAAGGGAATAAAGGAAACCGCTCTATCGTCTAAACGCTCTCGTGCGCCAAAAGGCACCACCCTGCCCCGTGTGAGGCTCGAACTCACGACCTTCAGATTATGAGACTGACGCGCTGCCTAACTGCGCCAACGAGGCATGTGCTTTGGCTGGGCTGAGCGGTGAAGCACTAACTTCCAGTTATCGTCTGCCATTCGGTGGAGGTCCAAAAATACTGCTCGCCCTCAGCCCTCTTGTCAGGATGGCCGAGCGGTCTAAGGCGCTGCGTTCAGGTCGCAGTCTCCCCTGGAGGCGTGGGTTCGAATCCCACTTCTGACAAGGCTAACCTTTGGCTGTGGGCTCAGGCTGGAGTCTTTAACCCTCTGGCGAGTTGATTTTAAACCTTAACAAGAGCACTGCGACGACACGGCCACGCATTACACGAACAGGAGAGCAATACCATGACTGTGTTTATACCACACTAGTCCTACAAAAACACTGGATTTCAAGGGCATTGCGCGTCCAACGATTTCAGAGGACGCCACGCAATTTAATGAGATTCAGGGAAACTACTTGAAAAAGACACACGTTTTCTCAGAATGTCATGCTGTCTGGCCTCCAGGGGAGCCGAAGAGCCTTTTTGGCCCCAGGAGAAATGGACGATCACACGAAAGGGAATAAAGGAAACCGCTCTATCGTCTAAACGCTCTCGTGCGCCAAAAGGCACCACCCTGCCCCGTGTGAGGCTCGAACTCACGACCTTCACATTATGAGACTGACGCGCTGCCTAACTGCGCCAACGAGGCATGTGCTTCAGCTGGGCTGAGCGGTGAAGCACTAGCTTCCAGTTATCGTCTGCCATTCGGTGGACCTCCAAAAATACTGCTCGCCCTCAGCCCTCATGTCAGGATGGCCGAGCGGTCTAAGGCGCTGCGTTCAGGTCGCAGTCTCCCCTGGAGGCGTGGGTTCGAATCCCACTTCTGACAAGGCTAACCTTTGGCTGTGGGCTCAGGCTGGAGTCTTTAACCCTCTGGCGAGTTGATTTTAAACCTTAACAAGAGCACTGCGACGACACGGCCACGCATTACACGAACAGGAGAGCAATACCACGACTGCGTTTATACCACACTAGTCCTACAAAAACACTGCATTTCAAGGGCATTGCGCGTCCAACGATTTCAGAGGACGCCACGCAATTTAATGAGATTCAGGGAAACTACTTGAAAAAGACACACGTTTTCTCAGAATGTCATGCTGTCTGGCCTACAGGGGAGCCGAAGAGCCTTTTTGGCCCCAGGAGAAATGGACGATCATACGAAAGGGAATAAAGGAAACCGCTCTATCGTCTAAACGCTCTCGTGCGCCAAAAGGCACCACCCTGCCCCGTGTGAGGCTCGAACTCACGACCTTCACATTATGAGACTGACGCGCTGCCTAACTGCGCCAACGAGGCATGTGCTTCAGCTGGGCTGAGCGGTGAAGCACTAGCTTCCAGTTATCGTCTGCCATTCGGTGGACCTCCAAAAATACTGCTCGCCCTCAGCCCTCATGTCAGGATGGCCGAGCGGTCTAAGGCGCTGCGTTCAGGTCGCAGTCTCCCCTGGAGGCGTGGGTTCGAATCCCACTTCTGACAAGGCTAACCTTTGGCTGTGGGCTCAGGCTGGAGTCTTTAACCCTCTGGCGAGTTGATTTTAAACCTTAACAAGAGCACTGCGACGACACGGCCACGCATTACACGAACAGGAGAGCAATACCACGACTGCGTTTATACCACACTAGTCCTACAAAAACACTGGATTTCAAGGGCATTGCGCGTCCAACGATTTCAGAGGACGCCACGCAATTTAATGAGATTCAGGGAAACTACTTGAAAAAGACACACGTTTTCTCAGAATGTCATGCTGTCTGGCCTCCAGGGGAGCCGAAGAGCCTTTTTGGCCCCAGGAGAAATGGACGATCACACGAAAGGGAATAAAGGAAACCGCTCTATCGTCTAAATGCTCTTGTGCGCCAAAAGGCACCACCCTGCCCCGTGTGAGGCTCGAACTCACGACCTTCAGATTATGAGACTGACGCGCTGCCTAACTGCGCCAACGAGGCATGTGCTTAGGCTGGGCTGAGCGGTGAAGCACTAGCTTCCAGTTATCGTCTGCCATTCGGTGGACCTCCAAAAATACTGCTCGCCCTCAGCCCTCATGTCAGGATGGCCGAGCGGTCTAAGGCGCTGCGTTCAGGTCGCAGTCTCCCCTGGAGGCGTGGGTTCGAATCCCACTTCTGACAAGGCTAACCTTTGGCTGTGGGCTCAGGCTGGAGTCTTTAACCCTCTGGCGAGTTGATTTTAAACCTTAACAAGAGCACTGCGACGACACGGCCACGCATTACACGAACAGGAGAGCAATACCACGACTGCGTTTATACCACACTAGTCCTACAAAAACACTGGATTTCAAGGGCATTGCGCGTCCAACGATTTCAGAGGACGCCACGCAATTTAATGAGATTCAGGGAAACTACTTGAAAAAGACACACGTTTTCTCAGAATGTCATGCTGTCTGGCCTCCAGGGGAGCCGAAGAGCCTTTTTGGCCCCAGGAGAAATGGACGATCACACGAAAGGGAATAAAGGAAACCGCTCTATCGTCTAAACGCTCTCGTGCGCCAAAAGGCACCACCCTGCCCCGTGTGAGGCTCGAACTCACGACCTTCAGATTATGAGACTGACGCGCTGCCTAACTGCGCCAACGAGGCATGTGCTTCAGCTGGGCTGAGCGGTGAAGCACTAGCTTCCAGTTATCGTCTGCCATTCGGTGGACCTCCAAAAATACTGCTCGCCCTCAGCCCTCATGTCAGGATGGCCGAGCGGTCTAAGGCGCTGCGTTCAGGTCGCAGTCTCCCCTGGAGGCGTGGGTTCGAATCCCACTTCTGACAAGGCTAACCTTTGGCTGTGGGCTCAGGCTGGAGTCTTTAACCCTCTGGCGAGTTGATTTTAAACCTTAACAAGAGCACTGCGACGACACGGCCACGCATTACACGAACAGGAGAGCAATACCACGACTGCGTTTATACCACACTAGTCCTACAAAAACACTGGATTTCAAGGGCATTGCGCGTCCAACGATTTCAGAGGACGCCACGCAATTTAATGAGATTCAGGGAAACTACTTGAAAAAGACACACGTTTTCTCAGAATGTCATGCTGTCTGGCCTCCAGGGGAGCCGAAGAGCCTTTTTGGCCCCAGGAGAAATGGACGATCACACGAAAGGGAATAAAGGAAACCGCTCTATCGTCTAAACGCTCTTGTGCGCCAAAAGGCACCACCCTGCCCCGTGTGAGGCTCGAACTCACGACCTTCAGATTATGAGACTGACGCGCTGCCTAACTGCGCCAACGAGGCATGTGCTTTGGCTGGGCTGAGCGGTGAAGCACTAACTTCCAGTTATCGTCTGCCATTCGGTGGAGCTCCAAAAATACTGCTCGCCCTCAGCCCTCTTGTCAGGATGGCCGAGCGGTCTAAGGCGCTGCGTTCAGGTCGCAGTCTCCCCTGGAGGCGTGGGTTCGAATCCCACTTCTGACAAGGCTAACCTTTGGCTGTGGGCTCAGGCTGGAGTCTTTAACCCTCTGGCGAGTTGATTTTAAACCTTAACAAGAGCACTGCGACGACACGGCCACGCATTACACGAACAGGAGAGCAATACCACGACTGCGTTTATACCACACTAGTCCTACAAAAACACTGGATTTCAAGGGCATTGCGCGTCCAACGATTTCAGAGGACGCCACGCAATTTAATGAGATTCAGGGAAACTACTTGAAAAAGACACACGTTTTCTCAGAATGTCATGCTGTCTGGCCTCCAGGGGAGCCGAAGAGCCTTTTTGGCCCCAGGAGAAATGGACGATCACACGAAAGGGAATAAAGGAAACCGCTCTATCGTCTAAACGCTCTCGTGCGCCAAAAGGCACCACCCTGCCCCGTGTGAGGCTCGAACTCACGACCTTCAGATTATGAGACTGACGCGCTGCCTAACTGCGCCAACGAGGCATGTGCTTTGGCTGGGCTGAGCGGTGAAGCACTAACTTCCAGTTATCGTCTGCCATTCGGTGGAGCTCCAAAAATACTGCTCGCCCTCAGCCCTCTTGTCAGGATGGCCGAGCGGTCTAAGGCGCTGCGTTCAGGTCGCAGTCTCCCCTGGAGGCGTGGGTTCGAATCCCACTTCTGACAAGGCTAACCTTTGGCTGTGGGCTCAGGCTGGAGTCTTTAACCCTCTGGCGAGTTGATTTTAAACCTTAACAAGAGCACTGCGACGACACGGCCACGCATTACACGAACAGGAGAGCAATACCATGACTGTGTTTATACCACACTAGTCCTACAAAAACACTGGATTTCAAGGGCATTGCGCGTCCAACGATTTCAGAGGACGCCACGCAATTTAATGAGATTCAGGGAAACTACTTGAAAAAGACACACGTTTTCTCAGAATGTCATGCTGTCTGGCCTCCAGGGGAGCCGAAGAGCCTTTTTGGCCCCAGGAGAAATGGACGATCACACGAAAGGGAATAAAGGAAACCGCTCTATCGTCTAAACGCTCTCGTGCGCCAAAAGGCACCACCCTGCCCCGTGTGAGGCTCGAACTCACGACCTTCAGATTATGAGACTGACGCGCTGCCTAACTGCGCCAACGAGGCATGTGCTTCAGCTGGGCTGAGCGGTGAAGCACTAGCTTCCAGTTATCGTCTGCCATTCGGTGGACCTCCAAAAATACTGCTCGCCCTCAGCCCTCTTGTCAGGATGGCCGAGCGGTCTAAGGCGCTGCGTTCAGGTCGCAGTCTCCCCTGGAGGCGTGGGTTCGAATCCCACTTCTGACAAGGCTAACCTTTGGCTGTGGGCTCAGGCTGGAGTCTTTAACCCTCTGGCGAGTTGATTTTAAACCTTAACAAGAGCACTGCGACGACACGGCCACGCATTACACGAACAGGAGAGCAATACCACGACTGCGTTTATACCACACTAGTCCTACAAAAACACTGGATTTCAAGGGCATTGCGCGTCCAACGATTTCAGAGGACGCCACGCAATTTAATGAGATTCAGGGAAACTACTTGAAAAAGACACACGTTTTCTCAGAATGTCATGCTGTCTGGCCTCCAGGGGAGCCGAAGAGCCTTTTTGGCCCCAGGAGAAATGGACGATCACACGAAAGGGAATAAAGGAAACCGCTCTATCGTCTAAACGCTCTCGTGCGCCAAAAGGCACCACCCTGCCCCGTGTGAGGCTCGAACTCACGACCTTCAGATTATGAGACTGACGCGCTGCCTAACTGCGCCAACGAGGCATGTGCTTCAGCTGGGCTGAGCGGTGAAGCACTAGCTTCCAGTTATCGTCTGCCATTCGGTGGACCTCCAAAAATACTGCTCGCCCTCAGCCCTCATGTCAGGATGGCCGAGCGGTCTAAGGCGCTGCGTTCAGGTCGCAGTCTCCCCTGGAGGCGTGGGTTCGAATCCCACTTCTGACAAGGCTAACCTTTGGCTGTGGGCTCAGGCTGGAGTCTTTAACCCTCTGGCGAGTTGATTTTAAACCTTAACAAGAGCACTGCGACGACACGGCCACGCATTACACGAACAGGAGAGCAATACCACGACTGCGTTTATACCACACTAGTCCTACAAAAACACTGGATTTCAAGGGCATTGCGCGTCCAACGATTTCAGAGGACGCCACGCAATTTAATGAGATTCAGGGAAACTACTTGAAAAAGACACACGTTTTCTCAGAATGTCATGCTGTCTGGCCTCCAGGGGAGCCGAAGAGCCTTTTTGGCCCCAGGAGAAATGGCCGATCACACGAAAGGGAATAAAGGAAACCGCTCTATCGTCTAATCGCTCTCGTGCGCCAAAAGGCACCACCCTGCCCCGTGTGAGGCTCGAACTCACGACCTTCAGATTATGAGACTGACGCGCTGCCTAACTGCGCCAACGAGGCATGTGCTTCGGCTGGGCTGAGCAGTGAAGCACTAGCTTCCAGTTATCGTCTGCCATTCGGTGGACCTCCAAAAATACTGCTCGCCCTCAGCCCTCGTGTCAGGATGGCCGAGCGGTCTAAGGCGCTGCGTTCAGGTCGCAGTCTCCCCTGGAGGCGTGGGTTCGAATCCCACTTCTGACAAGGCTAACCTTTGGCTGTGGGCTCAGGCTGGAGTCTTTAACCCTCTGGCGAGTTGATTTTAAACCTTAACAAGAGCACTGCGACGACACGGCCACGCATTACAGGAACAGGAGAGCAATACCACGACAGCGTTTATACCACACTAGTCCTACAAAAACACTGGATTTCAAGGGCATTGCGCGTCCAACGATTTCAGAGGACGCCACGCAATTTAATGAGATTCAGGGAAACTACTTGAAAAAGACACACGTTTTCTCAGAATGTCATGCTGTCTGGCCTCCAGGGGAGCCGAAGAGCCTTTTTGGCCCCAGGAGAAATGGACGATCACACGAAAGGGAATAAAGGAAACCGCTCTATCGTCTAAACGCTCTCGTGCGCCAAAAGGCACCACCCTGCCCCGTGTGAGGCTCGAACTCACGACCTTCAGATTATGAGACTGACGCGCTGCCTAACTGCGCCAACGAGGCATGTGCTTTGGCTGGGCTGAGCGGTGAAGCACTAACTTCCAGTTATCGTCTGCCATTCGGTGGAGCTCCAAAAATACTGCTCGCCCTCAGCCCTCTTGTCAGGATGGCCGAGCGGTCTAAGGCGCTGCGTTCAGGTCGCAGTCTCCCCTGGAGGCGTGGGTTCGAATCCCACTTCTGACAAGGCTAACCTTTGGCTGTGGGCTCAGGCTGGAGTCTTTAACCCTCTGGCGAGTTGATTTTAAACCTTAACAAGAGCACTGCGACGACACGGCCACGCATTACACGAACAGGAGAGCAATACCACGACTGCGTTTATACCACACTAGTCCTACAAAAACACTGGATTTCAAGGGCATTGCGCGTCCAACGATTTCAGAGGACGCCACGCAATTTAATGAGATTCAGGGAAACTACTTGAAAAAGACACACGTTTTCTCAGAATGTCATGCTGTCTGGCCTCCAGGGGAGCCGAAGAGCCTTTTTGGCCCCAGGAGAAATGGACGATCACACGAAAGGGAATAAAGGAAACCGCTCTATCGTCTAAACGCTCTCGTGCGCCAAAAGGCACCACCCTGCCCCGTGTGAGGCTCGAACTCACGACCTTCAGATTATGAGACTGACGCGCTGCCTAACTGCGCCAACGAGGCATGTGCTTTGGCTGGGCTGAGCGGTGAAGCACTAACTTCCAGTTATCGTCTGCCATTCGGTGGAGGTCCAAAAATACTGCTCGCCCTCAGCCCTCTTGTCAGGATGGCCGAGCGGTCTAAGGCGCTGCGTTCAGGTCGCAGTCTCCCCTGGAGGCGTGGGTTCGAATCCCACTTCTGACAAGGCTAACCTTTGGCTGTGGGCTCAGGCTGGAGTCTTTAACCCTCTGGCGAGTTGATTTTAAACCTTAACAAGAGCACTGCGACGACACGGCCACGCATTACACGAACAGGAGAGCAATACCATGACTGTGTTTATACCACACTAGTCCTACAAAAACACTGGATTTCAAGGGCATTGCGCGTCCAACGATTTCAGAGGACGCCACGCAATTTAATGAGATTCAGGGAAACTACTTGAAAAAGACACACGTTTTCTCAGAATGTCATGCTGTCTGGCCTACAGGGGAGCCGAAGAGCCTTTTTGGCCCCAGGAGAAATGGACGATCATACGAAAGGGAATAAAGGAAACCGCTCTATCGTCTAAACGCTCTCGTGCGCCAAAAGGCACCACCCTGCCCCGTGTGAGGCTCGAACTCACGACCTTCACATTATGAGACTGACGCGCTGCCTAACTGCGCCAACGAGGCATGTGCTTCAGCTGGGCTGAGCGGTGAAGCACTAGCTTCCAGTTATCGTCTGCCATTCGGTGGACCTCCAAAAATACTGCTCGCCCTCAGCCCTCATGTCAGGATGGCCGAGCGGTCTAAGGCGCTGCGTTCAGGTCGCAGTCTCCCCTGGAGGCGTGGGTTCGAATCCCACTTCTGACAAGGCTAACCTTTGGCTGTGGGCTCAGGCTGGAGTCTTTAACCCTCTGGCGAGTTGATTTTAAACCTTAACAAGAGCACTGCGACGACACGGCCACGCATTACACGAACAGGAGAGCAATACCACGACTGCGTTTATACCACACTAGTCCTACAAAAACACTGCATTTCAAGGGCATTGCGCGTCCAACGATTTCAGAGGACGCCACGCAATTTAATGAGATTCAGGGAAACTACTTGAAAAAGACACACGTTTTCTCAGAATGTCATGCTGTCTGGCCTACAGGGGAGCCGAAGAGCCTTTTTGGCCCCAGGAGAAATGGACGATCATACGAAAGGGAATAAAGGAAACCGCTCTATCGTCTAAACGCTCTCGTGCGCCAAAAGGCACCACCCTGCCCCGTGTGAGGCTCGAACTCACGACCTTCACATTATGAGACTGACGCGCTGCCTAACTGCGCCAACGAGGCATGTGCTTCAGCTGGGCTGAGCGGTGAAGCACTAGCTTCCAGTTATCGTCTGCCATTCGGTGGACCTCCAAAAATACTGCTCGCCCTCAGCCCTCATGTCAGGATGGCCGAGCGGTCTAAGGCGCTGCGTTCAGGTCGCAGTCTCCCCTGGAGGCGTGGGTTCGAATCCCACTTCTGACAAGGCTAACCTTTGGCTGTGGGCTCAGGCTGGAGTCTTTAACCCTCTGGCGAGTTGATTTTAAACCTTAACAAGAGCACTGCGACGACACGGCCACGCATTACACGAACAGGAGAGCAATACCACGACTGCGTTTATACCACACTAGTCCTACAAAAACACTGGATTTCAAGGGCATTGCGCGTCCAACGATTTCAGAGGACGCCACGCAATTTAATGAGATTCAGGGAAACTACTTGAAAAAGACACACGTTTTCTCAGAATGTCATGCTGTCTGGCCTCCAGGGGAGCCGAAGAGCCTTTTTGGCCCCAGGAGAAATGGACGATCACACGAAAGGGAATAAAGGAAACCGCTCTATCGTCTAAATGCTCTTGTGCGCCAAAAGGCACCACCCTGCCCCGTGTGAGGCTCGAACTCACGACCTTCAGATTATGAGACTGACGCGCTGCCTAACTGCGCCAACGAGGCATGTGCTTAGGCTGGGCTGAGCGGTGAAGCACTAGCTTCCAGTTATCGTCTGCCATTCGGTGGACCTCCAAAAATACTGCTCGCCCTCAGCCCTCGTGTCAGGATGGCCGAGCGGTCTAAGGCGCTGCGTTCAGGTCGCAGTCTCCCCTGGAGGCGTGGTTTCGAATCCCACTTCTGACAAGGCTAACCTTTGGCTGTGGGCTCAGGCTGGAGTCTTTAACCCTCTGGCGAGTTGATTTTAAACCTTAACAAGAGCACTGCGACGACACGGCCACGCATTACACGAACAGGAGAGCAATACCACGACTGCGTTTATACCACACTAGTCCTACAAAAACACTGGATTTCAAGGGCATTGCGCGTCCAACGATTTCAGAGGACGCCACGCAATTTAATGAGATTCAGGGAAACTACTTGAAAAAGACACACGTTTTCTCAGAATGTCATGCTGTCTGGCCTCCAGGGGAGCCGAAGAGCCTTTTTGGCCCCAGGAGAAATGGACGATCACACGAAAGGGAATAAAGGAAACCGCTCTATCGTCTAAACGCTCTTGTGCGCCAAAAGGCACCACCCTGCCCCGTGTGAGGCTCGAACTCACGACCTTCAGATTATGAGACTGACGCGCTGCCTAACTGCGCCAACGAGGCATGTGCTTTGGCTGGGCTGAGCGGTGAAGCACTAACTTCCAGTTATCGTCTGCCATTCGGTGGAGCTCCAAAAATACTGCTCGCCCTCAGCCCTCTTGTCAGGATGGCCGAGCGGTCTAAGGCACTGCGTTCAGGTCGCAGTCTCCCCTGGAGGCGTGGGTTCGAATCCCACTTCTGACAAGGCTAACCTTTGGCTGTGGGCTCAGGCTGGAGTCTTTAACCCTCTGGCGAGTTGATTTTAAACCTTAACAAGAGCACTGCGACGACACGGCCACGCATTACACGAACAGGAGAGCAATACCACGACTGCGTTTATACCACACTAGTCCTACAAAAACACTGGATTTCAAGGGCATTGCGCGTCCAACGATTTCAGAGGACGCCACGCAATTTAATGAGATTCAGGGAAACTACTTGAAAAAGACACACGTTTTCTCAGAATGTCATGCTGTCTGGCCTCCAGGGGAGCCGAAGAGCCTTTTTGGCCCCAGGAGAAATGGACGATCACACGAAAGGGAATAAAGGAAACCGCTCTATCGTCTAAACGCTCTCGTGCGCCAAAAGGCACCACCCTGCCCCGTGTGAGGCTCGAACTCACGACCTTCAGATTATGAGACTGACGCGCTGCCTAACTGCGCCAACGAGGCATGTGCTTTGGCTGGGCTGAGCGGTGAAGCACTAACTTCCAGTTATCGTCTGCCATTCGGTGGAGGTCCAAAAATACTGCTCGCCCTCAGCCCTCTTGTCAGGATGGCCGAGCGGTCTAAGGCGCTGCGTTCAGGTCGCAGTCTCCCCTGGAGGCGTGGGTTCGAATCCCACTTCTGACAAGGCTAACCTTTGGCTGTGGGCTCAGGCTGGAGTCTTTAACCCTCTGGCGAGTTGATTTTAAACCTTAACAAGAGCACTGCGACGACACGGCCACGCATTACACGAACAGGAGAGCAATACCATGACTGTGTTTATACCACACTAGTCCTACAAAAACACTGGATTTCAAGGGCATTGCGCGTCCAACGATTTCAGAGGACGCCACGCAATTTAATGAGATTCAGGGAAACTACTTGAAAAAGACACACGTTTTCTCAGAATGTCATGCTGTCTGGCCTCCAGGGGAGCCGAAGAGCCTTTTTGGCCCCAGGAGAAATGGACGATCACACGAAAGGGAATAAAGGAAACCGCTCTATCGTCTAAACGCTCTCGTGCGCCAAAAGGCACCACCCTGCCCCGTGTGAGGCTCGAACTCACGACCTTCAGATTATGAGACTGACGCGCTGCCTAACTGCGCCAACGAGGCATGTGCTTCAGCTGGGCTGAGCGGTGAAGCACTAGCTTCCAGTTATCGTCTGCCATTCGGTGGACCTCCAAAAATACTGCTCGCCCTCAGCCCTCATGTCAGGATGGCCGAGCGGTCTAAGGCGCTGCGTTCAGGTCGCAGTCTCCCCTGGAGGCGTGGGTTCGAATCCCACTTCTGACAAGGCTAACCTTTGGCTGTGGGCTCAGGCTGGAGTCTTTAACCCTCTGGCGAGTTGATTTTAAACCTTAACAAGAGCACTGCGACGACACGGCCACGCATTACACGAACAGGAGAGCAATACCACGACTGCGTTTATACCACACTAGTCCTACAAAAACACTGGATTTCAAGGGCATTGCGCGTCCAACGATTTCAGAGGACGCCACGCAATTTAATGAGATTCAGGGAAACTACTTGAAAAAGACACACGTTTTCTCAGAATGTCATGCTGTCTGGCCTCCAGGGGAGCCGAAGAGCCTTTTTGGCCCCAGGAGAAATGGACGATCACACGAAAGGGAATAAAGGAAACCGCTCTATCGTCTAAACGCTCTCGTGCGCCAAAAGGCACCACCCTGCCCCGTGTGAGGCTCGAACTCACGACCTTCAGATTATGAGACTGACGCGCTGCCTAACTGCGCCAACGAGGCATGTGCTTTGGCTGGGCTGAGCGGTGAAGCACTAGCTTCCAGTTATCGTCTGCCATTCGGTGGAGGTCCAAAAATACTGCTCGCCCTCAGCCCTCTTGTCAGGATGGCCGAGCGGTCTAAGGCGCTGCGTTCAGGTCGCAGTCTCCCCTGGAGGCGTGGGTTCGAATCCCACTTCTGACAAGGCTAACCTTTGGCTGTGGGCTCAGGCTGGAGTCTTTAACCCTCTGGCGAGTTGATTTTAAACCTTAACAAGAGCACTGCGACGACACGGCCACGCATTACACGAACAGGAGAGCAATACCACGACTGTGTTTATACCACACTAGTCCTACAAAAACACTGGATTTCAAGGGCATTGCGCGTCCAACGATTTCAGAGGACGCCACGCAATTTAATGAGATTCAGGGAAACTACTTGAAAAAGACACACGTTTTCTCAGAATGTCATGCTGTCTGGCCTCCAGGGGAGCCGAAGAGCCTTTTTGGCCCCAGGAGAAATGGACGATCACACGAAAGGGAATAAAGGAAACCGCTCTATCGTCTAAACGCTCTCGTGCGCCAAAAGGCACCACCCTGCCCCGTGTGAGGCTCGAACTCACGACCTTCAGATTATGAGACTGACGCGCTGCCTAACTGCGCCAACGAGGCATGTGCTTCAGCTGGGCTGAGCGGTGAAGCACTAGCTTCCAGTTATCGTCTGCCATTCGGTGGACCTCCAAAAATACTGCTCGCCCTCAGCCCTCATGTCAGGATGGCCGAGCGGTCTAAGGCGCTGCGTTCAGGTCGCAGTCTCCCCTGGAGGCGTGGGTTCGAATCCCACTTCTGACAAGGCTAACCTTTGGCTGTGGGCTCAGGCTGGAGTCTTTAACCCTCTGGCGAGTTGATTTTAAACCTTAACAAGAGCACTGCGACGACACGGCCACGCATTACACGAACAGGAGAGCAATACCACGACTGCGTTTATACCACACTAGTCCTACAAAAACACTGGATTTCAAGGGCATTGCGCGTCCAACGATTTCAGAGGACGCCACGCAATTTAATGAGATTCAGGGAAACTACTTGAAAAAGACACACGTTTTCTCAGAATGTCATGCTGTCTGGCCTCCAGGGGAGCCGAAGAGCCTTTTTGGCCCCAGGAGAAATGGACGATCACACGAAAGGGAATAAAGGAAACCGCTCTATCGTCTAAACGCTCTCGTGCGCCAAAAGGCACCACCCTGCCCCGTGTGAGGCTCGAACTCACGACCTTCAGATTATGAGACTGACGCGCTGCCTAACTGCGCCAACGAGGCATGTGCTTCAGCTGGGCTGAGCGGTGAAGCACTAGCTTCCAGTTATCGTCTGCCATTCGGTGGACCTCCAAAAATACTGCTCGCCCTCAGCCCTCATGTCAGGATGGCCGAGCGGTCTAAGGCGCTGCGTTCAGGTCGCAGTCTCCCCTGGAGGCGTGGGTTCGAATCCCACTTCTGACAAGGCTAACCTTTGGCTGTGGGCTCAGGCTGGAGTCTTTAACCCTCTGGCGAGTTGATTTTAAACCTTAACAAGAGCACTGCGACGACACGGCCACGCATTACACGAACAGGAGAGCAATACCACGACTGCGTTTATACCACACTAGTCCTACAAAAACACTGGATTTCAAGGGCATTGCGCGTCCAACGATTTCAGAGGACGCCACGCAATTTAATGAGATTCAGGGAAACTACTTGAAAAAGACACACGTTTTCTCAGAATGTCATGCTGTCTGGCCTCCAGGGGAGCCGAAGAGCCTTTTTGGCCCCAGGAGAAATGGACGATCACACGAAAGGGAATAAAGGAAACCGCTCTATCGTCTAAACGCTCTCGTGCGCCAAAAGGCACCACCCTGCCCCGTGTGAGGCTCGAACTCACGACCTTCAGATTATGAGACTGACGCGCTGCCTAACTGCGCCAACGAGGCATGTGCTTTGGCTGGGCTGAGCGGTGAAGCACTAGCTTCCAGTTATCGTCTGCCATTCGGTGGAGCTCCAAAAATACTGCTCGCCCTCAGCCCTCATGTCAGGATGGCCGAGCGGTCTAAGGCGCTGCGTTCAGGTCGCAGTCTCCCCTGGAGGCGTGGGTTCGAATCCCACTTCTGACAAGGCTAACCTTTGGCTGTGGGCTCAGGCTGGAGTCTTTAACCCTCTGGCGAGTTGATTTTAAACCTTAACAAGAGCACTGCGACGACACGGCCACGCATTACACGAACAGGAGAGCAATACCACGACTGCGTTTATACCACACTAGTCCTACAAAAACACTGGATTTCAAGGGCATTGCGCGTCCAACGATTTCAGAGGACGCCACGCAATTTAATGAGATTCAGGGAAACTACTTGAAAAAGACACACGTTTTCTCAGAATGTCATGCTGTCTGGCCTCCAGGGGAGCCGAAGAGCCTTTTTGGCCCCAGGAGAAATGGACGATCACACGAAAGGGAATAAAGGAAACCGCTCTATCGTCTAAACGCTCTCGTGCGCCAAAAGGCACCACCCTGCCCCGTGTGAGGCTCGAACTCACGACCTTCAGATTATGAGACTGACGCGCTGCCTAACTGCGCCAACGAGGCATGTGCTTTGGCTGGGCTGAGCGGTGAAGCACTAACTTCCAGTTATCGTCTGCCATTCGGTGGAGGTCCAAAAATACTGCTCGCCCTCAGCCCTCTTGTCAGGATGGCCGAGCGGTCTAAGGCGCTGCGTTCAGGTCGCAGTCTCCCCTGGAGGCGTGGGTTCGAATCCCACTTCTGACAAGGCTAACCTTTGGCTGTGGGCTCAGGCTGGAGTCTTTAACCCTCTGGCGAGTTGATTTTAAACCTTAACAAGAGCACTGCGACGACACGGCCACGCATTACACGAACAGGAGAGCAATACCATGACTGTGTTTATACCACACTAGTCCTACAAAAACACTGGATTTCAAGGGCATTGCGCGTCCAACGATTTCAGAGGACGCCACGCAATTTAATGAGATTCAGGGAAACTACTTGAAAAAGACACACGTTTTCTCAGAATGTCATGCTGTCTGGCCTCCAGGGGAGCCGAAGAGCCTTTTTGGCCCCAGGAGAAATGGACGATCACACGAAAGGGAATAAAGGAAACCGCTCTATCGTCTAAACGCTCTCGTGCGCCAAAAGGCACCACCCTGCCCCGTGTGAGGCTCGAACTCACGACCTTCAGATTATGAGACTGACGCGCTGCCTAACTGCGCCAACGAGGCATGTGCTTCAGCTGGGCTGAGCGGTGAAGCACTAGCTTCCAGTTATCGTCTGCCATTCGGTGGACCTCCAAAAATACTGCTCGCCCTCAGCCCTCATGTCAGGATGGCCGAGCGGTCTAAGGCGCTGCGTTCAGGTCGCAGTCTCCCCTGGAGGCGTGGGTTCGAATCCCACTTCTGACAAGGCTAACCTTTGGCTGTGGGCTCAGGCTGGAGTCTTTAACCCTCTGGCGAGTTGATTTTAAACCTTAACAAGAGCACTGCGACGACACGGCCACGCATTACACGAACAGGAGAGCAATACCACGACTGCGTTTATACCACACTAGTCCTACAAAAACACTGGATTTCAAGGGCATTGCGCGTCCAACGATTTCAGAGGACGCCACGCAATTTAATGAGATTCAGGGAAACTACTTGAAAAAGACACACGTTTTCTCAGAATGTCATGCTGTCTGGCCTACAGGGGAGCCGAAGAGCCTTTTTGGCCCCAGGAGAAATGGACGATCATACGAAAGGGAATAAAGGAAACCGCTCTATCGTCTAAACGCTCTCGTGCGCCAAAAGGCACCACCCTGCCCCGTGTGAGGCTCGAACTCACGACCTTCACATTATGAGACTGACGCGCTGCCTAACTGCGCCAACGAGGCATGTGCTTCAGCTGGGCTGAGCGGTGAAGCACTAGCTTCCAGTTATCGTCTGCCATTCGGTGGACCTCCAAAAATACTGCTCGCCCTCAGCCCTCATGTCAGGATGGCCGAGCGGTCTAAGGCGCTGCGTTCAGGTCGCAGTCTCCCCTGGAGGCGTGGGTTCGAATCCCACTTCTGACAAGGCTAACCTTTGGCTGTGGGCTCAGGCTGGAGTCTTTAACCCTCTGGCGAGTTGATTTTAAACCTTAACAAGAGCACTGCGACGACACGGCCACGCATTACACGAACAGGAGAGCAATACCACGACTGCGTTTATACCACACTAGTCCTACAAAAACACTGGATTTCAAGGGCATTGCGCGTCCAACGATTTCAGAGGACGCCACGCAATTTAATGAGATTCAGGGAAACTACTTGAAAAAGACACACGTTTTCTCAGAATGTCATGCTGTCTGGCCTCCAGGGGAGCCGAAGAGCCTTTTTGGCCCCAGGAGAAATGGACGATCACACGAAAGGGAATAAAGGAAACCGCTCTATCGTCTAAATGCTCTCGTGCGCCAAAAGGCACCACCCTGCCCCGTGTGAGGCTCGAACTCACGACCTTCAGATTATGAGACTGACGCGCTGCCTAACTGCGCCAACGAGGCATGTGCTTAGGCTGGGCTGAGCGGTGAAGCACTAGCTTCCAGTTATCGTCTGCCATTCGGTGGACCTCCAAAAATACTGCTCGCCCTCAGCCCTCATGTCAGGATGGCCGAGCGGTCTAAGGCGCTGCGTTCAGGTCGCAGTCTCCCCTGGAGGCGTGGGTTCGAATCCCACTTCTGACAAGGCTAACCTTTGGCTGTGGGCTCAGGCTGGAGTCTTTAACCCTCTGGCGAGTTGATTTTAAACCTTAACAAGAGCACTGCGACGACACGGCCACGCATTACACGAACAGGAGAGCAATACCACGACTGCGTTTATACCACACTAGTCCTACAAAAACACTGGATTTCAAGGGCATTGCGCGTCCAACGATTTCAGAGGACGCCACGCAATTTAATGAGATTCAGGGAAACTACTTGAAAAAGACACACGTTTTCTCAGAATGTCATGCTGTCTGGCCTCCAGGGGAGCCGAAGAGCCTTTTTGGCCCCAGGAGAAATGGACGATCACACGAAAGGGAATAAAGGAAACCGCTCTATCGTCTAAACGCTCTTGTGCGCCAAAAGGCACCACCCTGCCCCGTGTGAGGCTCGAACTCACGACCTTCAGATTATGAGACTGACGCGCTGCCTAACTGCGCCAACGAGGCATGTGCTTTGGCTGGGCTGAGCGGTGAAGCACTAACTTCCAGTTATCGTCTGCCATTCGGTGGAGCTCCAAAAATACTGCTCGCCCTCAGCCCTCTTGTCAGGATGGCCGAGCGGTCTAAGGCGCTGCGTTCAGGTCGCAGTCTCCCCTGGAGGCGTGGGTTCGAATCCCACTTCTGACAAGGCTAACCTTTGGCTGTGGGCTCAGGCTGGAGTCTTTAACCCTCTGGCGAGTTGATTTTAAACCTTAACAAGAGCACTGCGACGACACGGCCACGCATTACACGAACAGGAGAGCAATACCACGACTGCGTTTATACCACACTAGTCCTACAAAAACACTGGATTTCAAGGGCATTGCGCGTCCAACGATTTCAGAGGACGCCACGCAATTTAATGAGATTCAGGGAAACTACTTGAAAAAGACACACGTTTTCTCAGAATGTCATGCTGTCTGGCCTCCAGGGGAGCCGAAGAGCCTTTTTGGCCCCAGGAGAAATGGACGATCACACGAAAGGGAATAAAGGAAACCGCTCTATCGTCTAAACGCTCTCGTGCGCCAAAAGGCACCACCCTGCCCCGTGTGAGGCTCGAACTCACGACCTTCAGATTATGAGACTGACGCGCTGCCTAACTGCGCCAACGAGGCATGTGCTTTGGCTGGGCTGAGCGGTGAAGCACTAACTTCCAGTTATCGTCTGCCATTCGGTGGAGGTCCAAAAATACTGCTCGCCCTCAGCCCTCTTGTCAGGATGGCCGAGCGGTCTAAGGCGCTGCGTTCAGGTCGCAGTCTCCCCTGGAGGCGTGGGTTCGAATCCCACTTCTGACAAGGCTAACCTTTGGCTGTGGGCTCAGGCTGGAGTCTTTAACCCTCTGGCGAGTTGATTTTAAACCTTAACAAGAGCACTGCGACGACACGGCCACGCATTACACGAACAGGAGAGCAATACCATGACTGTGTTTATACCACACTAGTCCTACAAAAACACTGGATTTCAAGGGCATTGCGCGTCCAACGATTTCAGAGGACGCCACGCAATTTAATGAGATTCAGGGAAACTACTTGAAAAAGACACACGTTTTCTCAGAATGTCATGCTGTCTGGCCTCCAGGGGAGCCGAAGAGCCTTTTTGGCCCCAGGAGAAATGGACGATCACACGAAAGGGAATAAAGGAAACCGCTCTATCGTCTAAACGCTCTCGTGCGCCAAAAGGCACCACCCTGCCCCGTGTGAGGCTCGAACTCACGACCTTCAGATTATGAGACTGACGCGCTGCCTAACTGCGCCAACGAGGCATGTGCTTCAGCTGGGCTGAGCGGTGAAGCACTAGCTTCCAGTTATCGTCTGCCATTCGGTGGACCTCCAAAAATACTGCTCGCCCTCAGCCCTCATGTCAGGATGGCCGAGCGGTCTAAGGCGCTGCGTTCAGGTCGCAGTCTCCCCTGGAGGCGTGGGTTCGAATCCCACTTCTGACAAGGCTAACCTTTGGCTGTGGGCTCAGGCTGGAGTCTTTAACCCTCTGGCGAGTTGATTTTAAACCTTAACAAGAGCACTGCGACGACACGGCCACGCATTACACGAACAGGAGAGCAATACCACGACTGCGTTTATACCACACTAGTCCTACAAAAACACTGGATTTCAAGGGCATTGCGCGTCCAACGATTTCAGAGGACGCCACGCAATTTAATGAGATTCAGGGAAACTACTTGAAAAAGACACACGTTTTCTCAGAATGTCATGCTGTCTGGCCTACAGGGGAGCCGAAGAGCCTTTTTGGCCCCAGGAGAAATGGACGATCATACGAAAGGGAATAAAGGAAACCGCTCTATCGTCTAAACGCTCTCGTGCGCCAAAAGGCACCACCCTGCCCCGTGTGAGGCTCGAACTCACGACCTTCAGATTATGAGACTGACGCGCTGCCTAACTGCGCCAACGAGGCATGTGCTTCAGCTGGGCTGAGCGGTGAAGCACTAGCTTCCAGTTATCGTCTGCCATTCGGTGGACCTCCAAAAATACTGCTCGCCCTCAGCCCTCATGTCAGGATGGCCGAGCGGTCTAAGGCGCTGCGTTCAGGTCGCAGTCTCCCCTGGAGGCGTGGGTTCGAATCCCACTTCTGACAAGGCTAACCTTTGGCTGTGGGCTCAGGCTGGAGTCTTTAACCCTCTGGCGAGTTGATTTTAAACCTTAACAAGAGCACTGCGACGACACGGCCACGCATTACACGAACAGGAGAGCAATACCACGACTGCGTTTATACCACACTAGTCCTACAAAAACACTGGATTTCAAGGGCATTGCGCGTCCAACGATTTCAGAGGACGCCACGCAATTTAATGAGATTCAGGGAAACTACTTGAAAAAGACACACGTTTTCTCAGAATGTCATGCTGTCTGGCCTCCAGGGGAGCCGAAGAGCCTTTTTGGCCCCAGGAGAAATGGACGATCACACGAAAGGGAATAAAGGAAACCGCTCTATCGTCTAAATGCTCTCGTGCGCCAAAAGGCACCACCCTGCCCCGTGTGAGGCTCGAACTCACGACCTTCAGATTATGAGACTGACGCGCTGCCTAACTGCGCCAACGAGGCATGTGCTTCAGCTGGGCTGAGCGGTGAAGCACTAGCTTCCAGTTATCGTCTGCCATTCGGTGGACCTCCAAAAATACTGCTCGCCCTCAGCCCTCGTGTCAGGATGGCCGAGCGGTCTAAGGCGCTGCGTTCAGGTCGCAGTCTCCCCTGGAGGCGTGGGTTCGAATCCCACTTCTGACAAGGCTAACCTTTGGCTGTGGGCTCAGGCTGGAGTCTTTAACCCTCTGGCGAGTTGATTTTAAACCTTAACAAGAGCACTGCGACGACACGGCCACGCATTACACGAACAGGAGAGCAATACCACGACTGCGTTTATACCACACTAGTCCTACAAAAACACTGGATTTCAAGGGCATTGCGCGTCCAACGATTTCAGAGGACGCCACGCAATTTAATGAGATTCAGGGAAACTACTTGAAAAAGACACACGTTTTCTCAGAATGTCATGCTGTCTGGCCTCCAGGGGAGCCGAAGAGCCTTTTTGGCCCCAGGAGAAATGGACGATCACACGAAAGGGAATAAAGGAAACCGCTCTATCGTCTAAACGCTCTCGTGCGCCAAAAGGCACCACCCTGCCCCGTGTGAGGCTCGAACTCACGACCTTCAGATTATGAGACTGACGCGCTGCCTAACTGCGCCAACGAGGCATGTGCTTTGGCTGGGCTGAGCGGTGAAGCACTAACTTCCAGTTATCGTCTGCCATTCGGTGGAGGTCCAAAAATACTGCTCGCCCTCAGCCCTCTTGTCAGGATGGCCGAGCGGTCTAAGGCGCTGCGTTCAGGTCGCAGTCTCCCCTGGAGGCGTGGGTTCGAATCCCACTTCTGACAAGGCTAACCTTTGGCTGTGGGCTCAGGCTGGAGTCTTTAACCCTCTGGCGAGTTGATTTTAAACCTTAACAAGAGCACTGCGACGACACGGCCACGCATTACACGAACAGGAGAGCAATACCACGACTGCGTTTATACCACACTAGTCCTACAAAAACACTGGATTTCAAGGGCATTGCGCGTCCAACGATTTCAGAGGACGCCACGCAATTTAATGAGATTCAGGGAAACTACTTGAAAAAGACACACGTTTTCTCAGAATGTCATGCTGTCTGGCCTCCAGGGGAGCCGAAGAGCCTTTTTGGCCCCAGGAGAAATGGACGATCACACGAAAGGGAATAAAGGAAACCGCTCTATCGTCTAAACGCTCTCGTGCGCCAAAAGGCACCACCCTGCCCCGTGTGAGGCTCGAACTCACGACCTTCAGATTATGAGACTGACGCGCTGCCTAACTGCGCCAACGAGGCATGTGCTTCAGCTGGGCTGAGCGGTGAAGCACTAGCTTCCAGTTATCGTCTGCCATTCGGTGGACCTCCAAAAATACTGCTCGCCCTCAGCCCTCTTGTCAGGATGGCCGAGCGGTCTAAGGCGCTGCGTTCAGGTCGCAGTCTCCCCTGGAGGCGTGGGTTCGAATCCCACTTCTGACAAGGCTAACCTTTGGCTGTGGGCTCAGGCTGGAGTCTTTAACCCTCTGGCGAGTTGATTTTAAACCTTAACAAGAGCACTGCGACGACACGGCCACGCATTACACGAACAGGAGAGCAATACCACGACTGCGTTTATACCACACTAGTCCTACAAAAACACTGGATTTCAAGGGCATTGCGCGTCCAACGATTTCAGAGGACGCCACGCAATTTAATGAGATTCAGGGAAACTACTTGAAAAAGACACACGTTTTCTCAGAATGTCATGCTGTCTGGCCTCCAGGGGAGCCGAAGAGCCTTTTTGGCCCCAGGAGAAATGGACGATCACACGAAAGGGAATAAAGGAAACCGCTCTATCGTCTAAACGCTCTCGTGCGCCAAAAGGCACCACCCTGCCCCGTGTGAGGCTCGAACTCACGACCTTCAGATTATGAGACTGACGCGCTGCCTAACTGCGCCAACGAGGCATGTGCTTCAGCTGGGCTGAGCGGTGAAGCACTAGCTTCCAGTTATCGTCTGCCATTCGGTGGACCTCCAAAAATACTGCTCGCCCTCAGCCCTCATGTCAGGATGGCCGAGCGGTCTAAGGCGCTGCGTTCAGGTCGCAGTCTCCCCTGGAGGCGTGGGTTCGAATCCCACTTCTGACAAGGCTAACCTTTGGCTGTGGGCTCAGGCTGGAGTCTTTAACCCTCTGGCGAGTTGATTTTAAACCTTAACAAGAGCACTGCGACGACACGGCCACGCATTACACGAACAGGAGAGCAATACCACGACTGCGTTTATACCACACTAGTCCTACAAAAACACTGGATTTCAAGGGCATTGCGCGTCCAACGATTTCAGAGGACGCCACGCAATTTAATGAGATTCAGGGAAACTACTTGAAAAAGACACACGTTTTCTCAGAATGTCATGCTGTCTGGCCTCCAGGGGAGCCGAAGAGCCTTTTTGGCCCCAGGAGAAATGGACGATCACACGAAAGGGAATAAAGGAAACCGCTCTATCGTCTAATCGCTCTCGTGCGCCAAAAGGCACCACCCTGCCCCGTGTGAGGCTCGAACTCACGACCTTCAGATTATGAGACTGACGCGCTGCCTAACTGCGCCAACGAGGCATGTGCTTCAGCTGGGCTGAGCGGTGAAGCACTAGCTTCCAGTTATCGTCTGCCATTCGGTGGACCTCCAAAAATACTGCTCGCCCTCAGCCCTCATGTCAGGATGGCCGAGCGGTCTAAGGCGCTGCGTTCAGGTCGCAGTCTCCCCTGGAGGCGTGGGTTCGAATCCCACTTCTGACAAGGCTAACCTTTGGCTGTGGGCTCAGGCTGGAGTCTTTAACCCTCTGGCGAGTTGATTTTAAACCTTAACAAGAGCACTGCGACGACACGGCCACGCATTACACGAACAGGAGAGCAATACCACGACTGCGTTTATACCACACTAGTCCTACAAAAACACTGGATTTCAAGGGCATTGCGCGTCCAACGATTTCAGAGGACGCCACGCAATTTAATGAGATTCAGGGAAACTACTTGAAAAAGACACACGTTTTCTCAGAATGTCATGCTGTCTGGCCTCCAGGGGAGCCGAAGAGCCTTTTTGGCCCCAGGAGAAATGGACGATCACACGAAAGGGAATAAAGGAAACCGCTCTATCGTCTAAACGCTCTCGTGCGCCAAAAGGCACCACCCTGCCCCGTGTGAGGCTCGAACTCACGACCTTCAGATTATGAGACTGACGCGCTGCCTAACTGCGCCAACGAGGCATGTGCTTTGGCTGGGCTGAGCGGTGAAGCACTAGCTTCCAGTTATCGTCTGCCATTCGGTGGAGCTCCAAAAATACTGCTCGCCCTCAGCCCTCGTGTCAGGATGGCCGAGCGGTCTAAGGCGCTGCGTTCAGGTCGCAGTCTCCCCTGGAGGCGTGGGTTCGAATCCCACTTCTGACAAGGCTAACCTTTGGCTGTGGGCTCAGGCTGGAGTCTTTAACCCTCTGGCGAGTTGATTTTAAACCTTAACAAGAGCACTGCGACGACACGGCCACGCATTACACGAACAGGAGAGCAATACCACGACTGCGTTTATACCACACTAGTCCTACAAAAACACTGGATTTCAAGGGCATTGCGCGTCCAACGATTTCAGAGGACGCCACGCAATTTAATGAGATTCAGGGAAACTACTTGAAAAAGACACACGTTTTCTCAGAATGTCATGCTGTCTGGCCTCCAGGGGAGCCGAAGAGCCTTTTTGGCCCCAGGAGAAATGGACGATCACACGAAAGGGAATAAAGGAAACCGCTCTATCGTCTAAACGCTCTCGTGCGCCAAAAGGCACCACCCTGCCCCGTGTGAGGCTCGAACTCACGACCTTCAGATTATGAGACTGACGCGCTGCCTAACTGCGCCAACGAGGCATGTGCTTTGGCTGGGCTGAGCGGTGAAGCACTAACTTCCAGTTATCGTCTGCCATTCGGTGGAGCTCCAAAAATACTGCTCGCCCTCAGCCCTCTTGTCAGGATGGCCGAGCGGTCTAAGGCGCTGCGTTCAGGTCGCAGTCTCCCCTGGAGGCGTGGGTTCGAATCCCACTTCTGACAAGGCTAACCTTTGGCTGTGGGCTCAGGCTGGAGTCTTTAACCCTCTGGCGAGTTGATTTTAAACCTTAACAAGAGCACTGCGACGACACGGCCACGCATTACACGAACAGGAGAGCAATACCATGACTGTGTTTATACCACACTAGTCCTACAAAAACACTGGATTTCAAGGGCATTGCGCGTCCAACGATTTCAGAGGACGCCACGCAATTTAATGAGATTCAGGGAAACTACTTGAAAAAGACACACGTTTTCTCAGAATGTCATGCTGTCTGGCCTCCAGGGGAGCCGAAGAGCCTTTTTGGCCCCAGGAGAAATGGACGATCACACGAAAGGGAATAAAGGAAACCGCTCTATCGTCTAAACGCTCTCGTGCGCCAAAAGGCACCACCCTGCCCCGTGTGAGGCTCGAACTCACGACCTTCAGATTATGAGACTGACGCGCTGCCTAACTGCGCCAACGAGGCATGTGCTTCAGCTGGGCTGAGCGGTGAAGCACTAGCTTCCAGTTATCGTCTGCCATTCGGTGGACCTCCAAAAATACTGCTCGCCCTCAGCCCTCATGTCAGGATGGCCGAGCGGTCTAAGGCGCTGCGTTCAGGTCGCAGTCTCCCCTGGAGGCGTGGGTTCGAATCCCACTTCTGACAAGGCTAACCTTTGGCTGTGGGCTCAGGCTGGAGTCTTTAACCCTCTGGCGAGTTGATTTTAAACCTTAACAAGAGCACTGCGACGACACGGCCACGCATTACACGAACAGGAGAGCAATACCACGACTGCGTTTATACCACACTAGTCCTACAAAAACACTGGATTTCAAGGGCATTGCGCGTCCAACGATTTCAGAGGACGCCACGCAATTTAATGAGATTCAGGGAAACTACTTGAAAAAGACACACGTTTTCTCAGAATGTCATGCTGTCTGGCCTCCAGGGGAGCCGAAGAGCCTTTTTGGCCCCAGGAGAAATGGCCGATCATACGAAAGGGAATAAAGGAAACCGCTCTATCGTCTAAACGCTCTCGTGCGCCAAAAGGCACCACCCTGCCCCGTGTGAGGCTCGAACTCACGACCTTCAGATTATGAGACTGACGCGCTGCCTAACTGCGCCAACGAGGCATGTGCTTCAGCTGGGCTGAGCGGTGAAGCACTAGCTTCCAGTTATCGTCTGCCATTCGGTGGACCTCCAAAAATACTGCTCGCCCTCAGCCCTCATGTCAGGATGGCCGAGCGGTCTAAGGCGCTGCGTTCAGGTCGCAGTCTCCCCTGGAGGCGTGGGTTCGAATCCCACTTCTGACAAGGCTAACCTTTGGCTGTGGGCTCAGGCTGGAGTCTTTAACCCTCTGGCGAGTTGATTTTAAACCTTAACAAGAGCACTGCGACGACACGGCCACGCATTACACGAACAGGAGAGCAATACCACGACTGCGTTTATACCACACTAGTCCTACAAAAACACTGGATTTCAAGGGCATTGCGCGTCCAACGATTTCAGAGGACGCCACGCAATTTAATGAGATTCAGGGAAACTACTTGAAAAAGACACACGTTTTCTCAGAATGTCATGCTGTCTGGCCTCCAGGGGAGCCGAAGAGCCTTTTTGGCCCCAGGAGAAATGGACGATCACACGAAAGGGAATAAAGGAAACCGCTCTATCGTCTAAATGCTCTCGTGCGCCAAAAGGCACCACCCTGCCCCGTGTGAGGCTCGAACTCACGACCTTCAGATTATGAGACTGACGCGCTGCCTAACTGCGCCAACGAGGCATGTGCTTAGGCTGGGCTGAGCGGTGAAGCACTAGCTTCCAGTTATCGTCTGCCATTCGGTGGACCTCCAAAAATACTGCTCGCCCTCAGCCCTCGTGTCAGGATGGCCGAGCGGTCTAAGGCGCTGCGTTCAGGTCGCAGTCTCCCCTGGAGGCGTGGTTTCGAATCCCACTTCTGACAAGGCTAACCTTTGGCTGTGGGCTCAGGCTGGAGTCTTTAACCCTCTGGCGAGTTGATTTTAAACCTTAACAAGAGCACTGCGACGACACGGCCACGCATTACACGAACAGGAGAGCAATACCACGACTGCGTTTATACCACACTAGTCCTACAAAAACACTGGATTTCAAGGGCATTGCGCGTCCAACGATTTCAGAGGACGCCACGCAATTTAATGAGATTCAGGGAAACTACTTGAAAAAGACACACGTTTTCTCAGAATGTCATGCTGTCTGGCCTCCAGGGGAGCCGAAGAGCCTTTTTGGCCCCAGGAGAAATGGACGATCACACGAAAGGGAATAAAGGAAACCGCTCTATCGTCTAAACGCTCTTGTGCGCCAAAAGGCACCACCCTGCCCCGTGTGAGGCTCGAACTCACGACCTTCAGATTATGAGACTGACGCGCTGCCTAACTGCGCCAACGAGGCATGTGCTTTGGCTGGGCTGAGCGGTGAAGCACTAACTTCCAGTTATCGTCTGCCATTCGGTGGAGCTCCAAAAATACTGCTCGCCCTCAGCCCTCTTGTCAGGATGGCCGAGCGGTCTAAGGCGCTGCGTTCAGGTCGCAGTCTCCCCTGGAGGCGTGGGTTCGAATCCCACTTCTGACAAGGCTAACCTTTGGCTGTGGGCTCAGGCTGGAGTCTTTAACCCTCTGGCGAGTTGATTTTAAACCTTAACAAGAGCACTGCGACGACACGGCCACGCATTACACGAACAGGAGAGCAATACCACGACTGCGTTTATACCACACTAGTCCTACAAAAACACTGGATTTCAAGGGCATTGCGCGTCCAACGATTTCAGAGGACGCCACGCAATTTAATGAGATTCAGGGAAACTACTTGAAAAAGACACACGTTTTCTCAGAATGTCATGCTGTCTGGCCTCCAGGGGAGCCGAAGAGCCTTTTTGGCCCCAGGAGAAATGGACGATCACACGAAAGGGAATAAAGGAAACCGCTCTATCGTCTAAACGCTCTCGTGCGCCAAAAGGCACCACCCTGCCCCGTGTGAGGCTCGAACTCACGACCTTCAGATTATGAGACTGACGCGCTGCCTAACTGCGCCAACGAGGCATGTGCTTTGGCTGGGCTGAGCGGTGAAGCACTAACTTCCAGTTATCGTCTGCCATTCGGTGGAGGTCCAAAAATACTGCTCGCCCTCAGCCCTCTTGTCAGGATGGCCGAGCGGTCTAAGGCGCTGCGTTCAGGTCGCAGTCTCCCCTGGAGGCGTGGGTTCGAATCCCACTTCTGACAAGGCTAACCTTTGGCTGTGGGCTCAGGCTGGAGTCTTTAACCCTCTGGCGAGTTGATTTTAAACCTTAACAAGAGCACTGCGACGACACGGCCACGCATTACACGAACAGGAGAGCAATACCATGACTGTGTTTATACCACACTAGTCCTACAAAAACACTGGATTTCAAGGGCATTGCGCGTCCAACGATTTCAGAGGACGCCACGCAATTTAATGAGATTCAGGGAAACTACTTGAAAAAGACACACGTTTTCTCAGAATGTCATGCTGTCTGGCCTCCAGGGGAGCCGAAGAGCCTTTTTGGCCCCAGGAGAAATGGACGATCACACGAAAGGGAATAAAGGAAACCGCTCTATCGTCTAAACGCTCTCGTGCGCCAAAAGGCACCACCCTGCCCCGTGTGAGGCTCGAACTCACGACCTTCAGATTATGAGACTGACGCGCTGCCTAACTGCGCCAACGAGGCATGTGCTTCAGCTGGGCTGAGCGGTGAAGCACTAGCTTCCAGTTATCGTCTGCCATTCGGTGGACCTCCAAAAATACTGCTCGCCCTCAGCCCTCATGTCAGGATGGCCGAGCGGTCTAAGGCGCTGCGTTCAGGTCGCAGTCTCCCCTGGAGGCGTGGGTTCGAATCCCACTTCTGACAAGGCTAACCTTTGGCTGTGGGCTCAGGCTGGAGTCTTTAACCCTCTGGCGAGTTGATTTTAAACCTTAACAAGAGCACTGCGACGACACGGCCACGCATTACACGAACAGGAGAGCAATACCACGACTGCGTTTATACCACACTAGTCCTACAAAAACACTGGATTTCAAGGGCATTGCGCGTCCAACGATTTCAGAGGACGCCACGCAATTTAATGAGATTCAGGGAAACTACTTGAAAAAGACACACGTTTTCTCAGAATGTCATGCTGTCTGGCCTACAGGGGAGCCGAAGAGCCTTTTTGGCCCCAGGAGAAATGGACGATCATACGAAAGGGAATAAAGGAAACCGCTCTATCGTCTAAACGCTCTCGTGCGCCAAAAGGCACCACCCTGCCCCGTGTGAGGCTCGAACTCACGACCTTCACATTATGAGACTGACGCGCTGCCTAACTGCGCCAACGAGGCATGTGCTTCAGCTGGGCTGAGCGGTGAAGCACTAGCTTCCAGTTATCGTCTGCCATTCGGTGGACCTCCAAAAATACTGCTCGCCCTCAGCCCTCATGTCAGGATGGCCGAGCGGTCTAAGGCGCTGCGTTCAGGTCGCAGTCTCCCCTGGAGGCGTGGGTTCGAATCCCACTTCTGACAAGGCTAACCTTTGGCTGTGGGCTCAGGCTGGAGTCTTTAACCCTCTGGCGAGTTGATTTTAAACCTTAACAAGAGCACTGCGACGACACGGCCACGCATTACACGAACAGGAGAGCAATACCACGACTGCGTTTATACCACACTAGTCCTACAAAAACACTGGATTTCAAGGGCATTGCGCGTCCAACGATTTCAGAGGACGCCACGCAATTTAATGAGATTCAGGGAAACTACTTGAAAAAGACACACGTTTTCTCAGAATGTCATGCTGTCTGGCCTCCAGGGGAGCCGAAGAGCCTTTTTGGCCCCAGGAGAAATGGACGATCACACGAAAGGGAATAAAGGAAACCGCTCTATCGTCTAAACGCTCTTGTGCGCCAAAAGGCACCACCCTGCCCCGTGTGAGGCTCGAACTCACGACCTTCAGATTATGAGACTGACGCGCTGCCTAACTGCGCCAACGAGGCATGTGCTTAGGCTGGGCTGAGCGGTGAAGCACTAGCTTCCAGTTATCGTCTGCCATTCGGTGGACCTCCAAAAATACTGCTCGCCCTCAGCCCTCGTGTCAGGATGGCCGAGCGGTCTAAGGCGCTGCGTTCAGGTCGCAGTCTCCCCTGGAGGCGTGGGTTCGAATCCCACTTCTGACAAGGCTAACCTTTGGCTGTGGGCTCAGGCTGGAGTCTTTAACCCTCTGGCGAGTTGATTTTAAACCTTAACAAGAGCACTGCGACGACACGGCCACGCATTACACGAACAGGAGAGCAATACCACGACTGCGTTTATACCACACTAGTCCTACAAAAACACTGGATTTCAAGGGCATTGCGCGTCCAACGATTTCAGAGGACGCCACGCAATTTAATGAGATTCAGGGAAACTACTTGAAAAAGACACACGTTTTCTCAGAATGTCATGCTGTCTGGCCTCCAGGGGAGCCGAAGAGCCTTTTTGGCCCCAGGAGAAATGGACGATCACACGAAAGGGAATAAAGGAAACCGCTCTATCGTCTAAACGCTCTTGTGCGCCAAAAGGCACCACCCTGCCCCGTGTGAGGCTCGAACTCACGACCTTCAGATTATGAGACTGACGCGCTGCCTAACTGCGCCAACGAGGCATGTGCTTTGGCTGGGCTGAGCGGTGAAGCACTAACTTCCAGTTATCGTCTGCCATTCGGTGGAGCTCCAAAAATACTGCTCGCCCTCAGCCCTCTTGTCAGGATGGCCGAGCGGTCTAAGGCGCTGCGTTCAGGTCGCAGTCTCCCCTGGAGGCGTGGGTTCGAATCCCACTTCTGACAAGGCTAACCTTTGGCTGTGGGCTCAGGCTGGAGTCTTTAACCCTCTGGCGAGTTGATTTTAAACCTTAACAAGAGCACTGCGACGACACGGCCACGCATTACACGAACAGGAGAGCAATACCACGACTGCGTTTATACCACACTAGTCCTACAAAAACACTGGATTTCAAGGGCATTGCGCGTCCAACGATTTCAGAGGACGCCACGCAATTTAATGAGATTCAGGGAAACTACTTGAAAAAGACACACGTTTTCTCAGAATGTCATGCTGTCTGGCCTCCAGGGGAGCCGAAGAGCCTTTTTGGCCCCAGGAGAAATGGACGATCACACGAAAGGGAATAAAGGAAACCGCTCTATCGTCTAAACGCTCTCGTGCGCCAAAAGGCACCACCCTGCCCCGTGTGAGGCTCGAACTCACGACCTTCAGATTATGAGACTGACGCGCTGCCTAACTGCGCCAACGAGGCATGTGCTTTGGCTGGGCTGAGCGGTGAAGCACTAACTTCCAGTTATCGTCTGCCATTCGGTGGAGCTCCAAAAATACTGCTCGCCCTCAGCCCTCTTGTCAGGATGGCCGAGCGGTCTAAGGCGCTGCGTTCAGGTCGCAGTCTCCCCTGGAGGCGTGGGTTCGAATCCCACTTCTGACAAGGCTAACCTTTGGCTGTGGGCTCAGGCTGGAGTCTTTAACCCTCTGGCGAGTTGATTTTAAACCTTAACAAGAGCACTGCGACGACACGGCCACGCATTACACGAACAGGAGAGCAATACCACGACTGCGTTTATACCACACTAGTCCTACAAAAACACTGGATTTCAAGGGCATTGCGCGTCCAACGATTTCAGAGGACGCCACGCAATTTAATGAGATTCAGGGAAACTACTTGAAAAAGACACACGTTTTCTCAGAATGTCATGCTGTCTGGCCTCCAGGGGAGCCGAAGAGCCTTTTTGGCCCCAGGAGAAATGGACGATCACACGAAAGGGAATAAAGGAAACCGCTCTATCGTCTAAACGCTCTCGTGCGCCAAAAGGCACCACCCTGCCCCGTGTGAGGCTCGAACTCACGACCTTCAGATTATGAGACTGACGCGCTGCCTAACTGCGCCAACGAGGCATGTGCTTTGGCTGGGCTGAGCGGTGAAGCACTAACTTCCAGTTATCGTCTGCCATTCGGTGGAGGTCCAAAAATACTGCTCGCCCTCAGCCCTCTTGTCAGGATGGCCGAGCGGTCTAAGGCGCTGCGTTCAGGTCGCAGTCTCCCCTGGAGGCGTGGGTTCGAATCCCACTTCTGACAAGGCTAACCTTTGGCTGTGGGCTCAGGCTGGAGTCTTTAACCCTCTGGCGAGTTGATTTTAAACCTTAACAAGAGCACTGCGACGACACGGCCACGCATTACACGAACAGGAGAGCAATACCACGACTGCGTTTATACCACACTAGTCCTACAAAAACACTGGATTTCAAGGGCATTGCGCGTCCAACGATTTCAGAGGACGCCACGCAATTTAATGAGATTCAGGGAAACTACTTGAAAAAGACACACGTTTTCTCAGAATGTCATGCTGTCTGGCCTCCAGGGGAGCCGAAGAGCCTTTTTGGCCCCAGGAGAAATGGACGATCACACGAAAGGGAATAAAGGAAACCGCTCTATCGTCTAAACGCTCTCGTGCGCCAAAAGGCACCACCCTGCCCCGTGTGAGGCTCGAACTCACGACCTTCAGATTATGAGACTGACGCGCTGCCTAACTGCGCCAACGAGGCATGTGCTTCAGCTGGGCTGAGCGGTGAAGCACTAGCTTCCAGTTATCGTCTGCCATTCGGTGGACCTCCAAAAATACTGCTCGCCCTCAGCCCTCATGTCAGGATGGCCGAGCGGTCTAAGGCGCTGCGTTCAGGTCGCAGTCTCCCCTGGAGGCGTGGGTTCGAATCCCACTTCTGACAAGGCTAACCTTTGGCTGTGGGCTCAGGCTGGAGTCTTTAACCCTCTGGCGAGTTGATTTTAAACCTTAACAAGAGCACTGCGACGACACGGCCACGCATTACACGAACAGGAGAGCAATACCACGACTGCGTTTATACCACACTAGTCCTACAAAAACACTGGATTTCAAGGGCATTGCGCGTCCAACGATTTCAGAGGACGCCACGCAATTTAATGAGATTCAGGGAAACTACTTGAAAAAGACACACGTTTTCTCAGAATGTCATGCTGTCTGGCCTCCAGGGGAGCCGAAGAGCCTTTTTGGCCCCAGGAGAAATGGACGATCACACGAAAGGGAATAAAGGAAACCGCTCTATCGTCTAAACGCTCTCGTGCGCCAAAAGGCACCACCCTGCCCCGTGTGAGGCTCGAACTCACGACCTTCAGATTATGAGACTGACGCGCTGCCTAACTGCGCCAACGAGGCATGTGCTTCAGCTGGGCTGAGCGGTGAAGCACTAGCTTCCAGTTATCGTCTGCCATTCGGTGGACCTCCAAAAATACTGCTCGCCCTCAGCCCTCATGTCAGGATGGCCGAGCGGTCTAAGGCGCTGCGTTCAGGTCGCAGTCTCCCCTGGAGGCGTGGGTTCGAATCCCACTTCTGACAAGGCTAACCTTTGGCTGTGGGCTCAGGCTGGAGTCTTTAACCCTCTGGCGAGTTGATTTTAAACCTTAACAAGAGCACTGCGACGACACGGCCACGCATTACACGAACAGGAGAGCAATACCACGACTGCGTTTATACCACACTAGTCCTACAAAAACACTGGATTTCAAGGGCATTGCGCGTCCAACGATTTCAGAGGACGCCACGCAATTTAATGAGATTCAGGGAAACTACTTGAAAAAGACACACGTTTTCTCAGAATGTCATGCTGTCTGGCCTCCAGGGGAGCCGAAGAGCCTTTTTGGCCCCAGGAGAAATGGACGATCACACGAAAGGGAATAAAGGAAACCGCTCTATCGTCTAAACGCTCTTGTGCGCCAAAAGGCACCACCCTGCCCCGTGTGAGGCTCGAACTCACGACCTTCAGATTATGAGACTGACGCGCTGCCTAACTGCGCCAACGAGGCATGTGCTTAGGCTGGGCTGAGCGGTGAAACACTAGCTTCCAGTTATCGTCTGCCATTCGGTGGAGCTCCAAAAATACTGCTCGCCCTCAGCCCTCTTGTCAGGATGGCCGAGCGGTCTAAGGCGCTGCGTTCAGGTCGCAGTCTCCCCTGGAGGCGTGGGTTCGAATCCCACTTCTGACAAGGCTAACCTTTGGCTGTGGGCTCAGGCTGGAGTCTTTAACCCTCTGGCGAGTTGATTTTAAACCTTAACAAGAGCACTGCGACGACACGGCCACGCATTACACGAACAGGAGAGCAATACCACGACTGCGTTTATACCACACTAGTCCTACAAAAACACTGGATTTCAAGGGCATTGCGCGTCCAACGATTTCAGAGGACGCCACGCAATTTAATGAGATTCAGGGAAACTACTTGAAAAAGACACACGTTTTCTCAGAATGTCATGCTGTCTGGCCTCCAGGGGAGCCGAAGAGCCTTTTTGGCCCCAGGAGAAATGGACGATCACACGAAAGGGAATAAAGGAAACCGCTCTATCGTCTAAACGCTCTCGTGCGCCAAAAGGCACCACCCTGCCCCGTGTGAGGCTCGAACTCACGACCTTCAGATTATGAGACTGACGCGCTGCCTAACTGCGCCAACGAGGCATGTGCTTTGGCTGGGCTGAGCGGTGAAGCACTAACTTCCAGTTATCGTCTGCCATTCGGTGGAGCTCCAAAAATACTGCTCGCCCTCAGCCCTCTTGTCAGGATGGCCGAGCGGTCTAAGGCGCTGCGTTCAGGTCGCAGTCTCCCCTGGAGGCGTGGGTTCGAATCCCACTTCTGACAAGGCTAACCTTTGGCTGTGGGCTCAGGCTGGAGTCTTTAACCCTCTGGCGAGTTGATTTTAAACCTTAACAAGAGCACTGCGACGACACGGCCACGCATTACACGAACAGGAGAGCAATACCACGACTGCGTTTATACCACACTAGTCCTACAAAAACACTGGATTTCAAGGGCATTGCGCGTCCAACGATTTCAGAGGACGCCACGCAATTTAATGAGATTCAGGGAAACTACTTGAAAAAGACACACGTTTTCTCAGAATGTCATGCTGTCTGGCCTCCAGGGGAGCCGAAGAGCCTTTTTGGCCCCAGGAGAAATGGACGATCACACGAAAGGGAATAAAGGAAACCGCTCTATCGTCTAAACGCTCTCGTGCGCCAAAAGGCACCACCCTGCCCCGTGTGAGGCTCGAACTCACGACCTTCAGATTATGAGACTGACGCGCTGCCTAACTGCGCCAACGAGGCATGTGCTTTGGCTGGGCTGAGCGGTGAAGCACTAACTTCCAGTTATCGTCTGCCATTCGGTGGAGGTCCAAAAATACTGCTCGCCCTCAGCCCTCTTGTCAGGATGGCCGAGCGGTCTAAGGCGCTGCGTTCAGGTCGCAGTCTCCCCTGGAGGCGTGGGTTCGAATCCCACTTCTGACAAGGCTAACCTTTGGCTGTGGGCTCAGGCTGGAGTCTTTAACCCTCTGGCGAGTTGATTTTAAACCTTAACAAGAGCACTGCGACGACACGGCCACGCATTACACGAACAGGAGAGCAATACCATGACTGTGTTTATACCACACTAGTCCTACAAAAACACTGGATTTCAAGGGCATTGCGCGTCCAACGATTTCAGAGGACGCCACGCAATTTAATGAGATTCAGGGAAACTACTTGAAAAAGACACACGTTTTCTCAGAATGTCATGCTGTCTGGCCTCCAGGGGAGCCGAAGAGCCTTTTTGGCCCCAGGAGAAATGGACGATCACACGAAAGGGAATAAAGGAAACCGCTCTATCGTCTAAACGCTCTCGTGCGCCAAAAGGCACCACCCTGCCCCGTGTGAGGCTCGAACTCACGACCTTCAGATTATGAGACTGACGCGCTGCCTAACTGCGCCAACGAGGCATGTGCTTCAGCTGGGCTGAGCGGTGAAGCACTAGCTTCCAGTTATCGTCTGCCATTCGGTGGACCTCCAAAAATACTGCTCGCCCTCAGCCCTCATGTCAGGATGGCCGAGCGGTCTAAGGCGCTGCGTTCAGGTCGCAGTCTCCCCTGGAGGCGTGGGTTCGAATCCCACTTCTGACAAGGCTAACCTTTGGCTGTGGGCTCAGGCTGGAGTCTTTAACCCTCTGGCGAGTTGATTTTAAACCTTAACAAGAGCACTGCGACGACACGGCCACGCATTACACGAACAGGAGAGCAATACCACGACTGCGTTTATACCACACTAGTCCTACAAAAACACTGGATTTCAAGGGCATTGCGCGTCCAACGATTTCAGAGGACGCCACGCAATTTAATGAGATTCAGGGAAACTACTTGAAAAAGACACACGTTTTCTCAGAATGTCATGCTGTCTGGCCTCCAGGGGAGCCGAAGAGCCTTTTTGGCCCCAGGAGAAATGGACGATCACACGAAAGGGAATAAAGGAAACCGCTCTATCGTCTAAACGCTCTCGTGCGCCAAAAGGCACCACCCTGCCCCGTGTGAGGCTCGAACTCACGACCTTCAGATTATGAGACTGACGCGCTGCCTAACTGCGCCAACGAGGCATGTGCTTCAGCTGGGCTGAGCGGTGAAGCACTAGCTTCCAGTTATCGTCTGCCATTCGGTGGACCTCCAAAAATACTGCTCGCCCTCAGCCCTCATGTCAGGATGGCCGAGCGGTCTAAGGCGCTGCGTTCAGGTCGCAGTCTCCCCTGGAGGCGTGGGTTCGAATCCCACTTCTGACAAGGCTAACCTTTGGCTGTGGGCTCAGGCTGGAGTCTTTAACCCTCTGGCGAGTTGATTTTAAACCTTAACAAGAGCACTGCGACGACACGGCCACGCATTACACGAACAGGAGAGCAATACCACGACTGCGTTTATACCACACTAGTCCTACAAAAACACTGGATTTCAAGGGCATTGCGCGTCCAACGATTTCAGAGGACGCCACGCAATTTAATGAGATTCAGGGAAACTACTTGAAAAAGACACACGTTTTCTCAGAATGTCATGCTGTCTGGCCTCCAGGGGAGCCGAAGAGCCTTTTTGGCCCCAGGAGAAATGGACGATCACACGAAAGGGAATAAAGGAAACCGCTCTATCGTCTAAATGCTCTTGTGCGCCAAAAGGCACCACCCTGCCCCGTGTGAGGCTCGAACTCACGACCTTCAGATTATGAGACTGACGCGCTGCCTAACTGCGCCAACGAGGCATGTGCTTAGGCTGGGCTGAGCGGTGAAGCACTAGCTTCCAGTTATCGTCTGCCATTCGGTGGACCTCCAAAAATACTGCTCGCCCTCAGCCCTCGTGTCAGGATGGCCGAGCGGTCTAAGGCGCTGCGTTCAGGTCGCAGTCTCCCCTGGAGGCGTGGGTTCGAATCCCACTTCTGACAAGGCTAACCTTTGGCTGTGGGCTCAGGCTGGAGTCTTTAACCCTCTGGCGAGTTGATTTTAAACCTTAACAAGAGCACTGCGACGACACGGCCACGCATTACACGAACAGGAGAGCAATACCACGACTGCGTTTATACCACACTAGTCCTACAAAAACACTGGATTTCAAGGGCATTGCGCGTCCAACGATTTCAGAGGACGCCACGCAATTTAATGAGATTCAGGGAAACTACTTGAAAAAGACACACGTTTTCTCAGAATGTCATGCTGTCTGGCCTCCAGGGGAGCCGAAGAGCCTTTTTGGCCCCAGGAGAAATGGACGATCACACGAAAGGGAATAAAGGAAACCGCTCTATCGTCTAAACGCTCTTGTGCGCCAAAAGGCACCACCCTGCCCCGTGTGAGGCTCGAACTCACGACCTTCAGATTATGAGACTGACGCGCTGCCTAACTGCGCCAACGAGGCATGTGCTTTGGCTGGGCTGAGCGGTGAAGCACTAACTTCCAGTTATCGTCTGCCATTCGGTGGAGCTCCAAAAATACTGCTCGCCCTCAGCCCTCTTGTCAGGATGGCCGAGCGGTCTAAGGCGCTGCGTTCAGGTCGCAGTCTCCCCTGGAGGCGTGGGTTCGAATCCCACTTCTGACAAGGCTAACCTTTGGCTGTGGGCTCAGGCTGGAGTCTTTAACCCTCTGGCGAGTTGATTTTAAACCTTAACAAGAGCACTGCGACGACACGGCCACGCATTACACGAACAGGAGAGCAATACCACGACTGCGTTTATACCACACTAGTCCTACAAAAACACTGGATTTCAAGGGCATTGCGCGTCCAACGATTTCAGAGGACGCCACGCAATTTAATGAGATTCAGGGAAACTACTTGAAAAAGACACACGTTTTCTCAGAATGTCATGCTGTCTGGCCTCCAGGGGAGCCGAAGAGCCTTTTTGGCCCCAGGAGAAATGGACGATCACACGAAAGGGAATAAAGGAAACCGCTCTATCGTCTAAACGCTCTCGTGCGCCAAAAGGCACCACCCTGCCCCGTGTGAGGCTCGAACTCACGACCTTCAGATTATGAGACTGACGCGCTGCCTAACTGCGCCAACGAGGCATGTGCTTTGGCTGGGCTGAGCGGTGAAGCACTAACTTCCAGTTATCGTCTGCCATTCGGTGGAGCTCCAAAAATACTGCTCGCCCTCAGCCCTCTTGTCAGGATGGCCGAGCGGTCTAAGGCGCTGCGTTCAGGTCGCAGTCTCCCCTGGAGGCGTGGGTTCGAATCCCACTTCTGACAAGGCTAACCTTTGGCTGTGGGCTCAGGCTGGAGTCTTTAACCCTCTGGCGAGTTGATTTTAAACCTTAACAAGAGCACTGCGACGACACGGCCACGCATTACACGAACAGGAGAGCAATACCACGACTGCGTTTATACCACACTAGTCCTACAAAAACACTGGATTTCAAGGGCATTGCGCGTCCAACGATTTCAGAGGACGCCACGCAATTTAATGAGATTCAGGGAAACTACTTGAAAAAGACACACGTTTTCTCAGAATGTCATGCTGTCTGGCCTCCAGGGGAGCCGAAGAGCCTTTTTGGCCCCAGGAGAAATGGACGATCACACGAAAGGGAATAAAGGAAACCGCTCTATCGTCTAAACGCTCTCGTGCGCCAAAAGGCACCACCCTGCCCCGTGTGAGGCTCGAACTCACGACCTTCAGATTATGAGACTGACGCGCTGCCTAACTGCGCCAACGAGGCATGTGCTTTGGCTGGGCTGAGCGGTGAAGCACTAACTTCCAGTTATCGTCTGCCATTCGGTGGAGGTCCAAAAATACTGCTCGCCCTCAGCCCTCTTGTCAGGATGGCCGAGCGGTCTAAGGCGCTGCGTTCAGGTCGCAGTCTCCCCTGGAGGCGTGGGTTCGAATCCCACTTCTGACAAGGCTAACCTTTGGCTGTGGGCTCAGGCTGGAGTCTTTAACCCTCTGGCGAGTTGATTTTAAACCTTAACAAGAGCACTGCGACGACACGGCCACGCATTACACGAACAGGAGAGCAATACCACGACTGCGTTTATACCACACTAGTCCTACAAAAACACTGGATTTCAAGGGCATTGCGCGTCCAACGATTTCAGAGGACGCCACGCAATTTAATGAGATTCAGGGAAACTACTTGAAAAAGACACACGTTTTCTCAGAATGTCATGCTGTCTGGCCTCCAGGGGAGCCGAAGAGCCTTTTTGGCCCCAGGAGAAATGGACGATCACACGAAAGGGAATAAAGGAAACCGCTCTATCGTCTAAACGCTCTCGTGCGCCAAAAGGCACCACCCTGCCCCGTGTGAGGCTCGAACTCACGACCTTCAGATTATGAGACTGACGCGCTGCCTAACTGCGCCAACGAGGCATGTGCTTCAGCTGGGCTGAGCGGTGAAGCACTAGCTTCCAGTTATCGTCTGCCATTCGGTGGACCTCCAAAAATACTGCTCGCCCTCAGCCCTCATGTCAGGATGGCCGAGCGGTCTAAGGCGCTGCGTTCAGGTCGCAGTCTCCCCTGGAGGCGTGGGTTCGAATCCCACTTCTGACAAGGCTAACCTTTGGCTGTGGGCTCAGGCTGGAGTCTTTAACCCTCTGGCGAGTTGATTTTAAACCTTAACAAGAGCACTGCGACGACACGGCCACGCATTACACGAACAGGAGAGCAATACCACGACTGCGTTTATACCACACTAGTCCTACAAAAACACTGGATTTCAAGGGCATTGCGCGTCCAACGATTTCAGAGGACGCCACGCAATTTAATGAGATTCAGGGAAACTACTTGAAAAAGACACACGTTTTCTCAGAATGTCATGCTGTCTGGCCTCCAGGGGAGCCGAAGAGCCTTTTTGGCCCCAGGAGAAATGGCCGATCACACGAAAGGGAATAAAGGAAACCGCTCTATCGTCTAATCGCTCTCGTGCGCCAAAAGGCACCACCCTGCCCCGTGTGAGGCTCGAACTCACGACCTTCAGATTATGAGACTGACGCGCTGCCTAACTGCGCCAACGAGGCATGTGCTTCAGCTGGGCTGAGCGGTGAAGCACTAGCTTCCAGTTATCGTCTGCCATTCGGTGGACCTCCAAAAATACTGCTCGCCCTCAGCCCTCGTGTCAGGATGGCCGAGCGGTCTAAGGCGCTGCGTTCAGGTCGCAGTCTCCCCTGGAGGCGTGGGTTCGAATCCCACTTCTGACAAGGCTAACCTTTGGCTGTGGGCTCAGGCTGGAGTCTTTAACCCTCTGGCGAGTTGATTTTAAACCTTAACAAGAGCACTGCGACGACACGGCCACGCATTACACGAACAGGAGAGCAATACCACGACTGCGTTTATACCACACTAGTCCTACAAAAACACTGGATTTCAAGGGCATTGCGCGTCCAACGATTTCAGAGGACGCCACGCAATTTAATGAGATTCAGGGAAACTACTTGAAAAAGACACACGTTTTCTCAGAATGTCATGCTGTCTGGCCTCCAGGGGAGCCGAAGAGCCTTTTTGGCCCCAGGAGAAATGGACGATCACACGAAAGGGAATAAAGGAAACCGCTCTATCGTCTAAACGCTCTTGTGCGCCAAAAGGCACCACCCTGCCCCGTGTGAGGCTCGAACTCACGACCTTCAGATTATGAGACTGACGCGCTGCCTAACTGCGCCAACGAGGCATGTGCTTTGGCTGGGCTGAGCGGTGAAGCACTAACTTCCAGTTATCGTCTGCCATTCGGTGGAGCTCCAAAAATACTGCTCGCCCTCAGCCCTCTTGTCAGGATGGCCGAGCGGTCTAAGGCACTGCGTTCAGGTCGCAGTCTCCCCTGGAGGCGTGGGTTCGAATCCCACTTCTGACAAGGCTAACCTTTGGCTGTGGGCTCAGGCTGGAGTCTTTAACCCTCTGGCGAGTTGATTTTAAACCTTAACAAGAGCACTGCGACGACACGGCCACGCATTACACGAACAGGAGAGCAATACCACGACTGCGTTTATACCACACTAGTCCTACAAAAACACTGGATTTCAAGGGCATTGCGCGTCCAACGATTTCAGAGGACGCCACGCAATTTAATGAGATTCAGGGAAACTACTTGAAAAAGACACACGTTTTCTCAGAATGTCATGCTGTCTGGCCTCCAGGGGAGCCGAAGAGCCTTTTTGGCCCCAGGAGAAATGGACGATCACACGAAAGGGAATAAAGGAAACCGCTCTATCGTCTAAACGCTCTCGTGCGCCAAAAGGCACCACCCTGCCCCGTGTGAGGCTCGAACTCACGACCTTCAGATTATGAGACTGACGCGCTGCCTAACTGCGCCAACGAGGCATGTGCTTTGGCTGGGCTGAGCGGTGAAGCACTAACTTCCAGTTATCGTCTGCCATTCGGTGGAGGTCCAAAAATACTGCTCGCCCTCAGCCCTCTTGTCAGGATGGCCGAGCGGTCTAAGGCGCTGCGTTCAGGTCGCAGTCTCCCCTGGAGGCGTGGGTTCGAATCCCACTTCTGACAAGGCTAACCTTTGGCTGTGGGCTCAGGCTGGAGTCTTTAACCCTCTGGCGAGTTGATTTTAAACCTTAACAAGAGCACTGCGACGACACGGCCACGCATTACACGAACAGGAGAGCAATACCATGACTGTGTTTATACCACACTAGTCCTACAAAAACACTGGATTTCAAGGGCATTGCGCGTCCAACGATTTCAGAGGACGCCACGCAATTTAATGAGATTCAGGGAAACTACTTGAAAAAGACACACGTTTTCTCAGAATGTCATGCTGTCTGGCCTCCAGGGGAGCCGAAGAGCCTTTTTGGCCCCAGGAGAAATGGACGATCACACGAAAGGGAATAAAGGAAACCGCTCTATCGTCTAAACGCTCTCGTGCGCCAAAAGGCACCACCCTGCCCCGTGTGAGGCTCGAACTCACGACCTTCAGATTATGAGACTGACGCGCTGCCTAACTGCGCCAACGAGGCATGTGCTTCAGCTGGGCTGAGCGGTGAAGCACTAGCTTCCAGTTATCGTCTGCCATTCGGTGGACCTCCAAAAATACTGCTCGCCCTCAGCCCTCATGTCAGGATGGCCGAGCGGTCTAAGGCGCTGCGTTCAGGTCGCAGTCTCCCCTGGAGGCGTGGGTTCGAATCCCACTTCTGACAAGGCTAACCTTTGGCTGTGGGCTCAGGCTGGAGTCTTTAACCCTCTGGCGAGTTGATTTTAAACCTTAACAAGAGCACTGCGACGACATGGCCACGCATTACACGAACAGGAAAGCAATACCACGACTGCGTTTATACCACACTAGTCCTACAAAAACACTGGATTTCAAGGGCATTGCGCGTCCAACGATTTCAGAGGACGCCACGCAATTTAATGAGATTCAGGGAAACTACTTGAAAAAGACACACGTTTTCTCAGAATGTCATGCTGTCTGGCCTCCAGGGGAGCCGAAGAGCCTTTTTGGCCCCAGGAGAAATGGACGATCACACGAAAGGGAATAAAGGAAACCGCTCTATCGTCTAATCGCTCTCGTGCGCCAAAAGGAACCACCATGCCCCGTGTGAGGCTCGAACTCACGACCTTCAGATTATGAGACTGACGCGCTGCCTAACTGCACCAACGAGGCATGTGCTTCAGCTGGGCTGAGCGGTGAAGCACTAGCTTCCAGTTATCGTCTGCCATTCGGTGGACCTCCAAAAATACTGCTCGCCCTCAGCCCTCATGTCAGGATGGCCGAGCGGTCTAAGGCGCTGCGTTCAGGTCGCAGTCTCCCCTGGAGGCGTGGGTTCGAATCCCACTTCTGACAAGGCTAACCTTTGGCTGTGGGCTCAGGCTGGAGTCTTTAACCCTCTGGCGAGTTGATTTTAAAACTTAACAAGAGCACTGCGACGACACGGCCACGCATTACACGAACAGGAGAGCAATACCACGACTGCGTTTATACCACACTAGTCCTACAAAAACACTGGATTTCAAGGGCATTGCGCGTCCAACGATTTCAGAGGACGCCACGCAATTTAATGAGATTCAGGGAAACTACTTGAAAAAGACACACGTTTTCTCAGAATGTCATGCTGTCTGGCCTCCAGGGGAGCCGAAGAGCCTTTTTGGCCCCAGGAGAAATGGACGATCACACGAAAGGGAATAAAGGAAACCGCTCTATCGTCTAAACGCTCTCGTGCGCCAAAAGGCACCACCCTGCCCCGTGTGAGGCTCGAACTCACGACCTTCAGATTATGAGACTGACGCGCTGCCTAACTGCGCCAACGAGGCATGTGCTTCGGCTGGGCTGAGCGGTGAAGCACTAGCTTCCAGTTATCGTCTGCCATTCGGTGGAGCTCCAAAAATACTGCTCGCCCTCAGCCCTCGTGTCAGGATGGCCGAGCGGTCTAAGGCGCTGCGTTCAGGTCGCAGTCTCCCCTGGAGGCGTGGGTTCGAATCCCACTTCTGACAAGGCTAACCTTTGGCTGTGGGCTCAGGCTGGAGTCTTTAACCCTCTGGCGAGTTGATTTTAAACCTTAACAAGAGCACTGCGACGACACGGCCACGCATTACACGAACAGGAGAGCAATACCACGACTGCGTTTATACCACACTAGTCCTACAAAAACACTGGATTTCAAGGGCATTGCGCGTCCAACGATTTCAGAGGACGCCACGCAATTTAATGAGATTCAGGGAAACTACTTGAAAAAGACACACGTTTTCTCAGAATGTCATGCTGTCTGGCCTCCAGGGGAGCCGAAGAGCCTTTTTGGCCCCAGGAGAAATGGACGATCACACGAAAGGGAATAAAGGAAACCGCTCTATCGTCTAAACGCTCTCGTGCGCCAAAAGGCACCACCCTGCCCCGTGTGAGGCTCGAACTCACGACCTTCAGATTATGAGACTGACGCGCTGCCTAACTGCGCCAACGAGGCATGTGCTTTGGCTGGGCTGAGCGGTGAAGCACTAACTTCCAGTTATCGTCTGCCATTCGGTGGAGGTCCAAAAATACTGCTCGCCCTCAGCCCTCTTGTCAGGATGGCCGAGCGGTCTAAGGCGCTGCGTTCAGGTCGCAGTCTCCCCTGGAGGCGTGGGTTCGAATCCCACTTCTGACAAGGCTAACCTTTGGCTGTGGGCTCAGGCTGGAGTCTTTAACCCTCTGGCGAGTTGATTTTAAACCTTAACAAGAGCACTGCGACGACACGGCCACGCATTACACGAACAGGAGAGCAATACCATGACTGTGTTTATACCACACTAGTCCTACAAAAACACTGGATTTCAAGGGCATTGCGCGTCCAACGATTTCAGAGGACGCCACGCAATTTAATGAGATTCAGGGAAACTACTTGAAAAAGACACACGTTTTCTCAGAATGTCATGCTGTCTGGCCTCCAGGGGAGCCGAAGAGCCTTTTTGGCCCCAGGAGAAATGGACGATCACACGAAAGGGAATAAAGGAAACCGCTCTATCGTCTAAACGCTCTCGTGCGCCAAAAGGCACCACCCTGCCCCGTGTGAGGCTCGAACTCACGACCTTCAGATTATGAGACTGACGCGCTGCCTAACTGCGCCAACGAGGCATGTGCTTCGGCTGGGCTGAGCAGTGAAGCACTAGCTTCCAGTTATCGTCTGCCATTCGGTGGAGCTCCAAAAATACTGCTCGCCCTCAGCCCTCTTGTCAGGATGGCCGAGCGGTCTAAGGCGCTGCGTTCAGGTCGCAGTCTCCCCTGGAGGCGTGGGTTCGAATCCCACTTCTGACAAGGCTAACCTTTGGCTGTGGGCTCAGGCTGGAGTCTTTAACCCTCTGGCGAGTTGATTTTAAACCTTAACAAGAGCACTGCGACGACACGGCCACGCATTACACGAACAGGAGAGCAATACCATGACTGTGTTTATACCACACTAGTCCTACAAAAACACTGGATTTCAAGGGCATTGCGCGTCCAACGATTTCAGAGGACGCCACGCAATTTAATGAGATTCAGGGAAACTACTTGAAAAAGACACACGTTTTCTCAGAATGTCATGCTGTCTGGCCTCCAGGGGAGCCGAAGAGCCTTTTTGGCCCCAGGAGAAATGGACGATCACACGAAAGGGAATAAAGGAAACCGCTCTATCGTCTAAACGCTCTCGTGCGCCAAAAGGCACCACCCTGCCCCGTGTGAGGCTCGAACTCACGACCTTCAGATTATGAGACTGACGCGCTGCCTAACTGCGCCAACGAGGCATGTGCTTCAGCTGGGCTGAGCGGTGAAGCACTAGCTTCCAGTTATCGTCTGCCATTCGGTGGACCTCCAAAAATACTGCTCGCCCTCAGCCCTCATGTCAGGATGGCCGAGCGGTCTAAGGCGCTGCGTTCAGGTCGCAGTCTCCCCTGGAGGCGTGGGTTCGAATCCCACTTCTGACAAGGCTAACCTTTGGCTGTGGGCTCAGGCTGGAGTCTTTAACCCTCTGGCGAGTTGATTTTAAACCTTAACAAGAGCACTGCGACGACACGGCCACGCATTACACGAACAGGAGAGCAATACCACGACTGCGTTTATACCACACTAGTCCTACAAAAACACTGGATTTCAAGGGCATTGCGCGTCCAACGATTTCAGAGGACGCCACGCAATTTAATGAGATTCAGGGAAACTACTTGAAAAAGACACACGTTTTCTCAGAATGTCATGCTGTCTGGCCTACAGGGGAGCCGAAGAGCCTTTTTGGCCCCAGGAGAAATGGACGATCACACGAAAGGGAATAAAGGAAACCGCTCTATCTTCTAAACGCTCTCGTGCGCCAAAAGGCACCACCCTGCCCCGTGTGAGGCTCGAACTCACGACCTTCACATTATGAGACTGACGCGCTGCCTAACTGCGCCAACGAGGCATGTGCTTCAGCTGGGCTGAGCGGTGAAGCACTAGCTTCCAGTTATCGTCTGCCATTCGGTGGACCTCCAAAAATACTGCTCGCCCTCAGCCCTCATGTCAGGATGGCCGAGCGGTCTAAGGCGCTGCGTTCAGGTCGCAGTCTCCCCTGGAGGCGTGGGTTCGAATCCCACTTCTGACAAGGCTAACCTTTGGCTGTGGGCTCAGGCTGGAGTCTTTAACCCTCTGGCGAGTTGATTTTAAACCTTAACAAGAGCACTGCGACGACACGGCCACGCATTACACGAACAGGAGAGCAATACCACGACTGCGTTTATACCACACTAGTCCTACAAAAACACTGGATTTCAAGGGCATTGCGCGTCCAACGATTTCAGAGGACGCCACGCAATTTAATGAGATTCAGGGAAACTACTTGAAAAAGACACACGTTTTCTCAGAATGTCATGCTGTCTGGCCTCCAGGGGAGCCGAAGAGCCTTTTTGGCCCCAGGAGAAATGGACGATCACACGAAAGGGAATAAAGGAAACCGCTCTATCGTCTAAACGCTCTCGTGCGCCAAAAGGCACCACCCTGCCCCGTGTGAGGCTCGAACTCACGACCTTCAGATTATGAGACTGACGCGCTGCCTAACTGCGCCAACGAGGCATGTGCTTAGGCTGGGCTGAGCGGTGAAGCACTAGCTTCCAGTTATCGTCTGCCATTCGGTGGACCTCCAAAAATACTGCTCGCCCTCAGCCCTCGTGTCAGGATGGCCGAGCGGTCTAAGGCGCTGCGTTCAGGTCGCAGTCTCCCCTGGAGGCGTGGGTTCGAATCCCACTTCTGACAAGGCTAACCTTTGGCTGTGGGCTCAGGCTGGAGTCTTTAACCCTCTGGCGAGTTGATTTTAAACCTTAACAAGAGCACTGCGACGACACGGCCACGCATTACACGAACAGGAGAGCAATACCACGACTGCGTTTATACCACACTAGTCCTACAAAAACACTGGATTTCAAGGGCATTGCGCGTCCAACGATTTCAGAGGACGCCACGCAATTTAATGAGATTCAGGGAAACTACTTGAAAAAGACACACGTTTTCTCAGAATGTCATGCTGTCTGGCCTCCAGGGGAGCCGAAGAGCCTTTTTGGCCCCAGGAGAAATGGACGATCACACGAAAGGGAATAAAGGAAACCGCTCTATCGTCTAAACGCTCTTGTGCGCCAAAAGGCACCACCCTGCCCCGTGTGAGGCTCGAACTCACGACCTTCAGATTATGAGACTGACGCGCTGCCTAACTGCGCCAACGAGGCATGTGCTTTGGCTGGGCTGAGCGGTGAAGCACTAACTTCCAGTTATCGTCTGCCATTCGGTGGAGCTCCAAAAATACTGCTCGCCCTCAGCCCTCTTGTCAGGATGGCCGAGCGGTCTAAGGCGCTGCGTTCAGGTCGCAGTCTCCCCTGGAGGCGTGGGTTCGAATCCCACTTCTGACAAGGCTAACCTTTGGCTGTGGGCTCAGGCTGGAGTCTTTAACCCTCTGGCGAGTTGATTTTAAACCTTAACAAGAGCACTGCGACGACACGGCCACGCATTACACGAACAGGAGAGCAATACCACGACTGCGTTTATACCACACTAGTCCTACAAAAACACTGGATTTCAAGGGCATTGCGCGTCCAACGATTTCAGAGGACGCCACGCAATTTAATGAGATTCAGGGAAACTACTTGAAAAAGACACACGTTTTCTCAGAATGTCATGCTGTCTGGCCTCCAGGGGAGCCGAAGAGCCTTTTTGGCCCCAGGAGAAATGGACGATCACACGAAAGGGAATAAAGGAAACCGCTCTATCGTCTAAACGCTCTCGTGCGCCAAAAGGCACCACCCTGCCCCGTGTGAGGCTCGAACTCACGACCTTCAGATTATGAGACTGACGCGCTGCCTAACTGCGCCAACGAGGCATGTGCTTTGGCTGGGCTGAGCGGTGAAGCACTAACTTCCAGTTATCGTCTGCCATTCGGTGGAGGTCCAAAAATACTGCTCGCCCTCAGCCCTCTTGTCAGGATGGCCGAGCGGTCTAAGGCGCTGCGTTCAGGTCGCAGTCTCCCCTGGAGGCGTGGGTTCGAATCCCACTTCTGACAAGGCTAACCTTTGGCTGTGGGCTCAGGCTGGAGTCTTTAACCCTCTGGCGAGTTGATTTTAAACCTTAACAAGAGCACTGCGACGACACGGCCACGCATTACACGAACAGGAGAGCAATACCACGACTGCGTTTATACCACACTAGTCCTACAAAAACACTGGATTTCAAGGGCATTGCGCGTCCAACGATTTCAGAGGACGCCACGCAATTTAATGAGATTCAGGGAAACTACTTGAAAAAGACACACGTTTTCTCAGAATGTCATGCTGTCTGGCCTCCAGGGGAGCCGAAGAGCCTTTTTGGCCCCAGGAGAAATGGACGATCACACGAAAGGGAATAAAGGAAACCGCTCTATCGTCTAAACGCTCTCGTGCGCCAAAAGGCACCACCCTGCCCCGTGTGAGGCTCGAACTCACGACCTTCAGATTATGAGACTGACGCGCTGCCTAACTGCGCCAACGAGGCATGTGCTTCAGCTGGGCTGAGCGGTGAAGCACTAGCTTCCAGTTATCGTCTGCCATTCGGTGGACCTCCAAAAATACTGCTCGCCCTCAGCCCTCATGTCAGGATGGCCGAGCGGTCTAAGGCGCTGCGTTCAGGTCGCAGTCTCCCCTGGAGGCGTGGGTTCGAATCCCACTTCTGACAAGGCTAACCTTTGGCTGTGGGCTCAGGCTGGAGTCTTTAACCCTCTGGCGAGTTGATTTTAAACCTTAACAAGAGCACTGCGACGACACGGCCACGCATTACACGAACAGGAGAGCAATACCACGACTGCGTTTATACCACACTAGTCCTACAAAAACACTGGATTTCAAGGGCATTGCGCGTCCAACGATTTCAGAGGACGCCACGCAATTTAATGAGATTCAGGGAAACTACTTGAAAAAGACACACGTTTTCTCAGAATGTCATGCTGTCTGGCCTCCAGGGGAGCCGAAGAGCCTTTTTGGCCCCAGGAGAAATGGACGATCATACGAAAGGGAATAAAGGAAACCGCTCTATCGTCTAAACGCTCTCATGCGCCAAAAGGCACCACCCTGCCCCGTGTGAGGCTCGAACTCACGACCTTCAGATTATGAGACTGACGCGCTGCCTAACTGCGCCAACGAGGCATGTGCTTCGGCTGGGCTGAGCAGTGAAGCACTAGCTTCCAGTTATCGTCTGCCATTCGGTGGAGCTCCAAAAATACTGCTCGCCCTCAGCCCTCTTGTCAGGATGGCCGAGCGGTCTAAGGCGCTGCGTTCAGGTCGCAGTCTCCCCTGGAGGCGTGGGTTCGAATCCCACTTCTGACAAGGCTAACCTTTGGCTGTGGGCTCAGGCTGGAGTCTTTAACCCTCTGGCGAGTTGATTTTAAACCTTAACAAGAGCACTGCGACGACACGGCCACGCATTACAGGAACAGGAGAGCAATACCACGACAGCGTTTATACCACACTAGTCCTACAAAAACACTGGATTTCAAGGGCATTGCGCGTCCAACGATTTCAGAGGACGCCACGCAATTTAATGAGATTCAGGGAAACTACTTGAAAAAGACACACGTTTTCTCAGAATGTCATGCTGTCTGGCCTCCAGGGGAGCCGAAGAGCCTTTTTGGCCCCAGGAGCAATGGACGATCACACGAAAGGGAATAAAGGAAACCGCTCTATCGTCTAAACGCTCTCGTGCGCCAAAAGGCACCACCCTGCCCCGTGTGAGGCTCGAACTCACGACCTTCAGATTATGAGACTGACGCGCTGCCTAACTGCGCCAACGAGGCATGTGCTTTGGCTGGGCTGAGCGGTGAAGCACTAACTTCCAGTTATCGTCTGCCATTCGGTGGAGGTCCAAAAATACTGCTCGCCCTCAGCCCTCTCGTCAGGATGGCCGAGCGGTCTAAGGCGCTGCGTTCAGGTCGCAGTCTCCCCTGGAGGCGTGGGTTCGAATCCCACTTCTGACAAGGCTAACCTTTGGCTGTGGGCTCAGGCTGGAGTCTTTAACCCTCTGGCGAGTTGATTTTAAACCTTAACAAGAGCACTGCGACGACACGGCCACGCATTACACGAACAGGAGAGCAATACCACGACTGCGTTTATACCACACTAGTCCTACAAAAACACTGGATTTCAAGGGCATTGCGCGTCCAACGATTTCAGAGGACGCCACGCAATTTAATGAGATTCAGGGAAACTACTTGAAAAAGACACACGTTTTCTCAGAATGTCATGCTGTCTGGCCTACAGGGGAGCCGAAGAGCCTTTTTGGCCCCAGGAGAAATGGACGATCATACGAAAGGGAATAAAGGAAACCGCTCTATCGTCTAAACGCTCTCATGCGCCAAAAGGCACCACCCTGCCCCGTGTGAGGCTCGAACTCACGACCTTCAGATTATGAGACTGACGCGCTGCCTAACTGCGCCAACGAGGCATGTGCTTCGGCTGGGCTGAGCAGTGAAGCACTAGCTTCCAGTTATCGTCTGCCATTCGGTGGAGCTCCAAAAATACTGCTCGCCCTCAGCCCTCGTGTCAGGATGGCCGAGCGGTCTAAGGCGCTGCGTTCAGGTCGCAGTCTCCCCTGGAGGCGTGGGTTCGAATCCCACTTCTGACAAGGCTAACCTTTGGCTGTGGGCTCAGGCTGGAGTCTTTAACCCTCTGGCGAGTTGATTTTAAACCTTAACAAGAGCACTGCGACGACACGGCCACGCATTACACGAACAGGAGAGCAATACCACGACTGCGTTTATACCACACTAGTCCTACAAAAACACTGGATTTCAAGGGCATTGCGCGTCCAACGATTTCAGAGGACGCCACGCAATTTAATGAGATTCAGGGAAACTACTTGAAAAAGACACACGTTTTCTCAGAATGTCATGCTGTCTGGCCTCCAGGGGAGCCGAAGAGCCTTTTTGGCCCCAGGAGAAATGGACGATCACACGAAAGGGAATAAAGGAAACCGCTCTATCGTCTAAATGCTCTCGTGCGCCAAAAGGCACCACCCTGCCCCGTGTGAGGCTCGAACTCACGACCTTCAGATTATGAGACTGACGCGCTGCCTAACTGCGCCAACGAGGCATGTGCTTCGGCTGGGCTGAGCGGTGAAGCACTAGCTTCCAGTTATCGTCTGCCATTCGGTGGAGCTCCAAAAATACTGCTCGCCCTCAGCCCTCTTGTCAGGATGGCCGAGCGGTCTAAGGCGCTGCGTTCAGGTCGCAGTCTCCCCTGGAGGCGTGGGTTCGAATCCCACTTCTGACAAGGCTAACCTTTGGCTGTGGGCTCAGGCTGGAGTCTTTAACCCTCTGGCGAGTTGATTTTAAACCTTAACAAGAGCACTGCGACGACACGGCCACGCATTACACGAACAGGAGAGCAATACCACGACTGCGTTTATACCACACTAGTCCTACAAAAACACTGGATTTCAAGGGCATTGCGCGTCCAACGATTTCAGAGGACGCCACGCAATTTAATGAGATTCAGGGAAACTACTTGAAAAAGACACACGTTTTCTCAGAATGTCATGCTGTCTGGCCTCCAGGGGAGCCGAAGAGCCTTTTTGGCCCCAGGAGAAATGGACGATCACACGAAAGGGAATAAAGGAAACCGCTCTATCGTCTAAACGCTCTCGTGCGCCAAAAGGCACCACCCTGCCCCGTGTGAGGCTCGAACTCACGACCTTCAGATTATGAGACTGACGCGCTGCCTAACTGCGCCAACGAGGCATGTGCTTTGGCTGGGCTGAGCGGTGAAGCACTAACTTCCAGTTATCGTCTGCCATTCGGTGGAGCTCCAAAAATACTGCTCGCCCTCAGCCCTCTTGTCAGGATGGCCGAGCGGTCTAAGGCGCTGCGTTCAGGTCGCAGTCTCCCCTGGAGGCGTGGGTTCGAATCCCACTTCTGACAAGGCTAACCTTTGGCTGTGGGCTCAGGCTGGAGTCTTTAACCCTCTGGCGAGTTGATTTTAAACCTTAACAAGAGCACTGCGACGACACGGCCACGCATTACACGAACAGGAGAGCAATACCACGACTGCGTTTATACCACACTAGTCCTACAAAAACACTGGATTTCAAGGGCATTGCGCGTCCAACGATTTCAGAGGACGCCACGCAATTTAATGAGATTCAGGGAAACTACTTGAAAAAGACACACGTTTTCTCAGAATGTCATGCTGTCTGGCCTCCAGGGGAGCCGAAGAGCCTTTTTGGCCCCAGGAGAAATGGACGATCACACGAAAGGGAATAAAGGAAACCGCTCTATCGTCTAAACGCTCTCGTGCGCCAAAAGGCACCACCCTGCCCCGTGTGAGGCTCGAACTCACGACCTTCAGATTATGAGACTGACGCGCTGCCTAACTGCGCCAACGAGGCATGTGCTTTGGCTGGGCTGAGCGGTGAAGCACTAACTTCCAGTTATCGTCTGCCATTCGGTGGAGGTCCAAAAATACTGCTCGCCCTCAGCCCTCTTGTCAGGATGGCCGAGCGGTCTAAGGCGCTGCGTTCAGGTCGCAGTCTCCCCTGGAGGCGTGGGTTCGAATCCCACTTCTGACAAGGCTAACCTTTGGCTGTGGGCTCAGGCTGGAGTCTTTAACCCTCTGGCGAGTTGATTTTAAACCTTAACAAGAGCACTGCGACGACACGGCCACGCATTACACGAACAGGAGAGCAATACCACGACTGCGTTTATACCACACTAGTCCTACAAAAACACTGGATTTCAAGGGCATTGCGCGTCCAACGATTTCAGAGGACGCCACGCAATTTAATGAGATTCAGGGAAACTACTTGAAAAAGACACACGTTTTCTCAGAATGTCATGCTGTCTGGCCTCCAGGGGAGCCGAAGAGCCTTTTTGGCCCCAGGAGAAATGGACGATCACACGAAAGGGAATAAAGGAAACCGCTCTATCGTCTAAACGCTCTCGTGCGCCAAAAGGCACCACCCTGCCCCGTGTGAGGCTCGAACTCACGACCTTCAGATTATGAGACTGACGCGCTGCCTAACTGCGCCAACGAGGCATGTGCTTCAGCTGGGCTGAGCGGTGAAGCACTAGCTTCCAGTTATCGTCTGCCATTCGGTGGACCTCCAAAAATACTGCTCGCCCTCAGCCCTCATGTCAGGATGGCCGAGCGGTCTAAGGCGCTGCGTTCAGGTCGCAGTCTCCCCTGGAGGCGTGGGTTCGAATCCCACTTCTGACAAGGCTAACCTTTGGCTGTGGGCTCAGGCTGGAGTCTTTAACCCTCTGGCGAGTTGATTTTAAACCTTAACAAGAGCACTGCGACGACACGGCCACGCATTACACGAACAGGAGAGCAATACCACGACTGCGTTTATACCACACTAGTCCTACAAAAACACTGGATTTCAAGGGCATTGCGCGTCCAACGATTTCAGAGGACGCCACGCAATTTAATGAGATTCAGGGAAACTACTTGAAAAAGACACACGTTTTCTCAGAATGTCATGCTGTCTGGCCTCCAGGGGAGCCGAAGAGCCTTTTTGGCCCCAGGAGAAATGGACGATCACACGAAAGGGAATAAAGGAAACCGCTCTATCGTCTAAACGCTCTCGTGCGCCAAAAGGCACCACCCTGCCCCGTGTGAGGCTCGAACTCACGACCTTCAGATTATGAGACTGACGCGCTGCCTAACTGCGCCAACGAGGCATGTGCTTCAGCTGGGCTGAGCGGTGAAGCACTAGCTTCCAGTTATCGTCTGCCATTCGGTGGACCTCCAAAAATACTGCTCGCCCTCAGCCCTCATGTCAGGATGGCCGAGCGGTCTAAGGCGCTGCGTTCAGGTCGCAGTCTCCCCTGGAGGCGTGGGTTCGAATCCCACTTCTGACAAGGCTAACCTTTGGCTGTGGGCTCAGGCTGGAGTCTTTAACCCTCTGGCGAGTTGATTTTAAACCTTAACAAGAGCACTGCGACGACACGGCCACGCATTACACGAACAGGAGAGCAATACCACGACTGCGTTTATACCACACTAGTCCTACAAAAACACTGGATTTCAAGGGCATTGCGCGTCCAACGATTTCAGAGGACGCCACGCAATTTAATGAGATTCAGGGAAACTACTTGAAAAAGACACACGTTTTCTCAGAATGTCATGCTGTCTGGCCTCCAGGGGAGCCGAAGAGCCTTTTTGGCCCCAGGAGAAATGGACGATCACACGAAAGGGAATAAAGGAAACCGCTCTATCGTCTAAACGCTCTTGTGCGCCAAAAGGCACCACCCTGCCCCGTGTGAGGCTCGAACTCACGACCTTCAGATTATGAGACTGACGCGCTGCCTAACTGCGCCAACGAGGCATGTGCTTTGGCTGGGCTGAGCGGTGAAGCACTAACTTCCAGTTATCGTCTGCCATTCGGTGGAGCTCCAAAAATACTGCTCGCCCTCAGCCCTCTTGTCAGGATGGCCGAGCGGTCTAAGGCGCTGCGTTCAGGTCGCAGTCTCCCCTGGAGGCGTGGGTTCGAATCCCACTTCTGACAAGGCTAACCTTTGGCTGTGGGCTCAGGCTGGAGTCTTTAACCCTCTGGCGAGTTGATTTTAAACCTTAACAAGAGCACTGCGACGACACGGCCACGCATTACACGAACAGGAGAGCAATACCACGACTGCGTTTATACCACACTAGTCCTACAAAAACACTGGATTTCAAGGGCATTGCGCGTCCAACGATTTCAGAGGACGCCACGCAATTTAATGAGATTCAGGGAAACTACTTGAAAAAGACACACGTTTTCTCAGAATGTCATGCTGTCTGGCCTCCAGGGGAGCCGAAGAGCCTTTTTGGCCCCAGGAGAAATGGACGATCACACGAAAGGGAATAAAGGAAACCGCTCTATCGTCTAAACGCTCTCGTGCGCCAAAAGGCACCACCCTGCCCCGTGTGAGGCTCGAACTCACGACCTTCAGATTATGAGACTGACGCGCTGCCTAACTGCGCCAACGAGGCATGTGCTTTGGCTGGGCTGAGCGGTGAAGCACTAACTTCCAGTTATCGTCTGCCATTCGGTGGAGGTCCAAAAATACTGCTCGCCCTCAGCCCTCTTGTCAGGATGGCCGAGCGGTCTAAGGCGCTGCGTTCAGGTCGCAGTCTCCCCTGGAGGCGTGGGTTCGAATCCCACTTCTGACAAGGCTAACCTTTGGCTGTGGGCTCAGGCTGGAGTCTTTAACCCTCTGGCGAGTTGATTTTAAACCTTAACAAGAGCACTGCGACGACACGGCCACGCATTACACGAACAGGAGAGCAATACCATGACTGTGTTTATACCACACTAGTCCTACAAAAACACTGGATTTCAAGGGCATTGCGCGTCCAACGATTTCAGAGGACGCCACGCAATTTAATGAGATTCAGGGAAACTACTTGAAAAAGACACACGTTTTCTCAGAATGTCATGCTGTCTGGCCTCCAGGGGAGCCGAAGAGCCTTTTTGGCCCCAGGAGAAATGGACGATCACACGAAAGGGAATAAAGGAAACCGCTCTATCGTCTAAACGCTCTCGTGCGCCAAAAGGCACCACCCTGCCCCGTGTGAGGCTCGAACTCACGACCTTCAGATTATGAGACTGACGCGCTGCCTAACTGCGCCAACGAGGCATGTGCTTCAGCTGGGCTGAGCGGTGAAGCACTAGCTTCCAGTTATCGTCTGCCATTCGGTGGACCTCCAAAAATACTGCTCGCCCTCAGCCCTCATGTCAGGATGGCCGAGCGGTCTAAGGCGCTGCGTTCAGGTCGCAGTCTCCCCTGGAGGCGTGGGTTCGAATCCCACTTCTGACAAGGCTAACCTTTGGCTGTGGGCTCAGGCTGGAGTCTTTAACCCTCTGGCGAGTTGATTTTAAACCTTAACAAGAGCACTGCGACGACACGGCCACGCATTACACGAACAGGAGAGCAATACCACGACTGCGTTTATACCACACTAGTCCTACAAAAACACTGGATTTCAAGGGCATTGCGCGTCCAACGATTTCAGAGGACGCCACGCAATTTAATGAGATTCAGGGAAACTACTTGAAAAAGACACACGTTTTCTCAGAATGTCATGCTGTCTGGCCTCCAGGGGAGCCGAAGAGCCTTTTTGGCCCCAGGAGAAATGGACGATCACACGAAAGGGAATAAAGGAAACCGCTCTATCGTCTAAACGCTCTCGTGCGCCAAAAGGCACCACCCTGCCCCGTGTGAGGCTCGAACTCACGACCTTCAGATTATGAGACTGACGCGCTGCCTAACTGCGCCAACGAGGCATGTGCTTCAGCTGGGCTGAGCGGTGAAGCACTAGCTTCCAGTTATCGTCTGCCATTCGGTGGACCTCCAAAAATACTGCTCGCCCTCAGCCCTCATGTCAGGATGGCCGAGCGGTCTAAGGCGCTGCGTTCAGGTCGCAGTCTCCCCTGGAGGCGTGGGTTCGAATCCCACTTCTGACAAGGCTAACCTTTGGCTGTGGGCTCAGGCTGGAGTCTTTAACCCTCTGGCGAGTTGATTTTAAACCTTAACAAGAGCACTGCGACGACACGGCCACGCATTACACGAACAGGAGAGCAATACCACGACTGCGTTTATACCACACTAGTCCTACAAAAACACTGGATTTCAAGGGCATTGCGCGTCCAACGATTTCAGAGGACGCCACGCAATTTAATGAGATTCAGGGAAACTACTTGAAAAAGACACACGTTTTCTCAGAATGTCATGCTGTCTGGCCTCCAGGGGAGCCGAAGAGCCTTTTTGGCCCCAGGAGAAATGGACGATCACACGAAAGGGAATAAAGGAAACCGCTCTATCGTCTAAACGCTCTCGTGCGCCAAAAGGCACCACCCTGCCCCGTGTGAGGCTCGAACTCACGACCTTCAGATTATGAGACTGACGCGCTGCCTAACTGCGCCAACGAGGCATGTGCTTTGGCTGGGCTGAGCGGTGAAGCACTAGCTTCCAGTTATCGTCTGCCATTCGGTGGAGCTCCAAAAATACTGCTCGCCCTCAGCCCTCGTGTCAGGATGGCCGAGCGGTCTAAGGCGCTGCGTTCAGGTCGCAGTCTCCCCTGGAGGCGTGGGTTCGAATCCCACTTCTGACAAGGCTAACCTTTGGCTGTGGGCTCAGGCTGGAGTCTTTAACCCTCTGGCGAGTTGATTTTAAACCTTAACAAGAGCACTGCGACGACACGGCCACGCATTACACGAACAGGAGAGCAATACCACGACTGCGTTTATACCACACTAGTCCTACAAAAACACTGGATTTCAAGGGCATTGCGCGTCCAACGATTTCAGAGGACGCCACGCAATTTAATGAGATTCAGGGAAACTACTTGAAAAAGACACACGTTTTCTCAGAATGTCATGCTGTCTGGCCTCCAGGGGAGCCGAAGAGCCTTTTGGCCCCAGGAGAAATGGACGATCACACGAAAGGGAATAAAGGAAACCGCTCTATCGTCTAAACGCTCTCGTGCGCCAAAAGGCACCACCCTGCCCCGTGTGAGGCTCGAACTCACGACCTTCAGATTATGAGACTGACGCGCTGCCTAACTGCGCCAACGAGGCATGTGCTTTGGCTGGGCTGAGCGGTGAAGCACTAACTTCCAGTTATCGTCTGCCATTCGGTGGAGCTCCAAAAATACTGCTCGCCCTCAGCCCTCTTGTCAGGATGGCCGAGCGGTCTAAGGCGCTGCGTTCAGGTCGCAGTCTCCCCTGGAGGCGTGGGTTCGAATCCCACTTCTGACAAGGCTAACCTTTGGCTGTGGGCTCAGGCTGGAGTCTTTAACCCTCTGGCGAGTTGATTTTAAACCTTAACAAGAGCACTGCGACGACACGGCCACGCATTACACGAACAGGAGAGCAATACCATGACTGTGTTTATACCACACTAGTCCTACAAAAACACTGGATTTCAAGGGCATTGCGCGTCCAACGATTTCAGAGGACGCCACGCAATTTAATGAGATTCAGGGAAACTACTTGAAAAAGACACACGTTTTCTCAGAATGTCATGCTGTCTGGCCTCCAGGGGAGCCGAAGAGCCTTTTTGGCCCCAGGAGAAATGGACGATCACACGAAAGGGAATAAAGGAAACCGCTCTATCGTCTAAACGCTCTCGTGCGCCAAAAGGCACCACCCTGCCCCGTGTGAGGCTCGAACTCACGACCTTCAGATTATGAGACTGACGCGCTGCCTAACTGCGCCAACGAGGCATGTGCTTCGGCTGGGCTGAGCAGTGAAGCACTAGCTTCCAGTTATCGTCTGCCATTCGGTGGAGCTCCAAAAATACTGCTCGCCCTCAGCCCTCTTGTCAGGATGGCCGAGCGGTCTAAGGCGCTGCGTTCAGGTCGCAGTCTCCCCTGGAGGCGTGGGTTCGAATCCCACTTCTGACAAGGCTAACCTTTGGCTGTGGGCTCAGGCTGGAGTCTTTAACCCTCTGGCGAGTTGATTTTAAACCTTAACAAGAGCACTGCGACGACACGGCCACGCATTACACGAACAGGAGAGCAATACCACGACTGCGTTTATACCACACTAGTCCTACAAAAACACTGGATTTCAAGGGCATTGCGCGTCCAACGATTTCAGAGGACGCCACGCAATTTAATGAGATTCAGGGAAACTACTTGAAAAAGACACACGTTTTCTCAGAATGTCATGCTGTCTGGCCTCCAGGGGAGCCGAAGAGCCTTTTTGGACCCAGGAGAAATGGCCGATCATACGAAAGGGAATAAAGGAAACCGCTCTATCGTCTAAACGCTCTCGTGCGCCAAAAGGCACCACCCTGCCCCGTGTGAGGCTCGAACTCACGACCTTCAGATTATGAGACTGACGCGCTGCCTAACTGCGCCAACGAGGCATGTGCTTCAGCTGGGCTGAGCGGTGAAGCACTAGCTTCCAGTTATCGTCTGCCATTCGGTGGACCTCCAAAAATACTGCTCGCCCTCAGCCCTCATGTCAGGATGGCCGAGCGGTCTAAGGCGCTGCGTTCAGGTCGCAGTCTCCCCTGGAGGCGTGGGTTCGAATCCCACTTCTGACAAGGCTAACCTTTGGCTGTGGGCTCAGGCTGGAGTCTTTAACCCTCTGGCGAGTTGATTTTAAACCTTAACAAGAGCACTGCGACGACACGGCCACGCATTACACGAACAGGAGAGCAATACCACGACTGCGTTTATACCACACTAGTCCTACAAAAACACTGGATTTCAAGGGCATTGCGCGTCCAACGATTTCAGAGGACGCCACGCAATTTAATGAGATTCAGGGAAACTACTTGAAAAAGACACACGTTTTCTCAGAATGTCATGCTGTCTGGCCTCCAGGGGAGCCGAAGAGCCTTTTTGGCCCCAGGAGAAATGGACGATCACACGAAAGGGAATAAAGGAAACCGCTCTATCGTCTAAACGCTCTCGTGCGCCAAAAGGCACCACCCTGCCCCGTGTGAGGCTCGAACTCACGACCTTCAGATTATGAGACTGACGCGCTGCCTAACTGCGCCAACGAGGCATGTGCTTCAGCTGGGCTGAGCGGTGAAGCACTAGCTTCCAGTTATCGTCTGCCATTCGGTGGACCTCCAAAAATACTGCTCGCCCTCAGCCCTCATGTCAGGATGGCCGAGCGGTCCTAAGGCGCTGCGTTCAGGTCGCAGTCTCCCCTGGAGGCGTGGGTTCGAATCCCACTTCTGACAAGGCTAACCTTTGGCTGTGGGCTCAGGCTGGAGTCTTTAACCCTCTGGCGAGTTGATTTTAAACCTTAACAAGAGCACTGCGACGACACGGCCACGCATTACACGAACAGGAGAGCAATACCACGACTGCGTTTATACCACACTAGTCCTACAAAAACACTGGATTTCAAGGGCATTGCGCGTCCAACGATTTCAGAGGACGCCACGCAATTTAATGAGATTCAGGGAAACTACTTGAAAAAGACACACGTTTTCTCAGAATGTCATGCTGTCTGGCCTCCAGGGGAGCCGAAGAGCCTTTTTGGCCCCAGGAGAAATGGACGATCACACGAAAGGGAATAAAGGAAACCGCTCTATCGTCTAAACGCTCTTGTGCGCCAAAGGCACCACCCTGCCCCGTGTGAGGCTCGAACTCACGACCTTCCAGATTATGAGACTGACGCGCTGCCTAACTGCGCCAACGAGGCATGTGCTTAGGCTGGGCTGAGCGGTGAAGCACTAGCTTCCAGTTATCGTCTGCCATTCGGTGGACCTCCAAAAATACTGCTCGCCCTCAGCCCTCGTGTCAGGATGGCCGAGCGGTCTAAGGCGCTGCGTTCAGGTCGCAGTCTCCCCTGGAGGCGTGGTTTCGAATCCCACTTCTGACAAGGCTAACCTTTGGCTGTGGGCTCAGGCTGGAGTCTTTAACCCTCTGGCGAGTTGATTTTAAACCTTAACAAGAGCACTGCGACGACACGGCCACGCATTACACGAACAGGAGAGCAATACCACGACTGCGTTTATACCACACTAGTCCTACAAAAACACTGGATTTCAAGGGCATTGCGCGTCCAACGATTTCCAGAGGACGCCACGCAATTTAATGAGATTCAGGGAAACTACTTGAAAAAGACACACGTTTTCTCAGAATGTCATGCTGTCTGGCCTCCAGGGGAGCCGAAGAGCCTTTTTGGCCCCAGGAGAAATGGACGATCACACGAGAAAGGGAATAAAGGAAAACCGCTCTATCGTCTAAACGCTCTCGTGCGCCAAAGGCACCACCCTGCCCCGTGTGAGGCTCGAACTCACGACCTTCCAGATTATGAGACTGACGCGCTGCCTAACTGCGCCAACGAGGCATGTGCTTTGGCTGGGCTGAGCGGTGAAGCACTAACTTCCAGTTATCGTCTGCCATTCGGTGGAGGTCCAAAAATACTGCTCGCCCTCAGCCCTCTTGTCAGGATGGCCGAGCGGTCTAAGGCGCTGCGTTCAGGTCGCAGTCTCCCCTGGAGGCGTGGGTTCGAATCCCACTTCTGACAAGGCTAACCTTTGGCTGTGGGCTCAGGCTGGAGTCTTTAACCCTCTGGCGAGTTGATTTTAAACCTTAACAAGAGCACTGCGACGACACGGCCACGCATTACACGAACAGGAGAGCAATACCATGACTGTGTTTATACCACACTAGTCCTACAAAAACACTGGATTTCAAGGGCATTGCGCGTCCAACGATTTCAGAGGACGCCACGCAATTTAATGAGATTCAGGGAAACTACTTGAAAAAGACACACGTTTTCTCAGAATGTCATGCTGTCTGGCCTCCAGGGGAGCCGAAGAGCCTTTTTGGCCCCAGGAGAAATGGACGATCACACGAAAGGGAATAAAGGAAACCGCTCTATCGTCTAAACGCTCTCGTGCGCCAAAAGGCACCACCCTGCCCCGTGTGAGGCTCGAACTCACGACCTTCAGATTATGAGACTGACGCGCTGCCTAACTGCGCCAACGAGGCATGTGCTTCAGCTGGGCTGAGCGGTGAAGCACTAGCTTCCAGTTATCGTCTGCCATTCGGTGGACCTCCAAAAATCCAAATATCGGTCTAAGGCGCTGCGTTCAGGTCGCAGTCTCCCCTGGAGGCGTGGGTTCGAATCCCACTTCTGACAAGGCTAACCTTTGGCTGTGGGCTCAGGCTGGAGTCTTTAACCCTCTGGCGAGTTGATTTTAAACCTTAACAAGAGCACTGCGACGACATGGCCACGCATTACACGAACAGGAAAGCAATACCACGACTGCGTTTATACCACACTAGTCCTACAAAAACACTGGATTTCAAGGGCATTGCGCGTCCAACGATTTCAGAGGACGCCACGCAATTTAATGAGATTCAGGGAAACTACTTGAAAAAGACACACGTTTTCTCAGAATGTCATGCTGTCTGGCCTCCAGGGGAGCCGAAGAGCCTTTTTGGCCCCAGGAGAAATGGACGATCACACGAAAGGGAATAAAGGAAACCGCTCTATCGTCTAATCGCTCTCGTGCGCCAAAAGGAACCACCATGCCCCGTGTGAGGCTCGAACTCACGACCTTCAGATTATGAGACTGACGCGCTGCCTAACTGCACCAACGAGGCATGTGCTTCAGCTGGGCTGAGCGGTGAAGCACTAGCTTCCAGTTATCGTCTGCCATTCGGTGGACCTCCAAAAATACTGCTCGCCCTCAGCCCTCGTGTCAGGATGGCCGAGCGGTCTAAGGCGCTGCGTTCAGGTCGCAGTCTCCCCTGGAGGCGTGGTTTCGAATCCCACTTCTGACAAGGCTAACCTTTGGCTGTGGGCTCAGGCTGGAGTCTTTAACCCTCTGGCGAGTTGATTTTAAACCTTAACAAGAGCACTGCGACGACACGGCCACGCATTACACGAACAGGAGAGCAATACCACGACTGCGTTTATACCACACTAGTCCTACAAAAACACTGGATTTCAAGGGCATTGCGCGTCCAACGATTTCAGAGGACGCCACGCAATTTAATGAGATTCAGGGAAACTGAAAAAGACACACGTTTTCTCAGAATGTCATGCTGTCTGGCCTCCAGGGGAGCCGAAGAGCCTTTTTGGCCCCAGGAGAAATGGACGATCACACGAAAGGGAATAAAGGAAACCGCTCTATCGTCTAAACGCTCTCGTGCGCCAAAAGGCACCACCCTGCCCCGTGTGAGGCTCGAACTCACGACCTTCAGATTATGAGACTGACGCGCTGCCTAACTGCGCCAACGAGGCATGTGCTTTGGCTGGGCTGAGCGGTGAAGCACTAGCTTCCAGTTATCGTCTGCCATTCGGTGGAGCTCCAAAAAATACTGCTCGCCCTCAGCCCTCTTGTCAGGATGGCCGAGCGGGTCTAAGGCGCTGCGTTCAGGTCTCAGTCTCCCCTGGAGGCGTGGGTTCAAATCCCACTTCTGACAAGGCTAACCTTTGGCTGTGGGCTCAGGCTGGAGTCTTTAACCCTCTGGCGAGTTGATTTTAAACCTTAACAAGAGCACTGCGACGACACGGCCACGCATTACACGAACAGGAGAGCAATACCACGACTGCGTTTATACCACACTAGTCCTACAAAAACACTGGATTTCAAGGGCATTGCGCGTCCAACGATTTCAGAGGACGCCACGCAATTTAATGAGATTCAGGGAAACTACTTGAAAAAGACACACGTTTTCTCAGAATGTCATGCTGTCTGGCCTCCAGGGGAGCCGAAGAGCCTTTTTGGCCCCAGGAGAAATGGACGATCACACGAAAGGGAATAAAGGAAACCGCTCTATCGTCTAAACGCTCTCGTGCGCCAAAAGGCACCACCCTGCCCCGTGTGAGGCTCGAACTCACGACCTTCAGATTATGAGACTGACGCGCTGCCTAACTGCGCCAACGAGGCATGTGCTTTGGCTGGGCTGAGCGGTGAAGCACTAGCTTCCAGTTATCGTCTGCCATTCGATGGAGGTCCAAAAATACTGCTCGCCCTCAGCCCTCTTGTCAGGATGGCCGAGCGGTCTAAGGCGCTGCGTTCAGGTCGCAGTCTCCCCTGGAGGCGTGGGTTCGAATCCCACTTCTGACAAGGCTAACCTTTGGCTGTGGGCTCAGGCTGGAGTCTTTAACCCTCTGGCGAGTTGATTTTAAACCTTAACAAGAGCACTGCGACGACACGGCCACGCATTACACGAACAGGAGAGCAATACCATGACTGTGTTTATACCACACTAGTCCTACAAAAACACTGGATTTCAAGGGCATTGCGCGTCCAACGATTTCAGAGGACGCCACGCAATTTAATGAGATTCAGGGAAACTACTTGAAAAAGACACACGTTTTCTCAGAATGTCATGCTGTCTGGCCTCCAGGGGAGCCGAAGAGCCTTTTTGGCCCCAGGAGAAATGGCCGATCACACGAAAGGGAATAAAGGAAACCGCTCTATCGTCTAAACGCTCTCGTGCGCCAAAAGGCACCACCCTGCCCCGTGTGAGGCTCGAACTCACGACCTTCAGATTATGAGACTGACGCGCTGCCTAACTGCGCCAACGAGGCATGTGCTTCGGCTGGGCTGAGCAGTGAAGCACTAGCTTCCAGTTATCGTCTGCCATTCGGTGGAGCTCCAAAAATACTGCTCGCCCTCAGCCCTCGTGTCAGGATGGCCGAGCGGTCTAAGGCGCTGCGTTCAGGTCGCAGTCTCCCCTGGAGGCGTGGGTTCGAATCCCACTTCTGACAAGGCTAACCTTTGGCTGTGGGCTCAGGCTGGAGTCTTTAACCCTCTGGCGAGTTGATTTTAGGCAACCTTAACAAGAGCACTGCGACGACACGGCCCACGCATTACACGAACAGGGAGAGCAATACCACGACTGCGTTTATACCACACTAGTCCTACAAAAACACTGGATTTCAAGGGCATTGCGCGTCCAACGATTTCAGAGGACGCCACGCAATTTAATGAGATTCAGGGAAACTAACTTGAAAAAGACACACGTTTTCTCAGAATGTCATGCTGTCTGGCCTCCAGGGGAGCCGAAGAGCCTTTTTGGCCCCAGGGAGAAATGGACGATCACACGAAAGGGAATAAAGGAAACCGCTCTATCGTCTAAACGCTCTCGTGCGCCAAAAGGCACCACCCTGCCCCGTGTGAGGCTCGAACTCACGACCTTCAGATTATGAGACTGACGCGCTGCCTAACTGCGGCCAACGAGGCATGTGCTTTGGCTGGGCTGAGCGGTGAAGCACTAGCTTCCAGTTATCGTCTGCCATTCGGTGGAGGTCCAAAAATACTGCTCGCCCTCAGCCCTCTCGTCAGGATGGCCGAGCGGCTTAAGGCGCTGCGTTCAGGTCGCAGTCTCCCCGGAGGCGTGGGTTCGAATCCCACTTCTGACAAGGCTAACCTTTGGCTGTGGGCTCAGGCTGGAGTCTTTAACCCTCTGGCGAGTTGATTTTAAACCTTAACAAGAGCACTGCGACGACACGGCCACGCATTACACGAACAGGAGAGCAATACCACCATGACTGTGTTTATACCACACTAGTCCTACAAAAACACTGGATTTCAAGGGCATTGCGCGTCCAACGATTTCAGAGGACGCCACGCAATTTAATGAGATTCAGGGAAACTACTTGAAAAAGACACACGTTTTCTCAGAATGTCATGCTGTCTGGCCTACAGGGGAGCCGAAGAGCCTTTTTTGGCCCTGTGAGAAATGGACGATCATACGAAAGGGGAATAAAGGAAACCGCTCTATCGTCTAAACGCCTCTCATGCTGTGCACCATTCTGCCCCGTGTGAGTCTCGAAATCACCACCTTCAGATTATGAGGATCGACGCGCTGCCTAACTGCGCCAACGAGGCATGTGCTTCGGCTGGGCTGAGCAGTGAAGCACTAGCTTCCAGTTATCGTCTGCCATTCGCGTCCGGTGGAGCTCCAAAAATACTGCTCGCCCTCAGCCCTCTGTCAGGATGGCCGAGCGGTCTAAGGCGCTGGCGTTCAGGTCGCAACGTCTCCCCTGAGGCGTGAAGGTTCGAATCCCACTTCTGACAAGGCTGGGACCTTTGGCTGTGAGGCTCAGGCTGGAGTCTTTAAATCTCTGGCGAGTTGATTTTAAACCTTTAACAAGAGCACTGCGACGACACGGCCACGCATTACACGAACAGGGAGAGCAATACCATGACTGTGTTTATACCACACTAGTCCTACAAAAACACTGGATTTCACATGGGCATTGCGCGTCCAACGATTTCAGAGGACGCCACGCAATTTAATGAGATTCAGGGAAACTACTTGAAAAAGACACACGTTTTCTCAGAATGTCATGCTGTCTGGCCTACAGGGGAGCCGAAGAGCCTTTTTTGGCCCCAGGAGAAATGGACGATCACTCGAAAGGGAATAAAGGAAACCGCTCTATCGATCTAATCGCCTCTTCGTGCGCCAACTAAGGAACCACCATGCCCCGTGTGAGGCTCGAACTCACGACCTTCAGATTATGAGACTGACGCGCTGCCCACTGCACCAACGAGGCATGTGCTTCAGCTGGGCTGAGCGAGGTGAAGCACTAGCTTCCAGTTTATCGTCTGCCATTCGGTGGACCTCCAAAAATACTGCTCGCCCTCAGCCCTCATGTCAGGATGGCCGAGCGGTCCTAAGGCGCTGCATGTTCAGGTCGCAGTCTCCCCTGGAGGCGTGGGTTCGAATCCCACTTCTGACAAGGCTAACCTTTTGGCTGTGGGCTCAGGCTGGAGTCTTTAATCTCCTCTACTTAGAGTTGATTTTAAAACTGCTAACAAGAGCACTGCGACGACACGGCCACGCATTACACGAACAGGAGAGCAATACCACGACTGCGTTTATACCACACTGAATGCCTACAAAAACACTGGATTTCAAGGGCATTGCGCGTCCAACGATTTCAGAGGACGCCACGCAATTTAATGAGATTCAGGGAAACTACTTATAGAAAAAAGACACACGTTTTCTCAGAATGTCATGCTGTCTGGCCTCCAGGGGAGCCGAAGAGCCTTTTGGCCCCAGGAGAAATGGTGTGATCACACGGAAAGGAAGCTAAAGGAAAAGCCGCTCTATCGTCTAAAGCGCTCTTATGCGCCAAAAGGCACCACCCTGCCCGTGTGAGGCTCGAACTGCGACCTTCAGATTATGAGACTGACGCGCTGCCTAACTGCGCCAACGAGGCATGTGCTTCTCGGCTGGGCTGAGCGGTGAAGCACTAACTTCCAGTTCCCATCGTCTGCCATTCGGTGGAGCTCCAAAATACTGCCTTCCGCCCTCAAGCCCTCTTGTCAGGATGGCCGGAGCGGTCTAAGGCGCTGCCGTTCCAGGTCGCAGTCTCCCCTGGAGGCGTGGGTTCGGAATCCCACTTCTGACAAACTGGCTAACCTTTGGCTGTGGGCCTTCAGGCTGGAGTCTTTAACCCTCTGGCGAGTTGATTTTAAACCTTAACAAGAGCACTGCGACGACACGGCCACGCATTACACGCAGGCACAGGGAGGAGAAGCAAGTTGGTCACTTCACGACAGCGTTTATACCACACTGAGTCTCTACAAAAACACTGGATTTCGAAAGGGCATTGCGCGTCCAACGATTTCCTCAGAGGACGCCACGCAATTTAATGAGATTCAGAGGAAACTACTTGAAAAAAGACACACGTTTTCTCAGAATGCTTCATGCTGTCTGGCCTCCAGGGGAGCCGAAGAGCTTTTGGCCCCAGGAGAAATGGACGATCACACGAAAGGGAATAAAGGAAACTTCGCTCTGCATCGTCTAAACGGCTCTCGTGCGCCAAAAGGCACCACCCTGCCCCGTGTGAGGGCTCGAACTCACGACCTTCAGATTATGAGACTGACGCGCTGCCTACACTGCGCCAACGAAGTACATGTGCTTTGGCTGGGCTGAGCGGGTGAAAGCACTAACTTCCAGTTATCGCTCTGCCATTCGGTGGAGGTCCCAAAAATACTGCTCGCCCTCAGCCCCTCTCTTGTCCCAGGATGGCCGAGCGGGTCACAAGAGCGCTGCGTTCAGGTACGCAGTCTCCCCTGGAGAGCGTGGGTTGGCGAACTTCCCTTCTGACAAGGCTAACCTTTGGCTGTGGGCTCAGGCTGGAGTTCTTTAAACCCTCTGGCGAGTTGATTTTTAAACCTTAACAAGAGCACTGCGACGACACGGCCACGCATTACACGAACAGGAGAGCAATACCATGACTGTGTTTATACCACACTAGTCCTACAAAAACACTGGATTTCAAGGGCATTGCGCCGTCCAACGATTTCAGAGGACGCCTACGCAATTTAATGAGATTCAGGGAACCACTACTTGAGATTCCAGTTGGAAACTACTTGCCAGAAAAAGACACCACGTTTTCTCAGATATGTCATGCTGTCTGGCCTCCGAGGGGAGGCCGGAAGAGCCTTTTTGGCCCCAGGAGAAATGGACGATCACACGAAAGGGAATAAAGGAAACCGCTCTATCGTCTAAACGCTCTCGTGCGCCAAAAGGCACCACCCTGCCCCGTGTGAGGCTCGAACTCACGACCCTTCAGATTATGAGACTGACGCGCTGCCTAACTGCGCCAACAGAGGCATGTGCTTCAGCTGGGCTGAGCGGTGAAGCACTAGCTTCCCCGGATCGTCTGCCATTCGGTGGACCTCCGTCAAAAATACTGCTCGCCCTCGGCCCTCTTGTCAGGATGGCCGAGCGGTTCTAGGCGCTGCGTTCAGGTGCGCAGTCTCCCCTGGAGGCGTGGGCCCTCGAATCCCACTTCTGACAAGGCTTAACCTTTGGCTGTGGGCTCAGGCTGGAGTCTTTAACCCTCTGGCGAGTTGATTTTAAACCTTAACAAGAGCACTGCCTAGAAAAGCGACATGGCCACGCATTACAGGAACAGGAAAGCAATACCATGAGCTGTGTTTATACCACACTAGTCCTACAAAAACACTGGATTTCAAGGGCATTGCGCGTCCAACGATTTCAGAGAGACGCCACGCAATTTAATGAGATTCAGGGAGGCTTAACTACTTGAAAAAGACACACGTTTTCTCAGAATGTCATGCTGTCTGGCCTCCAGGGGAGCCGAAGAAGCCTTTTGGCCCCAGGAGAAAATCGGGACGATCACACGAAAGGGAATAAAGAGAAACCGCTCTATCGTCTAATCGCTCTCGTGCGCCTTAAAAGGCACCACCCTGCCCCGTGTGAGGCTCGGAACTCGCGACCCTTCACATTATGAGACTGACGCGCTGCCTAACTGCACCAACGGAGGCATGTGCTTCAGCTGGGCTGGAGCGGTGAAGCACTAGGCTTCCAGTTATCAAATATCTGTCATTCGGTGGACCTCCAAAAATACTGCCTTCGCCCTCAGCCCTCATGTCAGGATGGCCGAGCGGTCCTAAGGCGCTGCGTTCAGGTCGCAGGCTCTAGCCCTGGAGGCGTGGGGTTCGAATCCCACTTCTGACAAGGC